>NC_080074.1:8272911-8944417 GCF_949987535.1 Balaenoptera acutorostrata
CTGTGACAGAGCTATTGAAATAAATCCTGATTCTGCTCAGCCATACAAGTGGCGAGGGAAAGCACACAGGTAAATAATGAGGC
Source organism: Balaenoptera acutorostrata (assembly GCF_949987535.1). Classification (NCBI taxonomy): domain Eukaryota; kingdom Metazoa; phylum Chordata; class Mammalia; order Artiodactyla; family Balaenopteridae; genus Balaenoptera; species Balaenoptera acutorostrata. The sequence continues at coordinate 8,272,995 of NC_080074.1, forward strand.
TTAATTATTTTCAGAGCTCTTTAAGTTTAAATCTGATGTTTCAATATACCTTATTTATTTATTTATTTTTTTTTTTTTTTTAAAGGAAACTTTTTTTTTTTTTTTTTTTTTTTTTTTTAATGAGGATCTTGAATCAGATGCGTATGTTTTGATTGATTGATTGATTGATTGACTTTGGCTGTGTTGGGTCTTCGTTTCTGTGCGAGGGCTTTCTCCAGTTGTGGCAAGCGGGGGCCACTCTTCATCGCGATGCGCGGGCCTCTCTCGTTGCGGAGCACAGGCTCCAGACGCGCAGGCTCAGCAGTTGTGGCTCACGGGCCCAGCCGCTCTGCGGCATGTGGGATCTTCCCAGGCCAGGGCTCGAACCCGTGTCCCCTGCATTAGCAGGCAGATTCTCAACCACTGCGCCACCAGGGAAGCCCCAATATACCTTATTTAAAAAAAAAAAAATTGCGGGATTTCCCTGGCTGCCCAGTGGTTAAGACACTTTGCCTTCTAATGCAGGGGGTGTGGGTTCAATCCCTGGTTGGGGAGCTAAGATCCCACATGCCTCATAGCCAAAAAACCAAAACATAAAACAGAAGCAGTATTGTAACAAACTCAATGATGACTTTAAAAATGGTCCACATCAAAAAAAATCTTTAAAAAATTGCCTAAGGATTTAATTTTCATGTAATACATGCTCAATATGTAGAATTGAGAGAATGTCATAAGGAACAAGTAAGAAAATAAAAATTCTTTCCACTGCTTCCATTCAGTGAATACCAGTGTTAACAGTTTTTGGCCACATATAGCCAAATGTAAGGTGAGGATTTTTCTCAGTTATCTCCAAGTAAAGAGAGTGGCTTTATATCAGTGTCTTACAAACTTTCTGTTATTTTCAGACTTTGTAACTTAACATTAAACAACCAATATATTATGGAAGAAGGAATATACTAGCTTCAGACTACTTCGGTCACTGCTAGGTCACATGAACAGTCAGATAAGGGGGAAAATAAAGAGGTGAATTTAACCCAGATCAGTAGTCAAACCTGGAAGCAAAACTTAATATACAGATGAGTCTTTGTGGTTTGGGATGAAATGTCCTGTGCTATTTACATCTTACATGGATTGAAAAGGTAGTGTGCTTCAAGTGTGGATGGAGATGAAGATGAATATGCTTGGGACCAACTGTATTAGGTGACTTAAAAAGTAGCTCTAGTGATTATGAAGACAGAAGTCAAAGATACAGGTAAAAGACTGGAAAATTTGTATTAATGCTCTCTAGGTATATGAAAGGTCATGCATTGCTGTTGATTATCTTGAGATCGACCCCATTAGTCTTTGAGCATTTCTTGGCCTTCTGGTATAAGAACTCATCTTGTACTTTAGCTTGGAATAGACCAAGGACTTCCCTGGTGGTCCAGTGGTAAAGAATCTGCATTCCAATGCAGGGGATGCAGGTTCGATCCCTGGTCAGGGAACTAAGATCCCACGTGCCACAACTAAGACCCGACGCAGCCAAAAAAGTAAATAAATAAAAAATAAATTTAAAAAAATATATATATAACATCAAAGAAAACCATTTAAAAAAACAAACAACTTGGAATAGACCATTTCTCCAGAAAATCTTGGTTTGTTTTAGTGGGGATTATTTTGTGGAAACTGAAGTTTGGCCACTAGGTATGTTTATTGTTTCCAGGATATCGTCATTGTCATTTCAATTAGCAGTCAGAAAAAACATTTTAAAATAATGATTTTAGGGAAAGAAAGAGAAATTTTGAGTTTACACTGATATTCTCAATTAAAATTCAACATTAAATGTTTTCCATTTTGTATTTTAGACAGTATTCTCCTAGAATCATGCCTTAAAAAATAATATACCCTTTAAGTAAAGTTTATTTTGCAGTTCTTTCTTATCCCTAGAATATGTCTCACTTAAGATATACAGTCAGCATACTGGTTTAAAAATTACTTGAATTAATTTTTCCTGTATGGTTTATGTTGTCAATGTGATAATTAGCCTCTTTTTATTTCTGTTTGTATTCAGGGTTTGGGCTTGCTTTATTTCTCTCCTTTCTGATTTAATTGTCTTATTTGAGTGTGTAAAACATTTGCATGTTTAAAGAGTCAAAACTGAGTTAATAGGTATACCCAGAGAAGTCTCATTTCCATTGCTATCTCCTCTACTCCATATTTACCTATCTCCACCAACCTTTAGTTTCTGATCCATCCCATCTCTCCTTTTTAAATAAAATGTGCACACGTGTTGTTTTCTATCCCATATAGAAGGTAGCATGCTGAATACGCATCATGTTAACCCTGTTTTTAATGAGTTGAAAGTTGCGGCTCTACATAATTTTTTAAAATATGATACTGTGAGTTAAAACAATTTTTTAAAAGCTTTTAAACATTTTTTAGTAGAACAGCTTCACAGTTACCATAGAGGAAATTTAAACTCCTAAATTTTTATAGAGTGGAACATACTAATTGAATTGGTTCATGAAAATTTGTAGTTGAATATCTAAACCTCTTCTGTAACAGTCCTTTTTTATAATAAGGAAGTAAGACACCATGCTACATAAGTGAATATGTGTAAAAGGCTCCAAAAATTACTTAAAATCTGTTTCAGACTTTTGGGCCATTGGGAAGAAGCTGCCCATGATCTTGCCCTTGCCTGTAAGCTGGATTATGATGAAGATGCTAGTGCAATGCTGAAAGAAGTTCAACCAAGGGTATGGTAAAGTAGAGAAGGGAAAAGTCATTACTAATTGGCTCTAGTACTTAACACCCTAGCAGTAAATTAACTGCAAAACAGATGCAAAGAAACAATCTTTGGAAGTTATAATCTGTAATCACTTAAATTTGTGTTGAACTCAGGAAATCTCATTGGGTTCTCATGCTTTAATTTCTCATGCAGTATTACAGCAAGCTATGTTATTTTGTTTGCAAGCCTGCAAAATTATAACCAGAAGGTTAGAAATGGAAAAGGGGCATCAAGTTTACAGCAAAAGAACAAATAGAAAATTTATAAAATGCATCCCAAGATTGAGTCTGGTTTGTGCTTATTTCTATCTAAAATTGTTAGTTAAAACAACTTAGTGCGTTTACATGGTAAATCCTTCAGCTTTGTGGGAAGTTCAAGAATTTACTATCAGAGGCTTTAAGATGGTGGAAGTTTTATTGAATTTAATCTATCAGATGATTTGATTTTCCTTCTTTTTGTAACAGGGCTAACTCAGCAAGGTTATAGGATGAGATATTCTAGAACACAAGGTTCTTAAAAAATAATCATAAACAAGCTAAAATAATGGTTGAATATGAATCTCTTACGTTTATATTATTCTGTGAATAAATACTAGATTCCAAATATTTGGCATGGACTATGTACTAGTGCCTGGTACATATTTTCTCTTGATTCTTATAGTTAAGACTAACATACTTCTCCCTGCCCCCTCATTTTATTGATGAGGAAAACTTCAGTATAGTTAGACTGTGGGAAGTAACTGGTATGTGTGTTCCCAATCTCTGCCTTCCCATGGCAGGTATCAGGCAAAAATTGTCATGCAATTTGACATCTATTTGTCATCCTTGCACTAGGTAATTGTTTGAAATTAACATTTTTCTCTAACTTCAAACCCCAGCCTCTTTTCTTTGTTTCACAGTGGACTTGTTAAAACCTGAGATAGGTCTTTTTCTATAGGGTAAATCTAACCCATTTTTCACAACTATGTGTTGAATTAAATCTCTCCACAAAGAAAAGTAATTCTTTAACAAAACCATTGATTTGTGCTGACCTTATTCAACTTTCAGAGAAGAAGTTTTTCTGTGGCTGTTTCTTCCCTAGGCCCAGAAAATTGCTGAACATCGTAGAAAGTATGAGCGAAAACGTGAAGAGCGAGAGATCAAAGAAAGAATAGAAAGGGTCAAAAAGGCTCGGGAAGAACATGAGAGAGCCCAGAGGGTAAGGTTTCTATACTTAAACCATTAAAGCGAAATATAGTAGATCAGACTTTTTTGGATATCATTCTAATTCCTGGCTCTTCCTAAATAAAAAGCTGGCTGCAGTTCTGTAGGATAGTGATACTACTTAAAGGAAGTTTTCCTTCCCTTCATTGCTTAGTCTTCAAATTCTTAAGTGAGTTGTATAGCACCAATTTATATCCTTGTTTGTGTTCTCCTAAAATCGACTTTTTCCTGATTAAGTAATTAATTTAAAACTTGGCAGTATTATTTGCTTTCTTTAGGATGCAAGCCCTGATATTTTAAGTTTTATGATTACTTCCGTTTTAATAGTGGATTCATAGCTATTTAAAATTAACTCTAGTTATTTTTTAGTTTTAGTTACAAATCAAAAATATTACTTGAAATCATTAACAAAAGTAATACTTACTCATTGAGAATCCAATTGAAAATTGTTTTTTTGGGAGATGGGGTGTCTCCTTTAGTCCAACATTGCCATTTGAAACTTGTCATTCTTGTAAGTCCTCTAACTAGCTTATTTTACAGTTTTTTCATGGTTTTGCATGGATAAGGTAGGCGTGGACAGCAGACTTCCCCCTTCTTATTATATAATTTATTTCCTTTTTGTATTAAAGGAGGAAGAAGCCAGACGACAATCAGGAGCTCAGTATGGCTCTTTTCCAGGTATTTTGAAAGAAAAATTAAAACTCTTAATATTGTAAATAATTGGGTAATATTCTGATTTGGAGGCTCAGGTATGTATATTGTATTTTGTACCATTAGTCCCTGGAACACTGAGTCTTTAGAATGTCAGCCTCTAGAAAGTTTCATTCTCGTTAAAAATTTTGTTAGTGGAAATACAGTATATTATTTTCCTCATATTTTGAGCAGTATACTTTTTAAAAATAGATAAAATTTACTGAGGTCTGAGCATTGTATTTTATTAAAAGACTGTAAGAATTTATTATGATGTAAGTATTAATTAGTGTTCCTAAATGGCCGTAATGGAATTTTGTTCTATTATACATTGATATTCATGAGGATACTAGGTAAAAGCATGGAATCATTAAGCACAAAAAGTTCTGCATCCAGTGTAAAATTAATATATCAACACATTCTTCCCTTTCTTGCAAATGTCAAGTGATCAGAAATTACTAGTGAGGCAAAGCCTTGAATGATAGCAGAGGCCTATGCGATACAGGTAGAAGAGCTGTTAAAAAGGCACTCAGAGAATGCTTCCTGAATGAGGCAGTGTGAAATTTACGTAAAGAGAAGAGAGTTTTTTATTTTAAGTTTGTAATTGTAATGGGGGATCAGCAGCTGCAACTCGCTTCCTTGTAAAGGTTTGTAGAGGCAGCTGCACACCACTTATGCTTCCCTTGCTTAGAACTTACCACATGGTCAGAGGCTAGAAAAGGTAGCCTCTCATCTGAAAGGTCATGTGCAAGCAACTAAAAAAAAAAAAAAGGAAGGAGCATACATTGGGGATGACTTGGAGAAAAAGCAAGAAAATAAATTTTAGCTCACAGCTTACTTTCTGTTTATAAGATAATATCTTATATCAGGTACCTTTGTTTTAGAAAATGACCACTAATGTGGACTAGTAATAGAGAGAATTTTTTGTTATGTGGGTTTTATTATATGGATTTGACAAGCAGACTGGCTAACTATTGTTGCCTTGGGTCAGTTTTTGTAGAAAGTAGTTTTAAAAAGTCAGCAGTAGCATAAGAAGCTAGAAGTTGTTTTCAGCCCCCGATTAGATCTCCTTATCTGTGATTGTTCGTTATTTATGGGCACGTTTGTATTGTTGAGACAGATGGAAATCACTGTGTTATAGGTGTTTCTTCTTTATGATAGCTTTATTTGTAATGACCCTTGATCTGTAGATTAATATTACCTGTATTTCTTTTTAGGATGTCCCTATATTGGTGTTAATTGTGATTTTAGAATATCTCCAATGGACATAAAGGTTTATGATAGTGAAAAACTGAGTAGAAAAGTTTGAGTTTGTAATCTAAAAATTTACTGGGAGAATTAAACTTTTTTACTAGAGCATTGTTTTCAGTGTAAAAAAGAAACACCAGGACTGCTTGTTAAAAATGCAGATTTTCAGTTTTACTTTGAGAAATTTTGAGGCAGTCAGGGTGGAGATTAAAATCCACAGCTTTTTTTTTTTTTTTTTTTTAATTTTGGCTGAGTCCTGCAGCTTGCAGGATCTCAGTTCCCCGACCAGGGATTGAACCTGGCTCGCGGCAGTGAAAAGCACCGAATCCTAACGACTAGACCACCAGGGGACTCCCAAAAATCCACAGCTTTTTATAACAAGCATTTCAGGTAGTTCTTGAAGGAAGCAGTTAGCTTAGGGGAATATAGTTTTTTGGGGGAAAAAAACCCTAAACTCTTATGAATTTAAATTGAAACAGATAAATAATATTAAAGAATGAGAAGATAAGATATGAGGTGACTTACGAGACTTTTTAATTTTATAATTCCAAGGGACTGTTAGTTTTCTCTCTGAGGTAAGACTAGTTTTCTTTTTAAAGTCTTGTTACTAGGAAATAAATATTTACAGCCTTATTTTTAAATAATTAATATTAAAAAATTGTGTCTTGTTACATCCAGTTAGAATGTTCAGACTACTTTGTGTTTAGTAGCACCTTTGTTCTTTGTGCATGCACATGTGTTATTTTAATCAGGAGGAAATAGTGTACTTTCAGACTGCTTGGGAATATGCTTGGTGTCTATACAGATCTTTCATTTATTCTTGTAGGTGGCTTTCCTGGCGGAGTGCCTGGTAATTTTCCTGGAGGAATGCCTGGAATGGGAGGGGGCATGCCTGGAATGGCAGGAATGCCTGGGCTCAATGAAATTCTTAGTGATCCAGAGGTTCTTGCAGCCATGCAGGTAAGACTTGGAAGAACAAAGTTGGACTTTATATCACTGAGGCATTTCTTTCATAGTTCTATGTGGAGACAGGTTAAGGTTACTCTGTTAGCCATATTTTATTGAGCTGAATTACCAAATAGCTTATTATGCAGTTGTGACATTCATATTCTTTTTTTCAGAATGAGTAGCTTAAGTTTTTAAAAGTGGTTTATAGGGAAATACTCTGTAATAGTTGATAATTACATCCCGTTGTCCTTTTCTTTGTATCAAAATTGTATATCTTTTTTTTCATTGTCTGAAGTGACATCATTGAGTTGGACTTGGAAGTACACATTAATAATATTTACGCTTCAGGGACTTGTCCAAACCTGAGTTGACTTAGCCATGACAAAATTTAAAGGTCTGAATAAAGAGATAGGATTTAGGATAACAAAATTGATGACCCATAGGACATTTTTTTAATACTAAACATATATATATATATATGTGTGTATATATATACACACACACACCCCTTTCTTTGCAGGATCCAGAAGTTATGGTGGCCTTCCAGGATGTGGCTCAGAACCCAGCAAATATGTCAAAATATCAGAGCAACCCAAAGGTTATGAATCTCATCAGTAAATTGTCGGCCAAATTTGGAGGTCAAGCATAATGCCCTTCTGACAAAGCCCCTGCTGAAGAAAAAGCAACTTACATCACCTAATGGATGTCGCAATAATACAAACCAGTGTACCTCTGATCTTCTCATGAAGAAAGCTGGGGTGCTTTGAAGATAATCCCTACCCCTCTGCTCCAAATGCAGCTGAAACATTTTATAGTGGTTTGCCATTAGGGTATTCATTCAGATAATGTTTTCTTACTAGAAATTTAAAACTTTAAACAATTTTTAAATCTTAAAAATATTTAAAACAAATTAAAAGGGTGTGTTAATCCCTACATTTTTCTTTACTAATCATTTTGTTTTTTTCCTTTGAATTAGTTAGGCAAGGAAGATACTTCAGTATGGAAGATTTATTCAAGTTTGAGTGAAATAAAGATTTATTAGTGGGAGGCAAATGTAACATTTAAATACATAAAGTTTGAGTTGGATATATGGTCACTGAGGCATTTTGATTTGTCTTTTTAATTGCTTTATTATTATTATTTTTAATGATTTGCTTCCATGAAACTGTTGGGACCACCAGTATTGCAGTAGGACCTGGGTAGGGACTGGAAGTACTCGGCAGGGCAGCAGTAATCTTACTACATTTTATAGAATGTGTACCCTTGTGCAGATGTATTTAAATCTTACACTGTGGTGAAAGGATGATTTTTATACTGCTGCAGTAAAATTGGATTACTTAGCTCTGTTGTCTGATATCTAAAATAAATGTTTCACATTTCCACACAGGGGAAATAAGGGAATACTTTTCTTTTTGTATTTCTATGTTTAAAATGTTCTTTTCAGATCAGAAAATGCCCAGCTCTTTGTCTGCTTTCTACTTGTTTTCACATTTTTTTCATCTTACTCTTCTTGGGGTAAAGATGATGCTTTTTCACTAGCGTCATCACTGCTATCATCATTCACAGCATAATTATGCAAGCATATTTAGCGCTGGGTTTAATTTAATATGTGATACAAATAGTGGCTATGTAGGGTAATACCCATAATAGCTGTAGTTTCTTGGCCAAGAGATTTCATATTTAAGTGTTAGATTTCCTCTTTGGTGAAAACATAACAAAAGATGTTGGAAGAAGGGATTCCCTTTGGTGTTTGGTCTCCTGCTTAGGAAATACCTATTGCGGTTAGAGTTTATCTTGTAGTATTAATTTTTGGAGAAGTTTGAATTAATTGATACACAAAGAGGGGAATCTAAATTCCTAATCCAGAATGAACTAAAAAAATTGATGAGATTCATGGTGGTTCTTTGTGGAGTTCTCAGCATTGTGAAGGATGCATTGTTCTATTCAGCTCTTAAATACTGCACCCATGTGCCCACCTTTCCTTATTCCTTCCCTCTCCTCCAAGGATAAAGAAAATGATAAATTTTCTGTTGTACATCCAATTCTTATATTAAATGAGGCTAAGTCCAGGCACTGTACCAGGAATTGGTAGGTTTCTACTTATTTTTCAATGTAAAGTGCTAGTTCAAAAGCAGTTTCAAGGGATGAGACCCTCTGTACTTTGCTTATTTGAAGAATCAATGGTAGGAGCAGTGAAGTAAATTCCATGGAATACATTTCTGAAATCATAAGTAAGTTGATTCAAGTTTTTACCCTTTGCTGTACGCAAGCAAATAGAAATGCATCTGTTAAGTGAGAAAAAGCTGTATGCTGATTATGCTTTTTAAACCCTTTAAAAATACTCAGCATATAAACTTGAGTTTGAGCTTGCTGGTGTTCTTTTTGTTAATATGTGTTCTCCTTTCTCAAAATTTCCAGTGTGTGCTGTAATTCAGGACCAGCTGCTTCTGGATTTTTCATTTGATTTACGCATTACCTAAGTACATTCTAACATTGCACGTATTACCATAAGTGGGTAAAAGTAAAATTGGTCTGAAAATATATCCTGTGCTTTTTAGACTTTTAAGTTAATACAAGTACATCTTCATTTTTGTAGAAACAACATTTCTAAACCATAAATGTTCTGTTCTTGTGCCAATGATGCTATATGAAGGAAAACTAAAGGACTTTTTTTCTGCTTAAAAATATATAGTTATTGGATATTTCTAGCTACGTTAAAAATAAGTGTGGCTTCAGACTGGATATTGACTCTTCCCACCACCACTCCCCTTTTTTTCAGCACATGTTCTATTTGTTTTATGTCTCTATCACTAATCCTAAGGTATTTACTAAGCACAGTAGACTTTAGATTATACAGTGTTAACAAGGACCCCTAAAAATATATTAGCTTAAGTAAAACAGAGCTTTACATTTCTTCAGGTCACAGTTCAGAGGTAAGCACTTGTGCCATATTCAGAAGGGAGCTTCCATTGCTGTGTTCAAAGGTGCTTGCTCTGGTGCTCATCTAGCCCAAAAAAACTGGAGAAGGCACCAGGGAAGTGTATGCTGAGATACTGATGCTAATCCATGGAAGTAACATTCTGTCCTCATATCCCATTGGTCATTTTTGTTTTGTCTTGAGACAATATTGAGCTCCAAGTAAGCCTAGAAAATATTCCATAGCTGTGTGGTCATGTGCCCAACAAAAATAATTACTACTACAGAGAAATGGAGAAAAGACCCAGAGTAACAACTAGCAATCTGCCACACTAGGAAATACTGGCCTAATGGGATAAGGGAGAAGCAGTATTTTAGAGATTTGCTCATATCTAAAATTAATGCACCCAAGTAGGCACATACATCAGGTGAGTAGTACTTAATCTGTGCCAAGCACTTTTATTCTGCAAGTATTGACTTGATTCTGGTAATGACCACAAGAGTGAGTACTCCTCCCCATTTTATATAGATGAGGAAACTGAAGCACTTAGGTAAATTGTCCAAGATAACATAGTTGTTGATTTGTGGAGCTGAGATTCTCATCAGGCGTGTGGCTTCAAATGTCTTGTTCCTGAATTCTATGCTCTGCTGCCTCCCCTCTGTGTACTAGGTTGCTTCTTGCAGAATTGTTCATTTAAGAAATTGAAAACTAAATGTACATTTGAAGGGCATTAAGTTAAATACGGCATATCATATCATTGGTGCTGATAATGCACCTCCACGGGGGTTTTTCCTAATAGAAGTCTGATGGCATAATTGTGCTATTAGTCCACTTGTGATGGGCCCAGTTAGAGGGACGATAAAAAACTAGTTTTAAAAAGTTTGGTGCAGTGATTTTAAAAATTTAATATGTACCAATATTTACAACCAATAAAGCTTACTTTGGAGTGCATATAGTTGGGGGGGGGGGCGTTCCCTAAAGTACATAGGAAAATATAGTTAAGGATAGCTGGCAAACTTCAAGAAGTCAAATCTAAACTGAGTAAGGCATGTCATGTTGGCAGAAGTTTTAAAACAATGGATTCTAAGTATTAGGTGGAACCAGAGTAGTGAGGAGGTAAATAGAATTAGCATAAACTCGTGTGTAAGTGCTATGAAATTCTAGGTATCTGGTATATAATCAGGATGTCCTTAAGTAGTTCACTCGCAGATCACGAGGACATTTTCAGGTTGCGGTGTAAGTAACCTGACCATATGGCAGTGTATAAACAAATAGGAAGGTAATCAGTTATGGCTAGGTTATTTTTAACTATTTTGTAATGATGGTATGGGTGTGAACAGAATGATGCTAAATTTTTAGTATATCGTTTATGTAGTGTGGGACTTAATGCTTATATAATTCAGGGAGCCCTCTTTAAGAAAAACAGTATATAATTAGGAATACTGAGATGTGAAAGTGAATGTTTAGAATGAGCAAAATGTTACGATTTTTAGAAATTGGAAATATCTCAAACATCACAACTATAGAGATAGTTCCATTTAATAAATGATATACCTATGGAATTGCTACATTTTCTGCTGCCTACTCTGATTATATGACTTTTGTGTTTTCAATAGAATAGATAATTCCATCCTGATCAAAATATTTTTTGATAGCTGGGATGCAAAAGATTTCACACAGATGGACGTGCCGTCTGCTCTAGGTCATACCTGACAAATGGGAATTCTGAAAAATAGTGTTCAATTACCATCATAAAGGGAAAGTATTTGTAAAGTGTGTTTATAAATCTGTATGCTACATAATCCAGTTTTTTTTTTTGAGAGAGCTTCCAATTTAAGTAGGAGTCTGTGAGAACTGAGTCCTCTGGTTAAATTTTACAGTGGACAAGCTTCTATGTTCCACTGCCAGAATCCTATCTTCATTTGACTTTTGGACCTGCACCTCCTGTCATGACCTTAGGGAGTGGTGGGAGTATTCCTGGAAGCGATTCCTAAAATAGGACGTCTAGCAGTACCTTGTATTAATACATATAAATATCTCTAAATCCAACTGTGTGCCCAAACTTGCTTTTAACTTAGCTGTCGTCACTGTAGCACCACTGTAAATGAAAGGGAGTTTAAGTGGAAAGGGATCTTAACCAATAGCAATGAAAATATTTTCTGCAAATTTTGTGAAAACATGACCAGGTAAACATTGTTGGGGCCCTCTCCTGGGAGTAAATGTGATAAAGGGCGTAAAGCACTGGGCCTGGCTGTAGCAAGCAGTCAAGGACTATCAGCAAGGATATTATAAAAGTAAATTCACTGGTACTGAAACAGGCAGACGCACAAAGCTATGGTGCTCGAGTAATTGACGTTGAAGTCCTGAAACCTGGTGTCTCAGTATTTTGTTGGTGAGGGGTAGAATGTTATTTTTCTAGTTCTGTGTAGATTGAGTTTTCGCTTTGTAACATGGAAAATTTTTTTCTTCGTTATTTTATAAAGTACGTCTACATGAATTAACTTTTCTAATCCTCACGGTATTAACACTTGTCATTCCACAAAGGAGGAAACCAAGAGGTCAAATGATTTTCCTGTGTGCCTACTAGTTTGTTCCCACCTCCATCTGATCATTTTGATTTCCTGAAGCTCAAGTTCTCTTCCCACCAGGGTTTTTCAGAGGGGAGAACCTTGCCCAATCAACATTTATTTCCTCTTGACCAGAATGTGACTAAAAATACTAGCAAGAGAAAATACGAGTAAAGTCTCAAAAGAGAAACAGGAAGATGAGTCCCCCATCTTGCTTGTCTCCATCTTGTCTTATAGAGAGAAGTGAAGAAAAAGGAGGCTGTCCAGGTTTTCTGAAGTCTCCAATGTTGGCAGTAGGTGTGAAGTACGACCGGCCAGGTCCCGAGAATGTAGGCGAAGTCGGAGCTGACCCATCCCGTACTGAATTTCTGCAAGACCCACCGCTCCGCGTGGGCCCGGGGACCAATCAGAAGCAAGGGGGCGTTCCCAGTCCCGTCTTTCCCTCTTCCCTCCCCTGCGGCCTCCGGCCGGGAGACTGGGCGGGCGCCCTGTGACCCGGAAGTAGTTCTGGAGGAGGTGGGCCTAAGGGGTTGGAGCTGGTGACGTTGCCGCCCGGGGCTCCGGCGCTTGTTACTCCGTTCGGCTGTTTGCGGCTCTTGCGAGAAAACTGTGGCCAGGTCTGCGGGAATCGCACCTATGGCTTCCGTGCTGTCCTACGAAAGCCTGGTCCACGCCGTGGCGGGAGCCGTGGTGAGGCGGGGTCTTTATGCCCGGGCCACTGCGGGGTGTGGGGCTTTTCTGGGGCCAGACCGGGATATGGCTGGGGGATGGGGATGAGAAGGAGTTCGTATCGTGACCGGGACGTAGAGGAACGGAGCATAGGCGAAATGTTGCTGGAAGAATTTGGGGCGAGGCCCGACACTCGCCCTCCGCGCTTGGCTACCGCTTTGACCTCTTACAGAATATCTGGGATGTAGGCAGCGGTGGTCCCACACCGCCACAGGGAGCCAGGAAGAAGATAATTGCTGTTTTCTTTGCCTTCTGAAATTTAAAGGGCAGTCGTCCCCCTAACCCACCCCACCGCACGCACAAACTTTGTCTGACTAGGCCAGAGGAAAACCTAGGTGTGAAGCTGTGTTGCTGAGTCACATTCTTAACTACAGACTATTTTCACACACTTGCTGCAGACAAGTGGCAGTACCTAGCAGGGATATCTCTGGCCAATATCATTGGCAGGAGAAGATACTTTTTTTTTTTTTTTTAATTAAATCAAGATCAGAGTCGCTGTCTACCACAGATGTGGTTTACTATGAGGAATGTGCTTGGTTCTTGGGCTTCTGGATTTCTCACTTCCATTTGACACCACTCCCTTTTCCTTGAAACTTTCCACTCTTGGTTTGAGTAGCTTCCTCTCTGGTTCTCATCCTGACTCTCTGCCTGCCCTTTCTCACATCCTTCTCTAGCTGTCAACACACACGTGGAGTCACTGGTACTTCAGAGGAATATCACTGACTGAGTCCTCTTCTCCTAGGCCCCCAAAACTGCACTGAGAGCTCATGTTCTGTGTAGGCTAATGGAAGTTGAACCCCAACTCCATCACTTGTTAGATAGGTGGCTTGTAAACCTCACTTTCCTAATCTGTAAAGTGGGGATATTGACACCTACCTCACAGAGTTGTTACGTGAATTAGATGACACAGTAGTTCATGGAAGTGCCTGATTCAGGAGTCCTGGTTCATTCAGTTAGACCAAGCTTTCAGCCAGTGTAAAGGTGCTGAAATGGAAGCTTGCTTGATATGCTCTAGGATAGGCATGGAGGCTTGTGTGTCTGGAGTGGAGGGAACAAAGAGGCAAAAAGGTTTCAGGAGACCAAATTGTGTAAGAATTTTAACCCTGAGTGTGAAAGACAGCTAACTAGCTATTAGAGCAAGTTATTTTGAGCATGCAGCAACTTGCAGATTTACATTTTAAACATGATCACCCTGGCTGCTCTGTTGAGAGTAGACTGTACGAGAGCAAGGGTGGAAGCAGGGAAACTGTCAAGGGACTAAGATGGTAGCAGTGGAGGTGGTGAGAAGTGATCATGAACCTGGAATATATTTTTGAGATAGAGCCACCAGGGTTTGATGGTAGATTGGATGTTGGGTGTAACACCATGAAAGTTGGTTGACTCCCAAGAGTTTGGGGCTTGAGCAACAGGAAGGATGATATTCCCATTTACTGAGATGGTGAAGACTGTAAAGGAGCAGCTTTCAGGGGAAAGATGAGAATGGTTTTGGATTTTGACTAGTTAAGTTTGAAATGCCTAAGAGTAGTCATGAGACTAGGTGAGCTAACAAAGAAATGAGTGTGGACTGAGAGAAAAGTCTCAAAGACTTAGCCTTGAAACATGCCAGCATTAAGAGGTTGGGGAATTGAGAGCACCAGCAAAGGAGACTAAGGAAGGGCCACTAGGGTAGGATGAAAACTAAGAGAATGTGGTGTTATGAGAGTTGCATGGAGAAGGGTGTAGACCAACTGGGTCAGGTGCTGGTGGTGAGTCAGATAAGATGAGGACTGAGAATTAACCATTGGATTTATCAACATGATAAATCCAATGGTTAATTGAGAGGACTTGTTTTGGTGGATTGGGGGGAGAATAGTGCAACAAAGAGAGAATGGGAAGATAGGTAATGTTTGTTCTCCTTTCTCTCAATAAATGCCATTCATTCAACATCTTTACTGAGTGCTTTTTACGTGCCATGCACTGTTCTAGGTGCTAGAAATATAGTGGAGAACAAAGTCTTTTTCTTCATGAAGTTTGCATTCCAATGGGGAAGTCAGACAATAATTGAGTAAATCAAAAAATAAATAATTTTAGATAGTGTTAAGTTTTATGAAAGAAATAAAATAAGTGTTGGCAAACTTTTTCTTTAAGGAGGCAGATGGTAAATATATAGCTGTATCGTCTCTGATGAAGCTACTCAACCCTGCCATGATAGTTTGAAAGCAGCCATTGACAATAAGTAAATGAATGGGCAGAGCTGTGTTCCAATAAAATCTTATTTATGAAACCAGTCAGTGGATCAAGTTGGCCCTTGGTCTTAGTTTTCTGAGCCCTGCTATAGACAGTGATTGGGGGTAGAGGTGATACTATCTCTATTTAACCTGCAAAGACATTTCTATTTTTTTTTCTCTCCTTGTTGCCTATTTTTCTCTTGTTAAAAGTTCTGCTTGAAATTACGCACCCTGAATTTGCAGTGGTTTTTCTTTCTCCCATAAGCTATGTTAGATTATCTAATAGATATACTTTTGTAAAAATAATATTTTTTTCTCTTGCTTCCCTCGGGGCAGTACTGTTCCTGGCACATGTCTAAATGAGAAATTGCATTGTGTTTTGTTATTCTTTTGAACTTTCATGCCAAAGAGTGGTTCTCAAACTCTTTTTGCCAATTTTTGAGTTAAGGATAAACCACACAACATGGACCCTGCTTTCTTCTGGTTGCTACCAAAGGAAAACAATTCCACCACAAAATATCACTACATTTGATGAGACGTTTGACGAGAAAAATGGCATTGCTTTTTTTTAAAGTTTTTTTTTTTTTTTTAATTTTATTTATTTATTTATTTTATGGCTGTGTTGGGTCTTCGTTGCTGTGCATGGGCTTTCGCCAGTTGCGGCAAGCGGGGGCCACTCTTCATCACGGTGCGCGGGCCTCTCACTGTCACGGCCTCTCTTGTTGCGGAGCACAGGCTCCAGACGCGCAGGCTCAGTAGTTGTGGCTCACGGGCCGAGTTGCCCCGCGGCATGTGGGATCCTCCCAGACCAGGGCTCGAACCCGTGTCCCCTGCATTGGCAGGCAGACTCTCAACCACTGCGCCACCAGGGAAGCCCCTGGCATTGCTTTTAATGGTATAGTACTGTGGTAATGAATGGCTCATGTTTAATTAAATGCCTTGGCCATGATGTTCAACCAAAGCTTTGAGATGATCCAGGAGAGCATAGTGGTTAAGAGCATTTGAATGCCTGACTTGAGCTAGGCAGCCTGGGCCGGAATCCTGGCATAAACTTCAGGATTTGGTATAAACTCCAGAGCTGCCTGGAGTAATTAGTTGTGGCTTCTCCCCAAAAGATTGTTGGGTCATTGTTTAAGATGTTGGTTTACAACCTTTTTGAGTTGACATGTTTCTTGTTTGCTTATTCACTTCTTTCCAGGTTCTACACTTTCTCACCCCAAGTGTGGTGTTATGTGCGTGCACACACACACACACACACACACACACACTTTAAAAATTAAAATAAACAGATTAGTGATTTTGAGTGTTTTATGCTTCACTTTGGTATAAGTGCAGATAATCTCAAGTATCTGAAAATCAGAATTGTGCTGTTTCAGGAGAATGCTTTATCTCCAGTTGATGACTATTGTCTGATACAATTAATGGCCTCGCATGTAAATACTTCTCAAAATTTTGAGTATAATTAGGTTTATAATTTTATATTTTTGGTTCTCAGATTAGCTTCCAAAGATAGATTTTATTTGTAGAAGTGTACATTTGTAATTAAAAGAGATTTTATTAGTCTAGAATTTGAAAAGTGAGATTGGTTGGAATTGTCTAGGGGGTTTAGATGCCAAAACAGACTTTGGAATTGTAATGATAATTATTAATCAGTAACTTTCAGGGGTCTTCTTTTTTCCCTATTGTTTATTTAAAAATTAAAAAAAAATTTTAATTGCATAATTTGTTTTAAAAGACTTACATTTCATTGAATAAATACCATTAAAAAATTCAAGTCATACAGAAATATGAAAGAGTTCTCCTTTCTCCTTCCACTCTACCTATTATTGTGCTGTGACTCAAAGCCCAGACATACCTCTCCTTAGAACTGTGTAAGAAGGCTTATTCAGAGCACTTTTCTCCAGTTGGTATCAAAAGAGAAAATTAGGCCCAACTATCTGACTTTGTAGCTCATACACTTAACATTACAGTGGACTTTTTACCATATAGACTCACTACCTGCCTTTTAGAAGTAGAAACCAAGTAGAACTTGTTGATTTTCTGTACAAGGCCTTCTGGATATAAAGGTCATCAGTGGAAAAGTCCCTGTCCTCAGGAAGCTCTTCTTAGGTGTATAGTGGTGGTGTGGATAAGACCCCTGGTGGTACCTAGGAAGAAGTGGTGGGCTGCCCTGTGAAGATAATGGGAAGCCCCCAAGGTTGACATATTACCAAGATTGTGCACAGTGGAAAGAGGTAAAGAAAATCAGCCCACCCATAGGAAAAGGGAATGTTACTGTGTGGCCCAAAACATCAGATACCCACTATATCATGTTGTTAAAAAGACTTCAAAAATCATTGGCTTTTTAGTATAAAATATTCTATCATATGGGTATCCCATAATTTATGGACACTTGCATTGTTTCTAGCTTTTCACTGTGGTAAATATTTAGTTTAAATGTTAATGTGACCTCCCAGCACTCCATTATGAAGAAACTATGGGATTGCTTGGTTAAGCGACTTTCCTAATGTCACTCATTGATTTATAGATTAGAAACAAAACCCTAAATTTTCAGATTCAGTTTAGTTAGCTCTGATTCTGATTTGTTAAATGCCAACAACCTCACAGGGTTCTGTGGATATTAATAAAATAACTTAATTAAAACAGCTTTTTTACTATGACGCATAATAGGGGCCCAATAAGTGAAAGCCGTTAATCATTTTGTCCACAACTATGTTTTCTAATTTTCTGTGCATCCTAACTTGTTTGAGTTAGTTAATTTAATATTAGATTTAATAATAATATTTAGTACTTATAGAATTCCCTATCTTCTCACATCTGTTAACAACTTTGATAGGCAGGCAATATAACAAGTGGTTAAAAGTATGGCCTCTGAAACCAGACTGCCTGAGTTCAAATCCCAGCTTTGCCACTTATCACATGTGTGACCTTGGGCATGTCTCTCAATCTCTCTTGCCTCAGTTTCCTCATCTATAAACTGGGGAAGATAATAGTACTCACTTCATAGGGTTGTTTCCGAGGCTCTTAGACAAGTATCTTTATTCTCATATAGAGACAGGAAAATGGAAACAGGTATGTTAAGTGTTTTTGCCAAGATTACCAGTAAGTTATTTGGTTATAGGCCTGGGGCAAGAACCCAGGTCTCCCTTCTCTGCTACTCTTCTGTTGCTATGCCTAGCTGCCTGTTCCTTCATACTTCTTGTCTCTTTTCCCCATCCCTTTGTTTAATTCAAAACTAGCCCCTGAATATCTTTAGATTTTCAGAAAAAAGTGGCATTAAATATTACATATACACATGTATAATCAAACTGGAGGCACTTGGAAATTAATTGTTCATCAGGAGCACTTTAAACCACATATCTAAAAATTTAAATGTTCAGTTCTTTTTGGAAGGGTTTTCTTTTCCACAGCTGGCTCATCCAGACCCATAGTTTGAATCTAATCAGATTCTCATAGAATTAACTTAGGTTAGTATACATTTGAGGGCGTTGTACTCCTTTGGTTTAGAAACCTTCAAAGGAGGTAATTAGAAAAAGTCTTCATTGTCTTTACTTCCTTGCTGTCTTATTTCATTTAGGCTTCCACTAAATTATGATTGAATTATTATTATAGCTTTTAATCTTTACGACTTCTTTGCCTCACTGCTCATCATCCAAAATATATCTTGATATCTTGATAAACTTTTTTTCAAGACTTAGTTTTTTAGAACAATTTTAGGTTCACAGCAAAATTGAGAGGAAGGTACAGAGATTTCCCATGTATCCTCTGGGCACCCCCCCTCCCAGCACCCCGCTCCGGCCAATGCACAGCCTCCCTCATTATCAATATCCCCCACCAGAGTGGTACGTTTGTTACAAATGATGAACCTACATTGGAACATCATAATCACCCAAAGTCCATAGTTTATATTAGGATTCATTCTTGGTATTGTACATTCTGTGGGTTTGGATAAATTTTGTAATGACATGTATCCACAATTACATTATCATATGGACTATTTTCACTGCCCTAAAAGTCCTCTGTGCTCTGCCTGTTCATCTCCCCCCTTCACCCCAATAAGCTTTTTAGCTAATAGGGTCATTTCAGTTCACTTCTCTTAATCTTAAAGGTTCTTACGTAGTCTTGATTGGAATTATTTTTCTAACTTTAATTTGCTTCTTTATGCCTGAGTAGTCTGTGACTTAATTTTTTTAATTGAAGTAGAGTTGGTTTACAATGCCGTGCCAATCTCTACTGTACAGCAGAGTGACTCAGTTATACACATAGAGACGTTCTTTTTTAAATATTCTTTTCCATTATGGTCTATCCCAGGAGACTGCATATAGTTTGCTGTGCTATACAGTAGGACCTTGTAGTTTATCCATTCTAAATGTAATAGTTTGCGTCTACCAACCCCAAATTCCCAGCCCATCCCTCTCCCTTCCCTCCTCCCCCTTGGCAACCACAAATCTGTTCTCTGTGTTTGTGAGTCTGTTTCTGTTTTGTAGATAAGTTCACTTGTGCCATATTTTAGATTCCACATATAAGAGCTATCATATGGTATTTATATGACTTAATCTTTTTAAAGGAACAAATATGGTAGAATAGCTGAAAAAGGGATTTGGAGTAAGACATAACTATCTGTGTCATCTTGGGTCATTTATGTTTTCTTTCTGAACCTGAGTTTTCTGATCTATAAAATGAAAACATAACACTCCAGATCTACCACTGACAGTGTATTTTAGTTGATTTCTTTTTAAAATAATCTTCTGTCCAGTAATGCCATATACTTCATCAGGAGATGCTATACACTGATTTCAGTTGTGCTCCTGTGACTCAACCACCATTTCTGGACTCCTCTGGAAATTGACTTTGGAACTAGCATTGCATTTTTTGGGATAATTTTTCATCCTTCAAGGGTGAAGTAGCATTTTGGGGATGGTTGAATTTGGTTAGTAGGCCATCATTGTTCGTACTTAAAGGGCATGATACTCTGCTTCTGTATTTATGTGTGTCCCTGTCTGTTATTTCCATAAGATTGCACACGCTTGCAGAACCAAGCCTTGACCAAGTTTACCCTACTGTTTCCTTCTGACTTTGTGGTGTTGAGTACTTCAGTTCAGCACCACGTGTGTTTGTGTCAGCCAAATTAAAAGGTAGACTGGATATTTATTGACTGGGTATTTATGCTGGTGCAGGATCTTTATTGCAGCATGCAGGATCTTTTAGATGTGGCATGCCGGATCTTTTAGTTCTGACATGTAGGATCGAGCTCCCTGACCAGGGATAGAACCCGGGCCCCCTGCATTGGGAACATGGAGTCCTAGCCATTGGACCACCAGGGAAGTCCCTGATTTCTTTCTTTTATAGTTCTTTTTTAGTTCTTCTGGTAGATATCCCTTCTCTGTTTTCCTAGCCACCACTCAAAGTGATTCAAGGCCTTAGTATTTTAAATCAGATGTACTTTGCTAAAGCAATGTTTGTATTTGTGCTCTGGTCTTGCAGGTTGAAAGCTTTTTAAGGTTACTTGGATGGCTCCCTAAAAGGCCTTTGGTGTGTCTTTTAATCAGATACTTGTGTACAAAGGGCCTAATTTAAGATTTTCTGGGTATTTTTCTCCCTGATCTTGTCATTTTCCTAATTTTCACGTCCAGGTGAAATGGTAGCTATTTTATGTTTGTTTTGATTTGCATTTGTTTACTATTTGTTACACTACAAAATTTTATAAATTTTTGGAGGCAGGGTGATTAAGTTAAGAATAAATTTCTTAGTTCACTTGTTAAATATCCAAGGAACATAGAAGAGAGGTGGTAGATGCTATGGGGTAATAGATTCAAAATGCAAATATGTCACCAACCTGCCCATATACAATCTTATGAAATAAAAACAAAATAGAATAAATAGCAAAGGAATAAACACACTCACAAATACTTTAAAATATTTATTTGCTAAGACTAGCAACAGTCCATTGTAAAATACCTAAAATGGGATTCCTGTTTCTAAGGAGCTTATCAAACTTTCTCCTGAAAACTTCCCTTTATAATTAAAAAAAATCTGTATAAAATATTTTTTAAAAAACAGTTACTTCTTAAAAATGTTAATAAGGTGACAGGAAGGTAAGGAACTTCTAGAACTAGAGAATGAGTGAAGTCAGGACCCAGGGTCAAGGAGAGCAGTCTTTGCCCTGTAGGAATTGCTTAGCCAGGTAGACACAAGCTTTAGATTTGTAGCTTCCAGAGATACAGGGAAGAAAAGAAAGAGCCCATTCTGTCCAAGATAAGAAGTCCAGTAGGGGATCACCGAATAAACCTGAAATCCCAAAGGAATGTGCTATAAAGGTAAATGGGAAATAAACTTACTCCTCCCCAGGAAAATCGGCTGTCTCCAACCTTGGCACTAATTTGAGAGAGGAAATCACCACTGACATTTTGAAGCCACAAGTCCTCCCTTAGGTTGCAGCCTGAATTCTCACTATTTGATTGGAAAACCTAAAGTGAGTAACTTAAAGCGATTCCAGGTTGGTGGGTCCCCAGAGTGCCTGGCAGAAATCCTTTCCAGAGGTACTTACCTTTATCAGGTCTAAAAGAAAGCCCCAAAATAAAATTTTAAGGGGAATGAGCAGCTCAATCCAAACTAACGAAACTCACAGAGAAACAAGGCAATGTGAACAAGAACAGTAGACAGGAGCACCAATCAGAAAATGGACTTCTCAGTCACAATCTAAAAAGCTGTTTAGTCTGTATAAGAAAATAAAGTTAGAAAATATGTGCAAAGAACAAGAAACTAAGATTGACCAAGCAGATTTGAAAATTAACCACGTAGAATATTTAGAAATGGAAAGTAAAATAACTGAAATTTAAAAATTGATTGTGTGATAGTCATGGGAACACTAAATATTGATTTAAGCAAAAAATCAAAACTCTTAGAGGGCTGGCACAAGAAGCAGAGGGGAATATGAGAGCTAAATTTTTACCCTCCGTAATAGAAGGTGAATAATGTCTAAAATTGATGAATCAAAAGATACCAGGATATTTTAAAGTTATATAGAGATGTGTAAATTACAAAAGATACAGCTAAAAGAAAATATTTTCCTCTGGGGAGGAAGATTGTATAAAATGGGCAGGAACTACTTATTTTGTCATTTATATTACATGACTTTTTAAACTATGTGCATGCTCTGCTTTGATCAAATAAACATTTAAAATTAAAATATTTAATGCATAGCTATGAATTGATCATTGTTGAAGCTGAGTGATGGATTCAAATTCAAGCGTTTTTATACCATATTAGACACAGCTGAAGATAGAATTAGTGAGCTAAAGGATAATTTAGCTGAAACCTGATTCTCACTTGCAATGATTGTAGTCAGGAAACTGGAATGTTTTCTACATTTTGCTGAGAGAAGATGACTTCCTACCTAGAATGCTATGTCCAGTGAAAAGTTTAAAAACATACGCAAAATAGAGACATTTTCAGGTCATCAAAAGCAGTTTGCCACTAGCAAGATTCTCACTTGGAGAAATTCTAAACCTAATGAATATTTTTAGAATTGATAAGTTAGGAATATATGTTGTAATTACTAGATAGCTTGTAAAAGAATTAGAAACTATATTTATAACTTAAAATTTATTGGAAACTCTAGTCAAATAAGAAAGCAGTAAAGGGCAGAGAAAGCAACATAGAACATGTATGACACATAGCACAAAATAAGATGACAACTGGGAATTCCCTGGTAGTCCAGTGGTTAGGACACCGGGCTTTCACTGCTGTGGCCTGGGTTTGATCCCTGGTCGGGGAACTAGGATCCCACAAGCTGCATGGCATGGCTAAAAAAAAGATGACAACTATAAATCCAAATAAATGTTAATGAACTAAGTGCTTCAGTTAAAAGAGATTGTGCTAGATTGGTTTTAAAAAGGGAAAAATGCTATTTATAAAAGATATGTCTAAAAGAAAAGGATACAGAAAGTTTGAAAGTAAAAATGTGAGAAAAGACATGCTAGACAAATACTAACCCAAAACTGTTAACATCAGATAAAATGGACTTTATAGTAATGTCATTACTAGAGATCAAGAGAATGACATCATAGAGAAAAAGGCTCAGTATGTCAGGAAAATAAAGCAGTTTTAAGTTTGTGTTCATCTAATAGTCTCAATATGTTTAAACCAAAAATTAATGAAACTTTAAGAGGAAATATACCAACCCATCATCGAAGTAGTAGATTTTAATATATCTTTCAGTAATTGATAGAACAAGAAAGGAGGGAAAAAATATAGAAGATTGAATATGTATGTAACAAACTTGACCTAATAGATACATACAGAACATTGTACCCAACAACTGCAAAATACACATTATTTTCAAGCCAAACATGGAAAAGTTATGAAAACTGACCATTTACTGGGCTGTAAAGCAAAACTTAAATTTTGAAAAAGTTTTGAAAAAGTACAGAATGCTTGAAGCACAGTGCAATTAAGCTAGCAACCAGTAACAAAAAGGTAACTTTAAAATATAAATACATATATACATATTTATATAAAGAACATATGTTTGGGAATTAAACACATTACTGAATGATCTATGGGTTAAAGAAGAAGAAATCATAATGGAAATAAGAATGCATTTAAAACTGAGGGATAGCACAGATGGTGCGTACTAAAACTTGTAGCTATACTGAAAATCAGTCATCACTGAAAAAAATTAAAATTCCTAAGTAAGTGGGAAGGCATCCTCTGAATAAGTGGATTGGAGACCAATATTGTTAAGATGGCAGTACACCCTAAAAGGATCTACAGATTCAGTGTACTCCCTATCAAAATTCCAGTTTGCTTTTTTGTAGAAATTGATAAGATGATCGTAAAGTATATATGAAAATGCAAGGGATCTAGAATAGCCAAAAAAATCTTGAAAAAAAAAAAAAAAAGAGGACTCATACTTCCCAATTTCAAAACTTAGTACAGAGCTACAGTAATCAAGAGACTGGTGCTGGCATAAGGATAGACGGGTAGATCAACAACAGAATTGAGAGTCCAAAAAATCTACAAATCTGTGTTCAAGGATACCAAGGAACATCAATGGGGAAAGAACAGTCTCCAATAAATTGTGCAGGGACAACTGGACATCCACATGCAACAAAATGAAGTTGGACCCCTACTTCACACCATACACAAAAATTTACTCAAAATGAACCACAGACCTAAATGTAAGCACTAAAACTACAAAACTCTTAGATGAAAACGTTGGCATAAATCTTTACGACCTTGGATTAGGCAGTGGTTTCTTAGATATAATGCCAAAAGCACAAGTAATAAAAGAAAAAAATATGTAAATTGGACTTGATCAAAATTAAAGCTTTTTGTGCTTCAGATACTATCAAGAAATTGAAGACAACAGAATGGAGAATATATTTGTAAGTCATTTATCTGATACAGCGTCTGGTATCCAGAATATGTAAAGACTGCTTACAACTCAGTAATAGAAAGGCAAATAGCCCAATTAAAAAATGCACAAAGGATATGAATAGACATTTCTCCTGTGAAGTTATATGAGTGGCCAATAAACACATGAAAAAATGCTGGATGGCATTAGTTATCAGAGAAATGCAAATCATAACCACAATGAGATGCTATTTCACACCCACTAGGATGGCTATAATCAGAAAGCACAGGTAATGACAAGTGTTGCAAGGATATGGAGAAATTTGAAACCTTGTTTTGCTGGTGGGAATATAAAATTATGTAGTCACTGTGGAAAACAGTTTTGTAGTTCCTCAAAATGTCAAACATAGAACCATATGACCCAGCAATTCCACTCCTAGAGAATTGAAGACATCCATATGAAAACTTGTTACAGGAATGTTCGTAGCAGCATCTTTCATAAAGCCAAAGAATGGAAACAACCCAAGTCCATCAACAGATGAATGGATAAACAAAATGTGATATATCCATATAATAGAATATTTTTCAACCATAATATAGAACGAAGTTCTGATTCTATAACATGGATGAGCTTTTTTTTTTTTTTTAAATATTTATTTATTTGGCTGTGCTGGGTCTTAGTTGAGACATGTGGTATCTTCGTTGTGGCATGTGGGATCCTTAGTTGAGGCATGTGGGCTCTTAGTTGTGGAGTGTGGGATATAGTTCCCTGACCAGGGATCAAACCTGGGCCCCCTGCATTAGGAGCGTGGAGTCTTAGCCACTGGACCACTAGGGAAGTCCCCGTGGATGAGCCTTGAAAGAAGCCAGCCACAAAAGATCATGTGTTATTTGGTTCCATTTACATGAAATGTGGAGAAGAGGCAAAATAGAGACAGAAAATAGATTAGTGGTTGCCAGGGTGTGGGAGGAAGAGAATGGAGAGTGACTGCTGATGGATATGGGTTTTCTTTTAAGGTGATAAAAATGTTCTGGAGTTAGTAGTGGTGAATGTTGGGCAACTTTGTGAATATATGAAAAACCACTGAGTTGTAAAGAAAAAAACTTGTCAGATACAGCTAAAATACCTCGAGGGAAATGAGTAGCTTTTAAATCAAGTTTGAAAAAGAAGAAAGACTTAAAATCAATGAGCTAAGCATCCATCTCAACAAGTTAGATAAGAATATAAAAATAAATGCAAACAAAGGAAAAGGAAGGTAATAGAGAAGAAATTAGCAAAATAGAAAATATAAACACAAAATGTGCTGACGTGGTATGTTTTCAGTTATTTGTTGAGAATGAAAATTTGGTTATGAAAATAAAACAATATGTGACCACATATTGTTGGTAAAATAATGATCTCACCCACCCCTAACAAAAATCTAAGCCATGGTACAATCATTATTGTCTTAAAGGTGAAGAAATATGCTATATTCCAGTAACTTCCGAACCTACATTTCTATCCTGGAACCTCTGGAACTCCAGATGGATCTGGCTCCCTGCTGGATGTCTTCAAGTAGATGTCTTTGAGGCACTTAAAATACAGCTAATGCAAAGACAATATCTCTTGCCCCAGAATTGCTCCTCCTGCAGTATTTACCATCTCTGTTAATGACAACACTGTCTCCCTGTTTTTTTAAGCCAGAAACCTGGGAGTTGTCCTTGAGTTCTACTTCTTCCAGACTCCCCACATCTGTCCAGTCGGTCACTAGAATAGTCCTTAATATACTTAGTAAAAAGCCTTTGATTGACCTCTGCTTACCCCTAGTCTTTCATTCCCTTTTTGGTTGTGCTCTGTATATTCTGACAATAATAGCCTTTCAGTTTCCAGGATGTTCAGGTCACTTCCAGACTGCCACTTGCTTTTCCTTTCAGCATCCTATTAGATGCCTTTTATCAACTATCTAGTATCCCTGTCACTAAAAAAAAAAAAAAAAAAAAAACCCCAAGCCTCTAATAAATGATTCCCCAAGCCTCTAATAAATGATTCCCCTAAGGTATTAATTATAGGCTATATTTATTTTTCCTAGAGTTATTTGCCTTTTGAAGAGTTTCCTGGAGACGGTAGTGTCCAACCCAAAGGTCATGTGGTGTTTTCAACTGCTTATGTCACACTGGTATAACATCAGCTGAAAGGAATATTAGAAGTGATATGTTAAATAATAATAAAGTTTTTAAATAATGTACTGTTTTTCATGTTAAATGGCATGTTTATAACAGCAGTTCTCAAACTATTTGGTCTCATAATTTCTTTATACTCTTAAAAATTATTGCAGACTCTGAAGAGCTTTTGCTTATGTGGTAATAACTATTGATATTTATTGTATTAGAAATTAAAACTGAGAAATTAAGATATTTATTTGCTAAAAATATTAAACCTGTTACATGTTAACGTAACATTTTTTAAAACTGTATTTTTCTCCCAATAGTAAGAGAGGCAGTGTTTTGTATTTTTGCAAACCTCTCTAATGTTAGACTTAGTAGAAGGTAGCTGGAGCCTTTTATCTGCTTCTGCATTCAGTCTGTTACAATATCACACATCACGGAGCCTCTGGAAAACTTCAGTACACACTGAGAAAATGAGAATGAAAAAGGCAAAAAACGTAGGAATTATGTTGTAGTATTTTTATGAAAATAGCTTTGATCCTGCAGACCCCTGGAAAGGGTTTGGGGACTTTAAAGGATCCCCAGACCATACCTTGAGAATCCCTACGCTATATTTTTCTCTTGTATTCTGATGTCTTTTTTTCAGGTTTTTTTTTTTTTTTTGGCCGCACCGCACTGCATGACTTGTGGGATCTTAGTTCCCCGACTAGGGATCGAACCCGCGCCCTCGGCAGTGAAAGTGCAGAGTCTTTTTTTTTTTTTTGGCTGTGTTAGGTCTTTGTTTTGCTGCGCGCGGGCTTTCTTTAGTTGCGGTGAGCGGGGGCTACTCTTCGTTGCGGTGCGCAGGCTTCTCATTGTCGTGGCTTCTCTTGTGGAGCATGGGCTCTAGGCATGCAGGCTTCAGTAGTTGTGGCTCTCGGGCTCTAGAGCGCAGGCTCAATAGTTGTGGTGCACGGGCTTAGTTGCTCCGCGGCATGTGGGGTCTTCCCGGACCAGGGCTCGAACCCGTGTCCCCTGCATTGGCAGGCAGATTCTTAACCACTGCGCCACCAGGGAAGCCCGAAAGTGCAGAGGCTTAACCACTGGATCGCCACTGATCGCCAGGGTATTCCCCTGATGTCTTTTTGAAAAAAATATTTGCTTTTTCGTCATTTCAAAACTAAAACTAACACGTACTTATTGTTTACAAATAATAATTATACAGAGATGCATCACAAGAGAAATGGAAGCCACCTTTAATTCCTTCCTCTCCTTGTATAGTCCCTGTTAAGAATTTCCCGGATTTTGTGTGTTTGTATTGTGTATACTTTTACAATTAGAAGAGAAAAATGAAGTCACTTATATCTTGATTGCAAAAAGGTTGAGAACTGAGGTAGAACAGTGAACGGTAGAACTTGGAGTTGAAGAGAGCTAGGTTCTAACTCCGCCTCTGCCACTCTGGCTTTAGGCAGACCTCTTAACAACCCTGGCCAAGACTTCTCAGTTCACAGGGGAAGGGTCTGCACTGCTAGGTGATCTCTGAAGGCTTTTCCAGCTCCAGGTGCCAGTGCGGTGTAGGAATTCATTTGCTTTCCCAGCTCCAAATGGTTAAATGCCAGAAGGGGATGGTAGAATGTTGTGACTAAAAATGTTTGGTTTTGGTGAGATACAAGACGGTTGTTTCTCTGGAAATAGAGTCTGTCAAATTGTAATTGTTGTCAACAATAGAACTCCCACTCAGAAGGTTAGAATTCTGTGGGACTCAAAATAATGGGTTGATTTGTGTGCCTCTCTGGCACAACAGTATTGTACCTTGTAGTTACCTTCTCAGTATTTTTTGCCTTCTAATTTTATGTAAGTGAACAGGCAGTTCTAGGGAAAAAAAAACAACACTCAGTATTTATGAAAAGAGGAATTTAATTCAAATTCTGAAAAATCATATGATTGTATAGCTTAGCATAAGACTTGCATATATAATAAATATTTTCCTTCAGGTAACAGCTGCTTACGAAAACAGTCATCTATCTGTGTGTTTGCTTGGTCAGGAGACAAATATAGCAAATCCCCAGTGTACAGAATAGCTATGTTCTAAATTTACCTTTAGCATTTGCAGTACACTTTCTCATAGATATTAAGTTTATTTGTAGGTGGATACAGTCATACATTTATTAACAAGTTCAGGGCTTATGCTATGCCAGGCTCTCTGCTGGGTTTCCAGACTAATCCATAAAAAAAACAATTTTTTTTGACACATAAAATAGGTCCCATATAACTATATTGCCTTTACTTTAAAGCTGATTTTTAGTTCTATATTAGTAAATTTTTAAGTTTTAATTACAACAGTGGTTAAGTGTGTGGACTCTGGAGCCAGACGGACTACGTTCAAATACTGATTCTGCCACCTGCAAAGTGTATGACTTGAGAAAAGTTGCAAAACCTCTTATTATCTTTTTCCTCATCTATAAAATGGAGAGAATAATAGTACTTAGCTCATATGGTTGTTGTGAGGGTTCAGTTTTTTTTAAATTGAGATGTAACTCACATAACAAAATTAACCATTTTAAATTGTACAGTTCAGTGGTATTTAGTCTATTCACAATGTTGTGCAACCATTACCTCTATCTCATTCCAAAGCATTTTGAATAGATAAACAAAATGTCATATTATACATACAAGGGAATTTTACTCTGCCATAAAAAAGAAAGAACTGATACATACAAAGTGGATAAACTTTGAAAACACTGTGCTGAGTGAAAGAAGCCAGACACAAGAGGTCACATCTTGCACGATTGTTTTTATATGAAATGTCCAGAATATGTACATCTATAGAGACAGAAAGCAGATTAGTGGTTGTCAGGGCTGAGCGGAGGGGGAAGTGGGGCATGCCTGCTTAACAGGTACAGGGTTGTCTTGGTGATGAAAATATTCTGGAACATGATACAGGTGGTGGTTACACAATATTATGAATGTACTAAATGTCACTGAATGGTATACTTTCAAGTGGTCGATTTTATGTTATGGGAATTCCACTTCAATTAAAAAAATAATAATAACAAAGCCCCTTGATCACTTAGACTCGCAAAAAAAATCCTTGCAATGAACACCAAGGAGCCTGCTTAACCCTATGGGTTTCTACTCTTCTTTGTGGCCCCAAGGAGGTTCAGCTAATCATTTAAAGGGTACGTGTTATATTTTATTTTTTAATTTTTAAAATATTTTATATTTTAGTTAACAGTTCTAGGTATTTTGTAGTGTGTGGTCTATGCCAGCGTATTGCTGGCAGTGGAAACCCCCATTTCACCCTTACATCTTTAACTCTCACATTTAAACTTAGGTTTTTTTGCCAAAACCTGGAATAAATTCATGTGTGTATGTGTATATCCTCTTCTTAAATAGGGTAAAACTAGTAAGCTTTTTATTTCCTTGCCACTGTGCGCCCCTCCCCCTGCCTGTACTTGTTTACTGCCGCCGGCTTCCAGGAATTGTGGTGTAAAGGTGGCATGGGTTCTGGCAAGATGTGACAGTGGCTAGGTCTGAGGGTTTCTGCCCACCTCAGGCAAGTTCAGGTTTCCATATTCACAGTCACTGCCTGGGATGGGGCCTGCCTGGCTGTGGTGGTCACGGTACCAGCTAGTCAACCGGAAAGTCACCCCAGAGCGCCCTTCTGCTTCCCTGGGCTAGGCCCCACCATTTGCAGTAATCCTGTTTTATTAGTTTTCTATTGCTGTTGTAACAAGTTACCAGATTGAATGGTTTAAAACAACACAAGTTTAATATCCGTAGGTCTGTAGGTCAGAAGTCTGATGCACAGCTCACTGAACTAAAATTAAGGTGTCAACCGGGTCATGTTCCTTTCTGGAGGCCCTTAGGAGAAAATCCATTTCCTTGCTTTTTCTGGCTTCTAGAGGCTGCCCACATTCCTTGGCTAGTGGCCCCTTTGTCCATCTTAAAGCCAGCCATGATGGGTTGAGTCCTCCATTGCCTCACTCCCACGTACTCTTCCACTTTTTATTTTATTTTTTTTGGCTACGTTGGGTCTTGGTTGCTGTGCGAGGGCTTTCTCTAGTGGCAGTGAGCGGGGGCTACTCTTCATTGCGGTGCGCGGGCTTCTCCTTGTGGTGGCTTCACGTTGAAGAGCATGGGCTCTAGGTGCGCGGGTTCAGTAGTTGTGGCTCGTGGGCTCTAGAGCGCAGGTTCAGCAGTTGTGGCACACGGGCGTAGTTGCTCCGCGGCATGTGGGATCTTCCCAGACCAGGGCTCGAACCCGTGCCCCCTGCATTGGCAGGCGGATTCTTAACCACTGCGCCACCAGGGAAGACCTACTCTTCCACTTTTAAGGACCCTTATGATTACGTTAGGCCCACTCAGAAAATCCAGACTAAACTCCCTATTTTAAGATTAGCCAATTAGCAGCCTGCCATGTAATGTAACATGTTCACAAGTACTGTGGTTTAGAATGTGTTCATCTTTCAGGGGGCCATTATTCTGCCTGCCATAGCTATCTTCTGTGCATTTCGGTCTGTGATTTCTTCTTTCAGAACAGCCTCACTCTGCTATTCTTTTAATTTCTGATCCACCATTCAGACCCCTTTTGTTTTTCTGTACAACACTTTTATATATAAATCTTCTCTCTCATAATTAGTGATTGGAATGGGGAGGAGGCAATGGTAGGTTTTCAGTTCACCATCTGGATCCAGTCTTTCCAGTACTAATACATTTTTAAGTGTTTTTTATTTTTACAGATTTGAGTTTTTTATGCTAGTCCTTGAGGAGGTAATAGACTTTTGAGCTCTTTGGACAGACTGTTCTCTTTATCTTGGTGTAAAATGTACTTTAAGGTTTCAAGGTAGGTAGGGCAGGGTCTTCTAAGTTAGGAAACTTCAGGTGTCTATTTAAAGCTGACAGGGAAGAGGGATGGAGGTGATCCAATTGTTTGAAAAAGTAGTTTCCAGGCAGGACTTTTCTGCATAGATGTGCTAGTACCACGTGATAGGAAGTAAAGGCCTTAATAACCTTGATAAGCGTTCTCCAGCTTTCCAGCCCCCATTTTTCTTGGAAATTGCCTGTAAGGTGAGCAAGGATGCCGGAAGAATAGATTTGTAGACTGTAAACCTTTACAGATCCAGTGTTTCTTGAAATGTTAAGTATTATCTGGTTCTTACTAGGAAAGATCATTTATGTGGGAGCCATCTAAATTGTATAAATAACTGAAAGTAGAGTGAATTTAATAAACATTTATTTAAGAATCTATGGTATACAAAGAGATAAATGGATATTCTTACAATCCGGTGGAAGAGTTAGGTTTCACTGCAATATGAGTGCTCTAAGAGACATATAAACAAGTGCTGTGGGAACACGGAGGAACCTGATGGGTAGGGGTGGTAACATTTAATTTGAGTTTCAAAGAGTAACTAATAGGGGACAATACAGTGTTCTCCCTTGTCAAACAGGCTGATCTATTTAAATAGATAAGAGACCTAGCACATTTTTGTTCTTATCTGTAAAGTTGACCTAGTTTCCCATTGTTATCATGATAAAAATATGTATGTTACTGTTATTATATCAGTAGCTTAAAACTTGACCTTATGCCTGAGAATATATACCACTGGGCCTGCATCTAGGTTGAGAACCATAAACCCACCTGGAGATATCATGCATATAATTTTATCCCTAACTGTATACTTGTGGTTTTTATCTGTCATAGGGCCTTATGAATGAAAAGACTGGTTGTTGGCTTCTTTTTTTTTTCCAGTGATAATTTTTGTCGTGTTATCTTGGATAAATTATTTATAGAATTTTTAGCAAAGATATTGTCCCTCTTTTTTAAAACACAAGCAAACAGAACTATTTTAAAGAACAATATGATTCTTAAACCCCTTTTACTTTGTGGTGAATATATTGATTAAGCAGAGAGTATAGAAATACATATCTGTTTGATCACTAGGTTTTTTGGTTTCTGGGAGTATCAGAGGAGAGCATAGGAGCAGTAACTGACAAGTAAAAGGTTAAAAATCCATTTACCTGCTGTCTTTGACATGTGTCCTAGGTTGTAAATCCCTAAGTTTGTCATCTCCAGGGACCCACTACATTTTCTTTTTCAATATCAGAGAGAAAGAGATTTATTCTGGAAAATTAAATATGTCTGTTCAAGTATGTAACTACAGAAGTTTGAACACTAATGATCCCAATAGATAAAAATATTCTGTATATTTGTTCACTGAAAATTTGATCTGATCCATTGATAATAATGAACTTTTGTTCATGTAAAAGTTGTGGCTCATTATTTTTGTGATACTGTAATGGCTAAAGGCTTTTCAAACTTTTCAGGGAAGCATGACAGCAATGACAGTATTTTTTCCCTTGGATACAGCTCGACTTCGACTTCAAGGTAAGTATCTTATTGTCATCATATTCCTGTTCATTTGGTATCAGGAAGCAAACATACTTCTCTACTAAGTTCTAAGTTAACATAGGATTTTCCGTTTCATGAGAAATCTGTTGTCCATTTTCACTAACTTTAAATACTTTTATTTTTGATGTTTGTGAATGAGTCATAGCCTCAGCCATTTTCTAATCTGAGAGACCTGAGTGGGCTTGCATTAGTAATTTTGAATCATTACAGTTCATTCTTATAAACAATACGACTTTTGAAAGGCACAATGTAGAGATTTTTTTTTTTACTGGGGGTAGGTTTTCTGGAAAGAGAACAGAGAATAGGAAACATGGTGGAGCCAAATGCCATTGTCACTGCTCATGTAGGCACGTAGTCCTAGTCTCCCTCTTTCACTTTATAGGGCTATGCGACTTTCTGTAACTCCTGCTTGTTCTTTCCTCAGTATTTTTCAACTTGAAATTATAAACCTGTGCCAGAACTTACATGAAGAGATAAGAGTAAGACTAGCTTTGAATAAACTAATTCCTATATTAAAATCCTTCATGACTACTATTTTTAATTAATTTTAGAGATTTTGGAAAGGTAATAATTTTATATGACTCCAAAACCAAAATACATAAAAAGATAGGCAGTACAGTGAAAAATCTCACTCTAGACTGTCTCCTTTTCTCTCCCCTGTAGATAATGTCTTTATTAGTCTCTCAAAGAGCCCTGAGAGTTTCTTTATGTAGAAAAACAAGCAAATAATATATATTCTCAATTTCCTCTCTTTATTACTCAAAAAGCATACTTTTCACACTGTTGCATATCTTGCATTTTTCACTTAACAGCATTTTTAAAATATCTTTATTGGAGTATAATTGCGTTACAATGGTGTGTTAGTTTCTGCTATACAACAAAGTGAATCAGCTATATGTATACATATATCCCCGTATCCCCTCCCTGTTGAGACTCCCTCCCGCCCTCCCCATCCCACCCCTCTAGGTCGTCACAAAGCATCAAGCTGATCTCCCTGTGCTATGCAGCAGCTTCCCACCAGCCATCCATTTTGCATTTGGTAGTGTATATATGTCAATGCTACTCTCTCACTTCGTCCCAGCTTCCCCTTCCTCCCCATGTCCTCAAGTCCGTTCTCTACGTCTGGGTCTTTACTCCTGCCCTGCCACTAGGTTCATCAGTACCGTTTTTTTAGATTCCATATATGTGTGTTAGCATACGGTATTTGTTTTTCTTTTTCTGACTTACTTCACTCTATATAACAGACTCTAGGTCCATCCACCTCATTACAAATGACTCTATTTTGTTCCTTTTTATGGCTGAGTAATATTCCATTGTATATATATGCCACACCTTTATCCATTCATCTGTCGATGGACATTTAGGTTGTTTCCATGTCCTGGCTACTGTAAATAGTGCTGCAATGAATATTGTGGTACACGTATCTTTTTGAATTATGGTTTTCTCAGGGTATATGCCCAGTAGTGGAATTGCTGGGTCATATGGCAGTTCTATTTTTAGTTTTTTAAGGAACCTCTATACTGTTCTCCATAGTGGCTGTATCAATTTACATTCCCACCAACAGTGCAGGAGGGTTCCCTTTTCTCCACACCCTCTCCAGCATTTATTGTTTCTAGATTTTTTAAAAAATAAATTTAATTAATTAATTTATTTATTTTTGGCTGTGTTGGGTCTTCGTTGCTGCGTGCAGGCTTTCTCTAGTTGTGGCAAGCGGGGGCTACTCTTCGTTGCGGTGCGTGGGCTTCTCATTGTGGTGGCTTCTCGTTGCAGAGCACAGGCTCTAGGTGCACAGGCTTCAGTGGTTGTGGCACACAGGCTCAGTAGTTGTGGCTCGTGGGCTTAGTTGCTCCACAGCATGTGGGGTCTTCCTGGACCAGGGCTCGAACCCACGTCCCCTGCATTGGCAGGCGGATTCTTAACCACTGTGCCACCAGGGAAGTCCCCATATGCTAATTTGTTTCTGTAAGCTCTATGGGATAAATTCCCAGAAGTGGGATTGTTTGATCAAAGGGCAAATGTTTGTAATTTTGATAGTTATTGTTAGATTGCCTTGTACAGGGGTTTCCTAATTTGCCATCCCATGAGCCATACAGGTACCAATTTTAATTCTTAAGAAATCGGTTCATTTTCCTATTATTATGTTCTCAAAATAGTCTTCAGATATGGGTAGGAAATTTGAAGTTAATTAAGGTAGGTTTTGTTTTCATTTAGAATGCCAAAAAAAGCAGAGTTTCCATCTTTTTGAGACCTTTTTTTAGATTAGGGAACAGAGCACAAGGTTAAAACTTTGCAAACTTGAATTTTAATCCCGGCTCTGCTGCCAACTACATGTGTCCTTCACAGCTTTGTGTCTGTAACCTCTTCTCTGAAAGGGAAATAGTAATTTATTTCCTCTCTACTTTATAAGATATTAAGATAAAAAGGAGAATATATAACTTTGAAAAAAAAAACTAGAGAGCCCTATGAAATGTAAGAAATAAATTTCTCCTGTTACATCTTTTACTTTGGAAATTAGGTATTGAATTAAAACGCTTTATGGTTCATGAATAACAGATGAAACCATGGAATCAATAGTAGGGAATTTAGCACATGGGAACACAGGAGGATCATTGAGTTCTGAGGCAAACTAGGGAGCTCAAAGAATAGGGTGAGAGATTGCTCAGGTGAGGTACATGGCATTTCAGTGAAACTTGCTGATACTGAAGATAACAATTCTCAAAGGATTTAGTTTAAACATGTACTCTTTGGTCTTGTAGTTGATGAGAAAAGAAAGTCCAAAACGACACACATGGTGCTCCTGGAGATCATTAAAGAAGAAGGCCTGTGAGTACTACCTTGTTCATCTCTGTTAGGTAGAGCAGCTCATTAGGAGATTCCTGGGCATCCATCCTACCTACAGTCACTTTCTATCCATTCCCAAAGCCTCACAGTGTTGTGAATTTGTAATTGCCTGACTCGTAAGTAGATACATAGTTGTTTTCATTTCCTTAAAGTTCTGTGGTTGACCATTTTGATTCTGGATCATGGAGTCTTACATGAAACCAATGAACAATAAACTGAAAAAGGTAATAGTTGTTTAGCTCATTCCTATCAGATGCATTCAGACCTGTGTACCTTTTTAAAATCTTTTTATTTGGAAATAATTTCAAATTTACAAAAAGTTGCAAAACTAAAATAGTACAAAGAATACCAGTATGTGCTTTAACCAGATTGACCTGTTGTTAACACTCTTCCGTTTGTGCTCATGCTTTCTCCCTCCCTTCCCCACTCCCTCCTTCTTTCTTTACTACGCAGACACATACACACACCACACACAGATTTTTTTCAGAATTAATTTTAGAGTACATTACATACCATACATCAAAGCCCCTTACCCCTATGACTGACATTTTCAAAGATGTGGACCTTCTACCCTTATTTTTCCTTAAATAAAATTTTTCTCACTTTAAGTTTGCCTCATGTTTCTTCATGATTAGATTGAGTCTTTGCATTCTTGGGCAGAATAATGTATAGGTGAAATTGTGTCCTCCTCAGGATGTCACATTGGAGTCACATATTGTCCACTTGCCCTTCATTGGTTAATTATGATTTCTTAGATTCAAGTTAGCACTGAATAATTTTATTTTTCCTCTTTTGCAACTATAAGCAGGCTATGAGGAAATACTTAATTTAGTATCATACAGACTCAGAAATTCAATAGTTTACAATTAATTACTTAATTATTTTGGTGCTCAAATTGTCCCAGGTGTGGCCAGTGTGAGCTCCTTCAGTCTGATTCCTGTGCCCTTATAACATGCCCCCATCACTTTTTTTTTTTTGCACTTCTATATTTACTTCATTTTAAATGTTCTAGCCCTGTAATAAAATGTGAATGATGCTATATTAACTAACAGCCATGAG
Source organism: Balaenoptera acutorostrata (assembly GCF_949987535.1). Taxonomy (NCBI): domain Eukaryota; kingdom Metazoa; phylum Chordata; class Mammalia; order Artiodactyla; family Balaenopteridae; genus Balaenoptera; species Balaenoptera acutorostrata. The sequence continues at coordinate 8,310,042 of NC_080074.1, forward strand.
GAAATTGTCTTTAATTTTATATAGTAATTTACTAAAGGAAATTGAGGGGGGAAATCAGTAAATCAGTCATAGAATGTATGTTGTTTCTTTGGTATCATTAATGCTAGAAAAGATTTCTTGGTTTGGGCATCCTCAGAATGTAGAATATGTGTACAGTTTGGAGTACATTGTAGTGTAGGAGTGAACTTTGAGAATATGTGAATGATGATCAGCCTTTTCTAGGACTCTCATTTCTAGTGCCTTTTGTTCAGCATTTTTACTTTGCTTATTATGTTCTTCCCCTAGCCTGGCACCATATCGAGGGTGGTTTCCAGTTATCTCCAGTCTCTGCTGCTCCAATTTTGTCTATTTCTACACTTTTAATAGCCTCAAAGCAGTCTGGGTCAAAGGTCAACATTCTACTACTGGAAAAGATCTGGTAGTTGGATTTGTTGCAGGTAACTAAGTTTTCTGAATATAAGATATTTTTATATTTTATTGTTTATATTGTGGTCCATATACCCCCGAGAGGTTATTTTAACACAAAGTAATGCTACAAAGAATGTAATTAGTTTTCTGACTTGACTCTGTGTGTGTGTAGTAAAAATGCATAACAAAATTTACCATCTTAACAATTTTTAAGTGTACATTTCAGTAGTAGGTTTACTTACATTATTGTGAAACAGATCTCCAGAACATTTTCATTTTATAAATGAGAAGTTCTGTACCCACTAAATAACAACTCCCCTTTCCACCCTCCCCCCCAGCTCCTGGTAACCACAATTCTACTTTCTGTTTCTATGAATGTGACTACTTTAGATGCCTCATATAAGTGGAATCATGCAGTATTTGTCTTTTTGTGACTGGTTTATTTCATTCAACATAATATGTACTCAAGGTTCATTCATATTATAGGATGTAACAGGATTTCCTTGTTTTTTAAGGGTGAATAATATTCTATTGTATGTATATACCACATTTTGTTTATCCATTCATCTGTTGAAGGACATTTGAGTTGTTTCCACCTCCTGGTTACTGTGAATAGTTGCTGCTATGAACATGGGTTGTATGAATAGCTCTTTGAGTCCCTGCTTTCAATTCTTTTTGGATATATTCCTAGAAGTGAGATTGCTGGATCATATGGTGGTTCTTTTTTTAATTTTGAGAGGAACTACCATACTGTTTTCCACACTGGTTGCACTATTTCAAAATTCCACCAGCAGTTGGTTCCAGGTTCTCCACATCCTTACCAACACTTGTTATCTTCTGTTTTTTCTATAGTAGCCATCCTAATGAGGGCGAAGTGATAGTTCACTGTGGTTTTGATTTGCATTTCTCTGACGATTAGTGATGTTGAGCATCTTTTCCTATGATGTTGAGCATCTTTGGAGAAATGTCTATTCAAATCTTTTGCCCATTTTTTGAGTTATTTGATTTTTTGTTGTTGTTGAACTATAAGTTTTTTTTTTGTTTTTTTTTAAATTTATTTATTTATTTTTGGCTGTGTTGGGTCTTCGTTTCTGTGCGAGGGCTTTCTCTAGTTGCGGCAAGCGGGGGCCACTCTTCATCGCGGTGCACGGGCCTCTCTTGTTGCGGAGCACAGGCTCCAGACGCACAGGCTCAGTAATTGTGGCTCACGGGCCTAGTTGCTCCGCGGCATGTGGGATCTTCCCAGACCAGGGCTCGAACCCGTGTCCCCTGCATTGGCAGGCAGATTCTCAACCACTGCGCCACCAGGGAAGCCCTATAAGTATTCTTTATGTATTCTGGATATTAGCCCCTTATCAGATGTATGATTTGCACATATTTTCTCCCATTCTGTAGGTTGCCTTTCACTCTGTTGATATGTCCTTTGTTGCTCAAAAGTTTTTAAGTTTGATATTGTGCCATTTGCATATTTTTCCTTTTTTGCCTGTGCTTTTGGTGTCATGTCCAAGAAATCATGCTGAGTTTAATGCCATGAAAGCTTTTCTCCTATGTTTTCATCTAGGAGTTGTATAGTTTAGGTCTTTAATCCATTTAGAGTTAATTTCTGTGTGTGATGTAAGATAAGGATCCAACTTCATTCTTTTGTATGTGGAAATCCAGTTTTCCTAATACCATTTGTTGATGTGACTAGACTGTCCTTTCCCCCTCTGAATGGTCTTGGCACCCTTGTGAAGATCAGTTGACCATATACACAAAGTTTTATTTTTGAGCTGACTTCGCTTATTTTTATCCTCTTAATCCAGAGAGGAGGGTCAGTTATCCCTGTTTAGCAGCCTGTACCCAGAATTTATGGACATAAGGTCTCTTTTTTTAAAAAATGAAAATTACAATACCTTTCCTGCTTACTTTCTGGGGGTTTTTTTTGTTTGTCTGTTTTGTTTTTTTGGACTGAGGATTGCATGCAATGTTTAACATGAACAGGACTGGCTGCGTAATTTTCAGGGTCCAGTATACAATGAAAATGCAGGGCTCCTTGTTCACAATTTATTAAGCATTTCAAGATGGTTGACACTAAAGCAGTAAACCAAGCACAAGACAGGTTACAGAGTCATGAAGCCCTCCATGAGTGTGAAAGCATTGTCAGATGCGACAAAGAGTTTTTAGTGCACAGCCCAGTGTAGTCAGTATCACCATAGTCGTTAATACCTTAGGGGTTCGTAGGGGAAAGGTCACTTTTGGCTGGGAGGTATCTCCTTATAGGAAGCAGTGCCTCTTGAGCTGAGCCTTGGCAGAATTAGTAACACTTGGAGGTAAGTGGTGACGGTTTCTGGATGGAGAGAATGGTAGCAAACTGAGAGAATACAGGACCACATTTAGAACAGTGAGTTCTATAATTTTATGAGTGAGTGAAGTGAGTGTAGGAACATGAGCAATAAAGTTGGAGAGTTGAATAGGAGCCCAATTTTAGAAGGCTTTGGATCCTTGTCATCTGAGACTTCAGAAGCACTAAGGAGCCATTAACCTGATATTGTGAATATTTAGTTACTGTCTGTCTCAACTTAGTGGAATATGAGCTCTATAAGAGCAGGTATCTTTATCTATATATGGTATATCAAAGATACATATAAGATGCAGAGCAGTATCTTATATATACTTTATATATATAAGATACAGGGGCTTCCTTGGTGGTCCAGTGGTTAAGACTCCATGCTTCCAGTGCAGGGGGCACAGGTTCAATCCCTGGTCAGGGAACTAAGATCCCGCATGCCGCGTGGTGTGGCTAAAAAAAAAGAAAGTTAAAGATATATATTACATCTATTAGACAATATATATTACAGTTATAAATATATCTCTCTATATAAGATAACGAATACATATGATACCTGCTTTTGTGGCATATGTATATATATATCTGTTCCCCCCACCTTGCTAAATTTTCGGTAAGAATAATCCTAACATGTAGTAGGAGCTCACTAAATATTTGCTAAATAAACAAAATATTTGTTGAATTAATCAGGGTTTTATTAAAGAGATGGGAAAAAAGTAGATCTCTTTCCTATGGGTTTTTTGTGTTTATCTAGTCTGTATCTAAATTAATTTATTTAAATGTTGCATGTTTAGTGTTAGTATTTTGTGGACTCACTTATTGATATATTCTTTGAAAAATTACTGATTTGGGAGCCACACAGTTGAATAATGTAAATGTCCATTTGAAATGAAAATGATTTGATTGAAAAATAGTTACCAGGCCAGGAGTATTCATGGCCCCCAATTTTTTCTCTTCACCTATATGAGACCACTGCTGTTTTTTTATTTGGTCTCTGAGCCTTTCTTATGCTTAATACTCTCATTTTAGTCTTAAGTTGATTTTGATATAATAAACTTTCACTTGGACCAAATTTTTTTTATTGAGATATAATTGACATAATATTCTATTAGTTTCAGGTGTACGACATAATGATTCAATATTTGTGTATAATGTGAAATGATCACCACAAGAAGTCTGGTTAACATCCATCATCACAGATATTTACAATTTTTTTTCTTTTCTTGTGGTGAGAACTTTTAAGATCGACTCTCGGCAACTTTCAAATATGCAGTTCAGTATTATTAAGTATTGTCACCTTGCTGTACATCACATCCCCATGACTGACTTATTTTATAACTGGAAATTTGTGCCTTTTGACCACCCTCACCCCCAACCCCTGCCAGACCAACTTTCACGCAAAGAGTTTAACACACAGGGTTCCATTTTCTGAGGTAATAAATGAATACTTGTAGGTAGGTCACTCAGGATAGAAATCTGGAAGTCTTCATAGAGGGTGCTCTGTTACCCTCCCTGTCTGCCTGGTCTTCAGGAACCATCAGTCTGTCTCTTAAATATCTCTTGAATGCATTCCCTCGTCTCCATGTCCATAGCCATTTCCCAAAATCAAGTGCCATCATCTCTCACTTGGACCATTGCTCTGTTCTGATCTCTTTGCCTCTCAAGTCTTTCTCACTAACATACTTTGCATAGTTCTGCTTGAAGTAGCCTTTCTAGAAGAATGGTTTTCAAACAGTGTCATAATTCAGAGAACTCAAGTTTGAGATTTGTTCAGTTGAAAAAATATCAGAATAAATCCAACCTGTAGAGGAGGAATCTTCTTTTTTACATAATTGCAACAAATGGCAATCTGGTATGATCTTTTATACTTGAGACCAAGTATTGGTAATACCTTGATTTTAATACTTTTTTGTGTTTTTTTTTGCCCGCGCTGTGTGGCATGTGGCATGCAGGATCTTAGTTCCCCGACCAGGGGTCAAACCCGTGTCCCCTGAATTGGGAGTGTGCAGTCCTATCCACTGGACCGCCAGGGAAGTCCCTTAATACTTTTTAGATTACTGTGGTTCATATGTATTTACATTTAAAAGGTTATGACTCACTGTCAGAGACTAACTCATATAACTTCCCATGAAACTACTAGTTTATGAAATATATGATTAAATCTTCTCCTTTTTAGGTGTCCAAAGTTGTTTGTTTGCTGTATCTGGCATCCCATTATCTACTAGGTACACACAACCCCTTGTTATTCTCTCTCACTGTGCTCTGCTCATTTTCTTTCTAACTCTTATGCAGTTTATAATTACAATAGATCCTCCCATACCTAAAACAGCTAGACTGGTATGGTAGGGCAGTTAGTTTTAAAAAGTCAGTGGAAGTAGGGACTATCATAAATAGCCTACATGCCTTAAGTATTTTATTTTAACCTAAGATATGTGAATATATACTTCTCCAATTTTTTGTATGGCCAAGGCATATCCACTCACTGATGGAAGTTTTGTGCTTTTTTTCTTGTATAACCCATACCTGTAAATGCTTTGCCTACTGTAACAGATATGACCGACATAAGCAGGTTTGAGAAAAGACACAATTCACTCCTGGTAAGCCTAAACCCCTGTGGGATGGAAGTAGAAGAGCACGGGTATACTAGGGAGTAGCCTCCTGGCCGCAGGCATCAGCGTGCTGTGGCATCCGTCGGTGTGTCCTGTAAAGGGAAAGAGGAACACAGGTTTATCTGGTGAGTCCATTATATGGAACTGGTTAAAAGAGATCCCACTGTATTAATATCATTCTAATTCACTTACATTCTGAAATGTTTTCTTGTGAGCGTGAGAAAAGAATGGAATTACGCTTGACGTACCGGGAGAACCCGTGGGTCTGTGTTGATTGTGAACATCATCTGTTACATGTCTTGTCAGAGAAATGATTGAGAACTGCTGTTCTAATATCCGAATCTGATTATGTTATGCCCAGCTTCAAACCCTTCAGTGTCTGCCGCTTGCATGTAGGATGGAGTCGCGGCTCCCTCAGCAGAAAAGGCCCCCCTTGTACAGGTGCAGGATAAGAGCCTAACATACGGGATCTGCTGTGATACTGCTTACCTCCCTATCTTGGTCTTTCCTATTCCTGTTCTCCTGTGCCAAACTGTGATTCCTTGAATAGACTGAGCCCTTAGTAACCTCATTCCTCTACAGCAGCTGTTGTCAGTCTGAAGCAGCCTTACTGCTTTTTTTTAATCTTATTAACTCCTAGTCATCCTTTTATTCTCATCTCAAGCCACCTTCTCTTCAGGAAGCCTTCCCTGTTTCTCATGTCCACCACCCCCAAGTTTTATTCTGGGTTAGGTGCCTACCCTCTGTGCTCCAGCTCTGTATATACCTCTGTGTCAGTGCTTACTCCGCTGGATAACAATAGTCTGCATATTTGTCTTTATCTTTTACTAGACAGTGAACTCCTTAAGGGCAGAGACTACATTTTTTTAAATCTCTGTATCCCCAGTGCCTGATACACAGAAGGTGCTGATTAAATGTTGAATGAATGAATTCAATTTAAAGGACCACTCCTCCTGTAATCTTCATCATTTTACTAGTTGCCCTACCAAAAGTCTTGAATTCATCCTCTTTCTCTTTGACCCCACCTCCAGTCTGTGAGCAAATCCTATTGCCTGTTTCTTCATATGGTTTCTAGAATTCAGCCCCTTCCCCCACTACCACCTGTGTCCAAACCACCACTAAATCTTGCCAGGATTATTTTCAGAGCCTCCTAACTGATGTCCTGCTTCCTCCTTTGTCCCCCTTAATATGTATTCAACACAGCAGCCAGTGTGATCATGTTAAAACATAAGTGAGGGCTTCCCTGGTGGCACAGTGGTTAAGAATCCGCCTGCCAATGCAGGGGACACGGGTTCGAGCCCTGGTCCAGGAAGATCCCACACGCCACAGAGCAACTAAGCCCGTGTGCCACAACTACTGAGCCTGCGAGCCACAACTACTGAGCCCGCGTGCCACAACTACTGAAGCCCATGCATCTAGAGCCCGTGCTCTGCAACAAGAGAAGCCACTGCAGTGAGAAGCCCGCGCACCGCAACAAAGAGTAGCCCCCGCTCACCGCAACTAGAAAAAGCCCGCGCGCTGCAACGAAGACCCAACGCAGCCAAAAATAAATAAATAAAATAAATAAATTTTAAAAACGTAAGTGAGATTGTATTATTTCTCTGTTCAAAGGACTCCAATTGCTTCCCTTCTCATTCAGAGTAAAAGCCAGAGTCCTTACCTTGTCCTACAAAGCCCTGTGTCACCTGGCCCGCCCGTTCTCCTCACTCACCCCACTGCAAGCCTCACTGACCTCTTCTCCAGGAACACTCCTGGCATGCTTCTGCCTCGTGGCCTGTGTACCTGCTGTTTCCTCTGCCTGGTTACTGCGTGGTTCACTCCCTCACCTCCTTTAAGGTCTTTCCCTAAATGGCCACACTGTTGAAAATGGTGCCCCTTTCTACCCCACAAAACTTTATCCCCCTTCTCTGCTTAAATTTTCTCCTTAACCTTATCCTCTAACATACTACATATTTTACTCTTTTATCCTGTCTTACACCATTAGAACATAAGCTTCAAAAGGACAGGGATTTTCATTTTTTATTTACTTCTGTATCATCAGCACCTACTTAGCACATACTAGACACACAATACGTATTTGATGAGCAGACCATGGATGACTGACTTGCAGGTCATAAACATTTACTTATCCTAAAATACACGTAAAGTTATTTAAGAATTGCTAATTCATACCTCAGATAAAAAAACAGCTATTAGCTAGTTTTATGTGTTTCCAGTTGCTCTTAGAAGGTAGGTTTAATATCAGTAAAAATAAAATTTCTAACAGCTCTTGTAAAAAATAGGCTATTGGGGTGAGAATGAATTCCTATCTTTTGAGATTTTCAAAAATAAAGTGAATAATCACCTGGTGATTGGATTAGATGCGTGGATCCACAGGGAACATACGACCACGTCTGGAGACATTTTTGGTTGTCACAGCTGGAGGATGCTACTGGCATCTAGTGGTAGAAGGCCAGGGATGCCGCTCAACATCCTACACAGTTGCACCCCTGCCCTGCCCCAAACTAATAATTATCCAGCCCCAGATGTCAGTAGTGTCACAGTTGAGAGACCCTTGATCAAATGAATTTTATAGTCCTTTATAATTCTGTGATTCTCCGATTATAGGTCCTCTCTTTTTCTGAAGGTAGGGAATTCCTTGGAAATCACTTTTGCAAGTTTTAAACTCCCCATAACATGTTTTTATATCTTAATGCTTACCGCATTTTTACAATAATTAAAACAGCTTTTTCTCTTCCTGCTGTGAACCCTGTCATTGTGTTACAGTCACTGTAGGAATGAGTTTCATTATCGCCAGGGAGAACTAGGAGCAGTATTATTGTGACTCCACTTCTTCTAGGAACTTAGAGAGTTATTACTATTTATTTTATTTTCACAGAAGAAAGCCCAAATAGCTTAATACCCTGGGGAAGAATTTGAGAGCAGAACCTTACAGATAACTTAAATGAAGATGATACTTGCCATTTTTATGAAATTGGAATTTTTATCAATAACTCTTTTTGAATGCCAATGGTGTTATCATTGTTGTGACAGTTGAAGTTAATTTCCTGTCCTTAGGCCTTAAATCTGGTAAGGTGGGTTTGTTCCTGTAGTGTATCAAGTTGCATTCCTTTGTAAGGAGCTAAGCACTTAGATTTATGACCCTGATCTGCCATTTTCTTATCTCAGTGGTCATTGCACGTGTTCCCCAGAAGTGCACCCAATTAGCATTCTCCATTTTTGTTTTCTGTCCTTAACTCAGGAGACTCACTACTAATAAAACTTTGTTTTTAACATTTCAGAAGTAAATAGCTGTGTTTCAATTATCCTTGAATCAGTGAGTGATTTTAGTGAGTGTGTTCAGTTACTGTTCTTCATCTTTTAGTTTTGGTTCTGTTTTCTTATAAATGATTTTTTATGAAGAAAGAAAATAGAATCATTTGAATTGGAAGAAAAACAATTTCCTGTTCTTAAGTAGATAAGGTATTAGTATTCCCATCTTAGAGCTGAAGTAACAGCCATGGCCTGGAACTGGCAGAAGGATTTTCTACACATAAATAAGCAGACAGCTTTCTTTATCCTGCAGCCGTATCCATCGTGCTTTAGTCAGAGTCGGAATCACTCATCATGTTCGTTTGCAGCTTGTTTTTCCTCCGTGGAATGTTGTCCTTTGCTTGATTATATAGGTTGCAAGTTTTTAGTAAAGTTTGGATCCTCAGGTATTTTCCCAGAACTCATAAAATGATAGTGGTTAAAAAATACCTCTCCATCTATTTTGGCTTAGAGGATTAAAGAACTTCTCAGATAAAAAGCTTTGAAATACAAAATGTTCTTACAAGGACTTTATATTATTTAAATGATGTGATGCATTTTTGTACTTGACAATGTCCTTAGAATCCTCTCCATCTTTCAGCCTGTGTTAATAATGGCGATATGTAAGCAGAATTTCAAATAGTGGCTAAATCTTAATCTTTGCTGCATTGCCTCTGAAATGTTTTGTGTGTGCCTACCTCTTGAATAGAACATGAAGGGAATTTTGATTTCCAAAGAATTTATTTAATGGGCAACCTATTTCATTTGTTTAGAAAGGTATGTACACTGTGCCTGTCTACAGTATCCACAGAAGCTTGTGATCTCTGGTTCTGAGCTCTGTCTTCATCTTAAAAAAAAAAAAAAGCGGTAGACTGCTCAGTAGCACTTTCTAGTCTGATTTTTCTGGCTGTTGATTTTTTTTTTGTTAAGTGATGTGTACATTATATTGAATAGGAATACATTATAAAGTCTGGGCAAATGGGCGTGTATTGATAGTCTTATATCTTGGCCTCTTGGGCACTGGTGCTTTTGTAAAATGAGACTAGCAAGAACCTCTAGTTAAGACTTTTTCAGATTATGATCAATGCCTCAAGTGATAATGTATGACTATACTGAGTCATAACTAAAGATGACTCCTTTGTGTTATGTGAAAAAATATAACAAATACAACTTATAAAATTATTTGATAATGCCTTTTATTTTGAGAAATGTGTTCTCACAATGTTTCTAAGAGAGAGGTGCCAAAATATCTTACTTTTGCAACTGCATTCAGCTAAATGAAAATTTAGAATTTGAATTTCCTGGTGTTTTCACCAAGCTTAGCCTTCGTGCTTTCTATATATAGTATGTTTTGAGATTCCTTAAATCAAAACATTCTTAATCATGTTGTATTTAAATGGCTTTTAGTAAAAGAAGATTTCTCTTCCTTACAATTGTGCCTCTTGGTTCTTCAGAGTATGGCTAGAGCCAGATAGCTTGATATACCATTGTTTGCTGAGTTTGCTCATTAGTTTACTTGTTAAGTATTTATTTAACAAACATTTATAAAGTATATACTGTGTGTCAGGCACTTTGTTACAAGTCTGTCTGGTATTTTTCTCTAATCATTTCAGGACTGATGAGGAATATTTTAATAACTCAAGGTGGTGTTAAATTGGGATCATGTGTTTTCAAAAAAGAAGCACCTGGCTCATTGTATTGTTCCACTCTGAGGCCACCTTGGGCGGCCAAGATCCCCATCCTTAAACTTGTAAGGATTATGATGCTTGTGAAACTGTTTCAGGTGTTTTTGTGATGGTTCATAACTACTGCTTGCTGCCTGCCTATCCTAATTCCCCAAGTGATGAAGAACTCTTCTGTGAGCCTTCAGTCCCTGTTGAAGCACTTTCAAATGTCACACTTTCTCTCATTTATTGTACTAGATCCATACTCACTTAAAACCATGTGAGCTACTTACATGAGAGTTGTAAATGGTGTGTTTTATGTGATACTGTCATGGACTTATTTAGCATGTGATCAACAAGTCACTTCCCTGTCTTAAAGCTGTTTTTAAAAACTGTACTTAGAACTCTATCAAAATTGCTACTTTGGTGGTTATATAAATTGACAAACAGATTGCCTCCTATTATACAAATGAGGAAACTCAGTACTCTCTTCATGTGGAGAAGTACTGCTGCCAGCCCTTCTGCTATCAGCAAGGCTTCTGAATTGCTTCTAACAGTAGTGGCTTGTGTTGTACCCTGGCACAAAGGGACACCTTACCTTAGGTCTCCTAGTAGGTCAGTGGCAGAAGTATAACTGAAACATTGGTGTGTAGCTTTAACACAAGACAGCAAAGCTTAAAAGATTACCTTTTGCTTTCCCTTTGTCTCTCCCCCTTTCCTTTTAAAGGAGTGGTGAATGTGCTGCTAACCACTCCACTCTGGGTGGTAAACACCAGACTGAAGCTGCAAGGGGCAAAATTTAGGAATGAAGACATTGTACCCACCAACTACAATGGTGTTATTGGTGAGTGTCTCTTGGGTGAGTTTCTTTTTAAAGATTTTCTTTTCTCTTTGTATCTGGAATTTATCACCATGATAATGCTACAACCTCAAATCTCAGTGCCCAACAGTAAATACTTGTTTAGCTCATGTGTCTCTGGATTGACAGGGATTTGACGCATCTAGGCTGACTCCAGCCCAGGAGTCTCAGCTCCATGTGTCTAGGGGTCTCAGCTCCATGTGTCTAGGGGTCTCAGCTCCATGTGTCTCTCTTCCTTTTCCTGGGACCAACCTGAGCATATTCTTTTGGTGATGGCAAAAGCACAAGAGGACATGCCCAATCATACAAGCATATTTCAAGCCCCTGTTTGCATTTTGTCTGCTAACATACTCTTGGCCAAAGCACAACCAATGGCCAAGCCCCAAGATAAGGGGTAGAGAAATATACCCATGGAGCATAGGTGGGAGGGGATGAATATTTCTGAAGAGCAATCTGCTACTTTTTTTTCCCTAGTGTTTTCTTTAGATAAAGATACCAGATTAGCATCTGATATCTTTGTGCTTCTGCTTTTTAATAGTATTACATTGCCAGGTTCTCCTTTCCCATGCTTCCATCTTTGTAATGAGAACAGTGGTTTTCTTATAAGGCAATCCTATAAAATGGACTCCAGAGAACTATCTAATCTTCTTTTTTTAATAAATTTATTTATTTATTTATTTAATTTGGCTGCATTGGGTCTACGTTGCTGTGCATGGACTTTTTCTAGTTGCAGCAAGCGGGGGCTACTCGTTGTTGCGCTGCGCGGGCTTCTCATTGTGGTGGCTTCTCCTGTTGCGGAGCAGGGCTCCAGATACGTGCGCGTCAAGAGCTGTGGCACGCAGGCTCAGTAGCTGTGGCTCGTGGGCTCCAGAGTGCAGGCTCAGTAGCTGTGGTGCACAGGCCTAGTTGCTCTGCAGCATGTGGGATCCACCCGGACCAGGGCTCGAACCCATGTCCCCTGCATTAGCAGGCAGATTCCCAATCACTGTGCCACCAGGGAAGTCACCTCTAATCTTTTTCTGTACTGACCTTTGTTGTGAAACACATGGGCCATCAGTTCACAATTCTGTGTAGTACAGACGTCCCAGTGGTGGTGATGATTACTTAGGAAAACTTGACATGCTAACCCCAGGTTTGTCAGGAAGGGTTGCCTATGAGTGAAATTGGTCTCTCAATAACTTGGTGACGGTCAGTATCTGATGATTATTCAAAAGTAGTTAACTGATTAACTTGTCATTGCAAGAAGGAAATCTTGATAGAATCAGTATGATAGAATACTAATAGAATCAGGTTTGTGTTCTGGGTACATTGTCTTCTCTAGTTGGGGGATTGTCATCAAAGGTCCTTGATTTCTTGCTCAGATGCTTTTCACCAGATCATTCGCGATGAAGGAATCCTGGCTTTATGGAATGGCACATTTCCCTCCTTGCTGTTGGTCTTCAATCCTGCCATCCAGTTCATGTTCTATGAAGGTTTAAAACGGCAGCTTTTAAAGAAACGAATGAAGGTAAGCCCTGATTCTGAAAGCAGCAGACAATCCCTGACACCTTCTTGCTGTTTAGATTGATGCAGTTTGTTCTTCCTTTGCTTTCCAGCTTTCTTCTTTGGACGTGTTCGTCATTGGTGCAATAGCCAAAGCAATTGCCACCACGGTCACCTATCCTCTGCAGACAGTACAGTCAATTCTGAGGGTGAGTGCAGGGGTTCTCCCTGCATTTAATCAAACAACATTCTAAAATACGTGGTTTCCCTGTTTGAAGCAATGTTAATAAAGCAGTAAAGTAGTCCGGAGCATTCCTCATCCATTTTTTCCATTATTTGATATTTTGCTAACCAGTCTGGCTGTCAGTTGGTTTCCTATTTGGTTTGGAACGAAGTTTACATTTGTGGTTTCTTTGGTAACATGCTGTCTCAGAAAACCCAAATATGGAAGACGTTATTTATTTTTATTTATTTATTTATTTTAATTAAGTAAGTAATTTATTTATTTATTTATTTATGGCTGTGTTGGGTCTTCGTTGCTGCTTGAGGGCTTTGTCCAGTTGAGGTGAGCAGGGGCTACTCTTCATTGCGGTACGTGGGCTTCTCATTGCGGTGGCTTCTCGTTGCGGAGCACGGGCTCTAGGCATGTGGGCTTCAGTAGTTGTGGCACGCGGGCTCAGTAGTTGGGGCTCGCGGGCTCTAGAGCACAGGCTCGGTAGTTGTGGTGCATGGACTTAGTTGCTCCGCGGCATGTGGGATCTTCCCCGACTAGGGCTCGTACCCGTGTCCCCTGCATTGGCAGGCGGATTCTTAACCACTGTGCCACCAGGGAAGTCCCGGAAGTTCTTTAAAGACCTCAGGAAAATATAAGTTTGCTTCCTTCACATTCAAGTTGATTTGCTTGGTGCCCAGGGTAGATTATCCTTTATAAGATCAGAGATTCATTCAGGAGGAATGAATGATTTAGCTTTTCTGAAGCACTTTCAAATTTATAGCTTTTCATTCATTCAGTTATTTATTCATTGAAATATTTTTAAGCACCCACTCTGTGTGAGGAACTGGGTGCACACGGTGAATAAAAGCCATAGTCCCTGCCCTTATGGAGGTAACAGAGGAGAGAATGAACATCTAAATAAGCAAAATAAATAGGTAATTGCAAATTGAGGAAACAGCTATAAAGGAAGTGAACAGCATTCTATGATTTAGTGGAGAGGGGCATGGTGGGGGTCTTCTCAGGTGGTGTGATTGGAGATGGGCTCCTCTGAGGAGCCATATGTAAATCAGGACTTAAAGGAAGGTAAGGATCCAGCTGTGCAAAGAGCAGAAGAAAGAGCATTCCAGGTAGAGGGAACGTGATGTACCGAGAGCTTGGTGAATCCTAGGAACTGAAAGGAGGCCACTGTGGCTGGAGCAGGGAGCAGGTTATTACAAAAGGAGCAGGGAGCCTGTAGGTAAGGACGAGATTTTATTCTCTCTGCAGTGGGAAACCTTTGCAGGGCTTTAGACTAGAGAGTAATGTGATCTGATTTACAATTCGAGAAGATTACTGTGACTGTTCAGTGGTGAATTGGTCAGAAGGCTAAGAGAAAAGGAGGTTGTCAGGTTAGGAGGCTATTTCGGTCATACAGGTAAGATGTGAGGGTGGCCTGGACTATGGTGGTAGCAGTGGGGAGGAGAGATTCGAGGTCTTTTTGGGAGAAAAAAGTCAAAGGACTTACTGATGGGTAAAATGAAGGTGGAAGTGTAAGTATTTCAGTTCAAAAAGATTATTCCCTTCTGTTAAAAGTATTTTTACTAATGTACTATTTTTAAATTGGTACTTAATATAAAGAAATTCAGTAGCAGTCAAATAAATGTATTTTGACACTTTTATAATAGAAACATATAACGTGAAGAGCTTAGATTGCAGAGATTCTAATTAATTAGTGTTTATCATAACTTCTTAAAGGATTGGAAGCCATACCATCAATATCTAAATCTTCATCGTGGGCATGGCTTTTTTTTTTGAGGTAGAATTTTCCCCATGATTCTCTGTAAAATGAAAATTCTCATGCTTGCTTCATTGAAAAAATATTTCTTATTTTCACTTATTTCATTGAAATAATTTATTTCAATGAAATAAGAGGATTAATTAAATCTAAATACTAATGGATATTTTTATTACCATATGCTGTAACATGTTACTCCAACATAATTTCCTCTGCAAGTGGAAATTGAGATAAAGAAAGCGGTAGCAAGCAGTAATTATTTATCTTTTTTTCTTCTTCCCCAGTTTGGACATCACAGACTGAACCCAGAAAACAGAACACTGGGGAGTCTTCGGAACATTCTCTATCTTCTTCACCAACGAGTAAGGTGAGCTTTGTAGACGGTTCACATTCTGTCCTCTCTCTTTTTTTTTTTCTTAATTTATTTTATTTATTTATTTTTGTCTGCGTTGGGTCTTCTTTGCTGCGCGCGGGCTTTCTCTAGTTGTGAGCGGGAGCTACTCTTGGTTACGGTGCACAGGCTTCTCACTGTGATGGCTTCTCTCATTGCGGAGCACGGGCTCTAGGTGCGCGGGCTTCAGTAGTTGTGGCACGCAGGCTCAGTAGTTGTGGAGCACGGGCTTAGTTGCTCCGTGGCATGTGGGATCTTCCCGGACCAGGGCTCGAACCCGTGTCCCCTGCATTGGCAGGCGGATTCTTAACCACTGTGCCACCAGGGAAGCCCTCTGTCCTCTCTTTTAACAGCCCTCTCTGCCAAGAAGTGGTTGGATTTGCTTACCTTGCACTTCTGCCTTGGCAGTGGCAGCCTAGAAACCTGTCCCTTGCCTGCTGTGCTAGACATTTCTCACTATAGGGGCTAAGTGAGATATGACAGCATTTTGGGAAATTATGGAAAAGTTTAGGTCCTTATTCTTTGTTAGTTACAAAGGTTCAGTACTCCTTTAGAAAGGGAATCCTCCTATGAAATCCTGCCATTTGCGACAACATGGATGGACCTTGAAGGTATTATGAAGTAAGTCAGGCAGAGAAAGACAAACATGTGATTTCACTCATATGTGGAATCTAAAAACAAACAAACTCATTGATGCACAGAACAGACTAGTGGTCACCAGAGAGGAAGAGGGTTCAAGGGTGGGCAAAATGGGTGAAAGGAGTCAGCTGTACGGCAATGGATGGTTACTGGACTTGTGGTGGTGATCACTGTGTAGTGTATACAGATGTCAAATTATAATGCTGTATACCTGAAACATATAATTTAAAAAATAGAGAGAGCCCTCCTGTAATCTAATATAGAGACCACTCTGCTGAGTAGTCCTCCGTCGATGACATATCCTGTCACCTCTCGTAGACAGAAATAAGCAGCTATTAGAGAGCAGCAGTCATAGCGGGAAAGGGAGGGAAGAGTAGGAAGAGTTATAACAATTATCATCATAATGATGACAACAGTGATGATGATGAGGAGAGCAGCTAACACTGTTGAGTGTTTGCTATGTGGCAGACACTAAGCCAGACGCTCTACCTGGGTAATCTCACTTAATCCCAGCAACAGCCCTATGAGGCAGGTACTGTCGTCATTTCCCCATTTCATTTAAAGAAACTGACCCCTAGGGAAGTCAAATAGATCAGCACCTTTGAAGCAAAAGCTGCTGTAACTTTATTACTGTTTCTAGATGTAAGATATTTTAAAATAAATTTACTATAAAAATAGAATATGCTTGGGATAAAAAATAAAATCAAAGATAAAGAATTGGTATAAAGTAAAAAATAAATGCTGACCATACCAAGTGTTGGCAAGAATGTGAAGCGACCAGAACTTTCCTATGCTGGTGGGAATTTAGAATGGCACAACCACTTTGGAACGCAATTTGGCATTTTCTTATAAAGCTAAACATACACCTACCATAGACCCAGCCATAACCCTTCAAGGTATTTACCCAAGACAAATGAAATGCGCCTACACAAAGACCTGTGCATAAATGTTAATAATGGCTTTATTTGTAAGAGTCAAAAACTGGAAACACCCCAAATGTCCATCATCAGATGAGTAGATACAAGTTGTGGTATACCTATACAGTGGAATACTATTCAAAAAGGAAAAAGAAATAATTACTGATACGTGCAAAAACGTGGATGGATCTCAAAGTAATTTTTCTGAGTAAAAGAGGTCAGTATGAAAAAGATTTCATACTGTATGATTCCACTTATATAAAACTTAGAAAATGCAAATAATCTACAGTGACAGAAAACATATCAGTGGTTGCTTAGGGCCAGAGTAGGTGGAGGGAGAGTGATTGCAAAGGGACGTGAGGATACGTTTGCAGGTCATGGATATGTTCACTACCTTGAAGATGGTGATTGTTTCATGGGTGTACCCATCAGTCAAAACTCATCAAATTGAAGTCATTTAAACTTCAGTAAAGCTATAAATATGTGCACACCTACTGTGTTTTCTCTCCTATCTCTTTACCAAGAGTTAGTCACTGTTAACAAAAAGTGCATGTATTTCCAGAATACTGTATAAAACATATATTTTGGGTATTCATTTTTATACAAATGGAATCATATGGTAATACTGTTTTGTACCTTGCCTTTTTGTAAAAACGTTACAAACAATCCTTCACATCAATATCTGTACATTTATCTAGTTTTTTTAAATGACTGCGTTTTTTGTTACATAATATGCCATAATTTATTGACCAATACACTTATGATAAATATTTGGTTTGTTTCCAAGTTTTTGCCTTTACAAACATTGACAAATGAATAGCCCATAAATTTAGCTTTGTATACCTCAGTTATAATTGTAGAGAAAATTCCTTGAAGTGGAATTACTTAAGAAGTTTGAACATACAAAATTTTGATAGCTATTGCCATGTTGACCCAAAAAGATGATACCCATTTCCAGTTCTACCAGCATTGTGAGAGTTAAGAAAGATGTAGTTAAGAAAGTTAAGAAGGTAGTGTCAACAGGAAATCTTTAGAGTTATATAGTTTTTAAATTCACCGTGTTTTTACATCTTTCATCTTGTTTGGTTCTCACTTAGCCTTGTGCGTGTGGAAGGGTGACTATATTCCCATTTTTGCAGATCAGGAAGCAGGTTTAGAGAAAGTGACTTGCCCAACACCAGACAGATGTAGGCAGAGCCAGATGTTCAAACTCATGCTCAGTAAGCACTCAGGGACCATTGAATGAATGTTCATCCACTAGAACGTTCTACAATGATGGAAATACCTGTTCTGTTCAGTAGGATTGCCACCAACCACGTGTGGCTGTTAAGCACTTGAAATACTGCCAGTACAATTGAGAAACTGAATTTTAAATTTTATTTAAGTTTAAATGACCACGTGTGGCTAGTAGCTACCATATCGGACAGCGCAGTATACCATGCCAGGCCTCTCCAAACTTTTGATTGATTGAGAACACCTGAAGTGCTTATTAAAATACAGATTCATGCCTCCCCTCTGGAGCGGGGTCTGGCAGTCTTCATTTCTAAACAGTCCCTGGTGATTCTGATGTGAGTGGATGTGAAGAAAATCAACACTACTGTGTATCTTTCCTTTACTACTGACACAGAGCACTTCACTTCTGGCACTTCCGGTCACTAGACGTCGCGTGGGGGGTTCCCCGCACCAGGCAGTTCTGTGTGATACCAGCCGGGCGTCCCGTGATTTAACTCCATTCTGATGCTGCGTACCCGGGGATAGCATTAGATCCCACAGGTTAAGGAAGGGCTCAGTCCTAGGATGCTGACCCTCACTTCAGATGACAGTCACAGGTAGTCGGTCCCCAGGTTACACAAAACTTCTGTCTGACTTGGCTACGAGCTGGAGGTTGCCATGACCTCCTCCCCCTTGGGTATGATTGTTTGCTAGAGCAGCTCACAGAACTCAGGGAGAGAGAAACACGTACGTTTACCAATTTATTAAAGAATACAGATGAGTAGCCATATAAAGAGATCTGGGAGGGTCCCAAGCACAGAAGCTTCTGTCCCCGAGGAGTTGGGGTACATCACCCTCCTGGTACATGGATGTGCTCACCAACTTGGAAGCTCTCTGAACCCCATACTTTTGGGATTTTTATGGAGGCTTCGTTATGTAGGCATGATCTATCATTAACTCCACTTCTGGCCCCCTCCCCTCTCTGGAGAATAGTGAGTGGGGCTGAAAATTCCAAGTTTCTTATCACAGCTTGGTCTTTCTGGTGACCAGCCCCATCCAAGAGCCCACGAAGAATCACCTCATTAGAACAGAAGACACTACTATCACCGAGGAAATTGAGGGATTTAGGAACTCTATATCAGGAACTAGGATCAAAGACTAAATATTAGAATAAGAAATGTTCCTAGTGCTCTTATCACTTAGGAAATTACAAGGGCTTTAGGAGCTCTGTGCCAGGAACTGAGGACAGAGACCAATATATATTTTTTCTGTTATCTCCCAGCAGACCTCACCTTGAGAAACATTGAAGTGGACTTTCTTGGCTTTCTTGGGGGAACATAATTCAAATTAGTCAATGAACTAGAAATTCATGGGTCAAGGCTTTTCATTCCTATTTATCACATGATTTGCTCCAAATAATAAGTTTTCACACATAGCAAATGTATAAAATGTAGAATAGCTTCTGAATGGAGCGCTTGATTAGCTTTAATCTCTCAGTCTGTGTGCTGTATATAGCCCTGGAGTTGCTGATGAACTAGCATGTGAGACTAATTCACTCTCAAAAAGTAGCTTTGGAGACATCATTTACTCTGAACTCCTGGTTCTAGCTGAAGCATTCTTCTCTGTGGTTAGAGCAGTGGGTCTAAAGGGCTGGTGTCCAGGCTGGCCTCATCATCCTCATCACCTGGGAGCTTGTTAGAAATGCAAATTCTTGAGTCCCATCCCAGACTTAATGAATCGGAAACTCTGGAGGGGACCCAGCAATCTGTGGTTCACCAAGCTTTTCCAGTGATTTTGATGTATGCTAGATGTGAGAACCACTTGGTTAGAAGATCAAATGTGGACTTCCCTGGTGGCTCAGTGGTTAAGAATCCGCCTGCCAATGCAGGGGACATGGGTCTGAGCCCTGGTCTGGGAAGATTCCACATGCTGCAGAGCAACTAAGCCTGTGCACCACAACTACTGAGCCTGCACTCTAGAGCCCACAAACCACAACTACTGAGCCCACGTGCCACAACTACTGAAGCCCGCGTGCCTAGAGCCCGTACTCCGCAACAAGAGAAGCCACCACAGTGAGAAGCCCATGCACTGCAGCGAAGAGTAGCCCCTGCTCGCCACAACTAGAGAAAGCCCGCGTGCAGCAACAAAGACCCAATGCAGCCAAAAATAAATTAATTAATTAATTAAAAAAAAAAAAAGAAGATCAAATGTATGGGAAGACTCAGAATTGGAGAGCTTTTCATTTCTGTCACTTTCTCTCATTTTGTTGAGGCTACAATGATCTAAACCAATTGGCAGCTTTCCTACCATTTAGGGACTGTTAGGTTGAAATAACTGAGTTGGGAGAGTGTTAAAGTCAAGATCTAAGAGTTCTTTGTTAGATCCCAGATTTTGGCATAAAAATGGTTTTAGGATTTTAGGATCTGTACCCTGTCTGTGGGATACTGTCAGCATTCCACTAATTAATGGTGGCTGTGAAGAAATACTAAACTTTCATCAATCCCCAAATGCGTTTAAAGATAAGAAGTACTTAAACAACAGAAGTCCGTTATATCTAAAACGTCCATTACTTCTTTTGATCCAAAGAATAAACCTTTGCAAAACAGTATTGCTTCTTTGAAAACCTTTTGTTTTTTCTCACCTCTTTCCTTTTAGGCGTTTTGGAATAATGGGACTCTACAAAGGCCTTGAAGCCAAACTGCTGCAGACAGTCCTCACTGCCGCTCTCATGTTCCTCGTTTATGAGAAACTGACGGCTGCTACCTTCACGGTCATGGGGCTGAAGAGCGCACGCAAGCGCTGAGGCACCTTCCACCGCCAGGCACTCAGAGATGCTCAAGACAGGGGATCCTTCCCTGTGAAGAGAAGCGGTTCCCCTTTTACTTGCGCCTTCCACTGAGAATTTTACCCTCATTGGCTTGAAATGCATCTAAGTTTACACATGGAGTATAGCCAGCTTGACCTGTTACCAACTTAGTTCTTATGATGGTTGGTTGACTTTTGTGGGGGAGGTTGGGCCAATGGCCATATGAAAAGAGAACATTATTGAAAACCTAAAACTGAAAGTTTATGGGGGTTTATTGGTTTTTTTGAGGGGAATAGACTCTTGCTCTCATGTATAATCTTTTCCAGGTAAAGTCTTTTTTAGATTTACCAGATGGTCCCTTTCCCTTGAACCCTCCCCCAGGTCCTAGGGCAAATTTGCTACCATGTAATTCTCCTCATATACTCTTGTATGTCTTCATCTTGGTATTTTCTTCACTAAAAATGTTATGACTATGCCATAAGCATGACTTTATTTTTCTTGGCATTTTTTTCCCTCCTGCTTAAGGAAAGGTATCTTCTTTAGTGTGTGAGCTATTTATTTTGTGGGGGAAATGAAAATTATTAATTCCAAATGATTCTCGTATAAACTATTTGTAAATATCACTTATTTAGTATTTGACATAATTTTAAAATATTTATTTTGAATCAACCTTTTCATTACAAAACTTGAGGTTTTACGTTCATCCATATAGGCCCCGATAAATTGTCAGCACAAAAGTCATTCTTAAAAGTTGCCCTTTACAGTATTACATTGAGTTTACAAGCAGCTGGTACAAATCACAGAAAAGGGAGAGGGAGCAGATACCTTGTTTAGGCTCTGGAATATTATCTTCTTTTATAAACTCTTGGTAGAGACTGTATATTTTGAGAATAAACTTGATTGAGGTTATTTCTATTTGGAAACATTCCTTAGAATCCTGCTACTCAAAGAGTGGTGCCTCAAGCAGTAACATCGACATCACCTGGGAGCTTATTGGACAAGCAGTCCCAGATCTTCTGAATCATATTCCGCATTTTAACAAGATACCTAGGTGATTTGTACTCACGTCAAAGTTCAAGAGACCTTAGAGCTCTTGACCCCTCAGAAGATACAGTTGGTTTCAATTATGGAAACCAAGACAAAGATTGTTCTCAAAGGAAAGATAGACTAATGTATTAGAGCAACCTCTGAAAAAACTGGGAGTCCTATGTCATCATTTACTTTCACCTCGTAGCACATGTTCAGGTTCGTAGGACTTTTATTATGTGGCCAGCAGTGAATTTAGACATCTCAAGGCACTTAAGAAGCAAACTCCCTTGACATTAGTAGAACAACAGCTTAGTTCTACTTAGTTTGACTTAGTTTTTGACTTAGTTTTTGTCCCTATAACACAATGACAGGTTTTTCATTTATAAGTCTAATTCAGTCAGAGTCAGAGTAATAATCAAGTGTCTGTGGACTCCAGTATTTAAATTCAATTTTGAGAGTGGAAATTTCTTTCTCTTATTTCTCCTCTGGTCCCTGTGGTAATTTCAAAATATGTAATTTTTAAACTAGTAATAATTGAAAGATCATTGTGTTGTTCTAGAAAACAAGAACTAAGAGGAACTGATAATCTGGGAACTAGACTGAGCACTCCCCTATTTAAGCTAGAGAACTGAAGACAGAGAATTGGCCCGATTACTACTTTTTATTTTATATTAAGGTATGTGTTGTGTCTGTGGCGAGGCTTGGGTGGGGAGCATGGGAGAAGAATGATCATAAAGGTGCCATGTGTACTTTTGTTACTATTTTAATTTTGATGTTCACTTTGGAACTTGAATTTTGAGCTCAGGGTATTGTGTATTGTTGGTATGTTTAAATAATTTCCAAGTCAGATTATACAGTTACATTAGATGTTTATGATGTGAGAATGTATTTGATGCTTCTTTCTTTTCTGATTTTATGAAGGAACAATTTCATAATGAGGTTTATATTCCCTTTGGAAGCTTACAGACTCACTGCATAGTTGAAACTAGGTAATGACTCACCCGGTTTTGTAACCTTTGATTATTAATAAGTTGCTTGAGAAAACTAAGGAGCCGAAGTCTATACTAGGGGAATGGAAAATTTTTTCTTTTTGATTCTTTATGAGGTTTCTCTAGAATGTGAGGATTAAGAGCCTTAGGGATTATGTTAGTGTCACCTCAGTAGAAAATTTAGTCTGTGTTTTTAAGTGGACACTAATATTTCCACCCTTGTCTATTTTACAATTAAGTTTGAAATGCAGAAATAGGATTTACCGTAAGAACAAAAGCAGTGGGAGTTAGAATCTTGGGTTTTATTCCCGGGTCTGTCACTGACTAGCAAGTTATGTCATCTCCTTGTGCTTCAGCTTTTTGATAAGTGGAGATAATAATACTCACTACCCACTTCAGAGGATGTTTGAGAGCTAATGATGTCAGCTAAATCCCTTTATGATCGTGGGAGAGGGAAGATCTGAGTGAAACTTGTGACAAGCCTAGATTTATATAGCAATTTCCCTTCTTAAAGCTTGTACGCTTCCTCATTTTATAACCCCAATATCTCTGTGAAATAGGTAAGGACGAGTAACAGTATCCCCGTTTAATTAACAAGGAAATTGAGACAGAACTATCAAACGACTTGCCTGGTTGGAGTCAGGACTAAAGTTGGGTTTCCTGCAGTCTAGTGTGATGATTGCAAGAATAGGTTCTGGAATTAGACAGACCTAGGTTCAACTCCAATCCTACTCTTTACCAGCTGTGGGAACAAAGCAATCACTGAACTGGTATAAAACTCAGTTTTCTCAACGGTGAAGTGGAGATCTTGATAAACCTACCTCATAGGGTGATTGTGAGGATTAAATGAGATCATATACATAAATTTCTTAGCACAAGGCTTGCCACATGAGAAAGCTAGATAAATGTTAGTGATGACTATTATTATAATATTATTATTATTGATGAGGGATATGACTGTTTGAATAGATGCAACTGTGGTTCGGTGGAAAGCACACTGGATTTTGAGCCAGATCTGGGTTCAAATTTTCATTCTATCACTTAAAAGCATTGTGGCCACAGACAAGTCATTTCCTCACCTTTCTTAGTCTTTATGTGTTTATTTGTCTAATAGAAATGATTACTTCGCAAGGCTGTTTTATATATTTTTAAAAATTTTTCTTTAATCCTTCTTTAATCTTTAGAACAGGATGTAGATATACATATATATATAGGATATAGATATACATATATATATGCATCTGGCATATATATATAGATAGATAGATGAGGATGTAGATATACATATATATATATATGCATCTGGCAGAGTACATGACGTATAAATGTGCTTAATAAATGCCAGCATTTTCTATTCAGATGTAATTAACATATAACATTTTATTAGTTTCAGATGTACAACATAGCGATTTGATGTACATATATATTGCAAAATGATCACCACAGTAAGTCTAGTAAACATCTATCACT
Organism: Balaenoptera acutorostrata; assembly: GCF_949987535.1. Classification (NCBI taxonomy): domain Eukaryota; kingdom Metazoa; phylum Chordata; class Mammalia; order Artiodactyla; family Balaenopteridae; genus Balaenoptera; species Balaenoptera acutorostrata. Next base: position 8,334,122 of record NC_080074.1, read on the forward strand.
AAAACATCCATCAGATAAATGCTGTTTGAACCAAGAAAACCTTCTAGGTTTTACTTTGGGGCAGTGTTTCCTCTTTCCACTTGTTTTAATTGTGAACATTTCTTTTCTGGGAGGCTTTTGTGTACCTCCTCAAAAGTGAAGCCAAATCCAATAAGTTAATGTTTTATCCAGTATTCAGATTAAGGCCCCCAAACATTTATCAGTTCGTCAGTAAAATACAAACTGGTTCAGTAGCAGAAAGTACTGGCTGAGCTAGCGTCTCATCTTGGCTCTCTGGAAAAGCTAAAGACTTGTGACTTCATGGCACCAAATGCCACACATCTCTGGAGAGCCCTCCCTCTGGGCAGGTAAATTACCTACCTGGCAGTGTTGACTGTCACCAGAATACCAAATATATACGAAGATTCACTTGTAGGATATTTATATATGCAGTGAATGTAATTAATGTGACCCTCAGAGGGTTTTTACCACTATAGAAATGAAAGGGCCTTGGGTTAGTGCTGATGTTTATGGGGCATACTGGTAGCCCCTGAAAACTGTGTTCACTGGGACATAAGAGACAAGAAAATAAATCATCCATGGGCTAGGTGAGAGAAGAAAAGAAAGAAAATTACTATGTAAAGGCAGAGTGAAGAAGAAATTAGGAGATGGATAGAAGGTTCAGGGAGAGGGAGGGACAAGGCACCAGTGCCTAGCACAGCACTCAAGGAGACATGCTCAAAAAATGTTCGTAGACTGGGCAGTGAACTGTGGAACCCAGCAAATGATGTCCAGTCTGGGGAAAGGGAAGGAAAACTCAGTTTGGAACTAACCATGAAAATGGGTAATGGAACTTCCGTGCATTAGTGCCTGGTAAATGCCAGACACAGTTAACTTACATGCATCTTGATATCTTTGTAATAACTCTAAATATATGAGGTTCATTCCCATTAACAAACTAGTTAAGGCTTCAAGAGTAACTTATCTATGGTCACTCAATGATTGAGGGTCAGGATTTAAAATTTAAGCTGACTCCAGGACTTTCTACATTGCCACACTACATCCCTCAGATATCCTTAAAAGTAAGACTTCTAAGCCAGGGCATGGTTCCCTTTGACAACCTAGAGGGGCATATGATTGAAGATATGTAATTCTTTCTGTAATGAACTATCTGAACCCCAGTATGATGCTACAAGTCTCAAGGAAAGCCTGTGGCCTCTGTATCCAAGGGTGGCACCATAAATCCACGCTGTCTCTTGCTTCAGTGCCTGTGTTTACAGTTTCAGGAATCTCTTCCTACTTATTCTTGGTGAACTGCCCAGATCAGGCATCCGCTCTTCCTGGAAGCCTTCCTGGAACTTTGCTTCCTCCTACCCACCCACCTCCAAAGACTTTTATACTCCTTTACTATTTTGTACATATGTCTATCATCGACCTACTCCATTGAGTTTTGAATTGCAGTATCTCTGTCTTCCCCTAGATACCAACTTCTTCCAGCGCAGGAAACGAGACTTTCAAGTAGAGTGTCACTCAGGGTAGGCACTCAGTTGTCGCATGAGTGTTTTTGGCTAAAGATAGTGCTGACCTTTCTCCAATCAAGTGCATCTGTTAATTATGAGTTTACATATTTTAGAATTCTTGTCCTTTGGCATTTTCTTGGTCATTGATTATCAGTTTTTCATATTTCTTTTCCTTAGATTAATTAGTTCATACTTTTTTGAAGTATACTTTATTCTGCTAGTCATTTGGCTTTTTTAACCTTTAAAGATCAGTTATTTCTTTGCTTTAATTGTAGTCACCAAAATTTTCTAACTGTAGTGGTATCGCTTATCTAATTCTTCCATGTGTACTTCATTCTTGTTTTGCTTTAGTTTCTGTAGAACCTATTGACAGAGTAGATGGCCAGCCCAGTGGGTGATTCTCCTATGTGGGTGTGGTATGTAGGACCTTATTAAATTGCAAATTCCTATTCTAGGAATAACATTCTATTCATTTATTCAAGAAATCGTTTTTGATTACCTCCCATATCCAAGCACTATGGCAGTTTGCTGGGATTACCCTGATGAATAATACTTAGTCTCTGCCCTTATGTAGCTCATTGTTCTGCATGGGGGTCAGACAAAAAACAACTTGGAATTCTACCACTAATGAGTTCTCATAAGAAATGTAATGTAGGGAACTCCCTGATAGTCCAGTGGTTAGGAGTCTGTGCTTTCATTGCTGAGGGCCTGGGTTCAATCCCTGGTTGGGGAACTAAAATCCCACAGGACACGCGGCATTGCCAAAAAAAAAAAAAGTAATGTAAACGTTCAGGAGTTGCTTTGGGAGCATGGAGAGGCTGGGCCCACCTCTGTCTTGGTCTGTGTAATCAGAAGGCAACATTTGAATTAAGAACACACCAAGTAGGACTTCCCCGGTGGTGCAGTGGTTAAGAATCCGCCTGCCAAAGCAGGGGACACAGGTTCGAGCCCTGGTCTGGGAAAATCCCACATGCCACGGAGCAACTAAGCCCGTGCGCCACGACTACTGAGCCTGTGTATCACAATTACTGAAGCCCGCGCGCCTAGAGCCCACACTCGGCAACAAGAGAAGCCACCGCAATGAGAAGCCCGTGCACAGCAATGAAGAGTAGCCCCCACTCGCCACAACTAGAGAAAGCCCGCACGCAGCAACGAGGACCCAACGCAGCCATAAATAAATAAATAAATAAATTTATAAAAAAAAGAGCACACCAAGTAATGGGTAAAGGACCTTCTTTTTTTTTTTAAGTTAATTAGGCCACTAGTTTATTTATTTTTTAAAATATTTACTTATTTATTTGGCTGCACGGGGTCTTTAGTTGTGGCATACGAACTCTTAGTTGTGGCGTGTGAGATCTAGTTCCCTGACCAGGGATTGGATACGGGCCCCCTACATTGGGAGCACAGAATCTTAGCCACTGTACCACCAGGGAAGTTAGAGGACCTTCCTGATGGAGGAAATAAGTAGTTTTGCAAAGTAGAATGAGGGTGATGCTTTATTACTTGTACATTGGTTTGAATTGGATACAGAAGCTTCCCAACCTAGATCTCTGAGTTGAACACATGTTGGAATGGTGGTGGCTACTGAGAACCTGCAACAAGGAAGAAGAGGCGATCAGGACCCTTATCCTGCTTAACAGTTTTATCTATAGTTAGATTTGGGTCTAAACAAAGAAGATACATTCCCTGTACTCCATGAATTTAAAATCTAATTTTAAACATACTTTGAAAATTAGACATAACATGAATCATTTTGTTCTACCTCTATGAAGAAGGGCCAGCAAGAGTAGTTTAGGGTATCGTGAATTGCTGTGACTATCAAGGTCTGGAGTTGCACTTTATCTGGATCAATATGGACATGTTTACTTAGAAAATAGTTCTGAGCCTAGTTGAGGCTAAAACCCTAAGTACTTTATCGTGCATTTGTTCGTGTATTAAAAATTATAAAAGCAATGAAGACTTAAGGGAAGGGGAATTTAAAAATTGAGAAAATCCTTTCTATTTCTCTTTTAATTTACAACTAGTTTATAGGTGTGGCATTTACAGATTTTTTTCCTAATGCACTCATTCTCACTTTATTCTCTCTATTGTAAGAATTACTTTAATTACTTTTATACTGTATAGATGGGGAAATGGAGACACAGATCTGGCTCAGGTCACATAGCAAAGGATTGGGAGTCAAAAACGTGAATTCAGACCTCCTGATATTCTATCCAATAATCTTTCACTCTCTTGTACTGCTTGGAGGTATCTCTGTTTTCATTTTGGTTTAAAGTTTTTCTTTTAGCTTTTTTGGTTTTTTTTTTAACAACAATAGTACACAGTCATTAAAAATTTTTCAGAAGATACAGAAAAGAAGAATGAAGAGAGTAAGGATATATTCCTGTATATATATGTTTATATATCTTCCTATATTCTTACTGCCTAGAAATCACTGCTAATATTTAACTATATCTATCTTCAGACTTGTTTAAATATATACATTCACAGATATATTTATAGATAGGGTTTTTCAAATGAGATCAAACTATGCCATTTTGTAACTTTTTCATCTCAAATATAATTTGCTGTCAGTAAATATCTATGTTATAATTTGTTACATAGAATTGCATTGTATGAATGTATCATTTAGTTAGACTCCTATTGATGGACTTCTAGGTGGTTTCCAATTTTTTGCTATTATAAATAATGTGATAAAATCCCTAATATATGATTCCTTTTATATTTTCTGATTACTTCTTTAAGAAAAATTTCCAGGAATATCCAGTTACCAGGTCAAAAGGTATGCCTCCTGTGAATTATGTTATTAAATTAAAACTTCATCCTATCTATTCCTTTATGTTCCTTGTCACTTTGGAAACACTTTCTTTCTCTCCTCACCTCTACTTTGGCAAGCTGCAGGAGAATTCCATTCTGAGTGTGAAAGGGAAGAAGAGTTGTTGTATGCCAGAGGCTGAGCTTTACATGCTTTTTCATTTAATTCTCATAACAGTCCTGTGAAATTCAGAGTTAAATGAGATATATCAAAAGTAATCATAATAGGAGTTTAGATTTGCTGAAAATTAGATTTCTTCCAGCAGATGGCTGGGATCATTGAATATCACATGCTAAAACATAATAATTTATTGAGCACCTACCATGCGCCAGTTGCCATACTAGATGCTTTACATAAATTATCTTATTTAATCCTTCTCCAAAGTTCTAAAGCCTGTGTACTTTCCACAGTTCTCCCCTTTGAGCCTTGGTTCCAAGTCTGTATCCTTGCTCCTGTGCCTTTGTTAGATGGCAAATTCTAGAGGGCAGGGACTTGCTATTAATCATTTTCTGAATCACCATGAACATGGGGTCACATTGGGCAAGTGCCTCTGTAAAAATGCTTTATGATTATGATCGTTATGAAAAGCAAAGAAGACTTTTACAATTTATCTTTGTTGACTTTTTAATTTATAAGTAAGCTATTTGATAGAAAATGGCTGTTTTTTTGTTTTTGTTTTATGCAGCTGCAGATATGGCGAAACCTTTAGGCCACCAGAGGGCATTGCAGTCAGCCTCCTTTATCATCATTATAAATCACTGCTGTCAGAGATGCCTAGTGAAATTTGTTCCCAGTTAAACCAAAAAAAGAAGCATTCTTAGACTCGATGAGCAATCTGCATAGAACCTGTGGCTTGAACTTGGTGGAGCACTGCCTTGAAGCACCCTTTTTATCTATAAAAGGGAAGGATGGAGTAGGTAGTATTTCGCTGAAATTATATTCTTTTACTTTTTCCTTTCCCCAAGCATATGCCTAAACTTTTAATTTGTCATCCACAATTTATAATCTTCTCTTGGCCAGATATTAAAGCTGGCAGCTCTCAATCTCTATAGAAATTGAAGGCAGAGAAACAATGGACACAGCCTTTGTCCAGTAACATCCACCTCTTTACTGGTTTTTACTGACACTAATAAAAACTTGCAAAATTGACTGATCCGCAGTTGAGTGACTCCCTCGTTTCTGTTCACCATCTGATAGAAGTGCCAATAGGCAGAAAAATGATTAAAAGGCAGAGCAGGAAAGAAAAGAGGTAAAAGGCATTTTGATGACCCATGAATTTAAAAATCAATTTAAATCTTTACTAGACAAGTATTTGTTAAAATGTAAACAGGTAGGGACTTCCCTGGTGGTCCAGTGGTTGAGACTTTGCCTTCCAATGCAGGGGATGCGGGTTCGATCCCTGGTTGGGGAACTAGGATCCCATGTGCCTTGGGGCCAAAAAAACCAAAACATAAAAAAACAGAAGCAGTGTTGTAACAAACTCAATAAAGACTTTAGAGATGGTCCACAGAAAAAAATCTTAAAAAAAAAAATGTAAACAGGTAAACCTTGCCACATAATTTGAAATAAATTTTCTAAGTATTGAGGCTTCTAAGTTGCAGCCAACTAGACCTCTCATTGATCTGTGCCCCAGGAGCGTTTAAGATACTAATTTATTTCACAGATATTTTTGAGTACATTCATACTGGGCACTTGATAAGCACTGGCATACAGATATGAATAATAATCTTTATATGTCGCTTTATAGTTTAGAAAACAATCTGGCATCTACTGTCTTACTTGGTGCTCACTTCATACCGCTGAGATGAATTGGGCAGATGATAGCTCTCCATTTTACAGGTGGGGAGATGGGTTCAAATGGTGAAATGACTTGTTCACGGTTACACAAAGAGTGACAGAGTAGGACTCAAACACAGGTCTTCTGACTCCAAGTCCCATCCTTTCCCACAACACCATGCTGTCTTCCTAGAAGAAGTGAGCCTATTACTCTCAAAGGAGGACTTGAGGGATATACTATTACAAAGGACCCAGGGTTTGAAGTAGATACATTATAGCCACTTGGTGATTTTGATTGTAAGTTTAATAAGCAACTTAGCAAGTAAGTTCAAAAGCTTACCAGTACTATTTCTCTTTTTTTCCAAAAATGGAAGGTAGATTCAGTATGCAGGCAATTAAAAAAAAAAAAAACTGGAATCTTTTTTCCTACTTGGTTGACATATTTACTAAGAATTTAACTCTTTCAAGTCTGTGAGTCCCTGCATCTTTCCCTCAGGTATGATTTATGCAGTAATGCCCGTGTGAAAAAGAACAGGCCCATCATTCGAGTGTCAAGCTCGGGTAAGAATGTCTCTAACACAAAGTTCACTGTGTGCTTTTATTTCTTTGGTCGTTTTGGAACATAATACCCTGGCTAGAGCTCTTATCAAGTAACCTCTGCATTAAGTTGTATTTCTCTGTTTACTTCCCTACCTCCCTGGATAGGTTAAAGGCCCACACTCCTCATCACCATTACTGTGTCCCAGGCATTATTATGAGTACTCTATAAATATTTGTCCAATGAGTATATATATTGAGGGAGGTGGGGTATAGTGTTGAATTTAGGTTTGTCTAAGCCAGAGTACCTAGAGTTGTAATCCCTGGGATAATATGTATTTTGACAAAAAGTAAGACGTGGCTTCCCCAAGATTTAGCATCTTGGTAATTTCCCCACATTAAGTACAACATGATACCTGTATTCCTTAGTCTGAAGTGAATAAAGTGTGCAATGTGTCCAGGCAGAAGGGAGCTGAGAAGCAAATGCACAAGTTTAGGACTATGTAAGCAGAAAGAATACTATGTAATTAAAACGAGAATGCTGGCATCATCCTTCTCACATGTTTTTCATCTGTTGCTCCTGGTCCTAGAGTGCAGTTTTCATTTTTGTGTCTCCAGTACCTAACAGGAGACTTAATAATGGTGCTTAATAAGTATTGTCGCCTTGTACCAAAGGTACTCTGCTAATCAAGAAGTCAACAAAGAATTTTTGAGCATATGCCACGTGCCAGCCACTTTGCTAAACAATAGGGATACACTGTGAGCAGAACAGACGAGGTCCCTGCTCTTGTGGGACTTGGGTTGGGATGGAAGGAGATAGTCAAGGAGCATACAAACCAGTAAGGGGATTTTAGGTGCAGATAAGTGCTGTAAACAATATAACGTAGGGAGCATATCTATCTAACATACTCTAAAGATATTTTAGTTACCAGCATCCGTGTGAGAGAGAGTATTCAAACAATGTGTGCAAGCGCTGATATGAGGAAGGCAGTAGAATATCAGAGCAGGAGAACACCAAGCCATGCAGAGATAGAAAAGGACTAGAATGCAGTATAAAGTCACCAACTAAGGGAATTTATATGTTATATTAAATGTGTATATATATATATATATATATATATATATATATATACATATATATAAATATGATAATTGAGATTTTTCCCTCAGCTTTGGGTCTTTGTATTAGACTCTGTGACAGGTGATATGAGACCAGCCTTTCTTCCACCCAAACTTCATAAATCCGATTTCTAAAGCTGATTCACCATCCTCATAAACAGTATATTCTTTATCTGAGGTGCCGATTGGGCTTTATGTGTGCTATACTAAGTTCCAAAATAGTGTTTCCACCCAGAATGGCCTCCCTGAGCATTCTAGGTCCAGCAGGTAGTGGCTGCAGATTGCCATGATTCTACTTCCACTCATGAACTTGGCGCACTTTCCCCCACCTACATCAGTAGGGATCAAATTCCTCCAAATCAGAACTTGGTTCAGAACTGGATTTAGGCATGACCGACTAAAATCTGGAGTAAGTTAAGCAGTCACTTTTCTATTATTTCTTTTATCTTTTTTCTTCTTCTTTTTTTGGCCACACCATGCAGCATGTGGGATCTTCGTTCCCCGACCAACAATCGAACCTGTGCCCCCTGCATTGGAAGCGTGGAGTCTTAACCACTGGACTGCCAGGGAAGTCCCTTTCTTTCTATTTTTATTTATGGGCTCATCCTTAGTGGTGATGCTGATTTTTTTTTAAACAGTTTTATTGAGGTATAATTCACATGCCATATAATTCACCCATTTCAAGTGTACAATTCAATAGTTTTTAGTAAGTTACAGATGTGTGGAACCATCACCACAGTCAATTTTAGAACATTTCCATCACCTCAGAAAGAAAGCCCATACCCTTTAGGCATCACTCCCTCATCTCCCAATTCCCTCCCCCGCTATTGGTAAGCAACCGCTAATCTACATTCTGTCTCTTTGGAGTCCTCTGTTCTAGACTTTTATATGAATGGAATCATATAATATGTGGACTTTTGTGACTGACTTCTTTCAATTAGTATGTTTCTAATGTTCATAGAAGTTGTAGCGTGTATTAGTACTTCATTACTTCTTATGACTATATAACATTTTATGAATATACAACATTATTTTATCCATTCATCTGTTGATGGGCATCTGGCTTGTTTCTATCCTTTGGCTATTGTGAATAATGCTGCTATGAACATTCATGTACAAGTTTTTGTCTGGACATATGTTTTCATTTCTTTTGGGTACAACACATTCTCTTTGGTACATTCCTAGAAGTGAAATTGCTTGGTCAGGTGGTTACTCTATGTTTAATCATTTGAGGAACCACCAGATTGTTTTCCAAAGTGGCTGCCCCATTTTACATTCCCCCCAGCAATTTATGAAAGTTCCAGGACTTCCCTGGTGGTCCAATGTTTAAGAATCCGCCTGCCAATGCAGGGGTCACGGATTCAATCCCTGGTCCAGGAAGATCCCCCATGCCATGGAGCAACTAAGCCCCTGTGCCACAACGACTGAGCCTGTGCACCACAACTACTGAGCCTGCGTGCCACAACTACTGAAGCCTGTGCACTCTAGAGCCCACATGCTGCAACTACTGAGCCCATGTGCCACAACTACTGAAGTCTGTGTGCTGTAGGGCCTGCGTACTGCAACTACTGAGTCTGCGTGCTGCAACTACTGAAGCCCATGTGCCTAGAGCCCGTGCTCCACAGCAAGAGAAGCCACTGCAATGAGAAGACCATGCACCGCAACAAAGAGTAGCCCCCACTTGCCACAACTAGAGAAAGCCCACGTGCAGCAACAAAGACCCAATGCAGCCAAAAATTAATTAATTAATTAATTAAAATATTTTTAAAATTATTGAAACATCTAAAAATTAGTTATAGCGTCTTTGGGGGCTAATCCTCTAGAACCACAATAGACTTTTTGGTGTGAAATCCTCATTAGTGACAAAACTCCTGTTATGTTGAATCATGACTATGTACACAGTTAAATAACACATTTCCCAACTTTCCTTACAGAGATGATGGCCTCCCCTTCTCCTCCTCATCCTTCTTAATTGGCAAAAGTTATATGTGAATACATTCTGGTTGTATAGGCTTCAAACAGTAAAAATGTACGTCCTTGACCTGCTCTCCACCCAGAAGTAATTACCATCAACAGTTTGATACACAACCTAACAGTACCCTTCTATGAATTTAAGTCAGTTTATTTTCTACATAGTCACCCAATGTTTTTGATTCCTTATTTCCTAAGTAATGTTCAGCAGCCTTTTTTATTGAGGAATTTCAAGGCACATTTAAAAAAAAAATCCCGGGGGCTTCCCTGGTGGTGCAGTGGTTGAGAATCTGCCTGCTAATGCAGGGGACACGGGTTCGAGCCCTGGTCTGGGAAGACCCCACATGCCTTGGAGCAGCTGGGCCCATGAGCCACAACTACTGAGCCTGCGCGTCTGGAGCCTATGCTATGCAACAAGAGAGGCCGCGATAGTGAGAGGCCCGCACACTGCGATGAAGAGTGGCCCCCGCTTGCCACAAATGGAGAAAGCCCTCACACAGAAACTAAGACCCAACACAGCCATAAATTAATTAATTAATTAATTTAAAAAAATGCAGCCCTTACAAAAATAAACAAATGGGACCTAATGAAACTTTAAAAAAAAAGCTAAAAAAAAAAATCCCTTTGTAAGGAAAAGAAACCCAGAAATTTTAGGTTAGAGGAGCCTTTTGGAATGCACTACCCTGTTACCTTCAATCATGTCTCTCCTGAGTCTGAGTTCTTGTTTTCCAAAGAATGGTGAAAATCTATTTTTCTCCCTTAGTCCTCTAGTACCCAGGTTAAAGTGAGGTCACTGTGACTGTATTATCTTCAGAGAGGAAGCACCTCCCTTTCCTTAGGATAGAGGCACCTGCTGGCTAGGTAGGCAACAGGCCTGAAGATTTAGGGGCGACATATAATTTCCAGTCCAAACATCTACCAAATATAGAGTGTTACTGTATTCAAGGCATTGTGGAGACACTGTGGGGTGTATGAAGAAATGCAAGGCAATCCTAGCCCCCAAGAAGCTTGCAGTTTATTTTGGAAGATAACCAGCAATACAAGATTGTTTACTTTTATGTAAAAAGTAGTATCGGGACTTCTCTGGTGGTGCAGTAGTTAAGAATCTGCTTGCCAATGTAGAGGACACAGGTTCGAGCCCTGGTCTGGGAAGATCCCACGTGCTGTGGAGCAACTAAGCCCATGTGCCACAACTGCTGAGCCTGTGCTCTACAGCCTTCGAGCCACAACTACTGAAGCCCACGCGCCTAGAGCCAGTGCTCCATAACAAGAGAAGCCACCGCGACGAGAAGCCCATGCACTGCAATGAAGACCCAACACAGCCAAAAATAAATAAATAAATAATTAAAAAAAAAAAAAAAAAAGTAGTATCTATGGGAGTCAAGATGGCGGTGTGGGAAGACACGGAGTTAGTCTCCCCACAACTAGGGCATGTGCCAGCCACTGGTGGGGGACTCTGATGCCCAAGGAGACGGGAGGAACCCCAGAGTGAACCGGTAGGACATAGGGGGACTGAGGGGGAAGGAGAAGTGGAGGCTGGACAGGGTCGGCACCCCTGAGGCCGGGAAGATCAGGAGAGGCAGGTGGGAGGGACTCTCCAGGAAGAGCGGGAGAGGAGCGGAGAGCGGTCGCCTGGCCCTCTCGGGCTGGGGAGCCTGCTGAGCTCCCAGACCAGTACCCCCACTCCAAAGCCCCATCCAGGCCGCATGGGTCCTGGGGGCATAGGAGGGAGGCTGAGGACATCAGGAGAGGCAGGTGGGAGGAGCCATCCAGGAGGAGCAGGAGAGAAGCAGAGGGTAATTGCCCTGCCCACAAGAGGCCAGGAAGCCTGCTGGGCTCCCAGGTGAGGTCCCCTGCCCTCTGAGACCAGGGATGAGGGACATGTCTGTGTCCCTTCTGTGTCTTGAGCCTAAGCCCCACCCCAAACAACCCCCAGGGCCTTTTCCAGCCCTGTGGGTCCTGACCATTGGCCCCGCCCACCTCCCAAACGTTGCCCCTGCTTAGGCCCCGCCCTCCACAGCCAAGGCCTTTCCCCACCCTTTTTTTTTTTTCTTTTCCCTCCTCCTCTTTTTTACTATTGTGGTACTGATGTACCTTCCAGTTGTTGATTCATCTATATGTTTGTTTTTATATTCTTCCTAACGTATTTGTTAGTTTCACAGTCTAATTTTATTTTTTACTTTGTTTTTTTTTTTTGTTTTTTTTTGCCACCTCAGGCAGCTTGTGGGATCTTGGTTCATGAGTCCGGGGTTGGGCCAGAGCTCCTGCGGTGGGAGCTCCAAGTCCAAACCGCTGGACTAATGGAGAACCTCAGACCCCAGGGAATATTCATCAGAGTGAGGTCTCACGGAGTTCCTCATCTCAGCACCAAGACCCAGCTCTACCCAATAGCCTACAAACCCCAGTGTTGGAAGCCTCAGGCCAAACAACCAGTAAGACAGGAACACAATCCCACTCATAAAAAAAAAAAAAAAAAAGTGAGACAGCAAAAAAATATATCACAGATGAAGGAGCAAGGTAAAAACCTACAAGAACAAATAAATGAAGAAGAAATAGGCAATCTACCTGAAAAAGAATTCAGAGTAATGATAGTAAAGATGACCCAGAATCTCAGAAATAGAATGGAGGCACAGATTGAGAAAATACAAGAAATGTTTTAAAAAGATCTAGAAGAACTAAAGAACAAACACACAGAGATGAACAACCCGATAACTGAAATGAAAAATACACTAGAAGGAATGAATAACACAATAACTGAGGCAGAAGAACAAATAAGTGAGCTGGAAGACAAAATGTTGGAAATAACTGCTGAGGAGCAGAATAAAGAAAAAAGAATGAAAAGAATTGAAGACAATCTCAGAGACCTCTGGGACAACACTAAACGCACCAACTTTAGAATTATAGGGGTCACAGAAGAAGAAGGGAAAAAGAAAGGGTCTGAGAAAATATTTGAAGAGATTATAGTTGAAAACTTCCCTAACATGGGAAAGGAAATAGTCACCCAAGTCCAGGAAGCACAGAGAGTCCCATACAGGATAAACCCTAGGAAAAACACACCAAGACACATATTAATCAAACTAACAAAAATTAAATTCAAAGAAAATATATTAAAAGCAGCAAGAGAAAAACAAAAAATAACATACAAAGGAATCCCCATAAGGTTATCAGCTGATTTTTCAGTGGAAACTCTGCAGGCCTGAAGGGAGTGGCAGGATATACTTAAAGTGATGAAAGAGAAAAAACTACAACCAAGATTACCCAGCAAGGATCTCATTCAGATTCGATGGAGAAGTCAAAAGCTTTTGACACAAGCAAAAGTTAAGAGAATTCAGCACCACCAAACCAGCTTTACAACAAATGCTAAAGAAACTTCTCTGGGTGGGAAACACAAGAGAAGAAAAAGACCCACAAAAACAAACCCAAAACAATTAAGAAAATGGTAATAGGAACATACATATCGATAATAACCTTGAATGTAAATGGATTAAATGCCCCAATCAAAAGACACAGACTGGCTGAATGGATACAAAAACAAAACCCATATATATGCTGTCTACAAGAGACCCACTTCAGACCTAGGGAAACATACAGACTGAAAGTGAGGGGATGGAAAAAGATATTCCATGCAAATGGAAATCAACAGAAAGCTGGAATAGCAATACTCATACAGATAAAATAGACTTTAAAATAAAGACTGTTACAAGAGATAGGAGGGACACTACATAATGATCAAAGGATCAATCCAAGAAGAAGATATAATAATTATAAATGTTTATGCACCCAACATAGGAGCACCTCAATACATAGGCAAATGCTAACAACGATGAAAGGAGAAATCGCCAGTGACACAATAATAGTAAGGGACTTTAATACCCCACTTACACCAATGGACAGATCATCCAAACAGAAAATAAATAAGGAAACACAAGCTTTAAATGACACAATAGACCAGATCTAATTGATATTTATAGAACATTCCACCCCAAAGTGGCAGAATACACTTTCTTCTCAAGTGCACATGGAACATTCTCCAGGATAGATCACATCTTGGGTCACAAATCAAGCCTCGGAAAATTTAAGAAAATTGAAATCGTATCGAGCATCTTTTCTGACCACAACACTATGAGATTGGAAATCAATTACAGGAAGAAAACTGTAAAAAACACAAATACATGGAGGCTAAACAGTGTGCTACTAAATAACCAAGAGATCACTGAAGAAATCAAAGAAGAAATAAAATAATACATAGAAACATGACAATGAAAACACGATGACCCAAAACCTATAGGATGCAGCAAAAGCAGTTCTAAGAGGGAAGTTTATAGTAATTCGATCTCACCTCAAGAAACAAGAAAAATCTCAAACAATCTAACCCTACACTTAAAACAACTAGAGAAAGAAGAACAAAGAAAACCCAAAGTGAGTAGAAGGAAAGAAATCATAAAGATAAGAGCAGAAATAAGTGAAATAGAAACGAAGAAAACAATAGCAAAGATGAAGAAAACAATAGCAAAGATCAATAAAACTAAAAGCTGGTTCTTTGAGAAGATAAACAAAATTGATAAACCCTTAGCCAGACTCATCCAGAAAAAAAGGGAGAGGACGCAAATCAATAAAATTAGAAATGAAAAAGGAGAAATCACAACTGACACTGCAGAAATACAAAGGATTATAAGAGACTACTACAAACAACTATATGCCAATAAAATGGACAACCACGAAGAAATGGACAAATTCTTGGAAAGAAACAACTTTCCAAGACTGAACCAGGAAGAATTAGAAAATATAAACAGACCTATCACAAGTAGTGAAATTGAAACCATAATTAAAAATCTTCCAACCAACAAAAGTCCAGGACCGGATGGCTTCACAGGCGAATTCTATCAAACATTTAGAGAAGAGCTAACACCAATCCTTCTCAAACTCTTCCAAAAAATTACAGAGGGAGAAACACCCCCAGATTCATTCTATGAAGCCACCATCACCCTGATACCAAAACCATAAAAAGATATCACAAAAAATAAAATTATAGACCAATATCACTGATGAACATAGATGCAAAAATCCTCAACAAAATACTAGCAAACAGAATCCAACAGCACATTAAAAGGATCATACACCATGATGAAGTGGGATTTATCCCAGGGATGCAAGGATTCTTCAATATGCACAAATCAATGTGATACACCACATTAACAAATTAAGGAATAAAAACTGTATGATCATCTCAATAGATGCAGGAAAATCTTTTGACAAAATTCAACACCCATTTATGATAAAAACTCTCCAGAAAATGGGCATAGAGGGAACCTACCTCAACATAATAAAGGCCATATATGACAAACCCACAGCAAACATCATACTCAATGGTGAAAAACTGAAAGCATTTCCACTAAGATCAGAAACAATACAAGGATGTTCACTCTCGCCACTCTTATTCAACATAGTTTGGAAGTCCTAGCCACAGCAATCATAGAAGAAAAAGAAATAAAAGGAATACAAATTGGAAAAGAAGTAAAACTGTCACTGTTTGCCAATGACATGATACTATACATAGAAAATCCTAAAAATGCCACCAGAAAACTACTAGAACTAATCAATGAATTTGGTAAGGTTGCAGGATACAAAATTAATGCAATCTCTAGCATTCCTATACACCAACAATGAAAAATCAGAAAGAGAAATTAAGGAAACGCTCCCATTTACCATTGCAACAAAAAGAATAAAATACCTAGGAATAAACCTGCCTAAGGAGGTGAAAGACTTGTACTCAGAAAACTATAAAACACTGATGAAAGAAATCAAAGATGACATAAACAGATGGAGAAATATACCATGTTCTCGGATTGGAAGAATCAATATTGTGAAAATGTCTGCACTACCCAAAGCAATCTACAGATTCAGTGCAATCCCTATCAAACTACTCATGGCATTCTTCCCAGAATTAGAACAAAAAATTTTACAATTCGTTTGGAAACACAAAAGACCCCGAATAGCCAAAGCAATCTTGAGAAAGAAAAACGGAGTTGGAGGAATCAGGCTCCCCGACTTCAAACTATACCACAAAGCTACAGTAATCAAGACAGTATGGTACTGGCACAAAAACAGAAATATAGATCAATGGTACAAGATAGAATGCCCAGAGATAAACCCATGCACATATGGGCACCTAATTTACGACAAGGGAGGCAAGAACATACAGTGGAGAAAAGACAGCCTCTTCAATAAGTGGTGCTGGGAAAACTGGACAGCTACATGTAAAAGAATGAAATTAGAACACTACCTAACACCATACAAAAAAATAAACTCCAAATGGATTAAAGACTTAAATGTAAGACCAGACACTATAAAACTCTTAGAGGAAAACATAGGAAAAACACTCTTTGACATAAACCACAGCAAGATCTTTCTTGACCCACCTCCTAGAGTAATGGAAATAAAAACAAAAATAAACAAATGGGACTTAATTAAACTTAAAAGCCTTTGCCCAGCAAAGGAAACCATAAACAAGACAAAAAGACAACACTCAGAATGGGAGAAAATATTTGCAAATGAAACAACAGACAAAGGATTAATCTCCAAAATATACAAAGAGCTCATGGAGCTCAATATCAAAAAAACAAACAATCCAGTTAAAAAATGGGCAGAAGACCTAAATAGACATTTCACACAGGAAGACATACAGATGGCCAAGAGGCACATGAAAAGATGCTCAACATCACTAATTATTAGAGAAATGCAAAGCAAAACTACAATGAGGTAACACCTCACGCTGGTCAGAACGGCCATTATCAAAAAATCTAGAAACCATAAATGCTGCAAAGGGTGTGGTGAAAAGGGAACCCTCTTGCACTGTTGGTGGGAATGTAAATTGATACAACCACTATGAAAAACAGTTTGGAGGTTCCTTAAAAAACTAAAAATAGAACTACCATATGACCCAGCAATCCCACTACTGGGCATATACCCTGAGAAAACCATAATTCAATAAGATACATGTACCACAATGCTCATTGCAGCACTATTTACAATAGCCAGGACATGGAACCAACCTAAATGTCCATCCACAGATGAATGGATAAAGAAGATGTGGCACATATATACAATGGAATATTACTCAGCCATAAGAAGAAACGAAATTGAGTTATTTGTAGTGAGGTGGATGGACTTGGAGTCTGTCATACAGAGTGAAGTAAGTCAGAAAGAGAAAAACAAATACCGTATGCTAACACATATATATGGAATCTAAAAAAAAAAAAAATGGTACTGATGAACCTAGTTGCAAGGCAGGAATAAAGAGGTAGACATAGAAAATGGACTTGAGGACATGGGGTGGGAGGGCGAAGCTGGGGTAAAGTGAGAGTACCATCGACATGTATACACTACGGAATGTAAAATAGTTGGCTGGTGGGAAGCAGCAGCATAGCACAGGGAGGTTGGCTCGGTGCTTTGCAATGACCTAGAGGGGTGGGATAGGGAGGATGGGAGGGAGGCTCAAGAGGGAGGGGATATGGGGACATGTGTATGCATATGGCTGATTCTCTTTGTTGTGCAACAGAATCTAACACAGTATTGTGAAGCAATTATAGTCCAATAAAGATCTATTAAAAAACAAAAGTAGTATCTATAATCTTCCTATACTGTAATTTCTTCATATGTAAATATCTCATCCGTGCAGCTAAATTGTGAATTCCATGAGAGCAGAGATGGTATCCTGTGTTCCATTGCATATTCCAACACGGAAGCTCTCAGTTTGGGTTAAAGATGATACTGAGCTATATAGATGATAATGTTCCCAAGTTTAATCCTGTCTCTTCCATGAACAGTGAGCTTATTTGGAAAAGAAATATCATCAGTTGCCAGAGGTTTACTGTGAGGACGTTTGTGCCCTGTCAGGAGGCATGGTCAGTGGATGTGGATCGGCTGTAGAGCACAGACCATGCCTCGTGTTCCTCCTCTTCCCTTCCCTCTGGCTCCAGCCAAGTGGGCAGAAAGGTGAAAAGGAAAACTTGGATTCAGCTGTGAGAGGCACAGGTGTGCTCTGTGGGTAACTTGTGTGAACCTCCCTCTCTCGGCACGTTTAACTCTGAGCAGAAAAGAAGACCGGGGCTCCCCAGCTCACGTGGGATTGTGGTCAGCATGACAGCTGGCAATGCCACCCACTGAATGACAGTCAGGGCTGTGTGCAACCATCATATCCCCTTACTATGCTTTCTTCCCGTGCTAACCCACCTATCTAATGCCAAGTTCTAGAACCAATCCTTTTACAGCAACCTGAACTTTGAAAAATTTTCTAGTCCACACTCTTTACACCTAGGCAAGTTTTGCTTAAATTACTCCCAATTGTGACACAATTTAAAATTCCATACCTTCATTATATAGATTTTCTCACTAAAGAAAACTTGGGCCAACTAGATAAATGAATGAAGAAAAAAAAAGTCACCCAGAGTTCTACTGCCCCAAAACAACAATTGTTAATATTTAGCATATTTCCCATTTATTTGCCAGTATGTGTATTTGTATAACTAGGATTGAGATGTATAGCTACAGGGTTTTTTTAATTTTAATTTATTTATTTATTTATTTATTTTTGGCTGTGTTGGGTCTTCGTTTCTGTGCGAGGGCTTTCTCCAGTTGAGGCAAGCAGGGGCCACTCTTCATCGCGGTGCGTGGGGCTCTCACTATCGCGGCCTCTCTTGTTGCGGAGCACAGGCTCCAGATGCGCAGGCTCAGTAGTTGTGGCTCATAGGCCTAGTTGCTCCGCGGCATGTGGGATCTTCCCAGACCAGGGCTTGAACCCGTGTCCCCTGCAATGGCAGGCAGATTCTCAACCACTGCGCCACCAGGGAAGCCCTTTAGTTTTTTTTTAATTGAAGTATAGTTGTTTTACGATGTTGTGTTAATATCTGCTGTACAGTAAAGTGACTCAGTTATACATATATATATTCTTTTTCATATTCTTTTCCATTCTGATTTATCACAGGATATTGAATATAGTTCCCCATAATTACAGTTTTAAATCATAGTGTAAAAGGCAAGTTTTACATACTATTTTTGTCACTCTATATCAGATAATACCTAGTTCCCAGGTTATGCCATGGTTTGGTAAACATAATTTTTAATGGTCCACTCCATTGTTCATGTAAACCAATGAGTGCTGGGGATCTCCACATCTCACAAATTAGGAACCAATGAGAGGGTGGGGAGAAAACCCAGAAGTCTTCTGTTCAAACTGCTCCCCTCAGGAAGAAGAGTCAGGGACATCTCAGACTCCGTCTTATGGTTGAGACCCCAAGCTTGCTCAGGCTCCAATCTCAGCTCTACCACGACCTGGCTGGGTGACCTCAGGCAAGCTACTTTGCCTTAGTTTTCCCATCTGCAAAGTCAAGATGATACAGCTCCTTCCTCCTAGGGTTTTCAGGAGGATTCATATATGCAAACTGCATAGAACAGTGCCTGGCAAATCCTGAGAGTTATGTAAGTGTTGGCTATTTTTCTCAGCCATGGCTGGAGGTCCTAGAGTGAGACTGCCTGGGTGGAGGCTGTAATATTTGTATTTTGTATGCCTCTACTGTGATTCTATAGCTTTTATGCCTTTAGATGAGGTCCTCTATTTCACTTGGGGACAAATGTGTTGTTGCTTCAGTATGAATATTAGAATTTAATTTAATTCAGAAGGAAAGGAACTAGATTCAGGGAAAAAAAATTCTCTCATAAACTTAGCATATCATTAATAATTTTTTCCCTCAAAAATGCCAAAAGCCTGATTCCTCTGGATAAATACTCCATGGAGCTCTCCTAGTGCTCTGAGATACCAGTTTGCAAAAGCCTCTCATGTGGCCCTCTATGTGAGCTCTATGATCACTCCCATAATATTTGCTTCTGGAAAATCATTTCATCTAAGTTGATTTTCCAAGAACTCAGACAGGAAAGTGAGTTATTTATTTATTTATTTATTTAATAAAGATGATTTTGTTTTATTTTATGTATTTATTTTTGGCTGCTTTGGGTCTTTGTTGCTGTGCGTGGCTTTCTCTAGTTGCGGTGAGTGGGGGCTACTCTTCATTGCGGTGCGTGGGCTTCTCATTGCGGTGGCTTCTCTTGTTGCAGAGCACGGGCTCTAGGCACGTGGGCTTCAGTAGTTGTGGCTCGCGGGCTCTAGAGCGCAGGCTCAGTAGCTGTGGTGCACGGGCTTAGCTGCTCTGCGGCATGTGGGATCTTCCCAGACCAGGGCTCGAACCCGTGTCCCCTGCATTGGCAGGCGGATTCTTAACCACTGTGCCACCAGGGAAGTCCCAAGTGAGTTATTTTTTAAATTGTCACTGGGTACGGCAGCAAACTCACTGGATGTATGTAGTAGGGTCAGGAGACCTGGATTCAAGTCCTAGCTGCTTCCTTAGTTCTTTCACTGATTGTCTGGATGGCTTTTGGCAAAGCACATGACATCTTTGAAGTGTGGTTTTCTCTTCTGTAAATGGGAATGGGTGTTGTCCATAACAGCCTTGGAAGGATGATAGAGGATTAGATTAAATGCAATAATATGCAAGAAAGTGTTGCAGAAATTAAAAGGCATCATGTGGCTATGTCATTCTTATTATTAGACCGAGTAACCTAAACTCGTTGCTCTGATTCCCCATCTGAAAGGGGTTTTGTTTTTTTCATTCTCCACCATGTCTCCTGCATGTGCCTTCTGGAAGCGTGCCATGTCCAATAGCTGAAAATGCTTCACAGTGAACAGATAATTGCAGTGTCCAGCTTTGTGTTTTTTCTTGGCTCCCATAATGAACCAGCCTGTTTATTTCCATTATTTTTATCGGATTTTGTTCTGTCACGTTCATTAATTATAAGTTCCAAGGGAAAACATCTCATTTAGGCAGAGATCTACATCTCAGATGACTAGCATGACCTTCTTAAGGCACCTACTGTGTGGTGTGCTCCCTAAGAGACAGGCTTGTAGCTATGGTAACTGAAACCTCACCCAGGCCCACGGTGTGGATAAGGCAGGGACAGCATGACTGTTGATTTCTCTCTTCTTCACTGTGGTTCTGAATCCCCTGGGGATTACTGTTGGTGGGATTACTGAGAGCTGATTCCCTTGGTTCTCGGCTGTGTCTTTTGTCCTTTTGTAGCATTAGATGTCCAACTAAAGAAGAGAGTACATAGAGAATTGCATGTTTTAATACTTTTGTGCCCAAATGATCTAAGACACTGAGCACAGTACCCAGACCTAGCGGGAACTGGGATTCAGGTATTCATGTGTCAAAAAACATTTATTGAATGAATGGTTTATAGATGAGTGTGAACGCATTTATAACATCCACATCCGTAAAACCTGTTTTCAGGTTCTGTTCTGTACCAGTACTGCTTCTGCACCAATAGTAGAACATACACTTTGGTTTCACAGTAAGAGGAGTTGTGGTGATCTGTCTCCCTCTCTCTCACCAAGCCCTCCTCATGAATTGCAAGAATTTGCTGAAAGGCTGGTAGGGGTTAGGGATGAACCCACACTGTGACCAAATCTGAACATGAACCCAGTGTCTCTGATCAGCCTTTATTAGGTATCCTAACCACATGCCAGGCATATGCTAAGTGCTGGGAAAACAGAAATAAATGGGAGCT
The DNA here is from genome assembly GCF_949987535.1 of Balaenoptera acutorostrata. Classification (NCBI taxonomy): domain Eukaryota; kingdom Metazoa; phylum Chordata; class Mammalia; order Artiodactyla; family Balaenopteridae; genus Balaenoptera; species Balaenoptera acutorostrata. The sequence goes on from NC_080074.1 coordinate 8,355,458, forward strand.
GGCCTCTGTCTGTGGTTCATATTCAGTGGGGAACACAGACGTGGAGCAGTGACAACGAAGGGCTCGGTCAGGGGTGATAGAGCACTGTGGGAACACGCCTGCCAGGCCTGTGCTCCACGTCCGTCCCTTTGCACCAGCTGGTCCCCTGCAGAAGATGCTACTCCCTCCCTTTTCCACTTGGATAACTGCCCATCTGACTTTCTAAATCCAGTTCAAAGGTCACCTTCTCTGGAAAGCTTTCCTGATATTCTGCCCACCCCCAAACCTGTTTTCCCAGAACCCTTCATTAAATTGTTAGTTTGCTTGTCCAGTTCACCATTTTTTTGGACTATACTCTATGTTTAGCACTGTGCTTAGCACAAAATTAATTGGGCCCTTGAGGATTGACTCATCTGATTCACACAAAGCAAACTCACAAGAATCTAATCTATTAACCAGGGAGTCATTTTCCTCATTTCCTGGGGGCGGGGTGGGGGACGACACGAAGCGGGGAGCAGAGGAGAAGGTTACACCTTTCCAAGACCCCTCGTCGGGCTCCCCTACTGTCCAATGCAACCTCTGTTCCATGGCAGAAGCACGTGGGTGCCTTCTTCCAGCTGGACTCTGAGACCCTGAGGGCGAGGGCAGGGTCTTCATGAGGATGGAAAGAAGGGAACAGGGATTCTACCTGAGGGTATGGTAGTTAATTTTATATCAACACGGTTAGGTTAGGGTACCCAGTTGTTTGGTCAAACACCAGTCTAGGTGTTGCCGTGAAGATATTTTTCGGATGTGATTAACATTTCCATCAGTAGACTTTTGAGTAAAGTGGATTACCCTCCATAATGTGGGTGGCCTCATCCAGCCAGTTGAAGCTGTTAAGAGAAAAAACTGAGGTCCCCAGAGAAGGAAGGAATTCTGCCTCCAGACTGTCTGAGGACTCAAGACTGCAACGCTGACTCCTGTCAGAATTCCCAGCCTGCCGACCTTCACTGCAGATTTCCAAGTTGCCAGCCCCATAATCACATGAGCCAATTTCTTAAAATAAATCTCTCTATATAAATACTATCTTTTGGTTCTGTTTCTCTGGAAACCTGGACTAATACGATTGGTCTCACGTGGGGACTTATACTGGAACCACAAGAATTAGTGAAAGTTGTGGACTTTGATCAAAGTCATCGTATCTTAAGCTTTTAGACTTGAAAGCGCTCTAAAAGGTTATCAGAATTACAGTTTCATTTTATTATTGAGAAAACTAAGGTTCAGAGAGGCCAAGTTTCCTATCCAAGGTCACCCAGCAGAGAAGTAATTGTAATAGGTGAGACTGGTACCTGGTCTTCTGACTTATCTCACTTTCTATATAGCAAAAGAACATCAGTGAAAAATGAAATATATAATGTCTTTATACTGTGCCTTGATTTTATGATGGCATAAGTAATGAATATCCTTGCAGGATCTGATTTACATGTAAAAGGGCCATTTTGGTTCCAATATGGAGAATAAAAATGTGGGGGACTTGGATTGTAGAAGCAGGGAGAGGGGTTAACAAGCATGTTCATAAAGTAAACTAGACTGTAAACTCCATTTGTGACCTAGTGATACTTGCTTAAGGAAATCCTCAAACTCTCAAAGACGATGAGTTTGTTTCCCCAGCTGATTCTAAGAGAAGCGCCTATTCCTACTCCTACTACTAAAACTAGGAAAGGGCCTGGAGCCTCCTGATCCCAGGGACCCTTCTGTTCTTCAACACTTTCCCGGGACTTCCCTGGCCGTCCAATGGTTAAGACTATGCGCTTCCACTGCAGGGGGGCACGGGGTTTTGATCCCTGCGGGGCAAGATCGTTTGGCAAAAAAAAAAAAGATATTCAACGCTTTCCTGCAGGGCAGGCTGTACACTTAGACGTGGCTGGTGACAGCCTACGGATTTCGAAAGACACCAAGAAGACATCCTCTTAACAGTTATTCTTTTTAATGTTTGGAATTCACCCATCAGAAGCTGAATCATCTATGTTAAGTATTGTCCTGGACAAGTGATAAAATTTGGCAGCTTTTGGGAAGAGGCTGGAAAAATTGTTGTAATATTCTGGTTTATAAAATTCTTGTGGGAGGATTTGGGGAAGATGGTGGAGTAGAAAGCACCAGGAATGTTTCCCCACCTAGACAACAACTGCACTGGTACATCTGTCTGATGTAACTATTTTGAAACTCTGGAGTCTGCTGAAGGCTTGCAACTTCCAGGCTTTGGCCCGGAAAGAGAACTTTTACCAAAAAAAATTTCCCAATTTTTAAAAAAATTGTAAAATACACATAACATAAAATTTACCATTTTAAGTATACAGTTCGGTGATATTAAATACATTCATAATGTTGTGCAGCCATCAGCACCATTCTTCTCCGTAGCTCGTCATCTTGTAAAACTGAAACTCTGTACCCGTTAAACACCAACTCCCCATCCCTCCCTCTCCCCAGCCCCTGGCAACCACCATTCTACTTTCTGTCTCTGTGGATTTGACTCCTCTAGGGACCTCCTATGAGAGGAATCATACAGTATTATCTTTTTGTGACTGGCTTATTTCACTGAGCATAATGTCCTCAGGGTTCATCCATGTTGTAGCATATGTTAGAACTTCCTTTACTCATGCAAAGGAAAATATACTTTCTGCTTTCTGTATTCTGCTGTATACAGTAATGCCTTATGAATTTAGGTGTGAGTTTGATAAGTGTGAAGCAGATGACTCAGTCCCTAAGAACCTGATCCGTTTTGTATGCACTAGAAAAGGTCTGTTTCTTCATTCATTTCTTTGACAGACATTGATTGAGCACCTACGCTAGGACCAGCCCCTATACAGTGCTCAGGGTACAAAGAGGAACAACATAGTCTGTGCCCTGAAGTAAAGGGGTCCCTACGTTAAGTGAGGAGATGAACTAGAAAAACTTCAAAGCTCCTTTCATAAAAATAGGTTGTGTGATTTTATAAAAATCACAGCTTCTTGGTGCTGGCAAACTCTACCCTTCCCAGGACTGGGTCCTGCCATCACCTCTCTTGCCCAGCAGTACCAGAATTCCTTTTTTTTTTAAAAAAAATTTATTTATTTAATTTATTTATTGGGCTGTGCCAGTTCTTAGTTGTGGCCCGCGGGATCTTCGTTGCTGCGTGCGGGATCTTCGTTGCGGCATGCGGGATCTTCGTTGCGGCATGTGGGCTTTTTATTTGCAGCATGTGGGATCTTAGTTCCCTGACCAGGGATCGAACCGGGCCCCCTGCATTGGGAGTGCAGAGCCTTAGCCTCTGGACCACCAGGGAAGTCCCTGTACCAGGATTCTTTTTTTCTTTTTTTTTAGTTTATTTTTGGCTGCATTGGGTCTTTGTTGCTGCCCATGGGCTTTCTCTAGTTGCAGTGAGTGGGGGCTACTCTTCGTTGTGGTGTGCATGCTTCTTGTTGGGGTGGCTTCTCATGCTGCGGAGTACAGGCTCCAGAGCGCAGGCTCAGTAGTTGTGGCGCACAGGCTTAGTTGCTCCACGGCATGTGGGATCTTCCCGGACCACGGCTCGAACCCGTGTGCCCTGCATTGGCAGGCGGATTCTTAACCACTGCGCCACCAGGGAAGCCCCGAAAAAGGCATTTTTATACCTCTGTGACCTTGGTAAATTCTGACTTCTCACCTTGTCCTGGTTGGCCACCACTGGGTAAGTTTCCAAATTGCAACAGTGAATGGCTTTGAGATGATACCCTGTCCCATTCTCACCAATAGCCTCAGAGCTGGAGGCCAGCCATACCTTCACCTGGACTAAAGAGCATCCGGATGGTGGGGTTAAAGGATGGAAGAGTGATAAGGTAAGGGAAAAAAGGGAGAGTGAAAATGAGGATGTGAAGAAAAAGAGGGGAAATTTTTAAAAAAAGATCAAACATTAGGGAGAAAGAAGTACAGGTCTGTAACAAATCCCAGTGTCACACCTTATTCTGCACCCGTAGTCTGGATGATGTTAGAGAAACAGAAGGAGTGCAGGATGGTAAGATAACATTTTCCTTAAAGAATATAATTCTAAAAAAAAGATTATAGTGATAGGGATCAAAACTCCTACTTAAATTATTTTCTCACTGTTCTTGTTCATTCCTTGGGCTGAGAGTGATATCATGGAACAGGAGGTAGTCACCATTTCTTGAAAGTCTGAGGTCAAAAGTGAACATAAATATTTTCTGATCTGTTGCTTTCTGCCTCTCCCTGGCCTGTAGACTGTCTGGTGGTGTGAGTAGATGGAAGGCAGGTGGTATCAGGGAGGCTTGTGTTTGGCTGAACATAGTAGAAACCTAACCATGGTGGCTTTGCCAAAAAGGAATTATTTTTCTTATATACCAACTCTGGAAGTAGTCAGTCTATGAATGTCATTCAGGCTTCCTATCTATTTGACCATCCTTGGCATGAGCTTCCCTCCACATGGTCACAAGATGGCTGCCAGACCTCCAAGCATTGCATTCAAGTTCCAAGCAGGATGGTTAAGGACAAAAGGTAAAAGAAACATATCAGCTGATTTTATCCCTTTTCCAAAAGGTTTTTAAGTCGTTGTCCATAACTGAGTCAATTGCCACGCCAGGGTGCAAGGTAGCTCCTACCCCAGATAAGCTTGGGGTCGTTAATAGGGAAAAGAGGATAATAGAATGTGAACAGGCAATTAGCAGTGCCTGTTACACAGGGTCCTTAACCTGGGCTCCATGGACCGCTGAAGAGCTATGGGGAGTATCCATGGAAACATTCGCACAAATCTGTTTATATGCATTTTTCTGTAAATTCTCAGCTTTTATCTCTTCAAATATTTCCTCTCTTCCATTCTCTTCTGTCTTTTATTCTTGGACTTCTAGCAGACATACATTAGACTATCTCACTTTTTGACATTACTGTCTTTGACATTTTCATCTCATTGTCTCTCTGTGTTGTATACCGTGTAGTAGCCTCAAATCCAGTTAACTGATTTTCTCTTCAAATTGTCTATAATCTCCAGCTTAAGCCACCCACAATATTTTTTTAACTTTTAAAAGTTCTAGTTAATTCTTTTTCTTTAAAATTGTCTGCTCACTTTGTAATAGTCTCTTGCTCATTTTTATTCTGTCTCTTTTGTAAAATTTTATGTAAGGTTATTTTACATTCTGATTCTCATATTCCAGTATCTGACTGCCTGGATTTGAATCCCAGTCCTGCCTCTTATTAACTATAGAACCTTGGTCAAAGTATTTAATCTTTCTGTACCTCATTATCCTCAGCTCTAAAGTGGGAGTAATAATAGATCCTATCTAATAGAGTTATTATGAGAATTAATGAGTCCATATAAATATAGAATTTAGAACAATGCCTGGCACATAGTAAGAACTACCCAAACTTTTTTTTTTTTTTTTTTTTTAATTTATTTATTATTTATTTATGGCTGTGTTGGGTCTTCGTTTCTGTGCGAGGGCTTTCTCTAGTTGCAGCAAGCGGGGGCCACTTCTTCATTGCGGTGCGCGGGCCTCTCACTATTGCGGCCTCTCTTGTTGCGGAGCACAGGCTCCAGACGCGCAGGCTCAGTAGTTGTGGCTCACGGGCCTAGTTGCTCCGCGGCATGTGGGATCCTCCCAGACCAGGGCTCGAACCCGTGTCCCCTGCATTGGCAGGCGGATTCTCAACCACTGCACCACCAGGGAAGCCCCCAAACTTTTACAATTATTATTATACTTTATTTACTATTTTGTCCTTTGCCTGCCTCAGCCTCCTAGAATGAAAGTCTTGGGCGACTTATCTATTTTGCACTGCTGCAGCCCCTTACCTATAATCGTGCTTGGTACAAAGCAAGCACTTAGGGATTTGTTGAGCACATGCGTGAATATGTAGATCATACCAAAATTAGGGGCTATGCGTTCTTTCAAATACATATGGGACATCCTCAAAAATTAACTACATACAAGGCTGAAAGTTAGTCTCAACAAATTTCAGAGAATCAGTGTTATATAGACCGTATTCTCTGTCCACCATTCAAATGAGTTAGAAATGAATAAGAGATGAATTTTAAAACATAAATTTTGAAACTTTTAAAGCACCTCTTGCAATAACTCATGGGTCAAAGAATAAATCATAATGGATACCAAAATTATTTAGAATTGAATGACAATGGGCATGCTTCATATTAAAACTTATGAGATGCTGGGGCTTCCCTGGTGGTCCAGTGGTTAAGAATCCGCCTTCCACGGGCTTCCCTGGTGGTGCAGTGGTTGAGAGTCTGCCTGCCAATGCAGGGGACACCGGTTCGAGCCCTGGTCTGGGAAGATCCCACATGCTGTGGAGCAAATGGGCCCGTGAGCCACAATTACTGAGCCTGCGCTCCGCAACAAGAGAGGCCGTGATGGTGAGAGGCCCGTGCACCGTGATGAAGAGTGGCCCCCGCTTGCCGCAACTGGAGAAAGCCCTCGCACAGAAACTAAGACCCAACACAGCCATAAATAAATAAATAAATAATTAAAAAAAAAAAAAAGAATCCGCCTTCCACGCAGTGGTTAGGAATCCGCCTGCCAATGCAGGGGATGCGGGTTCGAGACCTGGTCTGGGAAAATCCCACATGCCGCAAAGCAGCTAAGCCCATGAGCCACAAGTACTGAACCTGTGCTCTAGAGCCCATGAGCCACAACTACGGAGCCCGTGTGCCACAACTACTGAAGCCCACGCACCTAGAGCCCGTGCTGCACAACAAGAGAAGCCACCATAATGAGAAGCCTGCGCACCGCAACGAAGAGTAGCCCCTGTCCACCACAACTAGAGAAAGCCTGCATGCAGTAACGAAGACCCAATGCAGCCAAAAATAAATAAATAAATAAATAAATAAATAAATTCATTAAAAAAAAAAAAAGAATCCTCCTTCCAATGCAGGGGATGTGGATTCAATCCCTGATCGGGAACTAAGATACCACATGCCCCAGGGCAACTAAGCTGGCACGCTGCAACTACTGAGCCCGTGTGCTCTGGAGCCCAGGCGCCACAACTAGAGAGAAGCCTGTGCTCCGCAACTAAGAGCCTGCACGGCACAACAAAAGAACCCACATGCCTCAACTAAGACCCAACGCAGCCAAAAAAAAAAAAAAAACCCGAAAAAACTTATGAGATGCTATAAAAGCCATACTTCAAGGGAAATTTATGGCCTTAAATGCCTATATTAGAAGAGTAGAAAGGCTAAGAGTAATGAGATAAACATCCAAACCAAAAAACTGAAGGACAGTAGAAAGAAGGGGATGATAGGGGTAAAATCTGTAACTCAACCATGGACCTGAGCAGAGAGGCCAGGGTCATCCAGCAGAGGCCATAGCTGTGATGCATGTGACAGGTGTCCTGGACATCCTGTGTCCAGCTGCAGGCTGCTGCCTGGGGACCTGGGGCTCCCTTTGATGAACCAGCAGACCAGGCTACACTGACTCCTTGCCAAGAAGCCCCGGGTGCTCCCACCCACCAGGAGCTTTTCATGTGTCCCCTGCTTCTTCCCACCTGCCTCCCACTGAGAGCAGCCAGTACAGACTCTTCCCAGTGGAACCCCGTTCAGTGGTGAACCACGTTCCCTTCCTCATTCACCTCCCTGCACCTCCTCTCCTCGCCTAAGGTGACCGCCCCCGGCCCCCTAGTTCTCAGTCCTCACACCCGTCAGACCTAGGGGTCTGGAGATGGGCCTGCATCCTCCTCCATCGCCGCCCACAGCCCGTGAACTCCGCTCCTCTGCCCCACCTCCTACGAGTCTCCTCCCTTCCCCCTCCTCTCCAGCCCTGCTGCTTCAGACCTTCTCCTGTCCTTATCTCGTCCTGATTATTTCAAGACCCTCCTCGTGGCCTCTGTGCCTTCAGTCGGGCCCCTCCTTTCCACTGTCTGCACAGCAGGCCGTTCCCAGAGCAATCTTTCTAGAAGCACAGATCCTGTGGCCCCCTTCACTCTGGCGCATTTACTGGGAGGGCTCCGTTAGCTCCCCCGGGCAGTTAGGTGCTCCTGTAGCAACCAGAGCGAACCTTGGTCCTGTTACTTGTCACCTCCCTGGCCTACCTATGGGCTTCGTTGAGGGGGACCAGGTAGATGTCCGTCACTGTTCCAAGTGTGGTTTGTGGACCAGCAGCTCGGGCATCACACAGGGGCCCATCAGGAATGCAGAATCTCCCAGTCCTCACCCAGACCTACAGAATCTTAATTTGCATTTTTTAAAGATGCCAGGTGATTCGTTTGTACCTTAAAATTTGAGAAGCATTGATGACGGATGAGAAGCTCCTGCAAGGTGAGAGGGAAGAGAATCTAAAGTTCCAGTTGGTCTTTCCCTTGCCTTTGTTTTGGTGAGCTAGGGGTGGAGTAGGGGGGAGGAGACAGCCTATTGAAATGACCTGCGCACATTCTAGACTGACCACAATCAGTGCAAGCTTTGAGACTTCGATCAGGAAAAGAACTGATTATTCTGGAAGCAGCTGACAATTTCAGTTTGATGCTGCACTACCCTGAATAAGGCAGACAGGTGCCAGGATCTGTCAGCAAAAGGACCTGTCACAGCATTGATTAAGAGAACTACTGAGCACTCGCCCCTTTGTCAGAGCCCAACATGAATGCCCTGCAGCAGCAGCAGCAGGCTGAGGCTGGAGACAGCTCGGTCCTGGCAGCAGGAAATTGCCTGGCGAAGATGGATTGAGTAGAGTCATTGTTAGACCAGAAAGGGCTTTGTGTTGAGCCTTTTGTGTGTGTTCAACTCACCCAGGTCATCCACCTAATATATTCTTGGCACCCCTGTTGCTAATCAAGCAGTCACAGGCAGTGGCACTTAAACAATGGCCCCTGAAGCCTGACTTCCTGAAAGGCTCCAATAATCTTTTATTGATAAAAAACACACCTCCAGGGCAGATCTAAGCTCTCCTAGGCAGAGGCTGCTGGGGGCAGGGACGGGGGCTGTAGCTACAGCCTATGGGAACCCAAGAGAGCACTGCTGGGGGGAGCTTCACCATGGTGGAAAATGGACATAACGTGACCCCACGGGTCCCTCTCTCCAGCCTCAGCACCCTGGTGTTTTCATTTCTACAGCTGAAAAAGCCAAAGCGGAGAAGTTACCTGACTTGTGGCATCCCACAGCTAACAAATGGCAGAGATGGGATTATGGGTTGAATTGTGACACTCCCCCCCCCCCAAAAAAAGATGTGTTGAAGTCCTACCCCCAGTAGCTCAGAATGTGACCTTATTTGGAAATAGGTTTGTAGCAGAGGTAGTTAGTTAAGATGAGGTCATACTGGATTAGGGTGAGCCCTTAATCAAATATGACTGGTGTCCTTATGAGAAGAAAAGGGGCACGCAGGAGAAGACAGCTGTTTGACAAGGAGGCAGATTAAAGTGATGCACCTACTAGCCAAGCAATGCCGGCAAACACCAGAAGCCAGATGAGGCAAGGAAGGATTCTTCCCTACAAGTGTCAGAGGGAGCATGCTGCTGTCGACAGCTTGATTTTGGACGTCTGGACTCCAGAACTATGAGGCAATACATTTCTGTTGTTTTAAGCCACTCAGTTTGTGGTACTTTGTTGCGGCAGCCCTGGAAACTCATGCAGATGGGAGCATGGTCTTCCCCCTGACGTCACCAGGACACAGAGGGAGCCATTTGGGATGCTCAGGTCGATAGCATCCACACCCACAAGCCCACTTCAGACCCCTCCCGTGCATGTGAGAGATGGTTGTCATGGTGGAAGGTCAACACTGCTTGGAGGGCTTCCAAGGTGGAGCTGACAACTGAAAAGCAGAAGGGCCGAACTCCTGCCTGGAGGGACCCTTTTGAAACCACAGAAATGCGTCTTGTGGGGGGGGGGGGCTCTGAGGAGCTCCAGTTCTTTATGTCTCAGCACAGAAAGAATTCAGCAAGAGGCAAAGTGACAGATAAGAAGTGATTTATTAGAATAGGACGCTTGTAAGACTTAAAAGCAGGCAGGCAAGAGGGTGCTGCCCCGAGAACTTAGTGGGCTACAGTTTTATAATCAAAGGAAAAGTGGGGAGAGGGAGAAGACCACCTTCTTCCTCATTCTTGAGTAGATGTCAAGCTTCCATCATCAGTTCCTCCTCCACGTCAGGTGGGGGGGTTTTCTTGTCCCTCCATGGTCAAGCTGGGACTGTCATGGTGCAACAGAAATGGGCAAAAAGTGGTAACATATACTAAAATATGGTAAATCATCTCAGGTTTCAGTATAATTTCACCCTTTCCTTATATTTTTGTTTTTAGTGTGTGCAGAGGAGCGTGCCCTAGGAATCATTAACATACTGAGCTCACTGGGCAGGATGTGGGTCTCATTCCACTATTGTTTTATTGTCTTGGGGCGTGTCTCATGCTTCTGTTGCATGGTTTTCTTGCTAAGCAAGCCTGCTTGGTTTTGTGGTTAAGCAAACCTGCTTTCTTGAGTGATCATTAACTTACAGGGGTCTCCCATGCTTTTTTCTTTATTTACAATCCCCTAGTGGGATTAACTATTTAATCACCTACTTTGTCCCTTTACTCTGTCCCTATCACTTTGAACACCATGCTTTTATAAAGAGAGCGAGCAGATGAGAGTGTTGTAGTCAGGCCCCAGAGAAGCAGGACCTGAGATTGCGGTGCTCGTGCAAGGGATTTATCGAGGGAGGGCTCTCAGAAGAAACCTGTAGGGGAAAGATGTGGTTTCAGGAGAAGTCCAGCCTCAGCCCGACCCCCTGGGGAGCTCTGGAGCATAACTTGTCCCACAGAGGTGGTTCCCCCCAAAAGGCAAGGGGCTGCAGGGTGGCCATAACCTCCTAGCTTCTCCTCAGCCAAGAGGGAGCCTTTAGGGGAGGGTGCAGGTGTGAGCCACTAGCAGCCAACACCTGCAGCATCTGGGGATGGGGGCAGCCCAGGGCAGCAGTATCATCTCAGTGCTGGGATGTGGGAGCCAAAGGAGTCCCGGCCCTGCCCCCCACTGGTCGTGCTCAGGCTGTTCCTATCTGCACATTGTGTTCACTTAGAGATTGGAGGAGACGGGGCCATGGGGGTGGGGGTGCAGGTGGAGAAGGAATAACTGGAAGTTAATCAAGGTCTCTTCTTTCTGATGTGACTCTGGAGGAGTACAGGGCATAGGAGTAAAAAAAAACAAACTTGGTGCTGGCAGAATTCGTCCTGGTTTAATGACCAGTGTTCCAAGAACAACAACACAGCCTTTGACTACTTCTTCCTCTGAAACTCATTATTTAAACTGAAGTTTGACTAGAAGTCAAAATACATTTAAAAAAGATTTGGATCAAGACTTCCCTGGTGGCACAGTGGTTAAGAATCCGCCTGCCAATGCAGGGGACACAGGTCCGAGCCCTGGTCCAGGAAGATCCCACATGCCACGGATCAACTAAGCCTGTGTGCCACAACTACTGAGCCCATGTGCTGCAACTACTGAAGCCCATGTGCTGCAACTACTGAAGCCCATGTGCCTAGAGCCCGAGCTCCGCAACAAGAGAAGCCACCTAAATGAGAAGCCTGTGCACTGCAACGAAGAGTAGCCTCTGCTCACCACAACTAGAGAAAGCCCATGCGCAGCAATGAAGACCCAACACAGACAAAAATTTTAAAAAAATAAATAAATTTATTTTTAAAAAAAGAGAATATTTTTCTTCCCTCCATTGAATCATCTTGGCCCCCTTGTTGAAAATCATTTAACCACATACAAGGGCTTGCAAAGGTTTATTTCTGGGCTCTCTAGTCCATTCCATTGGCCTATATATCTGTGTTTATGCCAGGACCACATTGTTTTTATGACTGTAGCTTTATAGTAAGTTTTAAAATCAGGAAGTGTAAAACCTCCAGCTTTGCTCTTCTTTTTCAAGATTTCAGGGTCCCTTGAGGATCCATATGACCTTTTGGATGGATTTTTCAATTTCTACAAAAAAACGTTGTCAGGATTTTGATAGGGATTGCATTGAATCTGTAGATCAGTTTGGGTAGCATGGACATCTTAATCACATGAAGTCTCCCAATCCATGAACATGGGATGTCTTTCCACTCATTAATATCTTCTTTAATTTCTTTCTGGAACATTTTGTAGTTTTCATTATGTAGGTTTTTCACCTCCCTGCTTAAATTTATTCCTAAGGATTTTATTCTTTTTGATGCTATTGTAAATGGAATTGTTTTCTTAATTTCCTTTTAGGATTCTTCATTACTAGTGTATCGAAACAACCAATTTTTGTGTTGATTTTGCATCCTGAAACTTTGCTATGTTTATTAGTTCTAACAGGTTTTGTGTGTGTGTGTGTGTGTGTGTGTGTGTGTGTGTGTGAAAGTTTTTTGAATTTTCCAGTTGATGAGGAAAGCAATGAATGTAGATCTTTTTCTGCCCACCAGTGTCTCAGTGGAGAACACACTGGGTAAACGACTTCCATAGAGGACTGAAGCTGGGAGGATGTGCGGGCCTTCCATTCTTTTAGGTAATCCATATGTTGTCCTTGAGCTTGATCATAAAGTGGTGTCAATTTAGAGCCCCTGTGTATAGCCCCTTTTAGATTATTTTTGCTTGTATGTTTTTACTGGATTATTTAATGATGTTGAATATGTAATACACTCCTGTGGTACAAAATTCAGAAGGTACAAAAGGTTGTATAATGAAAAGTCAGTCTTTTACTTCTATTGCCCTCCACCCAGTTCCCCTCCCCCAAAGTAAGCATTATTACTAGTTTCTTGTGATTCCTTTCAGGAGTGATCTAGGGTATATACAAGCATTTAAGTTCATATACCCTTTTTTTCATCTATAGATATTGTTCTGCCCCTTGCTTTTATCACTTCCCAGTATATCTTTGTTTTTTTTTTTTAAACCCCACATTTGTTTATTTATTTATTTTTGGCTGTGTTGGGTCTTCGTTTCTGTGCGAGGGCTTTCTCTAGTTGTGGCAAGCAGGGGCCACTCTTCATCGCGGTGCGCGGGCCTCTCACTATCACGGCCTCTCTTGTTGTGGAGCACAGGCTCCAGACGCGCAGGCTCAGTAGTTGTGGCTCACGGGCCTAGTTGCTCCGCGGCATGTGGGATCTTCCCAGACCAGGGCTCGAACCCGTGTCCCCTGCATTGGCAGGCAGATTCTCAACCACTGCGCCACCAGGGGAGCCCCCCAAGTATATCTTGGAGATTGTTTCATATGAGTCCTAAATTGCTCCTCTTTCTTCTTAATAGCTGTATAATACTCCATTGGATGTTTTTACCTTAGTGTGCTTGATGGACATTTAAACTATCTCTAATTTCTGATATTACAAACAGCACAGAATGAATATTAGGATTACACTTGAATGACATTTCAGTGCCACTGAGAGCCTCCATCACCTTCTACATCTCAAGGTCATCTTTAGGTGGGCCGGCGGAGGAATCCTCCCAAGTTTCAGTACCAAGGTTAAAGTGGTGCTTCTCCTGAGAAGTTCTGGTTTTCTTCATCTTATGGGCTCTGTAGTTCACATATTGGTTTGTTGTTCACACTTTAGTTTGGTGACTAGGGTTCTCAGAATGAAGTTTATGGGCCTTGTTAGCAACTGTACAGAACTATTTATTATACATTTATGGATACTAATCTTACTCCTAGTTTCATTACCTTCCCTCCCTTTATCTTTCTTTCACTTCAATTCCCAAAGCTATCTGTTTTATTCCTTGACATTGCACACATTTTTCTAAGCCATCTCAAGTTTTTCAGGTAATAAAGTGAGTACAAATAAATATACACGTACGTAAACATATCCATCATACATAAATAAAATACAAATTTGAGTCGAGTACTCGAGGCAGACTTGACCTCTCTTCAACCCGTCCAATCCAGGGAGATACACAGGTTCCCCCTCCCTGAGCCTCTCGGGGGATCCCCACCCCCCAAGCAGTCCCTCTTCAGCTGCCCCTGTGGCCTAGGAGCCTGCTTTCTATTTGGTGCAGGAAATATTCTACTCCATCAGAGTGCTTCCAGGCCCTCCTGCCCCAGACAAAGGCAGAGGAGAAATCTGCTTCCACTCTCACACTCTGTAAAACCTTCACACAGAGCAGGGGTGGAGGGGAAGGCAAGATGGGGAAGCAGGGGAGGAGGAGGAGAGAACTTTGGCGTATGCCCCCTGCCCTGCCTCAGCGCCCCCCGCCTCGCCTCTCTGGCGTCCTGTTAGGGCAGCTGCCCACCCTCGTGCCATCTTTCAGCTGCAAGCCCCCATCTCTGCATCCCACCCACCAGCGTTCTTTTGCATCAGTGTGAGAAAGCAATTTGCATCCAACCAGCAGGATTAAGATAGATGGAGGCAGCCTGCCTTCTCATCTCAGAAACCCCTTTCATCTTGCAGAGGCCACTGTGCAGAAGGCGGATAGAGCGGTTTTGTTTTAATGTGGCCCCTGCAGGCTGGGTTTCAGATTTGTGGTCCATCTGCCTTAGAGACGCCGGGTGAGTGTACAGCTGGGAATGCTGCAGGCTGAGGACCCAACACCCTTGAACCCTTCCCACATGGCCTCTAGCTCCTGCACAGGGCAGCTGTTTTAAGTCAGAGGGAGGACCAGGTCTGTTTCCAATACCTGGGGTGGGCGTGGGGCACCAGAGCAGTGCTATGGAAAATGGGACCCAGGTCTCAGAGGCATCTGGACTGCTGCTCTCTCCCAGGGTTTCTCCTCTGGGATGGAAAGCTATCAGAAGAGCGGAGAAGCCAAGAGCTGGGCCTGTCCCAGAGCTGAGTGCCATCTTTGCCAACCTCAGTGTCTTTACCTGCAAAATAGGTATTTAATATTACTGGGCTCTCAGAGTTGTTGGGAGAATTAAATAATAATAGCTGGTGCTTTAATAGCTCTCATGACATGCCAATCATTCCAAGTGCTTTACATATAAGAACTCATTTAATCCTTACAACACTCTTAGTTATTACTCTCCCCATTTTTCAGAGGAGGACACTGAGGCTCAGAAAGCTTAAGCAATTTGTCCAAGTTCACAAAGCTGGTGAGTGACAGAGCTGAGATTTGAACCCAAGGAATCTGGCCCCAGAGTCTATGCCCTTAGGCTCTGGGGCTTTAAGACCTGGGGCAGTGCCCGGCACCAGGAGGCACTCATCAAAGGTAGATCATGTTCTGGTATCTGAGTCACTGAGCAGGATTCCTGGCTCCACCTGGGAGGTGAGCTCCAGCAGCAGTGACCCAGGTGACTCTCTGGCCACCTCACCATCTCCTTCCCCTGGTTGGCAGCCCTTCCAGTCATCCAGGTGCTGCT
This sequence comes from Balaenoptera acutorostrata, assembly GCF_949987535.1. Lineage (NCBI taxonomy): Eukaryota > Metazoa > Chordata > Mammalia > Artiodactyla > Balaenopteridae > Balaenoptera > Balaenoptera acutorostrata. The sequence goes on from NC_080074.1 coordinate 8,370,652, forward strand.
TCCATCCATGCACGTAGCACCTGGGGCTGCTGGCAACTCTTCCCTCCCAGATCCCAGCACTTAACATAGTTCTTGATATATAATAGCTGCTTAATGTTTACTTAAAGGTTGTTTCTTCTTTGTGTTGTACTGGAGCCAAGAGGTTCACTGGGGAGGCGGTGAGCCTATCGCTGGGTGGCCTTGCCCTTCTTCTGGTGGCCTGGGCCAGAGACCGCCCTTTGTAATCTGTTCTTCTGCCTTGTCAGCTCCTGTCTCAAGTAGGCTGTTTTGAGGGCCTTTAAAAAATATCTTTATAACTGTTACTGTCTTCCAGCACAAAGCAAACCATGCTTTTTAAAAAGGAATTTGAACATTACGGAAACTTTGAAAATGAAAGTCCTCTATAACCTGCTCTTCTAAGTGTGGTTCCTGGTTTGGCATCACCTGGGAACTTGTCAGAAATGCAGAGTCTCAGGCCCCTCCCACCCTGACCTGCCGAATGAGAACCTGCATTTAACCGGATCCCACTGACTCATAGGCACCTGAGAGAGTGAAGAGCTGGCTGCAACCCTCCTCCCCACAAGCCCAGCTAAGACAACAGTGCCACTGGTTTTGTGTACGCTTAAGAGCCTTTTATTTTTTATTATAAATTTATTTTATTTATTTATTTATTTTTGCCTGCATTGGGTCTTCATTGCTGCGCGCAGGCTTTCTCTAGTTGCGGCGAGCAGGGGCTACTTTTTGTTGCGGCAGGCAGCCTTCTCATTGCAGTGGCTTCTCTTGTTGCGGAGCACGGGCTCTAGGCACGTGGGCCTCAGTAGTTGTGGCATGCGGGCTCAGTAGTTGTGGCACGCGGGCTTCAGTAGTCGTGGCATGTGGGCTCAGTAGCTGTGGCGCACGGGCTTAGTTGCTCCGCGGCACGTGGGATCTTCCTGGACCAGGGCTCGAACCTGTGTCCCCTGCATTGGCAGGCAGATTCTTAGCCACTGCGCCCCCAGGGAAGTCCCAAGAGCCTTTTAAAAAGCGCACTCTTCTAACCTCTTCCAGTAATTACCTGCAGTTTTCAGGCCTCATCTAAAACCAAAATCCTCGTCAACATCATTCAGCAGGAAGCTAATAAAGACATCATTATCTTGTCTGTCGGCTGCCACTCTTGCCCACTCTCCAACCCCAGCAGCCATGGTGATGGTTCTAAAACATAAACCAGATCACATCACTCTCACACTTAGACGCCTGCGGTGCCTAAGGGTAGGTGCCTTTCCACCGCCCTGGGAGCACTGTCGCCCGCCCTCTACTTCCTGCTCCCTGCTCCTGACACGTTGACCTTCTCTCTTGGTCCATCCGGGTCTTTGCACTCTGCTTCTGTGCCTGGATGTCCTTTCCTCCTTCCTCCCCGGCTGGTTCCTTTTCATCCTTCACATCTCAGCTTAAATATCACCTCCTCAGAGGCTTGGGATGAAATGACCACGTGGGGAAAGCACGCCCTTGCTGCCGGTGCTCTATCACAGCTCACGTCCATCACCAGCCGTGGTCAGGACTGTCTCCCTGGAGGAGTGTAAACCGCACGAGGGCAGGGATCGTCCTGCCCGCTCACTCTCTCTTGGATCGCAGTACTTGACACAGCATTTCACTAAATATCTGTTGAATGAATGCCTGCTTTCTGGAGACCAGGCATATGAGTGTCATCACCTTGTTTGTATTGACTTGTTGAAATTATAAAAATAATAGATGCTAATTTATATTTTTTAAAACTCTACAGGAAGGAATAAATGAAAAGTAACATCCTTTTTCCCCTCAGTTCCTTCCAACTGTAAGTAAACACTGATAACAGCTTATTTTGTCACCTTCCAAGATTGTAGAACACTTTAAAAGCCACACTAATAAGATTGTGCTATAATTATTAATTCTATTCTTCAACTTGCTTTTCTTTAAAATTGTGGTAAAATCCACATACCATAAAATGTACCATGTTAACCATTTTTAAGTGTACAGTTCAGTCAGGTTACGTATATTCAGGTTATGTGTGGCCAGCCGGTCTCCAGAACTTTTTCATCTTGCAGAGCTGAAACTTTACCCCTATGAAACTCTAACTCCCCATTTTCCCTCCCCAAGTCCCTGGCAACCACCCTTCTACTTTCTGTTTCTATGAGTTTGAACTACTGGCTTTTTGAACTTAACTATACATCTTCCCACTGGGGCTTGTGGGATCTAGCTCGCTGTTCCTACAGCCACATAGTATTCCTCAGAGGCTACAGCTGATATTTAACCAGTGATATGAAGGTGGCTCCTGGTTTGGGGTGACTACAAACAATGCTGCAACACCAGGGTTAAACCCCCAGACCCGGGAGGTCAAAGGGTACACACTTCCATTCTGCCAAACTGCTGTGCAAGGAATCTGACCAGTCAAGCCTCCCACCCACAGAGGAAGAGGGGGCTCTTCCCAATGCAAACCAAGTAAATACCATCCCATCCCAGGGACAGGCCTTGAAGGGAGGCGAGAAGCCTAGTGGGTGAGCTGGTGGCGAGAAGGGAATCGAGCTGCTAGGTGTATACACAGGAGGAAGTCAAGTTCAAAAGTCATATAATGAGTCAACTTGGGAAGGAGCTCGTTGCTGTGGCAACCCGATTCCCCTGCTGTCAAGAGCTGGTTTCTTCTTCCTTCTGCACCTGGTGGGAGCGCCTCTCCCCTCAACATTACTTGAGAAAGACAGAGTTCGGTGTTCTTTTACTGAGGTCAGGGCACCGTTTCCGACAGTGACTCCCCATCACGACACACTGTGATTCTCAGATATCCTCTCCAGGCGAGGAGCTGGCTGGGCCCCATTCCCTGGACAGATGCCCCGGGTATGTCTCCTAAGACCCTGATGTAATGGGGCCCCCCGCGGTGCCAGGTGGGCCGAGCCCCCAAGGAGACTGTTCTGTTCCCTTCACAAGAAAAGTTTTTCTAGATTTTTGTTTTTTAAGAATGCCAAAGGTCAAGGTCAGGGGACGCTTGCTTGAGCAGGCCTCTTAAACCAGTCTTGGGTTGTGAGTCACTTTCCTCTGCTTCCTCCAGGGTAGTTTAACCCTGAAAGTGCTGACTGGGATAGAGCTGGGAGCGGGGGCAGCGGATGGGTGACAGAATTAAGTTAAATTATTTTCACCTGTCCCTGCGTCCCCGCTAGACACACGGTTTACGTGCCCTCCTCCGATCCCTGTAACCGCTCAGGAAGGTGGGAATTACCATCCCCATCGCTGTAAGAGTGAAACCTGAGGCTCCGAAGCTTAAGTGCTTTGCCCAGGATCTCAGAGCAGGTGTATGAACGGGCCGCTGCCTGCGTCTCAAGGTCATGGCCCCCGACCCCCCAACACCCCTCCAGGGGGACAATTTAGAGACGCGAACCAGGCAGCAGAGGGCCGGCTCCTTCTCTGGGACGTGATGGCAGCCAACTTTAAAGCTCCCCCTAGGCAAAGGGGTCTGTGGGGACTTGACCCCCCAGCGTCCCCTGTCCCTTCTTCCTTTAATCAGGCAGCGGGCTAAGTGGGCAACACATGGCATCCATACCAGCTGCGGCTCCTGACCTGGTCTGAGCCCCAGCCTCAAAACAGAAATGGAGGCAAACAGTGCCTCTGGGTTTTGTTTGTTTGTTTTTCGTGCGAACCCCTAGTGCTGTGGGGAGGACTAAGTGAACCGAGGGGCAGGCTCCCATGCCGCCACTTTTCTATTAAAATCCAACAGCCCAGGTCTCCATCCCGGGCCTGGCGGCCTTTCCCACTCCCTCTCACCTGGTGCTTCCCCTCAGCCTCTGGGCTATACGACAATATTGATTTGTACTCTTGAATTTGACATCCTCTCCCAGAGGCAGCCATCCCCGGAGCCGTTCCCAGGAGAATCGTGTTCCACTTGCACACATTTCATCTCCGCATCCCAGGCCCCCAGGAACCCTTCACCACAAGCCTCCCCCCACTCCTCCGGCAGCTGCAGAAATGTTGCTCCCAGCCTTTGGAGCACTGCCTGGGTGACAGTGGCCTGGGGAGCAGAAGCACAGATTAGTATTCAAGGAAAAATGCCAGGACAAATGTAGCTTCTGTTTCCTGTGACTGAGCTGAGGAGCCCCTGCTCAACTGCAGGGAAGTGGGAAGGAATCCTGATTTGCCGATTCATGGCGCTACAGCGTCTTCCAGCTTAAACCGTCTCTCTGGGATGACTCAGTCTCTGTAGGCTACGTGCTCAGTCCTTTAAGTTTCCCCTCCTCTCTGCTGCCACTGTCCTTGATGGTGGTGGCCAGGTCTGCTGAGCGGTCACCCGTGGGCCTTCCGGAGTGCCCTGCTGACACCCACTGCTGGAATCATGCCCCGTGCATGAGGGCCGCACAAGAGTGGCCTCTTTTTCCTGCCCTGAGACTCCGAGGGCTCCCAGGTCCTTCGGCACCTCCACATCTCCTTGCCAGACAGTTATTCCAGGATCCCCTGCAGCCATGGGGAGTGGGTCATTCATCTGGCCATTTCCCCACCTCCATGTGGCTCTTCTGCCCCGCTGACCGGCTGGACACAGGTCTCACCCAATATGGGTCTCCTCCCAGGTATTCAGATGGGAAAGAGGGTCAAGGAACAAGTGCTTTTAGCTGTCCCCTCAACCCCTGGCTTTGGCCAGAAGGAGGATTGAGACCACATGTGGGACCCCCTGTGTCCCTTGCCCCTGCCTTCCTTCACGACTGTCCTGGGGCCATACCCAGCGCATCATATCCTGCTTTCCTTCACTCCAAGCTCTTACAAAACTCTGGGTGACCTAATCAACCAGGCCTGGCCCTGGGTATGTTAATGTATGCTTCAGTTATTTAGAAAATCCTTTTCTCTCTTGGCGAAGATTGGCTTTCAAGGTTATTCCCTTGTTTTACACTCAAGAATATTTTTTGGGGTGTTCAGAGCTGAGCACTTCCTCTTTGCATTCCTAATCTTCTCCAGGCAGAAGAGGAGGGAGGTCACCCGAGAAAGCACATGGATGTCTTTCAACCGGCATCTCCCCCGCCCACCCACTGACGCTGAAGCGTGTTTGAGGTCCTCCCAGCCCTGAAGTTCTGTGAGTCTGTGCATTCTGTCCTTTCAACCCTGTTGATGTAGGACCAACTGTTTCATTAGCAGTTTTGTTTTTTTCAAGGACCTTTCCTTTACACGATATTGCTTTAGTTTCGGCCATAGCTGTCCTCCCCTGTATAGTCAAACTTCCTGGGAGAGTTGTTCCTACTGCTTCAGAACCCACCAAGGTCAACCAACAACCTCTGTATTTCTAAATCCAAGCCCTGGATTCATTTCCTAGGGCTGCTGTGACAGAGTACCACAAACTTGATAGCCTAAAGCAAAAAAACGAAAAAAGAGACAAATGTATTCTCTTACAGTTCTGGAGGCCAGAAACCCGAAATCAAGTTGTTGGACAGGATAGGTTCCTTCTGGAACCTTCTGAGGGAGAAGCCATCCCACACCTCTCTCCCACTCCTGGTGTCCCTTGGCTCAGGGATGCATCACTCCAGTCTCTGCATCAGGCTTCATGTGCTTGCCCTGGGTGTGTCTCTGTGTCTCAAATCTCCTTTTCTTTTAATAAAAATCCAAGGACATCACTGGGTTTAGGACCCACCCTAGATCCAGGATGATCTCATCCTGAGATCCTTAACTTCATTGTATCTGCAAAGATCCAATTTCCAAAAAAGTCCCAGATGTTGAGGGTTAACTTGGACATATCTTTTTGGAAGACACCATTCAACCCATGTTTTCAGCCCTCAGCGTGACCTTTCTGCAGCATTTGGCACTCTTGCTCACTTTCTCTTGGAAACTGTCCTTTCCATTGGCTTCCAGGATGCCAGGCTCTCCAGGTTACCCTCCTACCTCTCTGGCTGATCCTCCACAAGCTCCTCTACTGGTTCCTCTTCTTCTGCCCAGCCCTGCAAGGTGAAGGTCCCTAAGATTCTGTCCTGTCCTTAGCTCTCTTCTCCTCAGTCTCCCTCAGCCAATCACATTTGTTCCCACGGTCTTCAACAAAGAGAGCGGAGTCATCCTGGGATGTAAGAGGCCACATTATTGCAAATTTTAGGGCTAAGATGGGTCTTTGACTCAACCTGATGGTAATGGGACAGGAATATTATAAGGTCAGAAAAGTGACAAAAGGAACATAAGATTTCTCTGGTCTTGGTGTTTGGGATGGATTGGATTGGAGAAAGAGATTAGAAAACTGGGGACCCTTTGGCAAGTTACAGCTATAATCCAGGTATGTGATGAGAAGGACTCAGACTAGGATGCTACCGAGAGAGAGAGGGGAGAAGAGAATTCATGTTTCACGGGACATCTGTTGTTTACCACTTTATATATGCTTCAGTTCTCACAACAACCCTGTGAGAAATATAGTCTTACTTCCATGTTACAGAATAAAAAAGCTCAGAGAGGTTAAATGACCTGTCCAAGGTCACACAGCAAGTTAGTGTCCATGCTGATATAAACCCAGCTGTCTCTGAGTCTAGAAATCAGATGGAAGGAATGAATCTGTGAAATAATTTAATATAAGCCTTGGCAGGACTTTCTGATGGAACAGATATAGGGGGTGAAAAAGAACAAGGGATGTAATGCCCTGAAGAAAACTGGGGAAATTTGGAGGGTGAGTTAGTGTGGGTGGTCAGTGGTAGGAAGATAATGAAAATATGGTTTCCATCATGTTGAGTCCAGGATGGGAGAGATGTCAAGTGGAGAGGTGGAAATATTGGACGGGGGTCAGGAAGGGAGATAGGGATTTGAGGGGCACCAGTAAAAAGGGGGAGTGGTCTATTGAGTGGTCAAGGGGCTGGAGGTGAGGACCAAGGCTGTGACTGGTGATCGTGGGAGTGCCCCGCCTGCTTTATCTAAAAGGTACTGCTGCATTTAAGGTTCCCTCCCCATGTCCTTCAGAAAGATATTGTCTTCCTTTCTGATTTCTTCCTCTTAACGCCATTTCTCAAGGGGGGAAGGAGAGTTGGGGAGGCACTAGAGGTAATGAAGCTCCCAGCAAAGCTTTTGTCAGCAGGCAGCCGGGTGAGCAGGTGGGCGGCTGCAACTTCCCTGGCTCCACTGGTGTGGAGGGTGACTGGTAGCGGGGGAGGGGGAGCTGATCCAGGGAGTGCCAGGCAAGGAGGTGGTAGCAGGGTAGCCTGTGCTCCAAATCCACTTGTCTGACAAGTTAGAGCTTTGTCAAGTGTTGGTAACGGAGCTGGCGTTTGAGATTTCAGCTTTTTTTTTTTTTTTTTTTTTTAAGTGAGATCCAGGAGAGACCAGGATGGAAAGACAGCAGAACCACTATGAACCAAACTCTTGTTTTTCCCTTTTGCAATGAGCTGGTTTGCCCCCAGGCTGCTGTTGCAACCACATAATTGCAACCAGATTTCTTTTTTTTTTTTTTTCCAGAGGGCTCCATCCCAGATACCATGCATTCTGCCACCTCTGCACTTCTGCCCTTTTTTAAAAAAAAAAAATTATTTTAAAAAATATTTATTTATTTATTATCTCCCTATCCTTATTTGGCTGTGCCCAGTCTTAGTTTCAGCACGCAGGATCTTCGTTGTCCTGTGCTGGATCTTTAGTTGCAACATGTGGGATCTTTTACTTGCAGCAAACGGGTTCTAGTTCCTTGACCACGGATCGAACCTGGCCCCCTGCATTGGGAGCGCGGAGTCTTAACCGCTGGACCACCAGGGAAGTCCTGCACCCAGAGTTCTTTCTTGTTCCACATTACAAAACAGATTCCAGGAGGACCTGAGAACACAGTGTGTATCCAGCTGAGACATCCCTTGGGTTCCTCCATATCAGGGCGTCCATTGGCATTCTCTTAAACTCCCCCCAAGCACAGGGCTCTTGCACAGATAAGGCCCCCTCCCCTCCTTACCCTTCAGAGCTCAGTGGGTGAAATGTCCCTACTTTTGCCAAGCCTTCCCTGACCTGCCTGAACAGCTTACCCCTCGCCCATGCACTGATTCTCATACCTCCCCTTTGTAATTTCACATTTCTCCACGAGATAATCTGATTAACATTCGCTCTCCACTGGGGTCGGAAGCTCGGCAAGGGCAGGGGCCCTGCCTGCTTTGGCTCTGACAGTAAGCGCTGTGCCTGCTCACAGCCATCTGGGGTCTTCTGTCTGACTTTGCTCTCAGACATCCAGATTCCTCCATTACCAGGGCTCCTCCTCGGGCACTGGGGAGGAGGTTATAAACCCTCCAAACTTATTTGCAGTGTTTTATGCGCATGTGCAAATGTGCACTCAGGGGGAAGGATCCACAGTTTTCATCAGATTCAAGGTTAAAGATTCTTTCCTGTGCAGAATCCTCCACAGTAATCACCTGGCTTCCTGGCTGGCTTCTCAATCTTCCTTGATTCTCCTACCTGTCCTTTGCCTGTTCTCTTTTCCATGCCACCCTCTCTAATTATTGAGACCCTACCTGGTGGGATATCTGTTGTCTTTGTTTGCCCATCATCCTTCTATCCTTCTTTCTACTTAAGGCAATATAAATTCTCTTTTTCTTTTAGGAACTGCAACACACACACACACACACACACACACACACACACACACACACACACACACACACACAATGGGGCTGCCAGTGAAATGACCCCAATCGGGTGAGCACGTGACCTGTTCTAGCCAATAAAAGTGTCCCATGTCCCCAGATCTCATGCTTGGTTGGGTGAAAGTGGGAAGGTATGTAACTCACACGTGACCACTCAGAAGCTTTTTCGGGTTTTGAAACAGATGTTGGAGGGAAAGGTGGCAAGGACATGGCAGGTGGCAGGACAGAAGTCCTGGCTAATTCCTGGAGCTGCTGTCTGTGAGGATAATGCAAGTTCACACCCCTGCTGGTGGCCATCTTTGCTACCACATCAGGGGACATCCCTTGAGAAGGAGGCCAACAGAGAGGAAAACTGAGCTGAGTGAGAGAGAGAGAGAGGGTGTGGGGAAGAGAGAAAGGGAGAGTCCGCCTGATGGCAGAGCTTTTGAGCTGTTGGATCCAGTTATGACTGAAAGCCTTAGCAATCCCTGAAATTTTCCACTTAAAAGGCCAGAATGGGGCTTCCCTGGTGGCACAGTGGTTAAGAATCCGCCTGCCAATGCAGGGGACACGGGTTCGAGCCCTGGTCTGGGAAGATCCCACATGCCGCAGAGCAACTAAACCCGTGCGCCCCAACTACTGAGCCTGCGCTCTAGAGTCTGTGAGCCACAACTACTGAGCCCACGTGCCACAACTACTGAAGCCTGCGTGCCTAGAGCCCATGCTTCGCAACAAGAGAAGCCACTGCAATGAGAAGCCCATACACCACAACGAAGAGTAGCCCCCCGCTCGCCACAACTAGAGAAAGCGTGCAGCAGCAAAGACCCAATGCAGACAAAAAAAAAAAAAAGACAAAGGCCAGAATGTTCCCCTATTTTTTTGCTCAAATCAATTGAGTTGGATTTCTGTCATTTACAACTAAAAAGGCTCTTACCAATTGTCTTAGCTTGGGCTGCTAAAACAAAATACCATAGACTCTGTGGCTTAAACAACAGACATTTATTTCTCACAGTTCTGGAGGCTGGAAGGCCAAGATCAAAGTGCCGGCTGATTTATTTCCTGGTGAGAGCTCTTCCTGGCTTGCAAATGGCTGCCTTCTCACTGTGTCCTCACATGGCCTTTTCTTGGGGTGTGCAGGTGGAGAGAGAGAGAAGCAAGCTCTCTGGTGTCTCATGACCTCATCTAAACATAATTACCTCCCAAGGCATCATCTACAAATGCCATCACATGGGTTAGGGCCTCAACACACGAATTTTGGGTGAAGACAAGTCAGCCCATAACACCAATAGTCCAACCTAATCTTTAAAATGTTCATATCTTTCTGGACTTCCCTGACGGTCCAGTGGTTAAGACTCCGCACTTCCACTACAGGGGGCAAGGGTTTGATCCCTGGTCGGGGATCTAAGATCTCACATGCCGAGTGGCGTGGCCAAAAAAAAAAAAAAATTGTTCATATCTTTCTTATGACTTCCTAGTTGCAAATAATAGAAAGCCCGACTGAAATGGCTGTTAAAGGGAATTTATTGGTTCATATAATCAAACGGGTTAAGAGTATCTTAACTTCAAGCAAGGCTTGATCAAGTCCCCAACAACATCACCTGATTCTCACACTTTCTGTTTCAGCTCTGATTCTTCTGAGCTGGCTCCAGTCTCAGGAGGGCTTTGCCCAGGCAACCCCAAGGCGGCTGCCGGCAGCTCATGGAGCTGTGTGCTTCCCAGGTCAAGTCTAGGAGGGGGATGGGAGAGGCTCTACCAACAGCTCCAAACAAAGGAAAAAGACCTTCCTTCCCAGAAATCCTGGCTAATGACTTTTTACATCCCATTGATTGTTCTTGCCTCCCTGAATGAACCACTGTGGCCAGGGAGATGGGATACGGTGATTGGTTAAAGCCAGGTGGGGCCCATCTGTGGAGGTGGGGCTGGGGTCCATACTTCCTAAACCAGGAAAGTTTAGGTTGGAAGCTTAGGATGTTATCAGGAGGGTTAACAGAACAGTTGCTTAAACAGATAGGGATTTACTTTCTTGCACACCTAGAAGCCTCGAGGTTGGTGTTGGTTCAGCAAGTCAGTGATGCCCTTGGGAACGCATGCTCTCGCTGTCTTCCTGACTCATCTGCCTTAGAGCACTGGTTTGCATTCTCATACTTGTCACCTCGTGATCCCAAGAGAGTGGCTGCAGCTCCAGATGATGCATCTGCATTCAAGGCAGGGAGAAAGGAGGAAGAGCCCAGATGCTACCCACCTGATCTGTTTCCTTTAGTCAGGAAAGCAAAACTTTTTCCAGAAGTCCCCACAGCTGACTTCTGCTTAGGTCCTGTTTTTGTTTTGATTTTTTTAAAAAACACATTTCTTAAGGAACCACACAGGTAGAAGAGGAACACAATTTTGCATTTTCCCCATTCAAAGTGGACGATATTGCATCTCAGCATTTCATAAAGCCTAATTTTTTTTTTTTGGCCGTGCCGCAAGGCATGAGGGATCCTAGTTCCCCCACGAGGTATCAAACCCATGCCCCCTGCAGTGGAAGCTTGGAGTCTTAACCACTGGACCACCAGGGAAGTCCCTGCATCTCAGCATTTCAAATGAAGATGTCAAATACAAAACGGAGTGAAACATTGCACGCATCTCTCCTGCTGAAAACTAGATCATATGTGGACCCTTAGCTGCAAGGGAGGTTGGGAAAGCAGGAAAGAGGGCTGTCCAATAGGGTTAGACTAATCATGATCCATACCCTGGGGGAAGAGGGAGCATGTGCTTTGGTGGTGGAGGGTCCCCAATACCGTCAGCAATGTTCCTTAAACACACTCAACTTTTCCCACCTCTACATATTAGCTCAGGTTTTTTCCACCTACCTGAAACTTGCTCTTCCCCATCTCTGCCTGTCAAAGTCCTATCTACACTTCAAAATCTCTTCCACATGCCCTGAATCCCCAGTGAGAAGTGAAGACTTCTTCAGCCTCTCAGAGCATCTTCTGCCTTTGTTCTGGGACTTAATTCTATCCTATGGCTGGTCCCGTGCATGAGGCACAGCTTTGTGGCCAGACAGGCATTGGCTCCAGGGGTGCCTGTGATCAGTGACTTAACATCTCTCTAGGGCCTCAATTTCCTCGTTTATAAAATGGGAGTAATAATAGAACCTGCCTCATAGAGTTGCTGTGAGTGTTAAATACGATAATCTACGTCAAATATTTAGCCTAGTGCCCGTCCCATAGCCGGCACATAATTGTTAGCCTTTATTATTCTTACTGCCCTGTTCGCCCCATCACCTCCCTCAGGCTCTGCCTTCCTCAGCCTTGCATACTCTTGTCATTTTTCTTAACATTGATATATAATTCACATACCGTAAAACTCACTGTTTACGTTACCACCCACTCACTTTCCTGTCTCAACCCACTTTGCTTCAACTTCAGTTTTCAATATGGGGTTGAGAGTCTCTGGGGCCGTCAGCAGGTCATTCGCCTGCCCACTCACCGGCCTGTAGCCTTGGTCACTTGCATTTCCTGGGAGAGGCCATCTCACCTATTTCCTCTCCCAGAGTCCCCCTTGGAGGGGGGAGAGGGTGGAGAAGATAGACCCTGGGGAAGGCTTCCATAGGCAAACCAGTTACAGGAAAACCTCCTTTTCTGGAACTAGTGGGTAGGAGTTGCCTTAAAGCTCCCATAAGAATCTTTTTTGTTGTTGTTGGATGTGCATCTAAAACAGATTTGGAGCTTACCTGTGACAGCTAGAGACCTCACTGTAAATGAGTAAGGAAAACTGTCTGCTTTGTCCCCACCCCCCGACCCCAACTCCCCACGCACTGGGTGGGGTGGAACGCAAGCAGGAAATACTAATGATGATGATTACAAAGAGCTCGCCGGGACCTGAAGAAGCTGCCCAGAAGTTTGCTAATCAGGCTACCTGCTGCAGCTCCGCAGTGAAAAATAACTGGTGAGAGAGGCTGTGCTGATGCACCTGCTTTAAGGATGCCTCTGGACAAGTCAGGAGCTCACAATTTGCTCCCACTATCTCATCAATGTCTGCGGAGTGGTTCGCGCAGGACTCCTGGCTCCTGGCTCCGCTCGTGAAGAAGCTGAGAAGCAGCAGCCTTGGCCGCCGCCCAGCGGCCCCGTCTGTAATCTTCCTGCTCAACGTGGCTCACAGCAGATCTTAGCAGCAGCAGCAAGAGGCAGGCTCAGGCTCAGGCTGCCCCAAGAAGCCAGCCCTGCGACTTGTGACTCAGCAGGGGAGGTGGCGGGTGGGACTCTGGCCTGAGGGGCCAGCACTGATAACAACCGAGTGCTTTTGAGCAGAAGACAGGAAGTTGAGTCCCGAGAACAAGACTGGCAGCGGAATTTCAATCTAATGAATTCACAGTAATCCTCCCTATGGGTTTAGGCAAGCAGATGCCCTGCTTCTTGCTTCCTAAAATGCAGCCTGAACCAAGGTCTAGATTCCACGGCCAAACGACCCCTCTTTTCCTTTTCGGCCGCCCACCTCCACTGCTACGCCCACCCCCAAGCCCGAGCAATTATACAGGAGCGTCCAGAGAGATACGGGTGGAGATTTTCCTTTATTCGTTTTTACTTTGGAGAGAAAGGGCTAGAGCAAAAAAATGATGCCAAACACACCAGGCTTCAGAATGACCCCTGCATGTGCAGGACCCTGATGGGCGCTCACTCTGGATCTGGTGACTGACAAATGTGCCCCCTGAAGAGAATGACCCCACAACTGCAAAAGCCCCCTTGACCCTTCCCCTTTTTCTTAATTTCAAGGCCCTCACCCACACCCATCCCGGGTAGCCTTGTCATTCCCAATAAGTGGATCTCCTAGCAAATTGGGCTTTTACCTCCGTGGGCTCAGACCCCACCCCCACCCCCCAAATAAACATGCATCGCCTAGAGATAAAGGGAAACTGACACAGGATGCTGGAACGTGGAGAGACCACATGCTTTATTTTTCATCATCCTCCAGCTTGGGAGAAAGGTTGCCCTCCATCTTACCAATGAGAGACAGGAAAAGGTGGTGAGGCCGCACCACCTTTCCCATTTCCCCAGGGGCCTGTGCCCATACCGCTGCTCACGCCCTGGCCCTGCCTGATTTTAAATAAACCCGGCAAGAAGCCTTCTACGTCTTCTCTCTGGAAAAAGACATTTGGGAGCTAGCAGATGTAGGACTCAACTGAACTTTTAAACCAATCTTCTTACTCAGTTTCTGTTCAACCCAAAGGTCCGTCTTGCTCTCCGAAGGAGATTTCTGATGCTTGAAGCCCCCAAACCTGGCTCCGTTGAGCAATCTGTGGGCCCCGTTGAATGTTTTTAGTTGTAACCACCCAGCCTGCCTACATCCTCCCAGAGCGGTCTTGGGTTTCTCTCAGCATCTTCCCCCATGGTCTGCCGTGGTGCCCTGACGTGGAAGTGCCCAGGGTGGCAGGGGAAGTGTCAGGTGCCCTTGCTTTCTGTCCTCTCTTCATCAGCCGTCTGGGCATTGCTGACGGCTCGAAGCTGCCCCTGGGCCGCAGGCTTCACCGATAGGACCAAGCGTTTTCGGAACGTCTCACAGAGCACGATGTACACAAAGGGGTTGAGGCAGCTGTTGGCATAGCCCAAGCTGATGGCCGCGTTGTACAGGTAGACAAAGGTGAGCGTCGGGCGGCTGATGGACAGCTGGGTCAGCTGAAGCACGTAGTAGGGCGCCCAGCACACAAAGAAAACCAGGCAGATAGCGATGGCCGTGCGGGTCACCCTCTTTGTCCGCAGCCGGATGCTGCGTTGAGAGGCGGGGGCCACGGAGGATGTCATGCGCTGCAGGATCCTCACATACGCGGCCGTGATGACCACGAAGGGCAGGGCAAAGGCCAGGAAAAACTGGTACAGGGTGAACCAGTAGAGGTCGGTGTCTGGGTTGGGCAGGCGGATGCCACAGCCCACGGTGCCTCCTGGGAAGGGGATAAGCCTGGCGTAGAGCCACACGGGGGTGATGCTGATGAAGGACAGGGCCCACAGGAGGCAGATCACCAGGGTGGCCACGGAGGGCTTCCGGAACTTGGTGGAGGAGATGGGGTGGACGGTGGCCAGGTAGCGGTCAATGGCCATGGCGGTCAGGATGTAGGTGCTGGTGAACTGACTGTTGGCGTCCATGGCCGTGATGAGGGTGCACATGGTCTCTCCAAAGTGCCAGACACCATTGCCCATGAGCTGGTGGATCATGAAGGGCATGCCCAGGAGAAAGAGGAGGTCCACCACCGAGAGGTTGATGATGAAGATGTCGGGGACGTTGCTGAACCAGTGCAGCTTGGATTTCTTCACCACCGCAAAGATGACCACGGAGTTCCCAATGATGCCCAGGAGGCAGATGGTACCGAACACCGAAGGCATGATGATGTTGATGTAAGAGACGCTCCCTGTGCGAGGCGGCAGCCCTGGGGACAGAAGGAGCGAGCGTCGACCATTTGACATGCACTCTGCTCTCTGAGGACTGACCTCCTACTGGCGTGCTCAGCTTCCAGCCGTGAGCCTGCCCCCCATTCATCCTCCTGCCATTTCAGCTCAGGGCCCATCATTCATCGGGAATCCCCCATGCCACACTCCCTGCCCACACTGCTGCTAATCCTGCCCCCGTGCCCTCCTGCACCGGTTCCCTGGTCTATCCCATCAGAGTCTCCTGCACCACCTGTTTGTTGAAGGACTGGTCCTTTGCCTCCTGCATTTTCTCAGAAGTCACAGAGTCAAGAACCACAGCAGTCTGCAGAGAACTGTTCTGTGGGCCTCTGGGCTTCACCAGGAAACATCATCAAAACAGCCAGCAGGACATGAAACTGAGCATGTGTGGGTGTGTGCATGTGTTTTCTCCTTTCCTGTTTGCAGCCCTGATCATTTCATTTCAGGAGTCGCTGATTGAAAGCTGGGTACTGATTCCTGGGCATCTCTGTGGGTGACTGTCTCCTGGAGGCTTTTGCCCATCAGGCCCACAGCCCTCCCCTCTCCTGGGTTCCTATCCGGGATTTCCTTGGTCCCTATCTTCTGAGCCTGGGCTTCCCAGGCTTCCTGAGTGACCAGAGACTGAAGCTGTGTGTTGTAGCCCAGCCACCCGAGAATTTTCTCTATGCACACCTTTCCTCTTTTTTCTTCCTCCTCTTATCCTTCAAAGCTAGAATTCCAGGGCATCTGAGCGCTGGAAATGTCCTCGCATCTCTGTGAGTTATCCCTTCCCACGCCTCTCCGAGGAGGCAGTAAGGATGTTTCAGACCCCATCACACGTAGTTCGAGCGAAAAGCCAATGGGATCAGTGAATGAGTGAGCCTCCAGCTATCTCCCTACATACCACCCTCCAGCTTCTCTTGCTTGCTTTTCTAGCCTGGAATATTGTCTGCAAAGCATCTTTGGAACTCCTGGCAGCTCTCCCCTGCCTCCCTCGCGGCTGGCCACCATCCCCGGCCACTTCCGAGTGTGCCTTTGCCCGCTTCTCTGCCCCTGCCGTTTCATTCTCGTCCCCTTTCCCCCTGCCCCTCCGGGCAAAGCATACTGCACATTTTATCCCCAAGAACTGTAATAAAGTTTCGCCAGCAGTTTGGCTCAGAGGTGAAATCTTCCCATTTCCCACCCCCGGCGCAGAGGAGGGAGGACTCCCCTCCAACACGTCTCACCGGCCGTGGTGAGGTTATCCGGGCCATCCGAGGTGTTGCTGGCGTTGGGGCCGGTGGGCAGCAGCGAGGCTTCCAGGTCCATCCCGCCGGCGCCGGCGTCCGCTCGCCCGTCGGCCCACGCAGGCTGCGGCAGCCTCCCGCGCCGACCGCTGCGTCCCGAGCCCCGGCCCCCCGGAGCCCCGCCGTCTGGAGGGGGTCTTCCTAGGTAGTCCGGCAGCCTCCGCTGCCTCCGCTGCCCACCGCTCTCCCCTCACTCCTTCCCCGGCTCCCACTGACATCACCTAGACACATTAACATTCGGAGGCAGATGCGCGTTAACCTCTTCGGTCCTGCGCCGCAGCAGCTCCAGCTTCCGACTGCCTGCAGAGCCCAGCGGCCGGAGCCGGGCTCAGGCATCCCCATCAGGGACGGGGCATCCTTCCCTCTGGCACTTGGGCTGTGTCTCCTGTGCCACCGGGGGTGCTGCTTCCCTCACGTGAGGCTACAAGACTCTGCAAAGGCAAGGAGCCCGGCCAGCCCCTCACCCCACGTACGGGTGCCTAGGCCACCGGGCCGGGGGCCGGGGGTGGCTGCGAGCAGAGCTTGGGAAGGGAAGGCTTGGACCACAGCACGCCTGCCCCCAGGCCACCCTCAGCCCCTTCCCAGCGCCCCGATGGATTCCAGCCTTCAGAAGCTGAGGAGTTGTTGGCTGCTGAGCCCTTGCAGGCACTCAGAGGCGGTTCAGGTCACCCCATGTTGGTGATGGCCAGGGTCTCGGGGACCAGAAGGGGACAAACTCCCTTCTGCCCAGGATCAGCATGGACCAGGCTTAGAGAGATGCTCTTAGGTCCTTGAGGTTTTACCTGGAACTCCTTGAGAGAAATTTCAGAACAAAGACCCCCAAAGGGATCATCAGGAACAGCCTGAGAGGCCAAAGCAGTCAGTGGGTTCTCGGCACAGGCATGCTGCTGCCAGCCTTTGGTGCCCCTCAGAGCCCAGAGCCACCACCAGACCCGCTGCCGGACTCGGGAGCCGGGGGTTCAAGGTAACCGCAGTCTGATCCATACATACTTCTTCAGTCTTATTTATTTATTTGTTTGTTTGTTTCATCCAACAAATATTTATTGAGCACTTACTACTTGCCAAGCACTGTTCTAGGTTCTGCAGTGAAAAAAACAATAAAGTCCTTGCGTCCCTGTCCTCATGATTGCTTTTTTTTAAAAAAATTATTTATTTATTTATTTATTTATTTTTGGCTGCGTTGGGTCTTCGTTTCTGTGCGAGGGCTTTCTCTAGTTGCAACGAGCAGGGGCCACTCTTCATCGCGGTGCACGGGCCTCTCACTATCGCGGCTTCTCTTGTTGTGGAGCACAGGCTCCAGACGCGCAGGCTCAGTAGTTGTGGCTCACGGGCCCAGTTGCTCCGTGGCATGTGGGATCTTCCCAGACCAGGGGCTCGAACCCATGTCCCCTGCATTGGCAGGCAGATTCTCAACCACTGCGCCACCAGGGAAGCCCATGATGATTGCTTTTAAGTTGGGGGTGGGGGAGCAGGCAGAAAATATACCCCCCCAAAAAAGACAATTTATGATATTGGTGATCAGTGCTATAAAAAACTTAAAGCAGGGTGAGGGGGCCAGGGAATACTGGGGGAGGGGGAGAGGTTACTACTTTACATACGAAGGTCTCTCGGGAAGAGTCCTGAAGGAAGTAAAGAAGCGTGCTTGGAAATATCTGGAGGAAGAGCATTCCAGACAGCAGAAATAGCCAGTGCAAAGGCCCTGAGGCAGGAGTGTGCTGGGTGTCTTTGGAGAACTGTGGCTATAGTAGAGCAAAGGGGAGAGTAGCAGGAGGAACTAGCGGAATGGCAGATTCTGTCAGGCCTTAGCCCTTGTCCTGGGACAAGGACTTATGTGCACGTGGCTCTTCTGAGAGATGAACCAAGGAGCAGACGTGAGGGAGTGGGGACAACAAGACAGGAAAGAAGACGAAGCCAGCAGAAGGTGCATTATCAACTTCGCTGCTGTGGGCAATGGGAGCTTGCATTTACCAGGGTCCTTGAAAAGTGCACAGACTGTTTCCCAGAATCATCTGCCTGAAGGATGGGGGGCAGGAACATTTTCTCAGTTGCCTCGACCCCCACTGCTTGAGTGTTGCCACTGGGGCGTTGACTCTGCGCTCCTGGGTGCATGGGCGGAGCAGGCTGCTACGGCATCAGATGTGGCACAGAACGACTTTTGATGTGCAGCTCACACTTGAGGCGAGAGGCTGTCGGCACAAGGTGAATCTTGTGCTGGAGCCAAGAGGGCTCTGAGAGCGCTGACGTCCTGGGCGAAAAGCGAACAGACCCAAGGTGCATGCCGGAGGCAAGACACATCAGCACAAGATCAGCTGAGCTCACACACACCTGTCTGCTGCAGCTGGAGTCGAAGTCAGAGGTAGCCGAGGGAGATGTGACAAGGGTGACCAGAAGCATCCAGTATAGAAGACTATTGCAATAATCCAAGTGAAATAGGATGGTATCTTAGACCGGGGAGGTGGGGGTGGGGAGAAATGGTGGGTTTCTGTACATTATGTAGAGCCCAGAGGATTTGCTGCAGATTAGACCAGAAATGTATGAGAGAAAGAGGCATCAGGGATGACTCCTAGGTTTTTGGCCCAAACAACTGGCAGAATAGAGATAGGGAAGTCTGTGGGAGGAGAAGATTTGGAGGAGAAATGAAAGAGTTCTGTTTGGATATGTTACATTTGAGACGTCTGTTGACATCTGAGTGAAAATGTTGGGTCATGTTGGATGTGAGCCAGAAATTCCGAGGAGAGGTCATGCCTGGAGCTATGAAGTTAAATTGATGACGCTGGATGAGCTCACCTAGAGGGTGAGGGTGACTGGAAAAGAGTTGTGAGGACTCGGCCCTGGGGCATTTCAGAATTTACAGGCTGGGAACATGAGCCTTACAGCCCACTATTTCATCCTCTTCCACCTGCCATAGTCTTCCCACCTCTATCCATCCACCCACCCATCCATCCATCCTTTCATCCAGCAAATCATTCTTGAGCCTCTGCTATATACCAGGCACTGTGCTAGGGTTTGTGGATACAGTGGAAAAAAACAAACAAGTGCCTGGTATCAAGGAGCTTCAATGACAGAGTGGTGAGAGACAGATAATAACAGGCAAGCCAATAAGTAAACAAAATATCCTGCTCAACACTTAGATCCAGACGAGTCCAGGTAACTTAATCATGAAGGGATTTAGGTGTTTATAAAAGCACGGCTCCGGAACTATGCCACCCCTGCACTAGCAAAACGACTCTGCCTGATTGGAGAAATTTAAACCATGACTGAGCAGCAAGGGAATCTGAGAACGGTAAGTTTTAGATTTCTGGCCTTTGCATGTTAGGTGTGGGGTTGGTGGAGGGGCTGAACAGTCAGTCCACAGTGGCAGATGACTTGTGTGGTAGGGAATGAATGGGAGGATGGGAGTGACTGGGGTCCTTTAAAGAGGAGAGTTAAGGACGTCCTCTTTGAGGAGGCATTCAGGTAGAGTCCTCAGCATCCTTTTCACTACAAATGACTAACTTAAACCATGTCTCACTCTCCTTGCCAGTGACCGTTTTAGGGCTGAGCATCCCTCCTGGATGCCCATGTGCACCTCTCAAATCCTCTTGGCCACACCTAGTTTATATTCCATCCATTGCTGCAATGACCCTGCTCAGCACAGTCCCTGACCAAGTTCAGGTATAGGTACAGGTGTACCAAGCTCAGGTGCAGGTATGACCTGATGGTGCTTTGCCCTAGGCCTGCACCATGTGCTTTTTACCCTCTGTCCCAATTCTCTCTGTTGCTGTCGTGACTTAGAATATAGGACCCCAAAGAATGCCCACGCCGGAGCAACCTGGAAGTACGGGGAGAGTTCACTCCTTAGGGTGAACCGTTGGCCAATGGGGGGTGGGAGCCACAGAAAGATGCTTTTCCCATTTTCCCCTTTTCCTGACACACATTTTCACATGGCTTCTCCAGGATCCCATGAGGTACAGCATCTGGTCCCTTGTAGTGGTGGACAAGCCCACACCGCTCACCAACTCCTCCTGAGAACAGAACTTTTGACCTACTCTCCTCCAAGCCATCTGGCTTTTGACCTGCTGCTCAGCTCTGCCCAGCACAATCACGAGGAAGATCAGGCCTACGTACAGCAATAAACCCTTTCCCTCCTATCCATGTGCCCCCACTCACCGTGCCCTACCCAGGGTACCCCAAGGGTTTGGTGTATCTCCCTGACTGCCCCCGTGGTAATATCCACCTGCCCTGTACTTTTCAGGACTTGGCTGTCATCTGCATGTTTTGAAGTCTTACTGGGGTCACTGCATCAGATTCTCACTTGCTCCCCTCACTCCTGCCTTGCCCGTTACACTATACTCCCTACCAAACAGCAGGAGTATTCTTGTTAAGATAGAAATTTCAGGGGAATTCCCTGGTGGTCCAATGGTTAGGACTTGGTGCTTTCACTGCTGGGGCCAGAGTTTGATCTCTGGTCAGGGAACTAAGATCCTGCATTCTGCACGGTGCAACCAAAAAAAAAAAAAAAAAAGATAGAAATTTCATCACCCTACATTGTTGAAAACACTTTAGTGGTTCCCAATTGCTTACAGAATAAAGTCAACCCCCTAACAGAATGTAATGGACATGATATTTTTTGGTACCCAGGGTTGATTCCCCGGAAAACCACGGCCTTGAGAAGTTCTTTGGGAGGGGCAGTAGTAGCACCTCTAAACAGTCCTTGGTGGGAGCTGCTGGTGGGAAAAGCAGCAGGTGAAGTGGGCTTCCTTATTTCCGTGAGGATGTGTAGACCCTGGGGTGGGAGAAACCAAGTAGCAGCACTTTCCAGAGGAAAGTGAGCATGGTTATTATAATAGGCGGGGCCAGTGGAGTTACCCAGATTGGCTGCCCTGCAGAGGCTGATGTGGCTAATTGATCATGGAGTCCCTAAAACCAAAATATATGAGCAGCCCTTCACTAAGTTCCTACTTGATCTGTATATCTGAAAAAACCTTCAGGTCTGATAAGCAGAGCTCTGACTTTAGCCACTTGGCTCTACTGGTCAGAGTGGGAATTAAGGTGGATCGAGTAATAAATGGAGTTTGACTGGAATGACTTAACAATAGTCCCCGTGGACCTCCAAAGCTATTTGTTTCCCTGCCCCTACTTCTATAGCTGGAATAGATAATCCCAGCCATTGGCAGAACTACTGTATTGGCTCTTGGATTGGCAGAGTAAGGGATCTGATGAGGAGAGAAGTCAAATGGAAATCCCTCTTTACTAAAGTGATAAGCCAAAAGCAATATTGCACCCCCTGGGGGATTGAAGAGATTAATGGTATCATCAAGGCCTTTAAAGATGCAAGGTGGTGATTTTATCACATTCCCACTTCACTCTCAGTTTGTCCAGTGGAGAAGGCAGATGGGTGTCAGGGAATGCCAGTGTGTTACTGTAAACATAATTATGTGGTGACTCCAATTGCAGCTGCTATTTCAGATGTGGTATCGTCGTTGGGGAAAATAAATACAGTCCCTGACACCTGGTATGCAGTTATTGATCTAGCGAATGCCTTTTTCTGTATTCCAAGAAGCAGAAAAGATCAGAAACCCTGTCTTTTTTTTGTGAGGGTCATCAGCGCACCTTTCCCATCTTGCCTCGGGACTTCATTATCTCTTTTGATGGCTCTTTGATTCTCAGACTTTGAACACTTCAAATGCCATGAAAATACAAAGGCCTGACATCTCAGTAAAGGTTTGGGGTCCAGTGTTCTGAACATGTCATGATCTTCCCTCCGAAGGAAAGCTCAGTTTACCCGACATTCCCTACCCCAAAAGAGGAGCCCCTGGAGACACACAGTTGGAAAAGGGAACAGCAATTCCCCAAAGGAGCAGGGAGCAGAGGGGTGCTGGACATGCAAGACCAAGGGCAGCCAAGTCCACGAAGTCTCCCCTGTTAGGTCTGGCATGCCTTGCATGCAGGCACTGTGGCTCTTATTCTAGTGCCAGGCACGGCTGCCGTGTCAGTCAGTGGATTCCGAGTACACCCCAGGTCCCCTGCTCCAACCTGGCACCCTGCCTTTAGACATTTGCATTGTGCCCTGTACTTTTTCTTCACAGCAGTCATCACAGTTGTAACCAGACGTTTCTTTATTGTATAGTTGATGATTGAATGCCTTTCCCTCACTAGATTATAACTTCCAGGGAGGCAGAGACCATGTCTATCTTACCTTACTGTATCTCCTGGGCCTCGCCCAATGCCGGGTACACGTTAGACATTCAGTAAATCTTGGGTGAATGAACGGCTAGTAGAGGGATCTAAGTGAAAGCCCCTGGCACAGAGGTGGGCAGAGGGGAGGGGAGCACAGCAATACTGGCCGAGATCCCTGACCCCAGGGCTCCGCTCAGCCCCAGTGCTTCCTGGGCAGCCTGGCAGCAGTGGCCGTCATGCCTGTGGGCAGGCAGTGGACGCCCGTCAGCTGTGAGGCAACCTAGAGGCCACAGACTCCTTCTGATGGAGAGAAAGACAAACGAGATCACCTTCATGGGTAGGGATTCATCCTAAGATTCATGGAAATCCCAAGGAAGAGTGGGAAAGCAGCTGAGGTAAAAACACTTGCATGAAATTCTGCCATGTGCTACAAGAGGGTGGAAACTGGAAGACATTATTCTAAGTGAAAGAAGCCAGACCAAAGCAAAACAAAACAAACAAACAAAACATAGTATGGGGCTTCCCTGGTGGCGCAGTGGTTGAGAGTCTGCCTGCCAATGCAGGGGACACGGGTTCGAGCCCTGGTCTGGGAAGATCCCACGTGACGCGGAGCAGCTGGGCCCGTGGGCCACAACTGCTGAGCCTGCGCGTCTGGAGCCTGTGCTCCACAACGAGAGAGGCCGCGATAGTGAGAGGCCCGCGCACCGCGATGAAGAGTGGCCCCCGCTTGCCACAACTAGAGAAAGCCCTCGCACAGAAGCGGGGACCCAACACAGCCATGAATAAATAAATAAATAAATAAATAAATAAATAAATAAATAAACCCAAAGTTAAAAAAAAAAAAAAAAAAAACATAGTATGACTCCACTTTTGTGAGGTCCCAGGAGGAGTCAAATTCACAGAGACAGAAGAAGAATGGTGGTTTCCAGGGGCTGGGAGGGGCGGGTGATGGGGAGTTAGTGTTTAATGGGTACAGGTTTCAGTTTGGGAAGATGAAAAATTTCTGGATGGTGGAGATGGTTGCCCAACAGTGTGAATGAAAATACCACTGAACCGTATGCTTAAAAATTGTTGAAGTCAATTTTCTGGATTTTTTTTTTGGTTTTTTGTTTTTGGCTGTGCTGTAAGGCATGTGGGATCTTAGTTCCCTGACCAGGGATCGAACCCACGCCCCCTGCAGTGGAAGCGTGGAGGTCTTAACCACTGGCCTGCCAGGGAAGTCCCAAAGTCAATTTTCTGTTTGTATATTTTACCACAATTTAAAATATGTTAAACAAACCCAGTCAATCTGCTTACCCAAATGTGTTTCTGCAGAAATTTAGAAAATGCTGGCAATAGGAAAGCCATGTTACAGGCCTTAAAAACATTGAAGTCATTAAGGCCCCTGAAAATGGCTAGAAGACATTTTAATGATGGGAAGCATTTTCATAAGACATGTGCTAATTTTTTAAAGCTTTACTATAACTAGTGTTAACAACTCAGTGGAGTTGCCAAATATTAGTAAAATCACATATTTTTTTTTAAGGACTATGGCAAAGAGTCTCAGGCCAAGGATGTCACTGAGGAGTACTTCAAATGCAAGAAATGATCAAATAAAAAAACTGGGCTCTTGTTCCTCAAAAAATAAATACAATACAATACAATACGATAAAAATACATTAAACAGTTTAAGAATGGTATCACATATAGTAATTGAGTCAAGAGCTTTTTATAAGATTTCAAAAGCTTAATATATGTCATATTCTTATAAATTGCAGCTCCAAGGCGTGCTCAGTTAAATATCCTTTCTTAATAAACATGGAAAACTAAAACACCACCACCACTCTGGGCCCCAGAGATTTCAACACATCAGGCCACATGCAGACCTGGGGCAGCTTTGCAACATCTTTGGGAGAACAGATCAAGGTAGGTCACTTGCCTTCTCTGTGGGCACCCAGCCCTCGCGCTATTCAAGAGAGAATCTGTTTTTTTTGCCTCTATCAAAATATTAGGAATTCATGTTGGACAGCAAGTCTCCTCAAACCACAGGCCTGTGACCAGAGGAAAAAAGCTGCCTTCACTTGCTAGGAATTGTAAATTGTACTAACTGCATGTAGAAATTACTGTTTAAGGCCTGCTTTCCTTAAAATGGAGCTGTGTGGGCTTCCCTGGTGGCACAGTGGTTGAGAGTCTGCCTGCCAATGCAGGGGACACGGGTTCGAGCCCTGGTCTGGGAAGATCCCACATGCCGCGGAGCAACTGGGCCCGTGAGCCACAACGACTGAGCCTGCGCGTCTGGAGCCTGTGCTCCGCAACAAGAGAGGCCGCAATAGTGAGAGGCCCACGCACCGCAATGAAGAGTGGCCCCCGCTCGCCGCAACTAGAGAGAGCCCTCGCACAGAAACGAAGCCCCAACACAGCCAAAAAAAAAAAAAAAAAAAAAAAAAATGGAGCTGTGTGATATTTGACATGAGTGACAAAACAATTCAGTGAGGGAACGAATAGACTTTTCAACAAATGATGCTGGGACAACTGAGTGTCCACACACACGAAAATGACATTAGATCCCTACCTCATACCATACGCAAAAACCAACTTAAAATGGATCAGAGACCTAAATGAAATAACTAAAACTATAAAACTCTGAGAAGAAAATATAGGGGTAAATGTTCATGACCTTGGGTTAGACAAAGCCTTCTTAGATATGACCAAAAGCTCACGCAAGAAAACATAGATAAATTAGACTTCATCAAAATTTAAAACTTTTGTGCTTCAAAGGACACCATCAAGAAAGTGAAAAAACCCACAGAATGGGAGAAAATCTTTGCAAATCATATCTGTAATAAGGGACTTGTAGCTAGAGTATATAAAGAACTCTTAAAACTCAATAGTAAACCGACAAATAATCCAATTTTAAAATGGGCAAGGTATCTGAGGAGACATTTCTCCAAAGGAGATATACAAATGGTTAATAAGCACCTGAAAAGATACTCAACATCATTAGACATTAGGAAAATGCAAGTCAAAACCACAATGAGGAATATATTTAATGCCACTGAATTATACACTTACAAATAGTTAAAATCATAAATATTATGTTACATACATTTTATCACAATAAGACAAATACCATGAGATACTACTTCACACCCACTAGAATAGCTATTATAAATATGACAGATCATAACAAGTGTTGGCAAGGATGTGGAGAATTGGAATCCTCATACATTGTTGGTAGGAATGTAAAAAGGTGCAGCCACGTTCAAAAACATTTCCTCAACATGTTAAAGTCACCGCATGACCCAGCAAGTCCACTCCTGGGTCTATACCCAAGAGAAATGAAAACATGTCCACACAAAAACCTGTACACAAATGTTCATAGCAGCATTAGTCACGATAGCTAAAAATTTGAAGCAACCCAAATATCCATGCACTGAATGGATAAGTAAAACGTAGTATAACCATACAATAGAATATTATTCAGCCATAAAAAAGAACGACGGGGGAATTCCCTGGTGGTCCAGTGGTTAGGACTCCGTGCTCTCACTGCTGAGGGCCCGAGTTTGAACCCTGGTCTGGTTGGGGAACTAAAATCCCACAAGCCACGCAGCACAGACAAAAAAAAAAAAGAAGTACTGATTCATGCTACAGCATGGATGAACCTTGAAATTGTTATGCTAAGTGAAAGAAGCCAGTCACAAAGATGACGTATCTTATTATTCTATGTGAAATGCCCAGCATAGGCAATATTTATTGAGATATAGAGTAGATTAGTGATTGCCTGGGAGGAAAGTGGGGGGGGGAAGGGAATGACTGCTAATGACTAGGAGTCCTCCTATGGGGTGATGAAAATATTCCACTATTTATTGTGGTGATGGTTGCACCACTCTGTGAATATAGTAAAAACCATCCAATTGTACACTTCAAAAGGATTATTTTATGGTATGTGAATTATATTTCAATAAATCTGTTTTGAAAAGGTTGGTGGGGGTCCAAGGGCTGGGGCCAGAGGAAGGGTTGAGAAATGCCTGGTCTCTTCTTCCACCCTCAGGGCAAATGTCTACTCTTTGTCTCCCTCTTCGCCATGCCTCCTGGGAACCTCATCCAGCTACATCTTGCCAACCTTTCAGAGGATATTGGGGCTGCCCATTGGGAACCACCTTGAACACTCCGCTGAAAGGGACTTCCTGGGAACACCTTGGACATCCGAATTGCAGTGTGAAGTTGGGTTTCAGCTGATTCTGCCGACGATGTTGGAGTTGGTACTCGGATGAGTTTACACCTTGGCTCTGCTGCTGACTTGCTGTGTCATCCGGTAAGTCTCTGACCTGCTCAGTGCCAAATGGGAACTGGAGTAAAGTGAGCCTGCCTCAGGATTCTCCTTGCTGTGGGAGCTTTTGTTTTTTTTTTGGCAAAATGATAGTAACTAACATTTGCACAGCCTTTTTTGCACACATGCCTTATCTTAGCTGACCCTGTGGAATAGATATGATCCCCAGTGCAGATATGGAAACGGAGGTACAGAGAGTTGGGTGAGTTTCCCAGAGCCGTCCAGCTGGCACAGTGGTGCTGCGCCCCAAGCCTTGGCCTTCGGCTTTTCCGACTCCAAATTCTGCGCTCATTCCTCTCCACAGAACTCCCTTGTGTTGACACTTTCTTTCTACTTCTAAAATGCCTACGTGGAGAAAAACAACTTTCAAATTGGTGCCAACTCCTGTGTTTTCAGCCCTTGGAGACAGCGCCTCTCCGACCATCCCTCTCTGGCCATTTGCCTGCTCTAGGCCTCCTGCCCACTTCAGTTCTGCAGAGAATCTGGGCCCTGATTTCACCCAACTGAACAGGGCTGGGCTGGCTCACCCTGTGACAGTGGGTGAATGTTTCCAGGAAGGACTGAGGTGGGGGTGGAATGAGAGCCCAGTTCTTTTTAAAAGAACTTTAATCTCCAGTCTTTGATTATGGCAAACAGGACTCTTCATGATCTGGCCTCTGCCCACCCCTATGCCCAGTGTGGTTCTTAAATAGCTCGGCATTTCCAGAAAGCGCCACGTGCTTCTACAACATTTGCTCACATTGACCCCTTAGATCTTTCTTCGCTTGTCCATCTCCTAAGCTGTTCTTCAAGATGCCCCAGAATGACCTTCTCCTCCAGGAAGCCCCCCGCCCCACAGCTCCCTTCTGCTCCCTACCCCGTCCTCCATCAAACATCCAGCATGACACACATCAGAGCAGATACCGTTGCTGCCCGCACCCGCCCCCCCGGCCCAGGTCGCTCCGCCAGGCTGCTGCACCCATCCTCCAGCTTCTGAGAGTGATGGATCCAAGGCCTCGCAGCCACCCCAGCTGTCCTTCGGTGTGGAGAATTGCCCTTGGCTGACAGGAGCCTCCTTGCCAGGGAGGTCACCACCCCCATAAGTCAGCAGCCAGAGTCTGAAAGGCGAGTAGAAGAGGCCAGTCCCTTTGACCCAAGGGGAACCATTCCACGGTGCAGGTGTGTCCACCCCACCGCCAGCACACACACACCCTCTGGACCAGGTCAAGGCTAGACTGACCTGAGGCTTCTTGCTCAGCAATGACCTTCTTCACTCCTCTCTCAGGGGTACCTTCCTTCAATAAACCCCAGACCCCTGCTATCACATTCCACTGTGATGAACAGTTTTCTTATTGTGTCCCA
Source organism: Balaenoptera acutorostrata (assembly GCF_949987535.1). Lineage (NCBI taxonomy): Eukaryota > Metazoa > Chordata > Mammalia > Artiodactyla > Balaenopteridae > Balaenoptera > Balaenoptera acutorostrata. The sequence continues at coordinate 8,398,664 of NC_080074.1, forward strand.
GACCACACTCTGTGCTCCCCGAAGGCAGGGATTTATTGGTTTATTTTGGCGGCCTCCCCTCCTAGTTGGGGACCTGACAGAGAGCAGGTGCTCTGTGTTGAGTTCTGTCCAGTTTCTGAGCTTCTGTGCATCCCGGTCTTCCCGTCTCTGTCTCCCCCGATTCCTTTCCTCCAGGACCCTCTCCTAACTGGGCCTCCCTCCTCTCTTCCTCCCCTACCCACCAAGTGCCAGATAGATCCCTGCCCCCCCGTCCTGCCCCTTGCAACTTAGATTTGAAGGAAAGAGACTGGCAGAGCTGTAGAGTGGGTGGGGCCGGGGTGGGGGCAGCTATGCACCTCCCCCCGCCCCCCCCGCTCCCCCTCCCTCCCCCGGGGACTGGGCAGCAGGAGGCTGTTGGTAGAAAGCATCCTCGGCCCCCGGTGGGCAGCTGCTCCAACTGCTGCTCTGGATTTCCCCTCGCTTGCTTTCTGTGCTTCTTCACTTCATAAACGCTTCAGGAACCGTGCTGCTCCCAGTCTTTTTCATTCGTTCCCACCCACTCACAGCACCAACCCCCGTCACCAGAGGAATGTCTTGCCTCTGAGGCTTACTAACTTTCCAGGCAGCACCCAGCTCACGTGGCAGCGGCGTCAGCGGCCCAGGAAGGAGGGCACGCGCAGCTGATCAGATGCAGCACGTGGGTCTCAGCAGAGGCCTCCCCCGGTTGCACAAAGCAGAGGAGCCAGGGCCAAATCCACCCCGAGAGGCCCGCCCTGGGAGGGCTCATCTCACCTAACTCCCCACAGTCAATCGTGCATTGTCTTTGCTGCCCCACCTCCATTCTCCTCATATCCCTCTGCAGCACCAGCAGCCCCTGGGCTTCCAGCAGGTAACTTGGTGGGGGGGAGTGTAGCAACTGACCCCAGTAACCATGATGATTGGTCCAGGCCTGGGCAGGTGACCTGTCAGAGCCAATGAGAGGCATTGAGACTCAGGTTCAAAATTCTGGGACAAAGGTGCTCACTCCTTTTAGCTGGACTTGAAACTGGAGAGGATGGGGGGATTAGAGCTACTGGCTCCAGGTTGCTACCAGGTGAAACATGAGACTGAAGCCATCCCTATAGAAGAAAGAGAGAGAAATTATAAGGAACTGAGCCCTGACTATATCCTGGAGTCCTGAGTCCAGACATACCTGAAGTTGAATTAATACAAGGACTTTTGGACTTCTGTAGCTCAATATACCCCTTTACTTAAATCAATCTGAGTTGAGTTTTCTGTCACTTTCTTGTTGAAAGAATCAATACAGGTATTTGCTACCCTATTTAACTAATTCTAAGATATACATTCTTTCCTACATTTTAACACCTCTGATGTTAGGAGTGTGCCTTACAATCAATGGAGACATCCTGATTGCGTACTCATGGAGACATCATTGTTTGCAAATGTGAGAAATTGAGCACAGCTGCCTATATTGTCTTGTCTTCATCTGATTTAGATGCCCTGTTTGTACTGCACGTATTGAATTTAGTGCTATTTAAAATATCTTCGAAAAGATCATAGCATGATTCAGCATTTGGATAAAAAGTGATGATGCAGAAAGACAGGGATATGGAGCAACAGGGAGTGAAATTGATACCAGTGAAACAAAGTTTTCTCTTTGGAGAGACGACGACTCTTCTCTTACAAAGCAACAGCAAGTGCTTTGCAGAACCTAAGGCAGGAAGACAAACGAGGAGCAGGAGTTGTATTACATTTTGTTCCTAAACTGTGGATAAAAAGATTGACTATCTACGTACACCAAGCAATGGAGCCTAAAGCGGGAGAAATTGCCAATCTCACAGAAGAAATGAGAGGAATCTCCAGGCCAGGAGAGTTGCGGTGACTGGTTTATGGCTTGTCCAAGACTATCATTAAGACGTTTTGTCACAACGCAATTGGTGTGTTTTCTTTCTTAGTGGTGCATCTTATAACCATTGGAATATGTTATTACTCCCATTTTGCAAAAGTGCTGTTAAAGTCACTTGCTCAATGGATGGACCTAGAGATTGTCATACTGAGTGAAGTAAGTCAGACAGAGAAAGACACATATCATATGCTATCACTTATATGTGGAATCTAAAAAAACGGTACAAATGAACCTATTTACAAAACAGAAACTGAGTCACAGATGTAGAAAACAAATTTATGGTTACCAAGGGGGGAAGAGAGGGATAAATCGGGAGATTGGATTGACATATACACACTACTATATATAAAAGATAACTAATAAGAACCTACTGTATAGCACAGGGAACTCTATTCGGTGCTCTGTAATGACCTATACGGGAATGGAGTCTAGAAGAGAGCGCATATACGTATGTATGGCTGATTCACTTTGTTGTACAGCAGAAACTAACACAACATTGTAAATCAACTATACTCCAATAAAAAAATTAATGTAAAAAATTTTAAAAATTGGGCTTCCCTGGTGGTGCAGTGGTTAAGAATCTGCCTGCCAATGCAGGAGACACGGGTTTGAGCCCTGGTCTGGGAAGATCCCACATGCCGCAGAGCAACTAAGTCCGTGTGCCACAACTACTGAGCCTGCGCTCTACAGCCCGCGAGCTACAACTACTGAGCCCACGTGCCACAGCTACTGAAGCCCGTGCACCTAGAGCCCATGCTCCGCAACAAGAGAAGCCACCGCAATGAGAAGCCGCGCACCGCAACGAAGAGTAGCCCCCGCTCGCCACAACTAGAGAAAAGCCCACGCGCAGCAACGAAGACCCAATGCAGCCAAAAATAAATAAATAAATTTTTAAAAAATTTAAAAATTAAATGCAAAATAAATAAATAAATAAAGTCACTTGCTCAAGGTCACAGGCTAGGTCTGAACACCATGGACCTGACCATGATGTCACACACATCCCCCACCCTGGGAGGGCCCAGGTTCCCACTAGTCAAGGAGGGTGTGGAACTGGGGACACTTCTGCCATCCCTGCCCTGCTGTCTGAGCGCCCTGGCCTAGGCTGGATGGGGGGAATGTAGAATCAGGTGGTTCCCCTGTCCCGGCCTTCAGTACTATTTGCTCTCTAACTGAGTTCACTAGCTCAGCCCTAAGAAGGATCTCCTGCTCCCCGACGAATTTTTGTGTCTACAGTGTGCGTAGCACCAGTAGGTTGTGCTTGCGTTACCAACCAGGGTTCTCGGCCTTCCCCAATCAATAGAAATTGACTAGAGGCCACAAGAAATTCAGGCAAGGCTTTATTGGGGCCCCTGCTTCAGCAGGGGGCAGTGAGAACTAACAACAGTTTCCCTTGCTTGCTTGCTCACTGAGAGGGGGAAAGCTTGTTTCTTATATGGGGTGAGGGTAGGGGTGTGTCCAGCGGTCGGGCCGGAGGGGTGGCTTAGGTATTTTGCCCACCCCTTAGGTGGTGTTGTGTGCAGGGGCATGTGCGGTACCCCGCTTTTGCTCTCAACAGCCTGTTTCTGCTCCAGGCTCTTCAAAAGTGGCGGTTGGGTTTTTTGGTCTCTGTAACTTTTGGGTCCAGGATTTGCCCCAACTGCGCATGCACGCAGTTATTTTTGGTCCCATACAGTTTCTTCGTATTTTGTTGTTCCAGGAAAGCTGTGTCCAGGTGCAAGCATTGCAGCACTGCAGCAAAGGGTCCCAGGTCCCAGCAAAAGGTCCCAGGTCCCAGCCTATCTCACTTGGATTGTAGTTTTTTCCTCCTCAAAGCATTTTGGAACATCTTTGCATAAAACAAGATTTCAGTAGAGATAATATAGTCATTTTTCATACACAAAGTACTAGGAACATTCCTACTAGAGTTATCTTTCTACTAAAGCCAATGGAAAAACAATAGATATGTGGGACTTCCCTGGTGGTCCAATGGTTAAGACTCCCCACTTCCACTCCGGGGTGGGGGGTAGGTGGTGCGAGTTTGATCCCTGGTCGGGGAACTATTATCCCACATGCCGCGTGGTGTGGCCAAAAGAAAAACCAATAGATGCTATTTACCAACGGGTAGCATGGATGGTGATTCAGTTTATAGACTCTGGAGTCAGACTTGAGCTCAAAGCCTGTTCTGCCACTTACTAGCTGTGTGACCCTGGGCAGGTCCCTTAAACTCTCTGTTTTCTCATTTGTGAAGTTAGGAAAATAACAGTAAGCAATAGCATCTACCTCATAGAGATGTTGTGAGGCTCAAATGAGATAATATATATAAAGCCCCGGAGCCTAGCGCGCATGCTAATTTATTTCACAACCCCGATGCAGCCCTGACCATGTACCAGCACTATTGTTTTCCTAGGACAATTCAGAGGACGGTTATGAAGATAAGTCAATATCTGTCAGGTATGAACCACATCTCCTAGACTCAGCGTGGCCCAGTAATTCCTTGCTTCCTTCTTAGCTCTTTTACACTTTTAAGAAGATACTTAGTATATTTTGCCCAGTGTGTTAAGCTATCTTTAGTGGGCACGTTGGTACGATTTTCCTAGTCCACCATGACCGGAAGTATAACATTTATTATATATTGTCTTTCCGCATCCTCCACTTTGCCCTAAATAAAATGTAAGCTCCATGAGGTAGAGGTTTTTGTCTTTGTTCTCTGATGAAACCCAAGTACCTAGACAAGCTTGTCTTGTAACAGGTGTTCCATGAATACTTGTTGAACCAGCAGAGAAAGGAACGCAATAAAACTGATTAGCCTGTGGAGGGGTGGGGCCCCTAACTGGTAGAGGTTAGGCCTGGACCCGCAGAGAACTAACCAAGCACAGGCCACGTGGCCCGGTGTTGTGGCTTGGAGGCGGGACTGTGGTGCCTGGGGGCATGGGTTCCGGTCCAACTCTTCCATTTTCTACCTGTGTGACCTTAATTACTTAGTCCCCCTCTGCCTCAGTTTCCAGCAACTCACTGAGGACTAACAATCTAACGTGTAAAGCAGAGGAGTCAGCACCGTGCCCAGGGAGTGGCATGTGCTAAGCAAGCACTTGCCATTCTGAGGACAAAGGACAGCAATGTTGCAGCATCAGGCCCTTACGAAGTTCTTACTTCTCTTCCTAGTGCACACCTGGCCACACGGTGTCTTCCTTTTTCAGGGAGGGGCAAACGCAGCACCTCATTCACTCCTCTGTCGGGGTTGACCTCGTGTAGTGCCGGGGAGACACATGTTGCAGGGCTCCTGCCCTGGGCCGGAACTCTGCCTCCTGCTGTGTCTCATCCCGGTTAATCCTCCCAACACCAAGGAAGGCCATCTACCTAGAACATTCTGAGACAGCTCCCTTCCCATCTTCCCCTAGGAGCTAATCTCAAAGATTTTATGGGTCTGTGATCCTGTTTTGGGTCCCTTTTTCCTGCAGCTCTAAAAGGCACTATTTGGGGTCAAGAGAGGTGCAGCAAGAGAGCTTATTCTGACTCTTTGGGAGAGAGAGAGAGAGAGAGAGACACTGTAAAATTTGAGGGCTTCTTCCTTATGAGTTTGGACAGAACTCTAAGAAGTGAGGTTTGATCTGGAAGGAGTGTGTGTGTTTGCTTCAGAAGTTTTCTAGACAATGTGCACCTGAAGTTCTCACACAGGTGGACTGAAAGCTATGAGGAGACCTGACCTGAAAAGTACCCACCTGCTCTGGACCATCCTTAGAGCCCTCCCAACCCCCCTTTCTCCCCAGGCTATTCTGCAGGCTGCTGACTGCAAGTGCTTGTTATTTACTCAGTCAGTGAACAGATATTTACTGAGCACCTACTATGGACCAACTCAGACTTGGAGAAGTATGCTGCTGGAAGGAGGGGGCACGGATCTCCACAGAATTTCCTAAAAGACAGGTGGGGACTTGCTTTAGGGCAGTTGGGAAAAGCGCCTTTTGAGAGGAGACAGACCCTGGGTGATGAAATAAAATTCATATTTTGAGGCAAGAGAAGAAAAATTTAAACACAGTTTTTCTCTGCTCGTTTGGGCCTCCTTCCTCCCCTCTAATGTGCACTAGGCATCTGCATTATGTGTTAACCAGACCTTCCCCACAGCAGAAACACCCGCTAAGCCATCAAGATCAATTTTTCTTCTTCTGGCACTAGCCATGTAACTCCTTAGAAGATGACATTATTTACTTACAACCTTATTAATGTTGCTAGTTCTATTATCTATATTCTGCCTATCTTACAAGATCATTTTTTCTTGTATTACCAAATGTGTGACTGAGCCTCCAATAAAGTAATGATGACCAGGTGACTTGGAACAATTGGCGAAATATATAGTTCTATAAGATCAATGATTGTCATAGTGTAACTCTAGCTATGGGAAGAAGCAACAAGAGGGAACCATTTCCTGGACCACAACAAACTAGTAAGAGAGGTGGTTCAGAGGCTTTTGGTGACTGTTAACAGAGTCTAGTCCAGTAGTAGCACACTGAGTGGCCTGTCAATGAAATCCTCGCCTGGCCTGGGAATGAGCATTCCTGGTGCCATGGGCCAAACTGGTCATGAAATGCCTCCCAAACCTTGATTGAAATTAATACTTAAAGGGAAAGGATTATAAAATAAAGAATGTTGCCCACCATCCACTTCTACAAGGATCAAGTCATTAGCCACTGCAGTTGCTGATACACAATACGCCCTGCAAGGAATTCAGGGCAAAGATCAGGATGAGGCATTTTGTGTTCTGGGAAAACTGGCAGAACTGGCCCTCAGATAGTCAGATATTTTCAGGAGAAAATGTTATTAGGAACCCAGTTTCTTGCATCTTCTCATACTTAGAAAAGCACTAAAACCATTGACTAAGCTCTCTGTTCCTCGAGAAGAGTGGTAACCTGCCAGGATGTGTGCTTGATTGCATGCACCCCCTTTGTCAAAATTACAATATATACTGCCCCCCCCTTACCTCTTCAGAACAGTCCTCAGAGCTTTTTGAAAGACTCTCTCCTGCTGGGTTATAATCCTCAGGTTGGCTCCAATAAAATTCTCCATTTCTTTCTTAGGTTGGCCACTGATTAATTTTTCATAGACCTGATGATGGGAAGTGAGATTAGGAGCTGGAGGTACCCCTGATGGGGGCCCTCTTGGGAAGATTCCGTTACTTAGGCCCCTTCCCCTGGGACTCTGGAACAAAACCTCCTAAATCCGGGGTCACTGGGGTCTCTCTGTGCCTGGCAGGTTGAAGTAAATTTCAGGAGGCAAGGCCAGCCTTTGCCCCAGCTCCACAAAGCAACCACTCACCTCAGCTTCTCAGGAATGTGACTGTAATGAAAAAAATGTTGCCTACTCTTCCAGTTCTACAAGGATCAAGCCATTAGTCAATGCAGTTGCTCAGCCCACAGACAGTATGCCCAGAGGGGAATTCAGGATGGGGAAAAACGGGAAACATTCTGTGCTTTGGATATACGGGGCCCCTAGATAGTTAAGATACACAATTAAGGAAAATTTTCAGTGACCCCAGATTCTTGCATCTTCCTATACATAGAAAAGCACTAGGGAGTTCCCTGGCAGTCCAGTGGAGGACTCAGAGCTTTCACTGCCTTGGCCCCACGTTCAATCCCTGGCCCGGGGAACTAGGTAGGATCCCGCCAGCCACGTGGCCAAAAACAAAAGAAAAGAGAAGAAAAGAACTAAAATCATCTACTTGGATGTCTTTCCTTTGTGATTAGCGGTAATCTTTTGATGCTTGACTGTGCGTTTTTTCCAGCAAAAAAAGTTCCTCTGTATCCTGGCTTCTTGCTTAACTCTTTAGAGCAATTCCTCAGAGCTGTCTGAGAGGCTGTCTCCCGGGCTATAGTCCTCAGTAAGGTCCCCAAATAAAACTTAACTCACAACTTTTACGTTGTGCCTTTTTCTTTCAGTAAACAGGGACATCACTGGAGATTCAAGGAGGGGTGACATCCCAGGATCCTCACTTTTCCCACTCCCCACCATGTTGCAGTGTAACCTGAAAATCCTTTTCGCCCAGGCACTTAGGAGAATTCTGGCTGTCTCAGGTCTTCTGGGGGGCATGGGGCTAGGGGGTTCCCTTCCCCTCCATGTGAGTTTATCAAGGAATTTTTTTCCTGAACAAATAAACAGTGCTTCTCCCGAAAGGAATGCCAGTGAATATGGTTTTCTCCAACTCATCACCATTGGATTTAGGCCACAGCTTTAAATTCTTTATTGTCATTCTCGTTAATCATCCCAACCCTTCAGTAAAGGCTGAACACACCGTGGTGTGGGGAAATAGACACAGGGTGAGAGATGGAAGCAAGAAGCTCTGGCCTGGAGCCTCTGGGAAGGAGGCAACATGGCCCAGGAGTCCGGGCTCTGACCCACACCGAGGGGCAGGGTGGCCCCCAGCAGCGCTGGGAGTGAGGGACACACACAGTGAAGACTCCGGAGACCTGAGTGAATGTCCACTCCACCACTGTGAGTCAGAGGAAGCTGCCCCATAGCCCGGCAGAGGCTGAAGGCTGTGACAACACGCATGTTTAGCCCTCATTTTACACAGGACAAGATTGACCTTCAGGGACACTCAGTAATTGACCTGAGGTCCCCTGGCCAGCAGGGCAGAGCCAGGCTGGGAACTACACCTGCCTTTCCACCAAGTTGCCCTGCCTCTCTGTTCTGAGTTTCTTGCGATGTGTCTGTTTCCTTACTGCGCTCGCCTGGCACGTTTGGTTCACCTGTACCATGAGTGTCGTATGATCGATTAGCGTGACTCTTATCATCAGCATTTTTTCTGCCGCTGGTTTTTACCACACTCTGGTTTTCTGAGACTTGGGGAGCAGTGGGGCATCGAATATCCCCATCCATTCAAGCAAGACAAGATAATCCACTTGAGAATGAATCAGTAGAATAGCAGCCCCCACGGGCATGTAAAACATTACTTCAGAACACTGTCCTAGTCAGGTAGGACTTTGTAGGGAGAGGAACCAGTACAATGGGATCCCCCAACTCAGAGCACAAACAGACCTCCAGCTAATTGCTAGAGTCCTTACCCACGCCCCCCCAGATTTGTGATTTGCCCCCTGCTGCGAAGGGCTTCAGGCATGGCTCATCCAGAGATGTGAATGATGTCATGAGGACCCTGTCCCTCTCTCTCCTCCACTTTTTGGTCCTGCTTGTCATTGTTGGGCTTTATTCCCAAGTCTTCCCTTGCCACCTGACAACAAGATGGCCACTGGCAGCTCTAAGCCTACCTTGTCTTTATGGCTTGTGAAGTTAGAGGGGAAGACAGAGCATCTTTTCTTTGCTTTTTTTTTTTTTTAAGTCTTTATTGAATTTGTTACAATATTGCTTCTGTTTTTTATTTTTGGTTTTTTGGCCGTGAGGCACATGGGATCTTAGCTCCCCTACCAGGGATTGAACCTGTACCCCCTGCATTGGAAGGCAAAGTCTTAACCACTGGACCGCCAGGGAAGTCCCCTAGAGCATGCATCTTTTCTTAATGACTCTGGCAAGAGTCCCAGGGAGCACTCGGACTGGCCCGCTTTGGTTGCATCCCTCTTCCAGGGGCATGGAGTAGTTTGGCCAGAGTTTGATTGTATTATATGAGCTCTTTGGGGTAAGGAGCAGGGCTCAGATCCACTGAAAGCACACAGACTGAAAAATATTTCTAAGGAATAGGTCTGGGTTATTCCCCAGAAGGTCTACTGGGCTGACATCCACTTGACCTTCTGGGTGTCACCCCCTAGCAACATGGACACTGTTGACCAACCTGTTTCAGTCAGACTGCTTCTGGCTTCAAAGAACAATACAAAATTCAAACAAGCCTATAAATGGTGAGGAAATGTATTTATTAGGCCACACAACTGAAAACCCAGCATCAGATCAGCCTCCAGTGGTGATATAATCAGCTGCTCAATAAAGCTGGTTGGGGAAATGACCGGTCGTTTCAACAAATGGTGCTGGGACAATTGGACGTCCACACGCAAAAAAAAAATGAATGTAAATGCTTACCTCATGCCATGCGCAAAAATGGACTCAAAATGGATCATAGACCCTAACATAAGAACTAAAACTACAAAGCTTCTAAATGTACGAGAAAATCTTTGTAACCTTGATTTTAGGCAATGATTTCTTAGATATGACATCAAAAGCACAATCCATAAGAGAAAACTTATAAATTGGACTTCATCAACGTTAAAAATTTTTTCAAAAGGCACCATTAAAAAAAATGAAAGACAAGCCACAGAACTGGAAGAAAATATTTGCAAATCAAAAATCCAGTAAAGGACTTGTATCTAGAATGTACAAAGAACTCACATAACTCAATAATAAGACATCCCAGTAAAATGAGCAAAGGGTTTGAACAGATACTTTACCAAAAAATGATACGTGGATGGCAAATAAACACATAAAAAGCTCTCAAATCATTAGTCATCAGGGAAATGCCAACTAAAACCACAGGGGGATTTCATCACATACTCACTAGCATGGCAATAATCCAATGACTGACAATACCAAGTGCTGGTGACGATGTGGAGGGCTGGAGCCTGCATAGTCTACAAGTGGGAATGTAAAATGGCAAAACCACCTTGGAAAAGCGTTGGTAGCTTCTTTAAAAGTTAAACATATACACTTATCATATGACCCAAGCAGTCCCACTCCTAGGTATCTATCTAAGAGAAATGAAAATATTGTCTCATTATTCACAGTTGATCCAGACTAGAAGCAGTCCAAATGTCCATCAACTTGCAAATAGATGAACAAGTTATAATGGTACCTTGGCGGATGATTATCCTCCAAATGGAATTTTTCTCTGCAAAGTAGTTTAGAACACTGGTTAAAGGACTCTGGACTTACTAGCTGCGTGCCCTTAACATATTTAGATTCCCTGAGTCTCACTTTTTTCACCTATAAAACTGAAATATGAATACTTTCCTCATAGAATTAGAGTGAGAATTAAATGAGGGAATGTAGATAATGTGCCTCAAATAGTGCTCAAAACAGCTGTTTCTGGAGTATCAGTTTTACTTGAAGAATGAGGGGAAAGTCATATAATTTTAAAGGGAATTGATTTAATTATTTACTTTTATATGAAAACAAAAACAGATATCACACATATATGGTCATCTTATATATGGAAAAATATATATATATATATTTGACCCCTACCTCATACCATACCAAAAATAATTTCCAGAAGGATTGCACATCTGAAGCTAAAATAAATAAATAAGGAAAGTTTTTAGAACAAAACATAGAACATCTTTCTGACTTGGGAATAGGCAGATCTTTCACAAACAGGAAATGAAAAGTGCTGATCATGAATGAAAAAAAATATTAAATGAATTCTATGAAAACTAAGAACCTCTATTCATCAAAAGACACCATTAAGGGAGCAAAAAGACAACCCACAAAATAGGATAAAATATTCTCAATATATATATCTGATAAAGATCTCAAAGCCAGAATTTTAAAAGAACTACAAAACAATAAGGAACAGATAGAAAACCCAAGAGAAAAATGGGCAAAGATTCAAACAGACACTTCACAAAAGAAGCTATCCAAATGTAAAATAAACATACAAAAAGGTTCTTAACTTCACTACTTTCCAGGGAAATGCAAATAAACTACAGTATGATACTACTCCACTTGATTGTATAAAGTAAAAAGGATAAAAAATATTGTCTAGACAAAGATGTGAAGCAATAGGAACTCTCTGAATTCCAGTTGCTTTAGAAAGCTAACCAGCAGTACATACTAAAGCTGAAACTATGCCTCCACTATGACCCAGCAAATGTATTCCCAGCAGACATGCAGGCAGGTGTATGGTTTTTTCCTGTTTCAATAAACATGAATTATCCTTGCATTTTAATGTTTGTTTTGCTGGTAATTAATTTTTATGACTTCAAAAGAGTGTAATATTAGTTAGTTATTGCTACAATATTCTACAAACCAAACCATTCTACAATTCAGTGGCTCACAAATCTATAGTTCAGCTAGGAAGTTCTGCTGATCTTGGCTGTTGTAGGCATGTGTATGTTAACCAAACGACATGCATATAAGAATATTCATACCAGCACAGTGTGTAACAGCCCACACTGAAACAACCTATGTCAGCAGAATGGATAAATTTATTATAATAGATTTATACCATGCAGTGAGAATGAAAAAACTACATCACACACGAGGATTATGGCCTAATCTTACTAACATAGTTTTGAGCAAAATAAATCAGACTCAAAATACTTTAGATTGTATCGTTTCATTTATATAGAGAACAAAAATAGAACTAATCTATGCTTTCAGACATCAAGACGGAGGTAACTTGGGGTGGCAGTGAACAGAGAGGGAAGGAGGTGGGCTCTGGGGACCTGGTCTTGATTGGGTGCTGGTTAAACATGTGTGTTCATTTGTGACACTCCTTCGAGCTGTACGGTTATGATATATACTTTCTCTGTACACTTCTGAAGTGTCTACACTTCAATAAAAGGAAACAGAACAAAACCAAATATGGATATATTAGGACATTGAATTCAAAATGTGCCTAAATAAGAGCCTTAAAGAAATTTCTTGCTTGCTGCAGGTCTTCTGGCTACTCCTGGCAGGGGTTGATCTCTTTTCTACTAAGGTTCTTTGGTGGGAAAGTCTGAAAGCACCGCTTCCATTTCCTATGGTGAGGTTTTGAGGGCCACTTTCAGGAATCCTCCACCCAGAGCTTCTCGAAGGGGCTGGGGTTCCGGGCTCCTGCACCAGTGCTCTCGGGATTGGGGTGAAGCAAGTGAGGCATGGCAGGACAAGTACACGGTCAGATCCTGTTTGTTCCATATTTTAAATTTTGATATTTTGTTCATCATGGGTTTTTTTTTTTGCCATTAATTTTGTTCTTTTTGAAACATTATTTATCTTGATTATTGAGGGTTTTTTGGTGTCCACTTAAATTTTGTGTCTGATTCTCCTCGCCCTACACTATGACAGCCTGGCCAGCTTTCACTTAAGAAAAAAAGAAAGAAAAAGCTCTGCTAGCTTTTATTTTTAAAGCAAAATCTTTATGCTCCCCAAGCAGCAAGAACTTTTAAAAAAAATATTTTTATTTTTTACTTTCGAATTTTATTTATGTATTTTGTATACAGCAGGTTCCTATTAGTTACCTATTTTACACATATTAGTGTATACATGTCAATCCCAATCTCCCAGTTCATCCCACCACAACCACCGCTCCCCCGCTTTCCTCCCTTGGTGTCCATACGTCTGTTCTCTACATCTGTGTCTCTATTTCCGCCTTGCAAACCGGTTCATCTGTCCCATCTTTCTAGATTCCACATATATACGTTAATATACAATATTTGTTTTTCTCTTTCTGATTGGAGTAAGAACTTTCAGCGGGGTTTCTCCTCTCACCGTTTTACGGGCGTCATCTAGGGAATAAGGGAGGGGTTACTAACAGCTCTTCACCACGAGGGGGCGCCAAAGAACAGTTTATAAAGCCGAACTCTCTGGTAATGGTGTCCGGCAGGCGTTCCCCAGCCTGGATTCCTTTTCTCTGACAAAAACCCATCCATTTTGTGAGTCTGCCTCTCTCTACGCGCCTGTCTCAACTAGGCTCCAAATACAGGAGCCAAATTCAATATAAGAGTATGCTTGGATTCTATCCCCAAAATACCCAAGTAAGATATTTATATTGGCTGCAATGATCAGAAAGCCAAAATAAAATCCCATGGGAGTTTGAGCTGGTCAGACTTGTGTTTAAACCCTGGCTTGTGTAATATGGGGCAAGGTATCTTGGTAGGGTGACCAACCTTCTGGGTTTGCCTGGGGCTGTCCTGGTTTTAGCACTGAAAGTCCTGCAGCTTAATCTCTCAATTCCTGCAAACTGAGAAGTTTGGTGACCCTACTCGCTTGACCCTCAGTTTTTCTGATCTGTAAGATGGACATAATGTCAGTCCTACCATTGGGAGAACTGAATGAGAGGATGATATACATAGTAGGTGCTGAATTAAAAACTTGCTTAGTTTTGTTACCGTGTAATACTGCAGTTGGTTGCAGGCATGGCCTGAGTGCCTATGAAACCATTTAAACAGAGCCCCAGCATTTTTATCACCCTGCTCATGCATTCAATTAAATTACAATATTTGCTGAGTGCTTATCAAGAAATTGTTAGCAGTTTAGCAGTTATGGGCACATTTTTTCAAATGATTGACATTTCTCAAGGATGATCTTTAGGGGACAAGGAAGGACATAAAGCGTTTACAGAGTAGAGGAAAAAAAACAATCCAAGGCCACTGCCGGCACCCTTGTGGGTTCGAAATTCCTCTTGTCTGGAAAACAGTAGTGGTCTCCTAACTTATCTCCCCAGCCCCATTTCAGTTTCCCTCCAATCCAATCAACTAACTACCAGGTAACTCCTCTTAAGACACAGTTTGGATCCTGTTTTCAAAAGCCCAATCAATACCCACCTTGCCTTGGCATTCTTTACTTTTTAAAACAGGGACTCCACCGAGGCTTGAAAGCCTTATCTCTCAAACAAACCAGACGAATCCCTTGCTCAAATGTGCCCCATGTTTCCCTTCCTCCATGCTGTTACTCACAGTGTTCCCTAAGCTGGGGGGCCCCACCTCATTCCCGCCTATCAGACATAAACTCCTTCACGTGATCTTACTGGCTTTCCACCAGACACAAGCTCTCCCTTCTCTTATTTCATTAATACCATCCTTACAGCATTGTTCATATTGGTGCCATTTATAGACCCTGTTCTTGATTGCAGGCAAGGATCGTCTATTTCACTTTTTAATATCTCCTCTAGTTCCTTGTGTGTAGCCAACAAATGTTTATTGAATTTCAGCCAGAGTTCTCATTTTAGTATCTGTACCCTGGCTTTGCTAGTTTTTAGCTGTGTGATACCGAGTTACTTAATTAATCTCTCTGTCCCTGTTTCCTCATCGAACAATGTGGATCATAACAGCACCCACCTTGGGGTTACCACAAGAATGAAAGACGACAATGCACTCAGAATGCTTAGCATTGTGCTTGGCACACTGGAAGCTATGGATTATCAGAGAAGGGAAAGATCCATTTAGGCTGGAGGAATAGTGGAGGGCTTCCTGGAGGAAGTGGAATGTGAGCTGGGATATAAATAAATAAAGATAAAAGAGAAGACATTTAGGCAGAGGGACCAACCTGAACAAAGACTTAAGAAGAAACAGGAAAGAGCAAGATGTGCTGAGGATAAGGCAGATCAAGACCTGGGAAATGGGAGTTCCCTGGTGGTCCAGTGGTTAGGACTCAGCACTTTCACATTCAATCCCGGGTTGGGGAACTAAGGTCCCACAAGTTGCGCAGTGTGGCTAAAAAAAAACCCCCAAAACCTGGAAAATACCTTTTGAGAGATTCCCCAGGAAGAGAGACAATGAGGAAAAGGACAGGTGGAGTAAATCTTCCAGGAGTATGTATTAGCAGGTTGGAAGGAGGGGAAATCAGTCTCCAGCAGTTTGCTGAAGGTTTCTGCCATTGGGTTTGCCCGTTTCAGTAACGACAACAAAATTAGAAGTGGCCAGTTAGATGGGTAACAATCCAACTTGCAGCAAAGGATGGAAATGGACAAAATGACAACTACTGCTAATTATTAGCAGGGTTAAGCCTAAAATCCCATATTTGTGTTAAATAATTAATTAAAGATGTATAAGAAAGAGTGAATTTGGCTTAGTAGCAGATGGTGGGGAAAAAGCATTAAAGGAAAGAGGGTGGAAAGGATTGGTTACAAAGTCATTTTGAGCCAGAAGGTCAGGGCAGCCACTAAACTTGCTAACACAATCTCATAGTATACTCATGGATGTAGGGGGTCAGATCAAGGACGGCCAAGGTCTCACTGTACTCTGTGGTGGTCTGATCACACCTGAGTATTTTAGGTACTCACATTTTGGTTGCAAGGAACAGAAACCCAAGAGGGAAGGGAATGAATTGGCCCCCCAGCGTTAGACTCAAATGGTGCCCCTCCCAGATTTCCTTTAAAAAAAAAAAAAAACTATTTATTTATTTGGCTGCACTGGGTCTTAGTTGCAGCATGCGGGATCTTTTTTTTTTTTAAGTTGCGGCATGTGGGATCTTCAGTTGCAGCATGCGTGCAGGATTTAGTTCCGTGACTAGGGACCGAACCCGGGCCCCCTGCATTGGGAACGTGGAGTCTTAGCCACTGGACCACCAGAGAAGTCCCTTCTCCCAGGCTTTCTTTAACAGGCCAGTCCACCCATCCCCCAGTTGCTGTGAGTATTGGCAGCTAAGGGTTCCCAGATGCCCACAATTCCGGAGAATTGCCCTCCGCTGAAGGGAGCAGTTTTGGTGACCTTAACCCCTTCATGACCCACGACCAATGGCTGAGAGATACTGGGGGGATAGCCACGTGGTATGGTTTATGCTCCAGAGCTCTCTGCTGTGGATCAGGCCAAGGTAGGATTTGAGCCTTTCTTGGCTCTTTCCCTTTCCCTGTCCTGGTCAACTTCCTCCGTTATAGGTTTTTCCTCCCTCAATAAATCCCATTCACTGGACCTCTCTTACAGGCAGTTTCTAAGGACCCTGACCTAAAACAACTATGAAATCAAACAGCCAAAAAATAGCTGGATCCAGGCTCTCAGAGTCATCACCTGTTGTGGCCTTTATCGGTATCTCAGCTCTGATAGTTTGTTGGTTCTCATACCGGCTTTTTGCTCAAGCAAGTTCTTTCCTGTGGTCTCCCTGTCAGCTCCAGGTGCAGAGCTGGACAGTTCAGCAGCCTTAGTGCAAAAAGAGCTTCTCCCTCCTAGTAGTTCCAACAAAGAGCCCAAGACTCATTCCAATTGTACCATCTTGGGTCACATGTCTTTCTCTAAATCAATCCCTGCAGGTGGTGGTGGGGAGGGGTGAACAGAGATTTGGTTGATCAGGACTGAGCTGTGGGCCTGCCCCCGGAAAGGTGAGAGGTCAAGTCAGCCCCAGGCAGCCAGCCATATAGACCAAGAGTGGGGAGGAGTGGTTCCCCAGAGGAAATATGGGTCCCCTTCCCAGAAGAGAGAGAACGTTTGCTGGAAGGACAAAAATGTCCCCGGCAGAGCCTGACAAATTGAAGATGTCCTCATGAAGTCATTGGGATAGTGAGGAGCATGGAAACCATCATCTGAGGAATGATGGCAAGAGAAAGAGACTTAATCCCTGTTATTTTGGGGGATGGGTAGAGGGTGTGGGAAAGGAAGCATACCGTCATCTTCAAATATTTGGAATGCTGTCATGACGAAGTGGGATTAGACGTGTTCTGTGTTATCTTTAGGGGATAACATTAGCATTTAGGCTCAGAGATTACAGGGAGGCAGATCATATGAATACCATCTATATATGATATATGTATCATTCACACACACACACAAAATATATGTATACAGTTTAAGTTGTCCTAAAAAAAGAACAGGCCTGTCTGAGAGCTGGTAAGCTTGCCATGTCTGGGAAGCTGAGTGGGATGTCACTCTTCCCATGACTAATAACATACGCCATCCCTGCCTCTCACCCTGGCTGTTTCATGAGGGCTGTGTCTAGGTAGACCCTATCTGGAATGCTCCAGCCCAGTCTTGTCTTGGGGAAATTCTGCCCCACCCCAATAATTCTGACCAGCAGTGCTTTTGTCTCTGAGGCGTACCTCTGGGCCCTCTAGTTAGTCATGATGCTTGGGATATTCTGCCTGGTCACCTCAGCATGTGCCTTAACTTCTTCGCCCAGTTTGGTAAGAGCACCCAGAGGGTACTGACTATCTCTTTTGTCTTACTCCCTCGAGAAATATTTGTTGAATACATAGTATATCAGGACTTTTGCAGAAGAATTCTTGCCTTGGGGGAAGGTATGTCACTAACGGGCCACACGGATCCTGCCTGCGGAGCTACAAGATTCTATGACCAGCTGTGACACTGAACTTGAAGCTGATGGATAGATGAGTAATTGGGAATACCCAAGGCCGCTTCGCTTTTGCAGCTGTTGGAGGGGGAGAGGCACCCTCTCCTGCCCTTTCTCTGAGAGTTACACCAATGCCAGGCTTTTGGGGGAGAATAGGGGAGCATATTAAGAATTTACTCTGGAATGTAAAATGAGCTGCTGCTTTTCAGTTTTTGTGCCTTCACACTTCTCCATCCTAAACCTGGAAGAATGCTCTAGTCCCCTTCTTCCTGTAGCTACTGTTACTCCTCCCTCCTTACCCTGTCTGGTGACACCATCCCCGGGAAGCTTTCGGGAAAACACTTCCCCCTTTTCCACCCCGCCAAGTTGGAGTTATTTCGCCTTTTCTGGGCTCCCTCCCATTGCTGGGGGAGGGGAAGCAAATGGCCTGCCGCCACCAAGGCACTTACCGCCACGGACCTTGCTTTCCGTGTTTCTCTCTCCCTCTTAGCCTGCACTATTTCTTCTTGTTGAAGTCATGGACCAAGTCCCTGTTTGGCCTCTACGCCTAACGCAGGAGTCCCGCGCATGCACACCCCCCCACCCCCCAACCGCCCCACACCCCTTCGCTACGTGCGGAAAAAGTAGGACATCAATCAGCATTTTAGAATTTTAGAATTGCAAGAGTCGTCGGGAGTCGTGTAGTGCAGTCCTCCCTTTTACAGAGGCTTTTCCTGAAGTCTCCTGATACAAGCTTTTGGGTTCATTCAGCCTTTCCTTCTTGAAGCCCAAAGCACTTTTGCTGTTAATGATCTCAACATCCTGGGCGGGTAAAGGAGGGGCAGGTAGGTGCCGGTATCCACCCTTTTACCGTAGGGGAAACTGACTCAGGGAAACGAGACGGCGGGCTCCTGCGGGGCGGGGGCTGTAACTGGAATTCAGGACTCCCGGCCAGGGCGGAATTTACAGTGTCTCCTTTTGGTAAGCGTGAAAGTAAGTAAGCGAGTTATGAGCCCCAGGCGGGGACCCTTCAGACCCCTAGAAGGATTGTGATGGGGTCGGGAGGATTAATGCACTAAGCACTCGCGGCATTGACCCCTTGGCAACTTAGCGAGCTCTGGCAGGATCCGCCGCCCTTCCCGTGACTGGGTGACCAATGGGCTGCGGCCTCTTTAAGGCCCCAGCGCCCCGCCTCCGGCTCGTCTCCGACCTCCTCCCACCTCCTCGCTGCCACTCCGCCAGTTCCACACTTCCCTCGGCAATGAGGTCATCTCCCTGCTGCCCATTGGCTGCGCTGGACCGTCAGTCACAGGAAGTCCCGCCGCCGTCCTCGCCCGCCTCGTAGCCCTCTTGTCCCCCCGCCCTCCCCTTAGTCCGCGGTTCCCGGCCTTCACGAGGCCTCTGATTGGCCAGCGCTGCTGTCACTTCTCCAGCGGGCGTTTTGGGGGGCGGGAGGCGGGTGTGGTGGGAGGGCCCGCAGCTTCCGTGGCTGAGAGGAGCCGGCCGCTGCCGTGTCTGTGGTGTCCGCGGCGGCCGCGAGAGCGACTGTCCCATCCTTCCCACCCTCTCAGCTCCGCTTGCTGCACGCCCTCCGCTCGCGCCGACTTCTCCGCAGCTCCGCACGTCCCAGCTGGACGTTGAGCCTTGGGAGGAGACGCGCGCGGTGAGAGCCGGAGCGGGGACCGCCGCAGAGCCCGGGCCGGGAGGAGAGCGAGGCGGTGAGTGAGAGTCCGGGCAGGGGACCCCTCCCCCACCGCGGCCCCGCCCCGCCCGGAGCATCCTTTCTCCTGGCGACCCCGCCGCTCGCGCGCCCTCCGGGGGGTCTGGCGGGGCCGGCATCGCGGCCCGGCCCCCTCCCCACCGCCGCCCCGCTCCTCCGGGCCGGGGTCGCAGAGCCGGGGCGGGCGGCGCGGGGCGCGGCGGTGCACCTGTGCGCCGCCGGGCGGGCCTCGCAGGTGGGGAGGCACGGAGGTTCCCGCCCCCGCCGCGTCCCGGGCGTTTCGTGACTGCAGGGACTGGGTGTCGGGTGCTTTCTCCGGAATCTTGTGCAAACCTTCAGAATCTATGTGCAATGCCAGGATTCCCAGGCAAGGGAGTCTCACCTGGACTTGTTGATGCCTGTGTAGCAACCTGAATGCTGCCAGGTGTAAGGAATCTGGCAGATTTGAAACTTTTCTCTCTAACAAAGTGTCTGTCAGGACGCTTTGATTACAGCCCCTACCCTGGGGGGAATGCAAGAGCATTGATCCGCTGTAGTTGGTAGGGTTGGAGTTTCTGAGTCAGACTCTCAAACCTGCCAATTGCTAGCTGTGTAATTTGGGGCCTCAGTTTCCTCATCTGAAAATTGGGGATAATAATAGTATCTGTCATCGGGGGTCGTTGTGAGTATTAAATGAAATACTTCACATAAATTGTTTGACACAGCGCTTGGCCCCTTGTAAAGGCCCAAGAAATGTTTGTTTTTATGATGTTGAAAACCATGATAGACCAGCGTGTGTGTGTAAGCACCAGCCCAACTTGGCTTTGTCAGGATTTCTCTGTTTTCTCCCTGTTATGCAGCATAACTAAAGGGCAGTTTGGTGGCCAGTTAACTGCTTACCAGCCTATACTTGGCATGAAATGTGTGTAGACAGGAATGTGAAATACGTCACTTAACTGTAGTAATGAAATTACGCCCAGCTTCATGTATTTTTACACACTTTAAAATCCATAAGATGTCTGAAATGCCAAGTTGACAGTTTTTGAGTTCTTTTCAAGGTCTTTTCCAGCTGAAGCCAAAGCCTGTAATAGAATCTTTATTTTCAATAAGAAGTTAAATTTATGTCTTATTTTAGAAGACCCCCCCCCCCCCAAAACTCCACATTTTACTTATGCAGTTTTACTGTTGAAAAGCAGCCACCTCCCAGGGTTGAGGTGGTACAGCCAGCTGGCCCACAGCCCTATGACTGCAGGGTGGGGAACCTTTGGCTGAAAGTTACTAAACTAAGTTTTGCCTAGTGTTGTTGGCATTTTTCACAACGAATCAAAGGGCTTTATGATACTTAGTTTCTTAATGAAATGATTTAGAAAGAAGCAAACCATTACTGCTTTTTCAGAAACACATGCAAAGAAAAACTGGCTGTAATGTAGTTCTAGCATTTGCTTCAGTTCTTTGCCAATAACTGTTAAGAAGAGCCTCTGTTTAAAAAGGCTTCAAAAAGTCACATCCATTAGGATAAATTTTTTATTTAGAGTGAAATCATGTGAGATGGAAGACTAATATGTATCCCATAATCCAAAAGTATTTATTGCAGACTTTCCATGTCCTGAGTGCTCTGTCGAGAGCTATGAGGAAGGGATTCAAAAGAAGTACAGAACAGCATCTTGGCCCATAAAGGGCAAAAGCATAAAGTTCAGTTACCCAGTAGTGATTATGGGTACTGCTTAAGTAATGACTTCATTCATTCATTAATTCATTAAATTTTTGTTTCATGCCTGTAATGTGCCAGGTGTTTTTCTAAAAGCTGAGATTATGAAAATGGGTGCGGTATATGTTCCCTGCTCATGCGGAGCTCACGGTCTAGTGGGAGAGTAAGAAAGTGACAGATAATTGTAACACACTGACATAAACTCCAAGTACAAACCCAGAACTGTATGGGAGAGTCAAAGGAACTTTTCCTTTGGACTTCAAGGAGAAGATGGCCTTTGAGCTGAATCTTAACTCATTAGATAAAGGAGAGGAAGATCATTCCAAACAGAAGTAATTGAGCTTGAAAAGATTTCCTGACAGCTCTTCGGACCATGGGTACAAGCCCTAGAGAAGGGGAAAGAAACTGACATTCCTTGATGCCCACTATGTTACAGGCATCAAGCTAAGCTTTTAATGCATTGCTTAATCCTCACAATAACCCTAAGAGGTAGATTTTACCTCCACTTTAGGATATGGAAACTGAGGCTCAGGGTAGTTAAATAATTTGTCTAAGGTTACACATTAGTGACAGAGCCAGGACTTGAATCCCTGACTTTAAAGTGTAGTAAGCTCTTTTTCTTTTAACACTCTGTTTTGTAGAAATACTAAATATACAATGAGGTGAGAAAGTTCCACCCACGTATATCATTTTACTGCTTGTGTTACAGATTGCTTTCTGTGAAATAAATGTTTCATATTTGATTAATTGATTGAGTTTTGGCTGCGTTGGGTCTTCGTTGCTGCACGCGGGCTTTTTCTAGTTGTGGTGAGTGGGGGCCACTCTTTGTTGCCATGCGCGGGCTTTAGGAGCGCGGGCTTCAGTAGTTGTGTGGCACGTGGGCTCAGTAGTTGTGGCTCGCGGGCTCTAGAGTGCAGCCTCAGTAGTTGTGGCTCACGGGCTTTAGTTGGTCCGCGGCATGTGGGATCTTCCCAGAACGGGGCTTGAACCCGTGTCCTCTGCGTTGAAAGGCGGATTCTTAACCACTGCGCCATCAGGGAAGTCCTCATATTTGATTTAGAGTTGCTAGGGCTTATATAATAAATAAAGGCTGTTTTTATCAAATGATATTTATTTTACCCTTATAAATATGATATTTTCTAAAAACTGTGTCCCATGAAAACATTCAGTGAAAATGGAGGACATTGAGATATACAGATCCTATGTGCAGCACTTTACAAAGTAGTTAAACAGGTGTGGACTTTTCTTGAGGCTGCAGCTTAAATATTTATTTAAATGTAAAAGAAAAGCATATGCAGACATATGGCCAATGACACGGGTTCGAGCCCTGGTCCTGGAAGATCCCACATGCTGCAGAGCAACTACGCCCCTGCGCCACAACTACTGAGCTTGTGCTCTAGAGCCCTTGAGCCACAACTGCTGAGCCCACGTGCCACAACTACTGAGCCCGTGCTCTGCAACAAGGGAAGCTACTGCAGTGAGAAGCCCGCGCCCCACAACAAAGGGTAGCCCCGGCTCGCCGCAACTAGAGAAAGCCTGCGTGCAGCAACGAAGACCCAACACAGCCAAAAATAAATAAATAAATAATAATAAATAGATGATGAAAGGGGTAAAAGTTTTTGAATACTTAATTTTTACACGGGGGAAACTAGAATTTTGAAGTCATATTAACGAAGATGGTTGTATTATATTTAGAGAGACCACCACAGCAAGGGCATATACTGGACTGTAAGCTCCATAAGGGCAAGGATGTTTGATTCTTCCGTTCCCAGCTTCAAGAGCAGTTCTGGGATGTAGCAGATGCTCAGAAGATTATTTCAGAAAGTCTTTGAAAGAGAAAAGGGAGGACATTGATAGAGTACAGATGAAGTGCTTGAGGCAAAGGGAATAGTTTATAAATGGATACATTTTGGAAGAAAAGGAACAGCGGACAAAGGGAATAGTCTGCTGACACAATTCAACAAATATAGGCACTGTTTATTTCTAAGGCTTAATGGAGTTTTGAGAATCAAGGAAAACAGTCTCTACTCTGAAGGAGCTTACAGTTTTAGAGAGTTAGGTATCTGCTATTAGCTATCTACTGCTGTCTATTGCCATATAATAATTACCCCAAAAGATAGTGTTTAACATGGCAATAAACATTTATTACCTCTCACAGGTTCTGTGATTCAAGAGTTCAGGAGCAGTTTGGCTGAGTGGTTTTAGGCTCAGGGTCTCTTTAGAGATTGCAGTAGTATGTCAGCTGGGATCGCCGTCTTCCAAAGGCTTGACTGAGACTGGCAGATCCTCTTCCAAGGAGGCTAATCATATGGCTGGCAAGTTGGTGCCCGCTGTTGGGGGAAGTCTCAGTTTCTCTCCATGTGGGCCCCTCCACAGAGCTTGCTTGCCCTCATGGCATGGCTGCTGGCTTCCCTCTGAGCAAGTAATCCAAGAGACCAAGCTACGTTGTCTTTTATGACTTAGCTTCAGAAATTACATACCATCCTTTCTCCAGCATTCTGTAGGTCACACACTGCAGGAAAGGACTACACAAGGATGTGACTACTAGGAGGTGAGGAGCATTGGGGGCCAACCTGGAGGCTGGCTACCACAGCGGGAAGCGTAGAAAAAGCTAAGTGTTGAAAGAAAGCACAACGTGCTGGGGGAGGGGAGGGAAGGACTCAGAGGAGGTAAAGATTACTTTTGGGATGATGAGGGAATTGGGAAAGATTTAATTCTTTTAAGAGATATTCACAGATATTTATTGTGTGCTTACTGTGTGCCTTCCACATGGTAGGGTAATTTGTGGAAATGGACACTGAATTAGGGCCACATGAAATGTTTTAAGTAGTCTAGGCCAGCATTGACACTAAGGACAAATGTTTGATCTTTATGTGTAAGGTGAAGGTGGAGTCATTTTTCTGATGTTGAAGAGAACAGTAACTTATCAGGGTGATAGACAAGCAGTTACAGAGTGTAAGTAGTTAAGAGAATGAATACTAGAGCCAGACTGTCTGGGTTTGAATCCTGGCTCCACCACTTGCTAGCTCTGTGACCTTGGGTGTGTGACTGTGATACTTTTGCTACTTTATCTTCTCAGTGACTCACTAACTGTAAAATGGGGATAATAATGGTGCCTGCTTTATATTGCTGCTATGAGGATTAAAAAGTTAAAAATATGCCAGGTTCTTGGAACAGCTTTACATGCATCATCATCATCATCATCATCATCATCATTATTTTTTGGCAGTAATGTAGAACTGACATGGGCGAGTGAGGTTGGAGGGAGAGATGAATGAATGTAAAATGATGTGAGTATTGAGAAGGAGGCGTTTAAATGTCAATCATTGCTGCTTCAGCATCAGTTTTTCCAGTTCAGATATCTACATCCAGATAAATTTTATTTCTCCAATTAGAGTGAAGCAGTGGTTTTATTAGTTGAACTCCACAGTTAAAACAAGACCTCAGAAGGTGCACAGTTTCCTATTAAGGGTATCTCATACCCTCTTATTGTCCCTGTAAATTCCTGGGCCCTCTATCTGCAGAATGGGTTTAGCCAGAAGCAGTCCTTAAAGTTGCATATGCTTCAGAAGAGCTTAGAGGTGGAACTAGGCGCCATAGCAAAAATACCTAGAATGAGAACTTTTGTGACTGAGTCACAAAAGAATCTGCAGAATTCTTAAAAACATTAACTATATAACTTCTATGGAGAGGGAAGATAATTGAACTCCATGTCGCTGCAGGTGTTGAAGAAGAAATTGGGTGAACTGCCAGGGTGTCTTGGGTGGAGCTAATTGCTTAAGTTGCCTTCAGTTCTGCGATTTAGTGACTAGTGACTCAAGTCCAATTCTCATTGTTTAGTTGAATGGAGGCACTGAGAAATTAAATGGTTTGAGGTTCCACAATAATCTAATGGCTGAGCCTGGACTACTTCCTCACCCTTTGTTTAAGACCAACTCACATAGCAGTAATAAAAGGTCTGCAGAATCCTAGGAAGACTGAGTGTTGTGAAAATTTCCTTTTTTTTTTAAGTTTTTAAAAAAAATTTATTTTAATTTATTTATTTTTGGCCGTGTTGGGTCTTCGTTGGTGTGTGCGGGCTTTCTGTAGTTGCAGTGAGTGGGGGCTACTCTTCGTTGCTTTGCGTGGGCTTCTCATTGCGGTGGCTTCTCTTGTTGCAGAGCACAGGCTCTAGGTGCATGGGCTTCAGTAGTTGTGGCACGAGAGCTCAGTAGTTGTGGCTCGAGAGCTCAGTAGTTGTGGCTCGTGGGCTCTAGAGCTCAGGCTCAGTAGTTGTGGCGCACAGGCTTAGTTGCTCCGTGGCATGTGGGATCTTCCCGGGCCAGGGCTCGAACCTGTGTCCCTGCATTGGCAGGCGGATTCTTAACCAGTGCACCACCAGGGAAGACCCGAAAATTTCTTTTTCTTTTCTTCGGATACCATATTTTTACTTTTGTGGTATGTCTGGTTCATTTGCTTCTTCACTCACTCTTGCTAATGTGCATTTAGAAATCATTTCCTGTATAAATGAGTACCAGTAACGAGTAATTTGGGTAGTTCATTTGGAAATCCGGAGTGTATCCTCTGTTACTGAATTTGAAGATAGGTGGGCTGTTTTCAGGTTTTTGACCTCTGAAATTGTGGGAATTATGGGTCAGTTTGGTTTGCTGAAAAGTCTTTGTTTTGGTATCAAAATTTAAAGTATCATGGGTATAATTTGAAAAAAAAAATTCTAAACTTCCTAGTATGAGAGAGTAAAATAATTAGTGAGGTAACATGTCAAGTTGTAAGAGTGTGAGCAGAGCTAGGTACTGACAATTATCAGCTGTGTAGCCTTAGACTCACTACTTAACCTTATGTGACTCGATTTCCTCATCTGTAAAGTGGAGTTAAAAATTCTTACAACATGAGGTTGTTATTAGGAGTATGGAGAAATGTAAAGGGGAGTAACGGTGACATGTGCTTTGTTAGTCATTGTGTTACCTCATTAATGCTCACACCAGCTCTGTGAAATAAGTAATAATAGCACCATTTTGCAGATCAGGTTAGAGAAGCTTGGAGAGATGAACTAATTTAGGAAGATCACAGTCAGGATTTGAACCAGGTCTCTCTGTGAATTAAAAGATGGTGACTCCCTACCATAATATGTTTGAAGTGCCTAACTTTACCTCCAGTAAATGTTTGTTCCTGTTCACTTTCTTTTGCATAGCTAGTGAAAATGTCAATACAGTGGGAATTTTTTATGGTAGTGATCAAGGTGTTATAGCTCTCAAAATATTCTTTGTAATATTCCTTATATGGGGACTTCCCTCGTGACACAGTGGTTGAGAGTCCGCCTGTCAATGCAAGGGACATGGGTTTAAGCCCTGGTCCGGGAGGATCCCACATGCCGCGGAGCAATGAAGCCCATGCGCCACAACTACTGAGCCTGTGCTCTAGAGCCCGCGAGCCACAGCTACTGAGCCCACGCGCCACAACTACTGAAGCTCCTGCGCCTAGAGCCCGTGCTCTGCAACAAGAGAAGCCACTGCAATGAGAAGTCTGCGCACCGCAACAAAAGAGTAGCGCCCGCTGGGCGCAACTAGAGAAAGCCCGCACAACAACGAAGACCCAATGCAACCAAAAATACATAAATAAATTTATTTTTTAAAAAAAGTTAAAAAAAAATTCCTTATATGTATCTTGCTGCCATTCCTGAAATGGAAAGCTGTAATAGTGACTTCACATTTTAAGTTGCACGTTAAAATACTTACTAAATAAGGGCATACCAAAATATCCAAATTAAAATTTTTTTTCAGTGTTTCAGTATCTTTGTAACTGTAAATGGTGCAAGTTATGCCAGAGTCTCTTAATGGTGGTTAATTTGTACATATTTTCACTACCACAAAATTTACAGGAACTTGGAAATTTGTCCTTTCCTCATACTTTAGGACACGCCATGTTGCATTTTGGTATTAAGAGTTGTGTTATCGTGGTTGAAACTGGCTTTATTGTTGATTTTATATTTTGTTATATGATGTATATCTTTAAAGTCTTTTAAAATTTGCCACATATATGTCTTGGCTTTTTTTTTAAAAGGTAGAGATGGGGAAACAATTTCAAAATGAAAAGTTAGGATCATTTTCTTTCTTATTCTTTTTTTTAAGTTTTTTTTTTTTAAATTTATTTATTTATTTTATTTTATGGCTGTGTTGGGTCTTCGTTTCTGTGTGAGGGCTTTCTCTAGTTGCGGCAAGTGGGGGCCACTCTTCATCGCGGTGCGCGGACCTCTCATTATCGCGGCCTCTCTTGTTGCGGAGCACAGGCTCCAGACGCGCAGGCTCAGTAATTGTGGCTCACGGGCCTAGTTACTCCGCGGCATGTGGGATCTTCCCAGACCAGGGCTCGAACCCATGTCCCCTGCATTGGCAGGTGGATTCTCAACCACTGCACCACCAGGGAAGCCCTTCTTTCTTACTCTTGATACATGTTATAATCACTTTCTATGAACAATCACTTGAACTAAAGCTTCCATTCAGGAGCTGTACATTCTTTAATTCTAACATTCCAGGTTAATGCCCTGAGGTCATGACAGTGAAGGCAAAGATTTCATGGTATTTTAAATTCTTTTTTTTTTTTTTAAGTATTTATTTATTTGGTTGCGCTGGGTCTTAGTTGCAGCATGTGAACTCCTAGTTGCGGCATGCATGTGGGATCTAGTTCTCTGACCAGGTATCGAACCCGGGCCCCCTGCATTGCGAGCGCGGAGTCTTAACCACTGTGCCTCCAGGGAAGTCCCTTAAATTCTGTTTTATAGTCAGTGATCATTCACATTATCTTGCTGATATTTCCTTTCTGTTCAGACTTTTTTTTTTTTTTCCTGGGGTTGGGGTGTGGGGGATGTGTGGTCCTGGAATGGGAATAATAGGCAACCAAGAATATAATGAGATCATAGGCTAGTGATTTGAAATTAAATAAATTTAGATATTTCCTTTACTTAGTAGAAGTTCATAGGATGGTATGGTTAATTTGTGTATCTGTCATGAATCTTTGGGTACCTCGTGTCAAACAATTATTTATTTAATCATTCTCCTAAATCAGTCACTGCAGCATAATTGACACCCCCCCCCCTTTTGGCTTTACCTGTAAGCTGATTCTGAAGGTGAACCTAGCAGAAACAGTATGTGTGAAAACTGGACATGACTTGTACAATTTGGATAAGCTATTCATGACATTTTACTTTCAACATGTTTAATAACCTTTTGGGTGCCTAAATAAAACTGAGTTAATTATAGTGTAACCTTTTGTTCTATTTGGAGAGTGTTAAGGGATTTTTGAATACGCTCCAAAATTCACCTTCATCAAGTGAGCTTAGAAAGCTCTTTCTAGAGCAGGAATTCTCAAGACTACCTGCATGATTGTTTCTACTTCTTCTGGCCACTCTTTTTGTTTTATTTTTAAAAAGAAGAGTAGATTTTCCCTGCTCTTTGGAGATAGTAATGATGAGTTTTAGAGTTGAATGCACCTGTTTTCAATCGTGGCTCTACTGCTCATTGGCTCTGTGATGTTGGGTGAGGGAATTAATCTTTCTGAATCTCTGCTTCCTCATAGGATAGATGTGGGGGGTAAATAAAGTTACATGTAAAGCATTCAGCACATAATGGACGTTTAATTCATGTTAACTTTCATAGCACCCAGAATTTTTCTTTTGTAGCACTAGCCACAATTGCAGCTAAATAATTATGTAATTATTTTATGATTTTCTTCTCATAAGCTTCACGAGGCTAAGGCCCAAGTCTGTCTATTCCCGGCTGTATTCCCAGCATGCAGCATAGTGCTTGGCATGGCATATAATAGATGCTCAATAAATACTTGAATGAATGAAAGTGACTCACCTCCTCTTCTTAACCTGTCCTCCCTTGCCTTAAAGGACAATGTCCTGAACTTATTTCCTTTGGCCCATTTGGGACTTGTTACTCGAAGTTTTATCTATTAAAGATGGGAGCTGGGTAAAGGGGAGGGCAATGTACAGATGAATAACCAGAAAGAGTAGAGCAATATTCAAAGTAAATTATACATACTCTGGACTTTCTAACCCTCTCTAATCTGGTGTCCAGCTCCAAATTCTACCAGTACGGTTTTCAGTGAGGCCACTACTGACTTACATGTTGCTGAGCCATTGGGTTGTCTCTAGCTTAGTAAAGTGGTAACAATTCTGGTTACTCAGGTAAGAACCTTGGAGTCATCTTCTCTTTCCTTCCCACTTCATATCCACTCCGTGGGCAAATCCTGTTAGCTTCTTCCATATGCATAATCTGATCACTTCTCATCACCTCCACCATAATCGCCCTTGTCTAAGCCATCTGTATTAGTGTCCTGTGGCTGCTGTAACACATTACCAGAAACTTGGTGGCTTAAAACACTGAGTATTTATTCTCTTATAGTCCTGAAGGTCAGATGTCTGAAACCAGTTTCACTGGGCTGAAATCAAGGTGTCAGCAGCAGAGCTGCAGCCCTTCCAGAGGCCTTAGGGGAGAGTCTGTTCCTTGCCTCTTCTAGCTTCTGGTGACTGCTGGCATTCCTTGTCTTGAGGCAGTGTCTCTTCAGTTTTCAAGGCCAGCATCTTCAAATTTCTCTCTGCACATCTTCTCTGTGTTTGTCACATCTCTCTCTGCCTCTTTTATAAAGACATGTGATTGCGTTTAAGGCTGACCCAGATAATCCAGGATAGTTGTCCCATCTCAAGATCCTTAGCTTAATCACATCTACAAAGATAACTCCCCCTTTTTTGGACATATAAGGTAATATTCACAGGTTCCAAGGATTAGGATATGGAGGATGTGGATATCTTTTAGGGTGCCATTTTTCAGTCTTCCACACTCTGTCCTTTGGACCCCAAAGATTCACATCTGTCCCACATGCAAAATACATTCATCGCATTCCAGCATTCCCGAGTCTCAACCAGTTGCAGCATCAACTCAAGTCAAAGATCTCATCTAAATATCATCAGCTCAAAAGTCCAGAATCTCATCATATAAATCATTACATCAGGTATAGGGGAGACTTCTGGGTATGATCCATCTTGGGACAAGATTTCTTTCTATCTGTGGACCTGGGAAACGAGAAAACAAGTTACGTGTTCCCAAAAATACAGTGGTGGGAGAGGCAAAATATGACTGTCATAGACATTCCCATTCCAAAAAGGAGAAAATGCAAGGAGTAAGTGTGTGACCGGTCCCAAGCAATTTCAGAATTCAGCAGGGAAAATTTCATAGGTTGCAAAGCCTGGGAGTAATCCTCTGGGGCTAGAGACTCTGCCCTCTGGGCCTGTGGCTCTGGCTTCTAGGCCCAAGGCTCAGTTCTTGGAGTTATTCCTACTTTTTCTTGAAGGGTAGCACATGTTTTCAGCTGAGTAGTTTTATTAGTAGTTAAATTGCCTGTAGAATTTTGGTAGTCTGACAGTCTTCCTTTGTTCTCTTTCTGTCCCTTTCAGGCCAAGCTGGCAGTGTTTCTGCTGATAAAACATTCTCAGAAGCCTTTTGGGTCTCCTGTGTATGTCTCAGGGATTCTTGTCATTAGACAAGAAGGTCCTCCAATCTCATGTCTCTTCCTAGCTTCTGCTTAGATGGTTGGTTGAGGGGGTCCCTGAGTTACATGTGTAATCTTTCAGCACAAGTCAAAGGTTGTCCAGGCACACTCTTGGCTTTCTCTCCACAACAGTGCTTTCTTAATAGTATATCTCCTAATTTTAGCATTTTCTGTGATCTAGATAAGCTGAGAATTTCCCAAATCATTATGTCCTGGTTTCTTTTGTTTAACATTTTGCCCATCAATTTACCTTTCTGGTTGCATTTTACTGTAAGCAGCAAGAAGAAACCAGGCTGCACCTTCAACTTGTTGCTTGAAAATCTCCTTAGCTAAATATCCAAGTTCATCACTTATCCAAGCTAAATATCCAAGTTCTGCTTTTCACACAACTGTAGGACAAAATTCAGGTAAGTTTTTTTTTTTGCCTCTATCTAAACAGGATCGTTTTTCCTCCAGTTCCCAATAATGTTCCTCATTTCCTTCTGTGCCCTCACCAGGAGCACCTTTAATGTTCATATTTTACCAGCCTTCTGTTTATGATGGCATATGTATTCTCTAAAACAATATATAGGCTTTATCTATTGTGCTTCTCACTTCCTTTTGAGCTCTTACCAGGAGTGCTTTCAGTGTCCATGTTTCTACCAACAATCTGTTTTAAGGCAATCTAGGCTCTTTAAATTATGCTTCTCAAAATTCTTCCAGCTTCTACGCATTATCCAATTTCAAAGCCATTTCCATATTTTTAAGAATTTGTTACAGCAGCACCCCACTTGAAGATACCAAAATCTGTATCAGTCAGGGTTCAACCAGAGAAACAGAACCAGCAGGAGATTAAGGGGTTTATTATCAGGTTGTAGGGGCTGGCTAGGCGACTGGGACATTCATAGGCTAGGCTGTCAAGAAGGATAGATTGGACCTCTCAGTAGGAGCGGAAGTTGGTATCCACAGGTGAAATTTCTTCTGAGGAACCTCAGTTCTGCTCTTAAGGCCTTTTAACTGATTGATTCAGGCCCACCTGGATCATCTAGAATAATCCCCTTTACTTAAAGTCAACTGATTATGAATGTTAATCACATCTACAAAATACCTTCACAGCAACACTTATATTAGTGTTTGAATAACTGGGGACCTTAGCCTAACCAAGGAGACACAACTGACTGTCACATTATTATTATTCTCTTGCCTGGATTATTGCAGTAGCTTCCTTTGAACTGGACTCCCTTCTTCTGCCCTTGATTTCTTATGATCTGCTCTCCACGTAGATCATAGAGCTTATGATTTGCTCTCCAGAGTCAATTCCATGGTCTTCCACTCTCCTCCTTGCTTACTGTACTGCAACCTCACTGGATTCCTTGCTGTTACTGGGTTGTACCAGGTTTTTGTGTTTGCTGTTCCCTCTGCCTGAAATGCTCTATCCCTGGATCTTCACATGGTTTACTTCCTCACTTTTTTCAGATCTTTGCTCAGATGTTACGTTATTAGACCATCATATATAAAAAAGCCACTTTACTCCCCAATCCCAGACATTCCCTATTTCCCTTATCCTGCTTCACTTTCTCCACAGGATTAATCACCCCTTGACATGTATTTATTTGCTGTCTGTCTCCTCCCACTAGATGATAGTCTCTGCAAGGGCAGGTACTTTGTTTTGTTTATTGTTGTGTCCTCAGCACCATCAATGCTTGGCACGTAGTAGGTGCTTAATAAATATTTTTTGAATGAATTACTGAATGAAGGAATGGATATTTTCATTCCTGTTTTTCCTCCCAAGTGGTATCTAACATAGTTGATCACTTTCTTTCTTGAACCATTTTATATTCTTGGTATGACATGATTCTCCTAGTTTTTCATCTGATACCTTATCCCTTCCTTCTACCTCTCCTGCCATTCTTTCTCAGTCTCTTTTGCTAGCTGTTTTTCATCCTGACCTGAATGTGGGATTTTCTCAGGACTCTGGCTCAAACCGTCTTATTGCGTCTCTCTGTAGGAGATCCCATCTAATCGCATAGCTTTAACCACCAGTTATATGCCAATGATTCCCAAATGTGTATCTCTATCTTTTTTTGAACACAAATCACTTTGCCACCTCTACTTGGATGTCTCACAGACACCTCCAATTTACATTTCAGACTGAACTTTTAACCTTCATTTCCTCTTGTCAGAGTTGTTCCTGCTCCGGTGTCCCCCATTTCTGTAAATGGCAATTCTGTCCACCTAGTACATAAGCCAGAAATCGGAGGGGTCGTCTTTGACATTTCCTTCTGTCCTCACATCCATTCCATCATCAGTTTCTATTAATAATCACTCCATAAATATTATCTCCTTTGTCAACTTCTCATTTCTCCTACTAAAGCCACTCCAGCTAGTCCAAGCCATGCTCTTTCCAGGGCCACTTCAATAAATTCTTAGCTAATTTTCCTGCTTCCAGCCTTCCCCCTGACTCTTTCTCCACAGCGAAGCCAGAGTTTCAGATGCAAATTTAATCATATCACTGTTCCTCTTTCCCTAAGCCTTTCACTGTATGTAGGCTCCAAGCAGATAACTTACATGAATGGAATTGGGTAGGTCAGGGATTTTTAATAAGGAGTGGTAGGAACTGTAGCAGTTGGAGAGAACGTGCCCTGTCTAGAGAGGACAGCCACTACTCAATTTTGATGTATTGCTGACATGTGGGAGTATTGGCCCAGAATTGCTGATCTTCTGATTTTTTCCAAGGGAAGCCAGAAATCTGGATTTTTTTTAATTGTGAATTTTCTCTATTTTAAAATGTTGACAACCAATTTGAATTTAAAAGATTTCTATACTTAGGAATAAATTTACTGAAATATATAAAAAACTTTTACGTTGAAAATCACAAAACATTGCTGAGAAAAATTAAAGAAGACCTAAATAAGTAGAGATGTGTACAGTGTTCGCGGTTTGAAAGACCCAGTGTTGTTAAACAGTCCACTTTGCCTCAACTAATCTAAAGATTCAGTGTGTTGGCAATCTAAATTCCCGCAGGCTTTTTTTGTGGAAATTGATATGCTGAATCTAAAAGGTATGTGGAATTGCAAAGAATTTACAATAGCCAAACAACTTAGAAGTGGAAGAACAAACTTAGAGGAATTAAATTAACTGATTTCAAGACTTATTATAAAGCTTGAGTAATAAAGACACTGTGATGTTGCTGTAGAAAAAACATATTGAGCATCAACCACAATAGAGTCCTGAAGGGGACACATATGATCAATTGATTTTTTAGCAAAGGCTAAAACATAATTCAGGAGGGGAAAGGATAGTCTTTTCAAGAAATGTTGCTGGAACAATTGATGGATATTTGTGTGTAAAGTAATGAGTCTTAATCCCTGTCTCACACTATACAGAAAAATTAATTTGAAGTGGCTCGTAGACCTAAACATACAAACTAAAGCCATAAAATTTATAGGCAAAATTATAAGAGAAGATCTTGGAGGCCTTGAGGTAGGCAGAGATTTTTTTAGGACACAGAAAGCCTGAACCAACCATAGAAGAAAAAATTGATAAATCAGACCGTATCAAAAGTAAAATTTTTTTTTCTACAAAATACACTGTAAGAAATGAAAAGGTAAGCCACAGGCTAGGAGGAAACATTTACAAACACACACATACTATCTATATAGCTATATATATATATATATATATATATATATATATATATATATATACACACACACACACACACACACACACACACACACACATACACATACATATATATGACTTAAATCCAGAGTATGTGAAACACTTTAAAATTCAGTAATATGACAAATGGCCCAGTTAAAAATGAGCAGAAGTTTGCATAGACCCTTCACAGAAGAAAATATATTTGAATGCCTAAAAGCATATGAAAAGGTGCTCAACATCATTAGTTACCAGGGAAGTACAAATTAAAACCACAATGAGATACCACTTCATACCCACAAGAATAGCTAAAAATTAAAAAAAAAAAAAAAAAAAAGACAATTCCAAGTATCGGTGAGGATTTGAAACAGCTAGAATTAATGTATGTTGCTGGTGGCGGTGTGAAATGGTACAGCCACTTTGGAAAACAATTGGTCAGTCTCTCCTAAAGTTTGACCTAAACAATTGGTCAGTCTCTCCTAAAGTCTCTCCATCCTCCTCTTTGGTGTTTATTATCTAAGAGAAACGAAAACATATGCACAAAAAGACCACATCAATGTTCATGGTAGCTTTATTCATAATGGCCAAAAAACTGGAAACAACCCGGATGCCATCATCAGCAGGTGAATAGATAAACCATGGATAAACAGTGAATTATCGATACATGCAGCAATGTGAATGAATCTCAAAAACACGTTGAGTGAAAGTAAGACACAGAAGAGAACTTACTGTATGGTTTCATTTATACTGAAGTTTTAGAATAGGCAAAACTAATTTATAGTAATAGAAATTAGGTCTGTGGTTGGAGTGGGGGTGTGTGGAGATTGACTGAAAAAGGACATGAGGGATGATGGGAATGTTTTTTTGATTTGGCGTGGTGACTACACAATAGTGTACATTCGTCAGAACTCACTGAACCCCTTGAAAATGTACACTTCAAATGTGTGCATTTTATTGTGAGTAAATCATACCTCAGAGTTGATTTTAAAAAATACTGTACGGGTCAGCACTCTGGATTAGACAAAAGATGTGTGCATGCCAAATTTGGTTGAGGTCAGCCAGTTTCTAACAGCCGATCTATACCCCCACTCGTGCATACACTGCAAGAGGGCCTGGCCTGTAATAGGTCTTCAGATTCTGTTCAATGAATGTTGCAGCTCCCTTGCAAGAAAATATCCCATCCTTTATCCTGCAGTTTTCTGACTCCAGTCATTTTTATGGAGTTAATTGGTTTCTCCTGGCCCTAGTACCTTGAGTACAAATCAGTCCATTCATTCAGATAGTTACTGAGCATCTACCACATGTAAAACCCTGACCAAATAAAGTACTTGCTAACTGTCAGTTGATTATGTGTATATATATATATATATATATATGAAAATTACATTTTACTTATAAAAGCAGAGGCTTGGTAAGCTCTTCTTGCTTAGAATGTTTCAGCTACTATTTCTTTGTCTTGAGCATTTACAGTCTGCTATCTGTGGAAAAATAGCATAGGCTTAATAACAGACTCTTTACATAGTAACTTCTCAGATGAGAGGAAGCAAAACATTTCAGAATATCATTCAGTTATAGCTGTAGAAATGGCAGATTTCTTTTCTAGTCAGAGTCTATGAGGGAGGAGGGGACTGACTTAACTGTGTTGCTAGGACCAAATTGCTTCTTGGTCTTATAGCGAGTCTGCAGCTGGATGTTGTCTTCATCAAATTTGGTTATGGCTGTGTACTTTTATAGGTCACCAAGCAGAGTTATTACATGGGTTTTCAACCAGAACTTTAAAAAGCACTGGTTATCATTCTCTACTGATAATTGTTCCTTTCCTGACTTTGATCGGGCTGCCCTGAATTCTCCAAATAGCCTTCTTCCTCCCCTTCCCTAAACTATGTCCTCGCCCATTTTAAAAGTTAGCCTAAGGCTTAACTCCTTTACAAAACAACTTTCCTTGATTAATACAATCTCAAACTTGTTTTCAGACTCTCCTCTCCCCATGGTACCCTCTTATTATTTCTCTCTCTCTCTCCTTTTTTTTTTTTTTTTTTTGGGGGGGGGGCCTTGCCATGTGGCATGCAGGATCTTAGTTCCCCGCCCAGGGATCGAACCTGTGCCCACTGCAGTGGAAGTGCCGAGTCCTAACCACTGGACCATCAGGGAATTCCCTCATTTCTCTTTTTTAACTTAGCATTTCTTTTTTTCACCAAGACCTTTTCTTCCTATTAACGTTATAATTCATTGAGGGTGGGGGGTGGCAGCTGTACCATTTTCTCTCTGTGTATCTAATATAAGATCTGTACCAAGTGGGTTTAATAAATAAAACAAAGATTGGTGGTACATTCTACTGTGAAGGTAAGTAACACGTAACTCAGATTCCATAATGGTGAAAAGCACAGTACTTTAGATAACTGTGGACCTAGGTGTTTTCTCCACCTTTTGTTGGCACAGTTCCCTAGGAAGGAAGCCAGGGAGATTAAGAGTTGCCTGTATCTGATAATAGCCCAGAAACTTAAGAGCAGGCAGTTCCCACAGCAGCAATCTGAGTCCAGTAAGAGAGCTTAATGAACTGCCTGTACCTCTACAGTCATCAGAGTTTGTCTCTGTGCCGAGATATCAGAAGCACTGAATGAAAGAAAGTTAACAGGAGTATGAGAATGAGGAAAAAAGAAGTGGGCGTTGGAATTGCATACGTGTGTAATCTTGATAGTTTATTTTAATTTGGAAAGATGTTATGCTCATTGACACGTTTCTCTGATTAAAATTGTTTCTACTTATGCCTGTGCTAAAATTAGTATCATACTGAAGAGAGGACTGTGGTTTGTCTGCCTTTCAGAATATATTATTTCAAATACCTTTTATCTTTGAAGGATTCAGAATCTTATTTAGTCATTTCACTGTCTAAGATTAAATTTACTTTAATTTTACATTCTCACCAACAGTGCACAAGCGTTCCAATTTCTCCACATCCTTACCAGTGCTTGTTATTTTTTTTCGTAGTAGACATGCTAATGGACATGAGGTGGTAGTCTTTTACATAGTCAGTGTTTTCATCTATGACTGGTAGGTAGCATAATGTCGCCTCTATAGTTCTTATCACAGTACTGTTTTCCCCCCCAACACTTATCAGTCATATCTGAAGTGCTTATTTTTTACTTGTTACCATAAGAGCCATAAAGGCAGGGACCTTGTCTGTCTTCATCACTAGTATCTCTAGGGCTGAGACAGTACCTGACACATTATCCTTACTTAGCGAGTATTTGATGAATGAATGAATGAATGAATGGAAAGCAGAGAGGCTTAGTGTAGTGGTTGAAACAAAAGACTTTGGCATCAGACAGACTTGGGTTTGAATCCTGGTTTCCTTATTTACAAAATGCTTTCCTCATAGGATTGTGGTGAGATTAAATGAGATCACATACGTAAAACCCTCAGTACAGCACCTGGCACATTGTAATTATCTGGTAAGTGGCAGCTATTATTATTAGGGAGAGGTCAGCTGGCCAGCGGGGCATCAGTAGGCTTGGGGCTTAAAAAAACCCTCATTTTGTCACTAATAAGATGTGACATTTCAAAAAGAATTTTATTTATTTATTTGGCTGTGTCGGGTCTTAATTGCAGCGCACAGGCTCTTCTCTGCGACATGCGGGCTTCCCTCTAGTTGTGGCACGTGGGCTCTAGAGCGCTCGTGCTCAGTATTTGCATCGCATGTGGGATCTTAGTTCCCTGACCAGGGATCAAACCCGCGTCCCCTGCATTGGAACGCGGATTCTTAACCACGGGATCACCAGGGAAGTCCCATAAGCGGTGCAATATTGATCAAGTTGTCTAAGCTCTTTAGTCTGAGTTTTTTTCCCCTGTAAGAGCATTAATCCCAAAAGGCCCTTCTGTGATTTTCATTTGATCCTTACGTTTGTCACTGTGTTCACTCCAGCAGTCATTACCATTTCACACTATCTCAACTTCAGTTACAGTAGGAGATTGTTCACCTCAGAGTCTGAATTTCAGAGCATCTAAATGATAGAATTAATTTAAAAGAATATTTTATAGAAAAGATCATTCCATTTCAAAAGTTAAACCATTAAAATAGTTGAAGAATAATTTGCCCTAGTATGAAGTATTTAGTAATGATTTAATATGCCAGGTTGTGTACAACCACTCAGTGATCATAGAAGTGGAGGAATGCAGATTGTAACGGAGATTGCAGTGATACTGTGGTGGTTTTGCTGAGTTGTGTTGCACTCAGCTCTTGGGGAGACTTGCTTTAAAGATACCTTTTTGTCCATTTGCTATACTGTTGAATGATGGAGGAAATAAAATAACCCTTAAGAGAAGACTTCTGACTTCTGAAATGTTGGTGGTTGTGTCCCTGATGTTCTTAGCAAATATAGGCCCAGATATTTAAACTCAATCTGGCTGGGTTTGACAGAAAGAGAATTTCATCAATTTTTCCAACTAAGTAAGATGTTGTGGCTCCGTCCAGCAGTTATTTGTTTTTTTGTACAAATAACTCAGAGCAGAGGATGGAAGAAACTTGCTTTTATTATCTGTTTTATGCTAGACACTGTTAGGGGCTTTCGTGTACACTGTCTTGTTTGTTTATTTATTTATTTTTGTCTGCATTGGGTCTTCGTTGCTGCGTGCAGGCTTTCTCTAGTTGAGGCGAGCGGGGGCTACTCTTTGTTGCGGTGCGCAGGCTTCTCATTGCAGTGGCTTCTCTTGCTGCAGAGCACAGGCTCTAGGCGCGCGGGCTTCAGTAGTTGTGGCTTGCAGGTTCAGTAGTTGTGGCGCATGGGCTTAGTTGCTCCGTGGCATGTGGGATCTTCCCAGACCAGGGCTCGAACCCGTGTCCCCTGCATTGGCAGGCAGATTCTTAACCACTGTGCCACCAGGGGAGTCCTGTCTTATTTGGTTTTATTTGTTGATGGAATAGTTGTTTTTGCATGTACATGTTGCTCAGTGTCACCACCCTAAATCACTTAGAGACAATCCTGGAATGGTCCTTGTACATGAGTCCCTATAAGCTTTTCTTAGGGAGTCACTGCTGCTAGCCCCAAGAAAGTATATGCTGCCTTCAAGGAGAAGCTCCTTTGGCTTCATTAAGGGCAAATAACCTGGATAGCTTTTGCCACCAAACTCCCTTGCCTCTTCAGAGAGGTGCTTTCTGGTGGTCTGTCTCCAAGTAGGAATCCTAAACACTTTCCACGCTGAAGAAATATTACAATTGGTGGTTAGACTCCCAGATGAAACACACACACACAAACACACACACACACACACACATATGTGTAAACTTATTTATCTATTAGTACATTAGTCATGTGGAAGACTTTCTGTAATTTAGATCTCTATTTAAACGTTTGTTTAGTGGAAAGAGTATGGGCCATGGAAGCCACTTAATGGTTGTGTGACCCTGAGCTAGTATCAACTTCTCTGGGCCTATGCCCTTATCAGTAAAAGGGGGGATATATTTCTCTTGTAGGAATAATATCAAGATTAAGTGATGCAATGTAGGTGTAGCCCCACAGATGTTGGTACTGTCTATCGCTCCTCTTTCCATTCTGTTTTTCAAATAACTGAGTAAAATCTCTTTGAGCGTAACTTGGTTTGTTAGTGCCTTTATCAAGGTTGCTTAGTCACGTGCCTCAGGGCTTGACAATGGAATTTGTTTTTCTTTCTTTATTAACTACAAATGCTATTAGAAATTTATTCTTGGGACTTTCCTGGTGGTCCAGCGGTTAAGACTCCATGCTCCCAGTGCAGGGGGCCCCGGTTCCATCCCTGGTCAGGGAACTAGATCCCGCATGATGCAACTAAGAGCCTGCATGCCGCAACTGAAGATCCCGCGTGCCGCAACTAAGACCCAGCGCAGCCAAGTAAATAAATAGATAAATTTTTTTTTAAGAAAGGAAATTTATTCTTGTTTAGACTTCGGAATGAGAAAGCTTTTTTAAAAACAGAATTAAATAGGTTTGCTTTAGGCATCTTTCTGAGATCTAGCCAATTTGGACAGGAAAATTAGAATTGCTTTCATAGTAGAGTTCCCACCTGGGGCATAGTTGGCAATAAGAAAGGTTGTGCGATCACATTCCTCATCAGATGTTCAGTAAAGTTTATTGTTACCTGAAAAACTTGAGGAAGGTCCCTACTCCTTGCCTTTCAGTCAAGAAGCTGATTGTGGATTAGGAGATGAGTAAATGAAAATTAATCTGGCTTTGGCAATTGGAGAATGAGAAAAATGCTTACCCCCAGGCATCTAGGCTTGTTTCAGCTTCCCAGAGAGCTCCTCAGAGGTCATCACCCATTGGTAGTAAGCATTAAAAACAAAACAAAACAAAAAAAACTGTAGGTGAAGCCTGGACTAAGTAGGGTAATTTAAAAGATTTTAGATTGGTAATGGAATGCAGACATGATTTTTACTGGCCACAATCAATTTTGGTTTTACTCATCTAAAATTCCTCTTGGTAAAAATTATTATTCTCTTTCAATCCATTCTCTCCAGAGTAGCAGCAATGATCTTAAAAACATAAACTGAATCATGTCACTTCTCTGCTTAAAACCCTCACCTCCAACCATTTCCCATGACACTTAGAATAAAATCCAGATTTCTTCCCATGACCTACACTGCACACATGCTTTATCTATGCTGACCTCACCACCTAGTCCCTCCCCCCTTCAGTCAGTTACATTATCATCCCTTGGTATGATGATAGTTGTTCAACTTTCCTTATCACCATGTTTACAAAGTAGATTCTTTCTACTCATAAAGTTCCTTCTTTGATTTCTTTGTAACTTGGAGAAGTTTGTAATTAGTTTTCTGCTTGATGGCTTGCTTACTTGCTTGTTTTTGTCTTTCTGTGCTCTGAGATTATAAACCACATGAGGGCAGGGACCATGTTTTATCTTTTTTTGTCTAGTACGTGCTGGCACGTGGTAGGTTTTTAATATATATTTGTTGAATGAATGACAGTTTGATAATTTCTGCGTTATAGGGAAATCGATACTTTAGTTCATAAAGGAAGGCATTTTCCTTTTGATCTGACAGTCTGTGAGATGATGAAGGTCAGCATGGGAAAAAAAGAAATGATTTGTTTCTCTGGGTTGAATCTTTCAGAATTAATTTAGATGGTGCCTGGGAACCTTTTCCCGATTGGCCAGAGTTGGATTAGATCTCCCTCTTGTTTGGTCTGTGACACTGTGTGCTTGCCTCTTTCATAAAACAGATTACTACTGGATTCTTTGAGGGAGAGAGAATTTAGTTTATCATTGTATCCTCAGAACTCAGGTTGGTGCCTGGAACCTGCTAGATGTGCTTGATAAGTATTTGTTCAGTGAGAAATAAGTGTTAAATTCGAGATACATATTAAAAAATGAACAGTTTTTATTCTGGTAGATTATGGAGCTCATTGGTTCCAAGAATCACTTTGTTCTTTGTTTTTCAGGTTCACCAGATCATGACATAAGTTAAAAAAAAAAAATCTTTATAATGGACTATTTCAAACACATGTAAAAGTAGAGACTAATAAAATCAACCACCACCATGGACCTGTCACCCAGTTTCAACAATTATCAGCACATGACCAATCTTGTTTAACCTTGCTCCCCTCTTCCGCCTCAGTATTTAAAAACAAATCCCAGACATTATATCATTTCATCTGTAAATACTTCAGAAGGGTATAATCAGTTTAAGAACTAGTTAACTTTTGGAAAAACCTGATAGAAAAATTCCATTTGCCTCCTTGAATCTAATTGTAGATGCCAGCTGGTGAAATTCCATGTGCTAAACCACTCCCAGGGCCTGACTCACTATTGAAAGCATATACTCAATTGTAATTGCTGAGATAGCAGCAGTTTGCTGGAATATGTTATCATGGTAAAGTATGTTTCTATTGGATATAGAGAGATTACCAATAAGTGAAAACTCGTAAGTCAGAGATAAGTTTTTTCCTTTAGACATGTGTAAAGACAGATGATACTTTTGACACTGCATTACAAGCCTTTGAGATTTCGTCTGGAAAATGAAGATGAAATATGGTTTGTGGATTAATAGAGTAATTTCCCATAGTACTTTGTGGCTGGATTCTTGAGAGTCACAATTGGTGGTACAATGAAAAGTAAGAGTGCTGGAAGACTCAGAACTAGAAAGACTCCTAAGCCTTGGGAGGTGGAGGGGTTAGAACTTGGGCCAGCAGAAAAGACACGTGGCTTGGAAGTGGTTATGGTTAGGTTTATTCTAGAAGTTAAAGTTGTAACTTAGATCTCTGTAAATAGCCTAGGTGAAATAAAATTTCCTTTAGG
Organism: Balaenoptera acutorostrata; assembly: GCF_949987535.1. Taxonomy (NCBI): domain Eukaryota; kingdom Metazoa; phylum Chordata; class Mammalia; order Artiodactyla; family Balaenopteridae; genus Balaenoptera; species Balaenoptera acutorostrata. The sequence goes on from NC_080074.1 coordinate 8,441,297, forward strand.
ACAGGAAGAGAAGGCACTGTTTTCTTTCGGCAAATATTTTAAAGGATTAAGTACTACCTTTTAAAAATTTGGAGGTTGGCACTGAGTGAATGGTTGGACTAGAACAGTGTTTTCCCGTGATCCAAGTTTTTTTGGTGGAAAAGAGATGAAGGGGGGATGTAAATGATCATAACTGCCTTTAACTACTTTTCTTTAACCAACCATGTAAGAGAACAAGACTGATTCTAAGAGGCTACAAGTCCCAGACCTGCAAGGACCACAACCTTGCTTTCTCCTTAGCCTGAAGCACTAGATGAGTCTTCTATATGTTAGATTGGTAGGAGGTGGTGGACATGGTGATCGTAAGTTAATTCTTGGCAATTTATTTTGAAAATCTGCTCCTTTATTCTTGCCTTTGTTCTCCCATAACCCTTAGTTAATTCCTCTAGTAAAGTACTTAGCATACAATGCCTTGAATAGGGATTTTGTCATAATCATCTGTGTATCCTTAGCGTCTAGCACATGGTCACTTGGAAAATATTTGTTGACACATGATGATCCCTTTCCAGCCCTGAGATGATGTGATTTTGTGATTTCTCCCATGGCCTTGACTCAGAATGTGGGTGTGGTACTAGTTCTGTGTAGGCTCCTCTCTTTATTGTTCTCTCTAGATGCATTTGTTCTCAGGCTCTGGACTGTTCTCTTCTTTTGGGACCTTCCAGGGAACAGAAGGAGAGAAAAATTTGTGTTTAGAACAAGAGGAGTATGTGAGACTGAAGATGATCGTGTTAGGATCACTGGAATCCTCCAGCTGCCATCAGATGAAGAACTCAGTGTTGGCTGAAGAATTCAGATGCCAGGAGCTCATTGTATTTTATTATTTTATTATTGTTACTATTTTCTTATTTCTCCTCACTTACTGTGATTTGACCCCCTACCTATACCTGTAGGGTGGAATGAATTTTAGTTCTGATTTTCAAGCTTTAAAGGATACAGTCAGTCATTGGGAATTAAACAGCATCAAACTATGAGTATTTTTTTTGTGTATATTGTAACTGCTAAAATTAATTTGTTATAAAATGGTAGCATCTAGGCCAAACTAACCTATAGTTTATCATCTGTTACAAGATAGTAAAATGGAAATGCTTTTAAAAACCATTATTTCATCAATCTGACCCTGTTTACCTGTTGGAAATGTTGGAAGGCCAACTATCTCAAACAACATACACAAAACTAAAAGTACACTATTCATTTTCTTCTCTAAACTTAATTTTTTCCACCCGCAGCTTTCCCTGTTTTATTTGACGACAATCCTACTCTTTTAGTTGCTCTGATCAAAACTTTGGACTCTCATTTTTCTCTCATACCCCACATCCAGTCTACCATGAAAACTTACTGGGCCCACCCTCAAAATATATCCAAAATCAGCCACGTCTCACCTTCTCTGCTGCTACCGCTGTGGTCCAAGCCACTGTCCTCTCTTGCCCGGATTATTGTAGTGCCTCCTAACTGACCTCCCAGCTTCTACCCTTTCCTTTGTTTTCAACACAGCAGCCTGAACCATTCATATGCCTAAGTCAGGTCATGTCACTCCTCTGTTCAAAAGCAGTGGCTCCAAGCCAAGGAATGTAGGCAGCCTCTAGAAACTGGAAAAGGCAAGGAAGCATTCTCCCCAAGAGTTCCAGAAAACAATTCATCCCTACCACCACCTTGATTTTAGCCCATTGAGACCTGTGCCAGACTTCTGCCCTTCAGAACTGTAAGATAACAAATTTTTGTTTCTTTTAAGCCACTTAAAAAAAAAAAAAGAAAAGCAGTGGCTCCCCTGCATTGCCCCCCCCCGCCGCCCCGTTCCACTCCGAGCAGAGAATCCTGTAAGGCCTTATATTATCTGGTCTTGTCGTAACCTCTCTGACCTTACTTAACTATATCCCCCTTGCTCCCTCTGCTGCAGCCACGCTACTTTTCTTGCCGTTCCTTGAACATGACAGTCCTGCTTCTGTCTTAGGGCCTTTGCATTGGCTGTTTCCTCTTTCTGGAATGCTCTTCCTCTAGATATCTGCATGGCTGAATCTCTCATGACTGTCGAATCTTTGCTTCTGTCGCTTTCTCAATGAGGCCTACTCTGATCATCTTATTTAAAAATTGCAAGTCCTCTTCCCCCAACACTTCTTATTCCCTTTTTTCTGATCTACTTTTTCTTTTTCTTCCCTAAAGCATTCATTACATTTTAAGATCTTTGTAGTTTACTTATTATATTTATTATTTTAGTATCTGTCTCTCCATATTAGAATATAAGCTCCACAAGAGCAAGGATCTATGTCTTTCTAGATCACTGATGTGTCTTTTGCAACTACAGTGCCTGGCACATAGTAGGCCATTACTAAATAAATGAATAATCACTGATAGATAAACGAATTGTGAGCTATTGAACTGTTTCTTTTACTTAAATCCATGCTTTTGCAGCACCTAGAGTTGATATCAACAAAGCAGTTTATATGTTTGAATATACCACCAATAACAACTCTTCATGGTTATTCTGAAAGATAGGTGGTATTATCCATCTATTATTTTTTAGCGTCTCTGAGCCTCAGAGAAGCTAAGCAACTTATCCCTAGATCGTATGGCTAATAAAGGTAGGAGCTGACATACAAATCCAGATCTGACTCCAAAGCCTACATTCTCTGCTGCCATATTATATCTCCTTAAACCATTCATTCAACAAATATTTATCAAGTGCCTACCATGTTCTAGGCACTGTTGACAAATAGCAATTTACTGTGGGATACTAACAAAAGTATTTTATATTTTGTCATTTTTGTTGTGTTCTTCTTGAGCACTGAGAAGTTTAATGTATTTATTTTATTTATCTGCAAGCTCTGCTTAAATGCAGGTAGAAATAAGCGTGAAAATGCCTATGGTAAAACTTTGGTTATCCAGAGATCAACTTTCTGTCATTTTCAAGCATCCAAAAGAGTTCTTAACGCAAAACCAAGAAAAAGAAAAGCAAGTGCCTTAGATAGTCAAGAAACAACTTTTGAGCATTGTTGACGATTCTTGAGAAGACTTGAAGTGCCAAAAGTGCTGTGAGTAGTCACTTCTTCCAGAAATTGAAGGAGTGTGTTGATTAAACTGGCAGTGTCTGGTTATAAATAGATCAACATTTTTTGAGAAGAAAGCCAAAAAGCATAGATGAAAGGATATTAAGACATGCAGAGAAGGCAGAATGGAGTATGGTGGTAGTCATAGTGTGCAAGATTTGAAGTGAGTAGTGCACTGAATGAGTGGTAGACACTTGAGAACCATGATGAAGAGCCAGATGATAAGACACTTGTTGTGGGGTGGAGATGGACCAGTGCCATAGGAACACCTTCAAATGCAAAATGTTTTGAAGCCATAGACATAAGAATCCTCTCCTTTGAATGCAAAGGAAAACCGCAATGAGATACCATTTCACATCCATTAGGATGGCTATTACCAAAAAACTGCAAGGAGGAGAAACTGGACCCCTGTGTATCACTGGTGTAAAATGGTGCAGCCACTGTGGAAAACAGTTTTGTGGTTCCTCAAAAAGTTAAACACAGGGGGCCCTCCCTGGTGGCGCAGTGGTTAGGAATCCGTCTGCCAGTGCAGGGGACATGGATTCAACCCCTGGTCTGGGAAGATCCCACGTGCCGCGGAGCAACTAAGCCCGTATGCCACAACTACTGAGCTTGCACTCTAGAGCCTGCATGCCACAACTACTGAAGCCCGTGTGCCTAGAGCCCATGCTCCGCAACAAGAGAAGCCATCGCAGTGAGAAACCTGTGCACTGCAAAGAAGAGTAGCCCCCGCTCACCGCAACTAGAGAAAGCCCGTGTGCAGCAATGAAGACCCAATGCAGCCAAAAATAAATAAATAAATTTATTTTTTAAACAAAGTTAAACACAGAACTTCCATAGGTACAGCAATTCTACTTCTAAGCAAATATCCAAAATAATTGAAAGAAGGGACCTAAACAGATACTTGTATACCAACGTTCACGGCAGCATTATTCATAATAGTTAAAAGATGGAAACAACCCAAATGTCCCTCCACTGATGAGTGGATAAACAAAATGTGTTATGTACATACGATAGGATATTATTCTGCCTTAAAAAAGAAGGAAATTCTGGAACAATCTACAACATGGGAACCTTGAAGACATTATGCTAAGTGAAAGAAGCCAGGCACAAAAGGACAAAAATTGTATGATTCCACTCATATGAAGTACCTTGAATAGGTAAATTCATAAAGACAGAAAGTAGAATAGTGTTACTGGGGGCTAGAGGGAGGGGAAATGGGGAGTTACTGTCTAATGAGTACAGAGTTCCTGTTTGGGATGAGGAAAAAGTTTTGGAGGTGGCTAGTGGTGATGGTTCCACAACATTGTGAATATATTTAATGCCACTGAATTTTACAGTTAAAAATGGTTAAAATGGTAAATCTTATGTATATTTTACCACACATATACACAAAAGAACCCTCTCCTCATGTGCATGCACGTGAGTGGGAGTGTGTACGGGGAGGGCACAAATGTGCCATGCCGCACTGAAGGCTGGTCCCTCCCGCTCAGACACTCCACTTCTGTGATGGTGGAGATGTGCTCTCTCCGGTAGTGTGATAACCAGCCAAGTCATTCAGCTGCAGCCACCTTTGTAAGCACAGGAGAGCGATTCAGTCATTAAGAAAATGTTAACTTACAAGAAACTTGAAATCCTTTCTGGAAAGAAGTACTAGGGGACTGGGTGGGAAAGAGACCTACTTTTCACTATATGCTCATTGCACTGTTAGGTTTTTTTAAACCATAGGTACGTATTACCTATTTTGAAAAATTAAAATAATTTATTATGGGAAAAAAGCAAGGAATAATAAAAACTATTGATTTTATTCTGTTTAAGAAAATAGGAATGTACATGTTTATTTAAGACTTGCTGGGGCTTCCCTAGTGGCGCAGTGGTTGAGAATCTGCCTGCCAATGCCGGGCACATGGGTTCGAGCCCTGGTCTGGGAAGATCCCACATGCCGCAGAGCGGCTGGGCCCGTGAGCCACAGTTACTGAGCCTGCGCGTCTGGAGCCTGTGCTCCGCAATGGGAGAGGCCGCGGCAGTGAGAGGCCCGCGCACCGCGATGAAGAGTGGCCCCCGCTTGCCAGAACTGGAGAAAGCCCTCACACAAAAACGAAGACCCAACACAGCCAAAAATAAATAAATTAATTAATTAAAAAAAAAAAAAAAAAAAAGACTTGCTGCGGAGGTGTCTGAGTCAGCTTTGAGGTCTAAACATAATTAGAACACTGATAGACGGACTCCTTTGTGAATCCACTCGTAATAGGGGCTTTGCTGCGGTTTACTCTCCACCAATACCACCTTACAGTGTTAGGAGAGTCACATAAGAGAACAGATGTTCAAACACCTGGATTTTGCTTTGCAGTTTCAAAAAGTGATAGCTATATCTGCCCATCCGGAGTTACATCTGAGTCTTAATACACAGTGAAATAGGAGATGCTTCCATTACTTGTTATGGGGTGACGGCAGGGGAAGGTGAAACTGGGAGCTTTGATAGAGTTGGAAACTCTTCTTATGAGTGCAGGGTTTGAGGTTTTAGTTTTTTATTTGTAAAGTATTGTCTGTGTTCTAGTGCCTTACCAAGCATATGTTAGGTTGAATGCTGAATGCTGCAGCTGGGTTGACCAGCCGGGTCTTACTTATTCCCTCCCTCCCTCCCTCCCTCTATAATATATATGTATATATAGTACCTATGGTATTGCTTCCTTTTTCCACTTGTCACCTTAATTAATTGTTATATTAACTGTAATTTTTGCATCCAAGTTAAATTGATAGTAGGAAAGGAAGGGCTTTTGGTGCATGTGAAAGGCAGCAGGTTTCTAGTCTCTTCTAGAGGAGGTTATAGACACACTCTGGGAACGCAGCGGTCTTTCTCGACTCCCCTTTTGAGACTCTAGTAACTCCAGCCAGTACCGGCACTTCGAGGGGGCTGCATGGACCGACATTTCTGACTCCCTTACTTGTTCCAGGAGGCCCACTCCACTTAATACTCTATCTTTGGAAGTGGAAGGAAGAGCAAATAGAGGAATCAGGCAAAATGAGGTTAAGATATTTTTTTTAGGTGTTCAGTTTGAGGAGGTATGTAACCATACCTTGTAGAGGCTGATTGATTAAAAACCACAGTTCACTTATTTAATTGGGAATTGTTTTTCTCCTCCTTTTTTGATATCAGAGTCAAACCTTTATATTGATTTTTCTTTCCTCTTTCCTCCTTTTCCTTTTTTTCCCTTCCATTTTATTTTTTTGTTACTTTCCTTTTATTTTTTGCATCTCTTCCGTGCAAATTAAAATGAGACAGTAGAATTCGTTCAGAAGAAATATTTGTTTGAAAGAAGACCCTGAATTCTATGAAATTGCTTTTTTAATATTTTCTAATTTCTCTTGTGATTTTTTTCATTTATTTATTTATTTGTTTGCATCAGGTCTTAGTTGTGGCAGGTGGGCTCCTTAGTTGCAGCAGGCAGGCTCCTTAGTTGTGGCACATGGGCTCCTTAGTTGCAGCAGGTGGGCTCCTTAGTTGCGGCAGGCGGGCTCGTTAGTTGTGGCATGCAAACTCTTAGTTGCAGCATACATGTGGGATCTAGTTCCCTGACCAGGGATCGGACCCGGGCCCCCTGCATTGGGAGCTCGGAGTGTTAACCACTGTGCCTCCAGGGAAGTCCCGAAATTGCTTTTTTTGTGTGTGTGTGTGAAGTTTATATTTTAGAAGGTAAGGATAATGTCATCTTAGATTGTAAAAATTATTCCCATACCCTTAGGGATGTAAGAAAAACCTTTTAAAGCTAAACTTCTAGCAAAGATTCTATAGGTCATTGAGCCAAAAGCATTGAAAATAACTGCTATAGTCTTCTACTGCCTAAGTTTTTAAGGGTCAGCATTTCCAAATCTTCAGGGCACACATCTAATTTTTAAATTCTTCTCAGGGAATGAATGTAGTTATTTAAACTTTTCTTCTGTTGTAATTTCCAAAACATTTTCTGTCTTAATAAAACAGTGTGTTTAGTAGTATGTAGTAGAATAAATAAATTGGACTAGTAATCAGATTCTGGTCCCAGTCTTCCTGTTATCAAGTCATTGAACCCCTTCTGCTCTGGTTCCCCAACTGAAATTGAAGGGACTGGATGTGTGAGCTTCTGAGGTTTATTTATAAAAATTTGGTCATTCCAGGTTTTATTAGAATTTTTCTAAAGCTGATAAAGTAAAAGGTTAAAAAAACTTTGCTTATAATACTGTTCATATAAAAAATATAATTTATTTCAATATAAAGTAAGTTAGACTTCGATTCTGAAGGGGCTTAGTCAGTGGATGACTAAAACAACCTTTTTATGAGATGGTCTCATGTAGAAATCAGTTTCAAAATACATTCTCTGACACCTTGGAACTAAAACCCCAGGATCTCATTTTAGGTGAGATTAATAATTGTAAGAAATCTGTCATTAGCTTGTATCTTATTTCTATTCAGATATTTAAAAATAGTAACTCATCACTATTTAGTTGACTTTTTCTGTTATGGCTTTCATTGAAATACTGTTGCTTTAGTCATTCTCCCTAAGTTTCTTTTCCTGAGAATAAAGGATTGAGCTCATACCTTTGCATAACGATCTAGAGAGTATTTTAAGCTTGGCATGTTCAAACCTGGCAGACTCGATTAATATTGGACAAACTAGCACATTAGAACACTTTTTTAAGTTCCAAGCCACAAATTGTTCTTTCAATGAACACGGGCATGTATACATTAATACTTAAGCCTTGAATAGCATAGACATTCAAAAGGCCGGTTGCTGTGGGTGCCTGATTTTCAGCGAGGCTCCTGCTTGCCCTGCACATTTCTTCCTCTGCTTTAAGCAGTGCCAAGAGCAGAGTCAAGAGAAGGTCTGGTCCTTCAGTGCTCTGCTACCTTTTGTTTTCGGCAAAGAAAATGGCTGCTGTTTTACTTTTTAACTCTTACCATATGGAAAGTTTCTATAAATAAACCTTGGATTTATGATTGGACTTCTAAATTTGTAACCTCTACCGCCCGTGACTAAAGCCAGTCTAAATACCTATTTAAACATACATACTGCCTACAAAGTTGTGGCATCCGTTCACTGAGAAAGGTCACCAGCCATAATATCTAAATAGTTAATTCAGTTAATTTCTCCTTTGTCCATTGACATGGATGAGGACCTTATTTTGTCATCAAGCAAAAACTAGTCAGCTGGTAGTGTTTGGTGAATCCACTTTGACTTTTTTGTGCATGACTTGTTGGTATAATTATGTAGCAGACATATTCATGAAGATGTAAAAGTGCATTAGATTTTTGACAGACTGAATGGTTTAAGTGTACTAAATGAGCTCACTTTTTAGAAGAATCCTATCATTATTCATTTTGTAAATTTGAGTTAGTCGGGCCTTCAGTCAACAAGTGCATAGATGGGCACCTATTACATGCCAGACACTGTGCTAGGTCTTGGGGGATATAGAGTTGTAGAAAAGATGTTACCTGTTCAGACAAGTAAGAGAAAAAAAAAGGAAACCTGGGGACAGTAGAATGTTTTATCATTGTAATGGAAAAATGGACAAATGCCATGTAGGTGTGGCAGAGAGGCCAGTAGATTAACTCTGGAGAATTGGAAGAGGTTATAGAAAAATGTTTTAATTGAATCTTAAACAATATTATTTACAATAATGGCTATATCTTATTGAGTGCCTACTGTATACTAGGACTAGTTTAATGTTACCCACCAGGGAAAAGGTGGGGAAAACATTCAAGGCAGTAGGAGAAACAAAGGAGCTATCAAAGATTGTGTATCCTAGAAGGAAGAAGTCTGGTATGGCTAACGGGGATGGGGAGGGAGGTCAGCGGCCAAGGCAAAGGCTAGTCAGACTGGATGGGATCAGATTATGAAGGACCTCAGATAGAGTCTGTCTGTCCCCACCACCATGTTTTTGTTCTCGTTTCCTTTCCTGAAGAACCTTTCTCCTCTCTTTGCCAATTTTTTTTTTTTTAAAGGTCCAGCTTTAAGGCACCTCTTCTGTAAAGCTTTCCTTTCCTTTTCCCAGAGGTTATTCATTTTTTCACTGAATGATTGCACAAAGAGAGTGTACCTCATAGTAGGGCATTCCATTTCTTGAACCATTTCTTGGATTTAGTCTGATCTCCCCAACTAGTTTCTCAACTCCTAAAGGGCAGAGAATAAATCATGTTTAGCATCTACTATAGTGCTCAGCCTACCATGGGGACTTAAATGTATAATGAGTGGATGAATATGGAACATATATAGATATCAACCATTGAGACAGCCCAGCCACAGTGGTTGAGATGGCCTACATTTATTTAAGAGGCATTTCTTAACACAAGTAAGAGCAGTTTTCAGAGGTATAGGCCAGTTGTCATTTGGATGTAAAATGAGTTAATAAGAGTATCTCATAGGGTTGTTGTGAGGATTAAATTAGTTAGTACATTTAAGCACTTAGAACAGTGCCTAGCATATAATAAGTATTCAATCAGTGTTACCTGTTATTTAACTCCACATATCTGGGCCTTTTTGCCAGTGACACTCAGCTACTGTTGTGGGCGTGGAGAGGATAGAAAGCAGATAAGAAACAGCTTCTTACCATTGAAACCAAATATGCTGTAGGAACTGGAAGAACTGCTTATATTGCATGAACTTTTATTTTTCTGTTTGTGTTTTAGTGATCGAAGGGTATGGTTGGCATGGAATTGAATTTCATCTGTCTGTGGGAATTGTAAACAAGGTAGGTCCCAGGTTTATTTATTCTTTCCTGCCTCCTTTTCTAAGGTGTTTGTTAGTATTTTCAGTTCCACTGAACTAGAATTGATCAGATTTGATTATTGTTTATGGAAACACTCAGCATGGCCCTATGATGGTCTGTCACCATGGTTTATTTAGTGTTGTGGACTACATCTAGTGTCTTGTCTGAGGGTATTGAATGCCAAGAAACAGCACAACCGATTTAGAGGGCAGAAGTTCTTGTATTGGAGCCATTATGTAAACCAGCTTGTAGTGGGAGGTGACAGGCTAGCTAATTCTTCTGGTCACTAAAATTCAGTAGCTTATGTGAATGGTAGACTAGATGCAATCGAAGGGCTTATCTTGACAGTAACCAGACCATCACTGACAACTATAAATTTTGTTACTGATGACAGAATCTGTCCATCTGTAACCACTAGAGTTTGTTTTGACACAGCATGCTTGTGTTCCTATCTTAAGCTCCGGAGTCTGAACAAAAGTACACCAGATATGACTTTGGCTCATATATCTGTCTTGTATCAGATGCCCACAAAAAAGGGCTATAGACGGCAGCTTCACACAGCTCTGCAAACCTATTTTTGGCAGAACATTTCCTGTCAAAGTAGGGACTAGTGCTGTTTCATGTAGTTTTAGTTCCACATAATCTTAGGTGTGTGGAGACCCCATTGCTCATTGGTGCAGGAAACTTGGATCATTTGGAGAGTGAAATTGGTAGCCAAAAAAACCAATGGCAGTACTCCCCAAAATCCTCCAACCAAGAATCCTGTGAACTTGAGCATGGGGTTCTCTGGGTTGATGACAATCTTTGGACTCTTGCTGCACCTGCACTTAGAATAGAATAGCTTCTTGAGACTGGCTTCCAGTCACAAAGAACAGGAACTGCTAATATATTGCTGCGGGGAAAAACAGTTGAGCCACTTCCAGTAGCAGAAGGAACATGGTCCTTGGAACTGACACTGCTGCCTAGGAAGGGAGGTAGAGAGAGTAAAGTTTAACTTTTGCAAATGGTCCTTGGAACTGACACTGCTGCCTAGGAAGGGAGGTAGAGAGAGTAAAGTTTAACTTTTGCAAATCAGTGCCTTCATCATCATCTGGTGGCCTGAATTTTCAGAGTCTGATCTAGGTGTTCAGTGAGGAAATTATCTTTTTTCTATTTTCCTGCTATATATTGGGGTATAATGAGCAGGAACTGTTTTATGGAAATACTCTAAGAATTAATGGAAAGGAAAGAAAGGAACTAACATTTATTGAATGCCTAGTAAAGGTTTGGCATGGTACCATAAACTGTAAAGTTCATTGATATTACAATTTTTCAAGTCTAGATGGATAATATCGTGAATATCACTATCTTGAACTATTTTGACTTTTATTATAGCCACTTAGAGGAGATAGAATTATATATTAATATATGCTATTTCATTTGTATCTGCTAGAGCATTCTTTTATGGAGGAAGAAAGAAAATACCTACATGACTTCTGAGTTTTTTTGTTTTTATTTTCTGGGCTTGCTACTGATTTAGCCAGAGTCAGAGAGGAGACTAGCAGGTCTGAAATTAGAGACACCTGTGCTGTTTTGGAAGCTGAGACTCTTGATCCAGGGTTCGCTGAAGTTGGTGCAGAGGGGAGGTCAGAGTAGGTTAATATTTTCATAGCTCGAAGCAAATGTGAATTGTGGTTGTTTATAGGTGCATTTTTGCTTGATCTTTGTTTGTAGTTACAAATGGGGTAAATAAAATACAGTACTGCTGTTTTGGGAAACTTCTGCAAAAGTCCCTGAACCAATGCAAATTAATCTTCTTCAAAAATACCAAAAAATTCCCCATGTGTATATTTTGACTGACTGAGGGAATTGACTGTTGCCATCAGACTTGTAAAGAAATTAACATACATTTTTAAAAACAATTATATATTTGATTTTCTGCTTTTAAATTTCTTAAAATTCTTCTCATAGGAGGTACCATCTCTGTATCTCAGGCACATGCAATAATGTGAGATCAGAATAAATTGTTACTCTCTTCTAGGGGACAGGAAATTAAGTCAAAGTGTTCCTTCTCCTTATTCCACATTTAAGGGTTCCAAATGCATTGTCTTTCTACCCTTAAGATAGTAAGATTTTGTGGTCCTAGCCAGGTTTTATAGAGAGTTACCCAGAGACACAATACTGTCCTTTATTGGGCTGAAATGAAAACATTAATATTTCTTAACCTATGAAAAATTTCCTTTTTATTTTCTTGTCTGTCGAATGAATTACTGTACTTTTCCTCTTGGCTACTTCCTTTCTTTAGTCAGAGGAACTCTAATAATATAATTTTCCCTCCTTGCTTTAGCGAACAAATACCACTTAAAAAAGAAAACAGCTTTATTGAGGCATAATTCATACACTGCAAAATTTGCCTTTTTGAGGTGTATGACTCAGTGATTTTTATCAGATTTGTAGAGTTGTGTAATCATTATCACATGGCAGTGTTACTTTTCCAGGACCCCAAAAAGATCTCTTGTAAACACCATTTTTTAACTTCCTCTAAAGTCATCCACAAATTCTGTTGTTGTGCGTCAAATTTAATCTCCTTCCTATAAAGTTTCCCAGCATTCTATCGCATGTCTTCTTCCCCCTTTTATTTTATTTTTTATTTTTAGAATTTTTTTGACATCTTTATTGGAGTATAATTGCTTTACAATGGTGTGTTAGTCCCCCTTTTATTTTTATATTAGTTTCTCATTGCACATCAAGCATATCATCCTTTTGTCATTTTAAGTCCATTCTCTCACCTCTTTTAAAAAAGTGTAATCTTTTTTAAAAAGAAGGGCTTTAACTTTTATTCAGAGTTATTCCCCTCCCCTCCCCACAAAAGCCTTAGGTCTCTCAGTAAAAGCTCTTGCATTATTCTTGGTTTCCTGTTCACTTCACTTGTTATTTATTTATTTTTAAAGGCAATCATGTATCTGGTTATTTCTCTTTGTATATGTAGATTAGGTATTTGCCTATTTGTAGAATTCTGCTTGGTACAGGAGTGTTCAGATGCTTAGTAGATAAAATAAGGTAAATGAATATTCTGGTACTTCTGAGCTTTTAAAAATTTTATCAGCGTATTGGTTATCTGCAGTTGACCCTTGAACAACATGGGTTTGAACTGCATGGCTTCACTTATACGCAGATTTTTTTCAATAAATACGTATACTGGGACTTCCCTAGTGGCGCAATGGTTAAGAATCTGCCTGCCAATGCAGGGGACACAGGTTCGATCCCTGGTCCGGGAAGACACCACATGCCACAGAGCAGCTAAGCCCGTGTGCCACAACTACTGAAGACTGCGCACCTAGAGCCCGTGCTCCGCAACAAGAGAAGCCACTGCAATGAGAAGCCCGCACACTGCAACGAAGAGTAGCTCCTGGTCTCCGCAACTAGAGAAAGCCTGCACGCAGCAATGAAGACCCAATGCAGCCAAAAATAAATAAATTAAATAAATAAATAAATAAATAAAATACATATACTACTGCACCATCTGTGGTTGGTTGAATCCTCAGACGTGGGACCACAGGTAAAGAGGGCTGACTATGGGACTTGAACATCCGCAGATTTTGGTATCTGTGGCAGGTTCTGGAACCAATTCCTTGCGAATACTGAGGCATGACTGTATTTCAACATAATAAATTATCCTAAAACTCAGTTTCAGCAGCTTGAAACAACAATAAATGTTATTGTACACAGTTTCTGTGGCTCAAGAATCTGGGAGCATTTTAAGTGAGTGATTCTGGCTCATGAGGTTGCACTCACAATGTCTGCTGGGGCTGTGGTCATCTGAAGGCTTGACTGGGGCCAGTGGATCCACTTCCAAGGCGGCTCACTCACATGGCTGTTGGCAGGAGGCCTCAGTTCCTTAACAGATGGACTTCTCCAGAGGACTGCTTGAGTTTTGTCACAGCATGGCAGCTGGCTTACCTCTAGAGCGACTAAGCTGAGAGAGTAAGGAGGAAGCCACAGTACCTTTTATGATTTCATGTCAGAAGTCACGTATTGTCACTTCTGTTACATTCTGTTCATTAGAAGAGAGTCACCAAGTACAGCCCACACTCGAGGGAGGTAGTAGTTTCCACCTTTTGCATGGAGGAGTATTAAAGAATTTGTGGGTATATTTTAAAGCTACCACACTTGGTATTTTAATGACTTTATTTTTGCCTATGGGAGTTCTGTAGCTGCTGCCTTTGTCCTTTGTTTTCAGTAGAATTTAGTTTTTGTTTTATTGTTCATGTGTATATCTAGGTTATGTTTTAATTTATTTTTGGTAATGGAAACTTTAACATTTTAGTTAAAGTGACTAACTAGGTTATAAATAAAACATGTGCTTTAAAGGTTGGATAAACCTTCTTCCCAAATTCAAATTTAGGGGATGAGAGTATATGGTGTAGTTTACTGGTAGGTTTTAAAATTGGACAAATTTCCTGGTAACAGAGGCTTCTGTATTTCCCTTCTCAGACAGGTTGTGAAGGAGTAGAATCTATACTTGCTGTTTGTCACTTCCACATCTCTTTCTACTTCTTAATCCACTGAGTTGTTCACTGCATATGGGTGCCAGCCTGAGGGTGTGTGTATGTGTGTGGGGGGGCTGAAGTCCAGCCTGAGCCCTGCTTATCAATCTGTGTGCCCACCCAAAGAAGGCACCCTTTATGAATTTGCATTTAGGTACCCTGTGGTCTCACTGAAGTCACCAGTCACTATTTTTTCCATATGCCAAATCAGTGAATACTTCTTTCTTTACATTAATTGGTTCATCAGGTATTTATTGAGCACCTTCGGTGTGCCAGGCATTGCTAGGGGCAGGACTCCTCTGAGGCATTTGGCACTGTTAAGGATTTTATTTTCTCAAGGCTGTCTGTCCGCAGAAGATCGTATTCTTTCCTCCTTCCTCTTTGGCTGCTGCTTCTCAGCATCTTTGGTAAGCTTCTTGTTCCCTGCTTAGCTCTCCGTTGTTGATACCCCCTGGGTCTCTCTAGTCTTGGTTGTAGACTTTAGCTCTCATCACTCTCTACATTCTTTGAGGATCTCTGCATCAAAACCTCTGGTTTTAGTCACTGCTTATTTGCTGTTGATTTCTAAGTAATTCCTTCACCCCAGACCTTTAACAAGGGCTAGACCTATTGATCCAGCTGCCTCCTGGGCATCTCCACATGGGTGTTCGTTCCATAGGTGCCTTAAACTTAACTTGTCCAAACTTATCTACCTCTCCCCACCTCCACCACCTCCTGCACCTGTTTATCTCCTGTATCTGGTGAGTGCAACATAAATCATTTCTTCATTCATATTACTCGTGTTAGAGACCTGGGAAATAACTTAGACCCCTCCTGTTACCACCTCAGTTTAAGCCTATTTAAAAAAAACAAGCAAGCAGCTTTACTGGGATATAATTCAGATACCATACAAGTCACCCAAGTAAAATATACAATTTTGTAGTTTTAGTATATTCATAGAGTTGTACAACCATCACCACAGTTTTAGAACATTTTCATCATCCCTCGAAGAAACCCCATAGGTATTAGCAGTCATTCCCTATTCCCTCCCTCCTCTCAGCCTCTGCCTTCTCCCCCAGCTGTAATATAACCCCTAACCTACTTTGTAATTCGATAGATTGCCTGTTCTGGACAGTTCATATAAATGCGGTCATAAAATGTGTGCTATTTTGTTACTGGCTTCTTTCACTTAGCATAATGTTTTCAGGGGTCATCTGTATTGTAGCATATATCAGTACTTCATTCCTTTTTATGAATGAATAATATTCCGTTGTATGGATATACCACATTTTAAAAATAAGTATTAGTGGATGGACATTTGGGTTGTTTCTACTCTTCGGCTATTATGACTAATGCTGCTACGGCCATTTGTGCACAAGTTTTTGTGTGAATGCATGTTTTCATATTTCTTGGCTGTATACTTAAAGGTTGAAGCCTATGTTTTTTTATCCCTCTGTATTACTGCAGTAGACTTCTAACCAGTCTCCCTGCCTCTTGACTTGCCACCTCTTTAATTTGCCCTCCACTTTACTATCCAAGTGATCTTTCTGACATGGAGATTTAAGCACGTCACTTCTCTACTTCTGTGTCTTGTGTGGCTGTGTATTGCTTTCAGGATAAAGTTCAAACTCAGCTTAACACACAGGCCATTTATGATCTGGCTCCTGCCTTCCTTTTTTTTCTTGCCATACTTTTCATTCTTGTTAGCCTAACCTCAACTGATGTCAGACTTTTTCCCATTAAGATTTTAAAGCTTCTAGAATGGTTAATCACTCTCTTTCCATGGGAAATAACTACTTATTCTTCAGAAGTCAGCTCTGGTCCCATTTGTGGTAAACTTTTTATTATCTTTTGTTTTATTAAACACCCTTTCTCTCTGCTCTTATAGTACCTTTACTGTAAGTGCATACTTTTACATAATGCTTATCACACTGTTCTCTGGACATTGAATCTTTTTTTTAAATTATGCAAATATAGCATTGGATTTATTCTTTTTTAAAATATTTTACTTTTTAAAATCAATTAATTAATTTTATTTATTTTTGGCTGTGTTGGGTCTTCGTTGCTGCACGCGCCCTTTCTCTAGTTGTGGCGAGTGGGGGCTACTCTTCGTTGCAGTGCACGGGCTTCTCATTGCGGTGGTTTCTCTCGTGGAGCACGGGCTCTAGGCGCGCGGGCTTCAGTAGTTGTGGCACGAGGGCACAGTAGTTGTGGCTCGCGGGCTTAGTTGCTCTGCAGTACGTGAGATCTTCCCGGACCAGGGCTCGAACCTGTGTCCCCTGCATTGGCAAGCGGAATCTTAACCACTGCACCACCAGGGAAGTCCTGTGGATTTATTCTTTACAGAAAATTTTTTTTCTTTTCCATTATGGTTTATTACAGGATATTGAATATAGTTCATTGTGCTATATAGTAGGACCTTGTTTATCTATTTTATGTATAGTAGTTTGTATCTGCTAATCCTAAACTCTTAATTTATCCCTCCCCCACCTCCTTTCCCCTTTGGTAGCCACAAGTTTGTTTTCTGTGTCTGTGAGTCTGTTTCTCTTTCGTAAATAAGTTCATTTCGTGTCATATTTTAGATTCCACATATAAGTGAATACCACATATGGTATTTGTCTTTCTCTTTCTGACTTACTTCAGTTAGTATGATAATCTCTAGGTTCATCCATGTTGCTGCAAATGGCATTATTTCATTATTGTTTATGGACGAGTTGTATTCCGTTGTGTATATGTGCCACATCTTATTTATCCATTCATCTGTCGATGGACACTTAGGTTGCTTCCATGTCTTGGCTACTGTAAATAGTGCTGCTGTGAACGTTGAGGTGCATGTATCTTTTCGAATTAGAGTTTTCTCCGGATATATGCCCAAGAGTGGGATTGCTGGATCAATGGGTAACTCTATTTTTAGTTTTTTAAGGAATCTTCATACTGTTTTCCATAGTGGCTGCACCAGTTTACATTCCCACCAAGAGTGTAGGAGGGTTCCCTTTTCTCTGCACCCTCTCTACCATTTGTCATTTGTAGACTTTTTAATGATGGTCATTTTGGCCAGTGTGAGGTGGTACTCATTGTAGTTTTGATTTACACTTCTCTAATAATTAGCGATGTTGAGCATCTTTTCATATGCCTGTTTGCCATCTGTATGTCTTCTTTGGAGAAATGTCTTTTTAGATCTTCTGCCCTTTTTTTGATTGGGTTGTTGGTTTTTTTTGTTATTGAGTTGTATGAGCTGTTTGTATATTTTGGAAATTAAGCCCTGGTTGGTAGCATCATTTGAAAATATTTTCTCCCAGTCCGTAGGTCGTCTTTTCATTTTATTTATGGTTTACTTTGCTGTGCAAAAGCTTGTAAGTTTGATTAGGTCCCATTTGTTTATTTCTGCTTTTATTTCTATTGCCTTGGGAGACTGACCTAAGAAAACATTAGTAAGGTTTATATCAGAGAATGTTTTGCCTATGTTCTCTTCTAGGGGTTTTATGATGTCATGTCTTATATTTAAGTTTTTAAGCCATTTTGAGTTTATTTTTGTGTATGGTGTGAGGGTGTGTTCCAACTTCAGTGATTTACATGTCCTTGGACATTGATTCTTCTGTTTGTTTCCCCAGGTAGACCGCAAATCTCTGCGGGAAGGAACCATATCTTCTTTGACTTTGTGTCTCCAGTGCCTAATAAAAACAAAAAAAAGTAGCTAGTATCTACTGGGTTGTTTAATATATGCCAGGCAGTACTCTAGCATTTTACATATATTTTGTCACTTAATCTTCAAAACGGCCCTTTGAAGTAGTACTGTTATTATCTTCCCTTTAAAAATGAGGATATCAAAGCACTAAGAGATTGAGTAATTTGCTAAAAGTTACACAAATAGCAAATAGTGGAGCTGGGATTTGGTAGAGCTGGGATTCAAACCTGTGCACTCTGATTCCAAAATCTGTGCTCTTATTTTTGTGTGTTGCTGCCATGGAGTCTGACACACATATATTTAGTAAATATTGGTGGGTGAGTGAACACTCACTGTTTCTGCACGCTGGGCCTTTACTTTAGAAATGGTTGTGTTAAGGTTCCTGCCAATACTATGTTTGTGCTCGGGGTTTATAAAGAAAGGAAGATAGGGGTTTGAGTCACAGTGGCCTGAATTCCTGTCTTACTCCCTGACTTCTGCTTCTTGATTCATTTCTCTTTCCTTTCTTCTTCCATAGAGAATGGTTCTGTTATTCTGTCTTAATTCTTTAGGTAATGTTTACATTAAGATTCCTGAGCTTTGTGTCTTTTTTAAACTTTTTTATTTTTTAAATTAATTAATTTATTTATTTTGGCTGTGTTGGGTCTTCGTTTCTGTGCGAGGGCTTTCTCTAGTTGCGGCAAGCGGGGGCCACTCTTCATCGCGGTGTGCCGGCCTTTCATTGTCGCAGCCTCTCTTGTTGCGGAGCACAGGCTCCAGACGCGCAGGCTCAGTAGTTGTGGCTTACAGGCCTAGTTGCTCCGCGGCATGTGGGATCTTCCCAGACCAGGGCTCGAACCCGTGTCCCCTGCATTGGCAGGCGGATTCTTAACCACTGTGCCACCAGGGAAGCCTGAGCTTTGTGTCTTGAATTATTTTCCACCTCAACCTTTTATTTTGGTAAGAGTAGTACAGTGATCGTCAAGAATAGTACATATTCACCAATTGTGAATGTTTTGCCACAGTTTTGTGTTCTCTCTCTTTCTCTCTACACGCATGCACACATATATATATTGTTGAAGCATTTAAGGGTTATTTTACTACTAAATATTTCAGCATTCATTTCTAAAGAATAAGGACATTTCTCTCATATAACCACGGTACAGTTGTCACACTCAGGAATGACAGTATTGACATATTATCATTATCTAACATGTAGTCCACATTGTACATATTTCCTTAGTTGTTCTAATAATGTCCTTTATAGCTTACTTTAAAAACTTTGAAATCCAGAATTCAGTCAGGAAATACATTGCATTTCGGTGTCATGTCTTTTGCCCTAAAATAGTTCCTTAGCCCTCTTTTAGGAAGGGAGCGGTGTCTTTCATGACATTGACATTTTGGGAAACCAGTTATTTTGCAGAATATCCCTCAGTTTGAATTTATCTGTTTCCTCTTGAATAACTTCAGGGTAAATATTGTGTGCAGGATGTTTTGTCTTAGTGCTTCACATCAGGAGGCTCATGATGTTAGTTTCAGTATCAGTGATGTTAAATCTCACGTTTGGTTAAGTTTCTATGTGCCATATTTATCCATTGTAAAGTTGCCTTTTCCCCTTTGTAAAATATAATCAGTTAGGGTAATAATAATTATTTCCTTTTGGTATCTTTTTCTTTTTATTAAATTTATTTATTTATAAATTTTTGGCTGCATTGGGTCTTCGTTGCTGCACATGGGCTTTCTCTAGTTGCTGTGAGCAACTACTCTTCGTTGCGGTGAGCGGTATTCTCATTGCGGTGGCTTTCTTGTTGCAGAGCACGGGGTCTAGGCGCATGGGCTTCAGTAGCTGTGGCTCGTGGGCTCTAGAGCGCAGGCTCAGTAGTTGTGGCTCACGGGCTTAGTTGCTCTGCGGCACGTGGGATCTTCCCGGACCAGGGCTCAAACCCATGTCCCCTGCATTGTCAGGCAGATTCTTAACCACTGCGCCTCCAGGGAAGCCCCTTTTGATATCTCTTGAAGTAATGAAGTACCATGTGGTTGTTAAAATAGAAATGCCTCTTAAGGAACAATTAAACAGGCTAACAGTTTAAAAATTGAGTATTATGTGCAAGGCAGCACGTACAAAATGGAGTTCAGAGTTCATTTAATTTGAGTTCTTTGTAATGTGAACTTTTAAGTGCAGAGTTTAAATATGATTGCTTAAGAGCCTTGGGATGAAAATCGAATTTTTCTTGGGTCACAGGAATTTTTGCTGATAACCTTTTCATAGTTAACTTTAGTGTATTAACATTTTTCATAGTTTTCAGATAAGTTCTTTCCTGCTCTTAAAGTCCCCTCCTCCTGTGTTCTTATTTGTGCCTTGAAACAATATAACTCTTGGTGAGGGCTCTGGAGTTGATCTGGGTGTGACTCCTGGCTCAGCCACTTAGTCACTAGATGATCTCTTTTTTTTTTACAAACTTATTTATTTTATGTTATGTTATTTTTGGCTGCGTTGGGTGTTCGTTGCTGCGTGCAGGCTTTCTCTAGTTGCAGTGAGCAGGGACTACTCTTCGTTGCGGTGCATGGGCTTCTCATTGCAGTGGCTTCTCTTGTCGTGGAGCATGGGCTCTAGGCGCATGGGCTTCAGTAGTGTGGCACGCAGGCTCAGCAGTTGTGGCACGCGGGTTCTAGAGCTCAGGCTCAGTAGTTGTGGCGCACGGGCTTAGTTGCTCCACAGCATGTGGGATCTTCCCAGACCAGGACTCCGACCTGTGTCCCCTGCATTGGCAGGTGGGTTCTTAACCACTGCGCCACCAGGGAAGTCCCTCAGTTTCTCCTCTTATAAGCTTGCTGCAGGTGTTAAATAAGCATTTGGCACTGTTTCTGGTCACATGTGTTTAGTAAGTGTTATATAGTCTTCTCAATCTGGTAAGACTTGTTACATATTACTCATTGACTTTTCCCTTAAGTTTGTGCACTGCACATGTATATATAAACATGTAAATGTACCTGGAGACTTTGTTCAAGGAAATAATCATAGACATTTTTTCTGTAATTCCCTCTGTCCCATCCTTTCTTCATGAAACTTGGGGGAAATGTAGATTCACTTTTAACTTAGAATCCATATGTTAACCTTTTTTTTTTTTTCCCCCTTAAATGTCTACATTTGCTGTATCCCGCTTCGAAAATAGCAGCCAGGAACTGCCTAGTGCTAGGAAAAAGGTGGTAAATATTCTTTCTACTTCAGACTGCATGATCTTAATGCTTCCTTGGAAACGGTTAAATTCCAGGAACTGATAGCTGCCTGACATTTCTGCCCTGAGTTGGAGGCCACAATTTATTATGTGGCAATCAGTTGAACTAAGGAGAATCATCTACATTTTTCAGTGGTTCTCAATCGGAGAGGTACCATATCTCCAGAGGGTATTTGGAAAAGTATGGGGCTTCCCTGGTGGTGCAGTGGTTGAGAATCTGCCTGCCAGTGCAGGGGACACGGGTTCGAGCCCTGGTCTGGGAAGATCCCACATGCCGCGGAGCAACTAGGCCCGTGAGCCACAACTACTGAGCCTGCACGTCTGGAGCCTGTGCTCCGCAACAAGAGAGGCCGCGATAGTGAGAGGCCCGCGCACCGCGATGAAGAGTGGCCCCCGCTTGCCGCAACTAGAGAAAGCCCTCGCACAGAAACGAAGACCCAACACAGCCAAAAATAAATAAATTAAAAAAAAAAAAAAAAGCAATCTGCCGCCCCGAACTGGTTGCGGACTCAGCCCACAGACACCATGTTAAAAAAAAAAAAAAAAAAAAGTATGGAGGCGTTTTTGGTTGTTACAGTGACTGTTAGGGGAGGGAGGAGATATGCCACTCCCATTTGGTGGGCAGGGATCAAGATAACAGTCCAAAACAAAGAATTACCCACCCAAAATGGCAATAGTGTTGCTGTTGAGAGACTCAGCTAATTGAACCTAAAGACTTGACGAAATTGGTAGATAATGTTTTATTTTATCTCAGTTATTTAATAAAAGGTTATTGCTTAAGGCAGGAAATTTTATGAAAGAATCTTTCAGAGCTGTAGTATATAACCTCTGAATTCTTCAAGGAGAAGTAAGCATATTTTCTTATTTGGGAGAGTAAGATTTTTTCCTGAAAATTCTGAAAGCAGTGCCATTATGAATGTGCATTGGTGGTGTTTCATCCCTAAAATTAGGAGTAGTTGAATGGTTAGAATGGTTTAGTGGTTAAAGAAAATTGGCATTATATTCCTTTAGTAATCTGTATATCTCCATGTTAGTAGAAATAACATAATTTGTGCTTGGCATTCCAGTGATGCTTGAATATTGCCTGTGCTGTTCTTTCTTTCTTTCTTTTTAAAAAGACCAAATGATGTATTTTTTTTGGCAGATCAATGAGATTATATTAGGTATGTATTTGAACTTGTTGTAGCTTGTTTCATTTGAACCTAATGTGGAACTTTGAAAAAAATTTTAGGGAAGATAAGTACTCTCAACTTCCTACGGAAAGTTTCACAAATTTTTTTGGACTGTGACTCATAATTGGAGACATATTTTATATTAGAACCCAGTTATACAATAAGTACATAGATATCTGAAACAAAAGTTTCATGAAATAATACCCTTACTACATTCTGATAGTTTCTATTTTATTTAGTTCAAAATGCTGACCTTGGTCTATTAAATTGATTTCATGACCAGTGTATTACAAATTGCAATATGAAAAATACTGCTTTAGGGTAAACATTCATGTGATTCTAACCCAAGGTTTAAAATATATCCCAATTATGACTATTTCTTTTCTTTAAAAAACTTTTTAAAAATTATAATGGTAAGAACACTTAAAATGAGATGTACCCTCTTAACAGATTTTTTAAGTGTACAATACAATAATAATATCTATGCACAATGTTGTACAGCAGATCTTTATAACTTATTCATCTTGCATACAAAACTGAAATTTTATACCCGTCGATTAGCCTGGTCCTCTTTAACCTTCCCCCCTAGTCCCTGGTAACCACCATTCTATTCTATGAGTTTGACGATCTTGATACCTCATGTGGGTGGAATTGTGCTATTTGTGCTTCTGTGACTGGCTTATTTCACCTCGCATAATGTCTTCAAGGTTCATCTATATTGTTGCATATTATAGGGTTTCCTTCTTTTTTAAGTTTGAATAATACCCCATTGTGTATATATATATATATATATCTATCACCTTTTAATTTATTTATATTAATTATTTTGGCCATGCTGCACAGCATGTGGGATCCTAGTTTCCCGACCAGCCCTGCGCTGGAAGCGCAGAGTCTTAACCACTGGGCCACCAGGAAAGTCCCTATATCACCTTTTTAAAGTTCATTAACCCATTAGGTTGTTTCCACATCTTGGCTGTTGTGAATAGCGGTGCATTGAACATATCTTATATCTCTTTGAAATCCCAACTTCAGTTATTTTGGAAAAATATCCAGAAGTGGGATTGCTGTATCATATGGTAGTTCTATTTTTAATTTTTTTTGAGGAACCTGCACGCCGTTTTCCATAATGGCTGTACCGTTGCATTCCCACCAACAGTGTATAAGGCTTCCAGTTTCCCCACATTCTCTCCAACACTTGTCTTTTTTTTTTTTTTTTTTTTAATAATAGCCATCCTAACAGTATGTGGTGATAGTTTATTGTGATTTTAGTTTGCATTTTCCTGATGATTGGTTGATATTGAGCATTTTTTCATATACTGTTGACAATTTGTATGTCTTCTTTAGAGAAATGTCTATGCAAGTCCTTTGCCCATTTTAAGTTGGGCTATTGGTTTTTTTGATATTGAATTGTAGGAATTCCTTATGTATTTAGGAAATTAACCCCTTATCAGATATATGGTTTGCAAATATTTTTCTCTCATTCTGTAGGTTTCCTTTTTCCTCTGTTGATTGTTTGCTGTGCAGAAGTTTTTTAGTCTAGTATACAGTCATCCCTCAGTATCTGTGGGGAATTTGTTCCAGGTGCCCAACAGATACCAAAATCCGCAGTGCTCAAGTCTCTTATATAAAATGGTATAGCATTTGCATATAACCTACACACATTCTCCTGTATACTTTAAATCATCTCTAGATTACTTACATTACCTAATGCAATATAAATGCTATCTAAATAGTTGCCTGCATGGCAAATTCAAGTTTTGCTTTTGGGGACTTTCTGGGATTTTTTTTCCTGAATTTTTTCCATCCACAGTTGGTTGAATCTGAGGATGCAGAGCCCACAGATACAAAGGGCCAAATGTAGTCCCATTTGTCTATTTTTGCTTTTGTTGCCTGTGCTTTTTTTTTTTTTAAATAAATTTATTTATTTATTTTTATTTTTGGCTGTGTTTGGTCTTCGTTGCTGCGTGCGGGCTTTCTCTAGTTGCAGCGAGCGGGGGCTACTCTTCGTTGCAGTGCGCAGGCATCTTATCGTGGTGGCTTCTCCTGTGGAGCCCGGGCTCTAGGTGTGCAGGCTTCAGAAGTTGTGGCACGCGGGCTCAGTAGTTGTGGCTTGCAGGCTCTAGAGCGCAGGCTCAGTAGTTGTGGTGCACGGGCTTAGTTGCTCCGCGACATGTGGGATCTTCCCGGACCAGGGCTCGAACCTATGTCCCCTGCATTGGCAGGCAGATTCTTAACCACTGCGCCACCAGGGAATCCCCAGTGGATTTATTTTTCAGCTCTCTGTTCTATTCCACTAATCTATATGCCTGCCTTTATGCCACTACCATATACTGTTTTAATCACTGTAGCTTTATAATATATTTTGAAATCAGGACGTGTGATACCTCCAGCTTTATTCTTTTTCAAGATTGTTTTGGCTATTTGGTGTCTTTTGTGGTTCAGTATGAAGTTTAGAATTGTTTTTTCTCTTTCTATAAAAAATACCATTGGGATTTAGATAAGGATTGCACTGAGTCTGTGATCTCTTTGGGTAGTATGGACATTTAAACAATATTAAGTCTTCCAATCCATGAACATGATCTTTCCATTTGTTTGTGTCTTTAATTTCTTTTGTCAGTGTTTTATTGTTTTCAGTGTACAAGTCTTTCACTTCCTTAGTTAAATTTGTTCCTTATTGTTTTATTCTTTCTGATGTTATGTTGTAAATGGGATTCTTCCCTTAATTTCCTTTTTAGATAGTTCGTTTATTAGTGTACGTTGATTTTGTATCCTGCAACTTTACTGAATTTGTTAGTTCTAATAGTTTGGGATTTTTTCGTGGAGTCTTTAGGGTTTTCTATATATAAAAACATGTCTGCAAACAGGAACAGTTTTACTTCTTCCTTTCTGATTTGGATGCCTTTTATTTATTTATTTTTCCTTTCCTAATTGCTTTGGCTGTGACTTCTGGTACTCTGTTAAGTAGAAATGGTGAGAGTGGGCATCCTTGCCTTGTTCCTGATCTTAGTGTCCAGTTTCAGTTTTTTACTGTTGAGTATGATGTTAGCTATGGGCTTTTTCTATATGGCTTTTGTTATGCTGAGGTAATTTCCATTTATTCCTAGTTTGTTGAGCTTTTTATTTAATCATGAAAGAGTGTTGGGTTTTATCAAATGCTTTTTCTGCATCTGTTGAGATGATCATGTGATTTTTATTCTTCATTATGTTAATGCAATGTATCGTATTAATTGATTTGTGTATGTTGAACCATCCTTGCATCCCAGAAATAACCAAATCTGACTATTTTACTATCTGCTCCACTACTGCTCTTGTCTAAGCCACCTTCATTTCTCTCTTAGACTTCTCCAGTAGCCTCCTAATTGCAATCCCCGTTTCCTCTCATGTTCTACCCCCATCCAGCTCTGTTCTCTTTTCCACTGTCTGAATGATGATTTTTTTTTTTTTAATTTTTTTTTTTTGCAGGGGGGATCTTAGTTCTCCAGTCAGGGCTTGAACCTAGGCCCTCGGCAGTGAAAGTGTGGAGTCCTAATAACCACTGGACTGCCAGGGAATTCCCTGAATGATGATTTTAAAATGTTATTCTGGTCACAATATCCCACTGACTATTGCTTTTTGTTATAAGTCTAACCTATATGTTTTTTAAAAGACTTATATAATGTTTTAATAAAAAGTTAAAAGTTAAAAGTTGAGGTAATCACCGATTTCATATATCTAGAACAAGTTATATCATGGAGCCCTCTTGCTCAGTAGCATTGAGGCTTAAACAGAATCTTCTCATCCCTGTTTGCTCATTTGCTGTTCTTACAGTCCTGCTGTATTCAGTTTAATTTCAGTGTATCACTTGGCTCCTTTTTGGATCTACTCTTCCTTTCAGTTTGGCAGAAATGGTAGCTGCTCTTCATTTTGTTGTAACTTCTTTTGGAGAGGGGGTGGTAAGCCAATATGAGATGAGATTTCGCATTTTAAAAGACAGGATAGCGTGCTGAATCAAATAGCCCAGAATCCTCCATACCTGTTTCATCATTTGTTTACAGAAAATGAATATGGTAGTGTGGAAATGCTGAGTTGGGAGTCAGCAGGTTGGGGTTCTCCTCCTGGCTTTGCCACTAATTCATCTGGTAACATTGAGCAGATTGCTTATAACTCTTCTGAGCTTTAGTTTCTTCATCATCTGAAATCATTGAATACTGTAGATTTCTTCAAACCCTAAAATTCACCCGTTCTACCACCTTTTGACAAGGTTTTGAGACAAAGAGTCTCTTTCTCTACTCAGCCATCCTGCATCTGAATGCCTAGAAGAAGGAAAATAAGTTTTAATCTATCACACTTGATGGGAATATTTCCAGAATTGTGGTTATAAAATAGTGTAAACATATAAAATACAGCAGATAACAAATAATTATATATACTACTGGGGGTGAAAAATGTAGATAAGCAGTTCCTTCCTGTGCACTTTATGTGAATTGCTCTGTAGTCACGATTGTATGATCTACTTTAAAGAGCCTTTTGGGCTCTGCTTTACTATGTTTTCCTTGAGTCACAAGGCTCATTTCCTGCGCCATTCTCTTTGTATTATGTTTTGTGCCTGGAGTGTACGTAATTCAGCCAGAGGTGAAGCTGGAGAATTCATTGCTTTGAGAGTTGGAAACCCTCCACTTACATCCTGAGGCAGTTTTGCAGGAGAATTCAGCACCAGAAAAGATAAGGATACCAAAGTTATGACCGCCCTGTTTGCCACTGCTGTTACATAGGGAGCTAAGTTAAGCACATTTGTCTAATAAAGCTATGTTTAATACTACTTTAATACTAAAGTTTAATACTACCAATTGTTAACAAGGCTGTGGGGAAGAGAAACCCTAATACACTGTAGAAGGATGTGTAATTTTTGGCAAGATTTTGTGAAGTTGAAAATGAATATATCCTATGAACCAGCAGTTAAAGGGATATATAACTCTACAGAGTTACATATACAAAAGGAAACATGTACAAGCATTTATGCAAAAGGAAACATGTACAAGCATTTTTATTTCAGTCAAATTTGTAATAGGAAAAATTTAGAAACAAATTATCCAACTACAGAGGAATGGATAATAATAAAGCAGTAGTAGTTTAATGCAATTTATTACTGTTATACAGTCAGAAGGACAAACCAGGTCCACCTGTGTCTACATATATAAATCCTGGAAACATTTTGTTTAGAAAAAAAGAAAGCAAGTTACAAAAAGTTAAATGTGATACCACTCGATTGTTAAAAACAAAATAAAATAATCTGTGTTGTCTGTGGATCCATGTATATGCTGCAAATTTATTTTTAAAAAACATGAACTAGGGGCTTCCCTGGTGGCACAGTGGTTAAGAATCCGCCTGCCAGTGCAGGGGACACAGGTTTGAGCCCTGGTCTGGGAGGATCCCACATGCTGCAGAGCAACTAAGCCCATGCACCACAACTACTGAGCCTGTGCTCTAGAGCCCGCGAGCCACAACTACTGAGCCCACGTGCCACAACTACTGAAGCCTGCACGCCTAGAGCCTGTGCTCCGCAACAAGAGAAGCCACTGCAATGAGAAGCCCGTGCACTGCAACGAAGAGTAGCCCCCGCTCACCGCAACTAGAGAAAGCCTGTGTGCAGCAACAAAGACCCAACGCAGCCAAAATAAATAAATAAATAAATTAATTAATTTTACAAAAACATGGATTAGAAGAAGATGTATTAATTTCAGCAGGGTTGTTACTTTTGACGGGGCAGAGAGGACAGTGGAATGAGCAGGGAAACCAAGTTACCTCCAGTTTTCTATTTCATAAAAAAATCTGAAGCCAATATGGCAGTATGTTATAATTGTTATATTTGAGTTTGTTATATTACACTTTTCTGTATTTTAAATTCTTTCACAACTAAAAATAACAAATAAAAGTGAAAAAAATCATACAGCATTGGTTTAAAAAAAATCTGTCGGCCTACACATTTTTCCTCAAATGTTTTCATATTTACATTCATAGAAATGATTCATCCTAATGGTCATGAACATTAGTTTTTGAAGAAGTGCAGAAACTGTAAGTGCTGTGGGTTATTTCATATTTTTATTTTAAAATCCTCATATCCATATTTTGATATTTTTTCCTTGATTGAAATATGCTTGATCAACACTGTAGCATTATACAACAGCACATTAGTTATTGGCATGGTTGAGTTCTTATGAAATGTGCACGGGTTTTTATGTTTTATAGTTAGGACTTAGCTTTTCCTCTATGACAGCACCTGTGTGTTTTAGTGGTGGTGTGAGAATGCTGCTTAGGAAGGGTCACAGGGCTCCCTTCAGATGTTCTTTCACACACTTTGAGTCTAAGGAAGGCTGTCAACTAGTATGATATTGGCAGGCACTAATGACATTGATGACTTAAAAGTTTATTTGTTATTAATATTATTATTTTTTATAAACATTTACAGTATATAATAAGAAAGTGTAAATCACCAGATGGTAGTGTACTTCTGAAGAACTCCTTAGAGTAGAACTTTTTGCAACTGAACAATGGAGTGGGGGATAGATGGTGATAATTATTTTAGCTACTCATCTTAAACAAACCTTAGAGAAACAGCACAAGATATGCATGCCTTTATGAGACTCAGGAATTCCTCAGTATTTATCTTTTAAGTAGCAGACTTGGCTCTGGATAGTCTCCCTAATAACAACAGTTTCCTTCCTGTCATTCTTAGAGGTAAGGATGTGACTAGGATCTCTTCTGTTTAGTATAGAAAATGTTCCCTTCCTAGTTTCACTTTTTTCCAAGAAATGATTGAGTTTTTATATTTTAGAATGAGTTTTCAAGTTAGACTTTCCCCTGCCGCAGTTTTGTGTTTTTTAAAATTGAGGTGTAATTGACGTATAACATTACATTAGTTTCAGGTGCACAACATAATGATTCGATATCTGTATATATTGTGAAATGAACACCTCAGTAAGTCTAGTTAACACCTGTCACCACACATAGTTTTTTTTCTTGTGATGAGAACTTTTAAGATTTACTCTCTTAGTGACTTTCAAATATGC
Organism: Balaenoptera acutorostrata; assembly: GCF_949987535.1. Taxonomy (NCBI): domain Eukaryota; kingdom Metazoa; phylum Chordata; class Mammalia; order Artiodactyla; family Balaenopteridae; genus Balaenoptera; species Balaenoptera acutorostrata. The sequence goes on from NC_080074.1 coordinate 8,470,741, forward strand.
AGCACAGTATTAACTATAGTCACCATGCTGTACATTACATCCCATGACTTATTTCTTTTATAACTGGAAGTTTGTACTTTTTGACCCCCTTTACCCATTTTGCCCACCCTTTCACCCCACTTCTGGCACTTGCCAACCTGTTCTTTGTATCTATAAGCTTGCTTTTTTGTTTTGTTTTGTTTTTTAAAGATTCCACATGTAAGTGAGATATGGTATTTGTCTTTCTCTGTCTGACTTATTTCACTTAGCATAATGCCCTCAGGGTCCATCCATGTTGTCACAAATGGCAGAATTTCATTCTTTTTTATGGCTGAGTAATATTCCACTGTATATTTTTACCACATTTTCTTTATCCATTCATCCGTCGATGGACACTTAGGTGTTTCCATGTCTTGGCTATTGCAAAAAATGCTGCAATGAACATGAGGGTGTATGTATCTTTTCAAGTTAGTGTTTTTGTTTTCTTTGGCTAAATACCCAGAAGTGGAATTGCTGGATCATATGTTCTGCTTTTAATTTTTAGGGGAAACTCCATACTGTTTTCCACAGTGGCTGCACCAATTTACATTCCCACCAGCAGAGCACTAGGGTTTCCTTTTCTCCACATCTTCACCAGTACCTGTCATTTCTTAATTTTTTGACGATAGCCATTCTAACAGGTGTGAGGTGATACCTCATTGTGGATTTGATTTGCATTTCCCTGACAATTAGTGATGTTGAGCATCTTTTCATGTACTTGTTGGCCATCTGTATGTCTTCTTTGGAATAATGTCTATTCCAATAATGCCCTTTTTTTTAATCAGTTTTTTTTGTTCTTGCTTTTTTTTTTTTAACTATTGAGTTGAATGAATTCTTTATATATTTTGAATATTAACTCCTTATCAGAGATATGATTTGCAGTCATTTTCTCCCATTCAGTAGGTTGCCTTTTCAATTTGTTGGTAGTCTCCTTTGCTTTGCAGAAAGAAGCTTTTTATTGATAGTTTTGGTGTAGTTCCACTTACTTATTTTTGCTTTTGTTGTCGTTGCTTTTGGTGTCAAATCCAAAAATGTAATTGCCAAAGCCAGTGTCAAGGAGCTTACCGCCTGTGTTTTCTTCTAGGAGTTTTATGGTTTCAGGTCTTACATTCAAGTCTTTAATCCATTTTGAGTTGATTTTTGTGTTTGGTGTAAGGTGGTGGCCCAGTTTAATTCTTTTGCATGCGGCTGTCCAGTTTTCACAGCAGCATTTATTCCAGAGACTGTCCTTTCCCCATTGCACATTCTTGGCCCCTTTAGGGCAGCGTTTTTTTGAGCTGGGGTATGTGGGTGGGGGAGAGTAGTGCTATTGAAAAGATCATGAACTCTGAGGAATTTTTCAGGACAGTAATTTAAAGAGATCAGATTTAGATTCAGCAGGAATGGTTTTTTCTGTCTCTGCTCTTTCCTTTTCTGCATAGCTTTTGAAGGCATTTCAGTACTCTAGAGATATTTAGAAGTGTTTACATAAATATGCCATGTTTGGGGCCAAGGTGGTGTTTTATTTATTTTGCTGCATTTGGTCATTATCAACTAAAATGGTTAATGTCTACTGTATACACAACATTCTTTAAAGATGTTCTCTCCCCCACTCCAAAATGAGGTCCTTCAAGTTAGAAACACACTCATGTCAGGAATGTTTGGGCTTCTCAGCTGTAGTCTTCTGTTTCATTAATTATCTTAATGGTGACAGAAAACAAACTACTTTAGTTAAATGTTATATTGGAGTTTTTTCCCAGTAGACATTTTTGTATTTTTAAAGATACACTTAACACGTTGAAAGTAGGGATCTCGTCGTGTGCAAAGAAAATTTGTATAATCTCCCCAAACTCCATTTTTGGGATTATTTGAAGTTTAAGCCAAAACCTGACTTGGAAACATAGTTTTTCTAGGGCATTCCAGATTTCTACCATGATTTAGAATCTCTTGGATTGTCCCATTGAAAGGTGGGAAAAGTAAGTTTATGGTATAAGTGGAAAACTTTTATGCCATAAAAGGTCTATCAGCATTCACCCAAAAGTTACTGAGATCAGTAACTTATCGAAGAGCACCTTGTTCTTTTTTTTTTTTTTTTAATTTACTTCTATACTTGTTGCCAGAATGCTATATAAGAATGCTACCAAAGAATATCACTGGAGTATAATGTATTTAAATGAGAGAAATTGCTTAAAAATAGTATTTGTTGAGTTCTTACTCTGTGTCAGCATTGTTATAAGTGTTTCTCATGTATTATCTCATTTATCTTTGGGGTAACTCTGTGAGCATCATTATTATCTCCATAAGGATTACTAGCCTAAGGTCACACAGCCTAGTAAATGGTAGTGTAGACATGTAAAATCAGGCTCTTTGACTAAAATACTCATGTTCTTCATCACCATATTGGTTTAATAAAGTCACCATAGATTGTTTATATCAACCGAATTTCAAGTAGTTGAGCTATAGAGATATGCAGGCCATAAACATGTTTTTGAATCAGAGGTGTGGGGCTGTGTCTAGCATTTAACATATTTTACTTCTTACTGCTACTTACCTGGAAAGCAAATACTTTTAAAAAATTGGCCTATTTTTAAATAATAATATTTTTTCAGTTTAAAATTTACCCTAAAGTGAATATATTTTTTTGTGAAAAAATATTTGAACACATCTCAATGTTTTGTATCTAAATTTAGAACTTTGACTTATATAGGTCTGTATTAGGTAGCTAATTAAACTGTTCCACCTATTTATTGAGCAGTTGAGCATCTTCTATACAAGGCCCTGTACTAGCTGGTTGGGAACAAAATGGAGAAGGGAGTTAACATTTATTGTACACTTGTTATATTTCAGTTGGTCTTTAGGTCTTCATCTCATTAATCCATACAGTAACCCTGTTAGGTGGGTGTTATCCTCATTTTATAGCACAGGAGACTGAGGCATAGAGAATTTAAGCTCTTGTAACCTAAATGGCAGCTCTAGAATTGGAGCCTAAGTCTACCTGACAAAAAAATCCATGCTCCTTTTCTGACTCACTGTGCTGCCTTGTGTGTGAAAATGTGTTCCCTGTTTCTAAGAGATTATAGTCTAGTCCAAGGGTTTGCAAGATGGAGTCTGCAGATGGACTGCTGGGGGTCCCTGATTCACTTTCAAAACTGTCTTTGTAATAATACTAAGATATTATTTCTCATTTCACTGTGTTGATATTTGCATTGACGATGCAAAAGCAATGGTGGGTAAGACTGCTGGCGCCTTAGCATGAATTGAGGGAGTGGCACCAACTGTACTCAGAGTTGTTGTTTTTTTCTTTTTTTAACCACTGTGCACTTACAGGGAAAGACAAAAGTAGTTTCACTTACAAATGTCCTTGATGAAGCTGTATGACTTTTTATTTTGTTAATTTTGGACCCTCTAGTGTATATACCTTTTTAAAAAAATTGAGATATAAATCACACATAAAATTCACCTTTTAAAAGTGCACAATTCCTTGGTTTTTACTATATTTACAAGGTTGTACAACTATCGCCACTATCCAATTCTAGAACATCTTTATCACCCCCAAAAGAAACCCAATATTTATTGGCAGTTACTCCCCATTCTCCCCTGACCCCCAGCACCAGGCAAATACTGATCTACTTGCTGTCTCTATGGATTTTCCTATTCTGTGTTATTCCATTTATATGGAATGTATGTGGTCTTTTGTGTCTAGCTTCTTTCACTTAGTATAATGTCTTCAAGGTTCATCCGTGTAGTAGCCGCTGCTTCATTTTTTTTTTAAACAGCTTTAATGAGATATAATTCAAATACTGCACAATTCACCCATTTAAAGTATACAATTCAGTGTTTTTTAGTATATTCACAGGTATGTGCAACCATTACTGCAGTTGATGTTAGAACCGTTTTATCACCTCAAAGAAACCTGTACCATTTGGTTATCACTATCTCCCAGTCTCCCTCCCCCTCTTTCCAAATAAAGAACCACTAATTTACTTTCTGTATCTATAGATTTCCCTATTCTGGACTTTCATATGAATGGAATCATATAATATGATTTCTTAATATGACTTCGTAATATGATTTCCAGTTTCTCCACATTCTCACCAGTGCTTGTTATAATCTGACTTTTTGGTTCTGGCTGTCCTAATAGGTGTGAAGTGGTGTCTCATATTCCCTAATGACTAATGATGTTGGGCATCATTTCATGTGCTTATTGGCTATTTATACACCTTCTTTGGAGGAGTGTATATTCAAAACCTTTGCCCATTTTAAAATCGGGTTATTTGCCCTTTTATTGTTGAACTATAAGAGTTCTTTATATATTCTGGATATTAACACCTTATCACAACGGTCCCCAACCTTTTTGGCACCAGGGACTGGTTTCGTGGAAGACAGTTTTTCCGTGGACGGTGCGGGGGAGGAGGGATGGTTCAAGCAGTAATGCGAGAGATGGGGAGCGGCAGATGAAGCTTTGCTTGCTTGTCCACCGCTCACCTCCTGCTGTGCGGCCCAGTTCCTAACAGGCTGCGGACCCATTCTTGTGGGAGAAATCACTTCTTGATAGTATCACTTGATGCACAGAATTTAAACATTTTGATGGTCCAGTTTATTTATTTTTTTCTTTGGTTGTGCTTTAGGTATCATATCTAAGAAATTGTTTAATTGAAGGTATGAAGATTTATACCTATGTTTTCTTGTAAAAAGTTTATATTTTTAACTCTTACACTTAGATCTTTGATCCACTTTGAGTTAATGTTTATAAATTGTATTGAAGTAGGGGTCCATCTTCATTCTTTGCATGTGGATATCCAGTTGTCCCAGCACCATTTGTTGAAAAGATTATTCTTTCCCTCCTTGAACTGTCTTGGCATTAATTGTTCATCAGTTTGATCCAGTTAAATTTGGACTGGCGTAATTTTTTAGGCCCAGTCTTTGTGGTTTGTTCTGACCCCAGAAGAGGCTCTTCTTTGCTGTCTCTTGCCCTGGTTCTTACTAGTGAGTTACCTGGCCTATGGTTTAGTTTGTTGCTCCTGATTAAGAGGAGCTATTTTTCAAGAACCGCCTTAGGCCTGAATTTCTCTACAGTCTGTCTCAAATAAAGCCAGTTTCTTTGGGGAGAGCTTTGGAGCTTTCTTTTCTTACGGACTACTTCGCCCTCTGGACAGAATCTCTGAGTCATTACTCTGGATGTTGGCCAGGGTGGTAGCTTTTTTTCTAATTGTCTTGTCTCTCCTGGCATGGAACCTTTGCCCTGTGAGTTGGGGAGAATACAGTCTGGACCCCAGGATTCTTGGATGGCTGCATCTTGGATACAGCCTCTGTCCTATGGATGGGGGCTGGGTGGAGGAAGAGGCCCATTATCTCCTGGTCCCACTCACCAGGAATTTAGCCTTGAATTCAGGTTGGAGTTGTAGAAGATGCGAAATCTTGGTGACCTGCTCCTTCTGGTGATTGGTTGGGAGCTGAGGAGAGAAGGAGTGCCTTCTTAGTCACACCCACCTGGAGCGAAGCTCCATCAAGCTAACTGCAGAGTAGTGGATTGTGGCTCAGATGCCACAGATGTTCACTGTTAGCAAGTTTTAGTAGATTCTCTTGAATGAATACTTCTTTATTTGCTGTATGGCTCTAGGACCATTTCCAGAGAATTAATTTTTCTTTTTAGAAAAAAGTTTAGTTTTCACCAGCTTTGCTTATTTTCCAGGGGAGTTTGTCCTTGGAGCCTCTCATGCTAAGATCCCAGGAGTGGAAATCCGTAATTTACACTCTGGTTGGGATTAATGTCAACTTAATTTCAATAGTATACAACAATTTTGCTCCTATATAGTTCTGTTCCCCCCTCCCTTTTGCTGTTAATGTCACAAATTACAACCCAGATTTATAATTCTCACTTTATGCAGTTGTCTTTTCACAGACAGGAGGAAAAAGAGAAACAAAAATGCATTTATATTGTCTTTTTTGTTTACCTATATAGTTGTCTTTATCTGTGCTCTTTACTTCTTCATGTGGATTTGAGTTACTCTCTAGTGTTTTCTCATTTCAAACTGGAGGACTCCTTTTAGCATTTATTGTAAAGGCAGGTCTACTAGCAACAAATTCTTTCAATTTTGTTTTTCTCAGAATGTCTTAATTTATCCTTCATTTTTTTTTTTTTTTTTTTTTTTTTTAAATTCACGTTTATTTATTTATTTATTTATTTATGGCTGTGTTGGGTCTTCGTTTCTGTGCGAGGGCTCTCCCCAGTTGTGGCAAGTGGGGACCACTCTTCATCGCGGTGCGCGGGCCTCTCACCATCGCGGCCTCTCTTGTTGCGGAGCACAGGCTCCAGACGCGCAGGCTCAGCAATTGTGGCTCACGGGCCCAGTTGCTCCGCGGCACGCGGGATCCTCCCAGACCAGGGCTCGAACCCGTGTCCCCTGCATTGGCAGGCAGATTCTCAACCACTGCGCCACCAGGGAAGCCCTATCCTTCATTTTTGAAGGATAGTTTTGCTTGATATAGGATCCTTGGTTGACAGGCTTCCCCCCCACCCCCCACCAGAACTTTGGATATGCCATCCCACTGCCTTCTGGCTTCTCGGATTTCTGATGAGAAGTCAGCTGTTCTTTGAATTGAATATCTCTTGTACATGATGAGTCACTTTTTCTTTCTGCTTTCAAGATTTTCTTTTCTTCTTTCTATATTTTGAATATGATGTGTCTAGATGTGGATCTCTTTTAGCTTACCCTCCTTGGAGTTCATTGGCCTTGTTGAATGTGTAGATTAATGTTTTTCATCATATTTAAGAAATTTTCAGCCATTATTTCTTCAAATATTCTTTCTGCCCTTTTTCCCCTCTTCTGGGCCTCCCGTTATGCATATGTTGGTAAACTTGATGGTGTTTCATAGGTCTCAAGGGACATTATCATTTTTCTTTATTGTTTTTTCTTTCATTTCCTCAGATTGGATAACTTCAATTGATCTTCAAGTTCACTGATTTTTTTTCTTCTGCCTGGTCAAATCTGCTTGAAACCCTCTGGTGAATATTTCATTTCAGTTATTCTGCTTTTTCAGAATTTCTGTTTGGTTCTTTTTTATAATTTCTAGCTTTTTACTGATATTCTCTCTTTGGTGAGATATTATTCTCACACTTTCCTTTAGTTTGTAGGCATGGTTTCCTTTAGCTCTTTGAACGTATCTGAAACAGCTGATTTAAGATCTTTGTAATAGGTATAAATTCAAACTCTGGGCTTCCTCAGGGATAGTTTCTTTTGCTATCCTCAGCATATATTTTCTACTTTATAATTTGAAATGACTGTTCAAGCTCCAGCCATACAATCTGTATTCCAGCCATCAGGAAGGAGGAGGGGCTGAAGATGTGCTTATTCCCTTTGTACTTCCTAGAAGTTCTATATGATACTTTTGCTTATAGCCCATTGGCCAGAATGTTATCCTAGCATTACATCTAGTTTCAAGGGAGGCTGGGAATTGTAGTCATTCATCTGGGCTGCCATTTGCCTGAGTCTTTTATTACTGAGAAAGAAAAGAAGAATGGATTTGGGGGTATAATTAGGATTTTGGTTTTTTAACTATAGTCTGCTCCTTTGGTTATTCTAATATATATATGCCTACCCTTCTTTTCACATATACAACACATTCACCTCATCCCAAGAGAGACTACCCCAATGTTTCATTTAGTTACTGCATTCAGCACAAAGCCCAGGATGTCTGAGTAATGTGCAGTCTTCTCTGGTAGGTATGGTTCAGGGCTTATAAACTAAAAGACAAGGTAACTGCCCCCAAGACAATTAGTATACAATAGGTGTAATAGAAATAGGATGATAGCAATAAAAAATTACCACCTGGAAAATTTCTGTCTTTTTATTGATATTCTTTATTTGGTGAGACATGATTCTCATGCTCCCTCTAGTTTTTTAGACATGGTTTCCGAAAAGGGGAGACTTGGTAACCTATAAAAGTCTCTGGTCCATAGCAAGTATTAAGTGCTACTGTGTAGGAAATTTGAAGACTTTCTGTCCTGACAGAGGAATAAATTTCTGGATTAAGCATTGTTTTTAAGCCTGATGACTCTGGTCTTTTCTTACTTGGATCTGTGCCTTACCTATCTCCACCCCATCTTAATTTAATGACAGTCACAGTGAGGCTATCTGAAACAGTTGGCTTGTGTGAGAAGGCAACCCTAAGCACCCCTCCCCACTGCTCCCCCCCACCCCTGCCCACTTTGTTTTGGCAATTGAGTTCATAGCCTTTATATGGGCAGAGCTCCAGTCTTATCTCTATTTGGCAGCCACTACTTTAAATGTGTATATATATATGTATGTATATATATATATATATATATATATATATATATATATATATATGTATATTCATTTATTTAGCTAGCTAGCTAGCTGCACTGGGTCTTAGTTGCGGCGTGCGGGATCTTTGCTGCGGTGTGTGGGATCTTCATTGCAGAGTGTGGTATCTTCGTTGCGGTGTGTGGGATCTTTAGTTGTGGCATGTGGGATGTAGCTCCCCGACCAGGAATAGAACCTGCGGCCCCCTGCATTGGGAGCACGGAGTCTTAACCGTTGGACCACCAGGGAAGTCCCTGGCAGCCACTACCTTTAATTGCACCATTTTGGAATACAGAGTGGTTCGCTCTTTCTACCCTATGAGGCTCCAAAGTAAGAGGCTTCTAGTGAACTTAGATTGCAGGCCACAGGAAAGAGTACACCTTCCTTAGCAAGGATATGTTCCTTTTTATCTTTTCTTACTGAGTGACTAGCTCTAGTCTGAGTTTTACCTCTCTGATATAATTTTGTTGAAAGTTGCAAGAAGCAGCCAACACATACAACATTCTGAATCTTTCCTACTATTTCCCTTAAAGCTATAGCATTCCAATATAATCAGACAGTGCTTTTTTTCTTTTTTTAAAATATTTATTTATTTATTTATTTGGTTGCACTGGGTCTTAGTTGCAGCAGGCGGGCTCCTTAGTTGTGGCTCGCGGGTTCCTTAGTTGTGGCTCACGGGCTCCTTAGTTGCAGCTCGCCAGCTCCTTAGTTGCAGCACGTGGGCTCCTTAGTTGTGGCATGCGAACTCTTAGTTTCGGCATGCATGTGGGATATAGTTCCCTGACCAGGGATCGAACCCAGGCCCCCTGCATTGGAGGCCCCCTGCGGAGTCTTATCCACTGGGCCACCAGGGAAGTCTCCAGGCAGTGCTTTAATGAGGTGTTTTGCTGTCTTCAGTATCTGAAGGCTCACCAGAAATGTTATAATCTTTCTCATGAAGCATTCTATTCCTGGCACCAAATTCTGTATTAGGATTATGTTCAACCACTTGTGATTCCAAAAAAGTAAAATAATAGTGGTTTTAAACATGATATAAGTTTACTTTCTTCTTACGTAAAAGAAGTCCAGAGATAGGTAACCCAGGGCTGGTGTGGTGCTCCACAGTGTCAAGGAACCAGCTTTTATTTTTGTTGCCTTGCCATCCTCAGCATGTGGCTTCTTCCTCATAGCCTGAGATGGCTGCTTGCACTCCAGCACCTCATCCATATTCCAGGCAGCAGGAAGGAGGAGGGTCTAAAGAATAGTGTACTCAGTTCCTTTAAGGACATTTCTTGGAAATCACACTTAATACTTTTACAGGCATACCTCGTTTTATTACACTTTGCTTTATGGTGCTTCGCAGATGTTGCATTTCTCAGAAATTGAAGGTTTGTGGCAACCCTGCATTAAGTAAGTCTATTGGTGCCATTTTTCCAACGTGTCTCTATATCACATTTTGGTATTTATTGCAGTATTTCAAACTTTTCATTATTATATTTGTTATGATTTGTGATTGATGATCCTCGATGTTACCACTATGACTTGCTGAAGACTCAGATGATGGTAAGCATTTTTTAGCAATAAACTAATTTAAATTAAGGCATATATATTGTTTCTTTAAGACGTAATAGTATTGCACGCTTAATAGATTATAGTATAGTGGAGACGTAACTTGTATCCACTGGGAAACCAAAAAATTTGTGTGACTCGCTTTATTGTGATATTCGCTTTATTGCAGTGGTCTGGAACCCAACCTGCAGTAGCTTCGAGGTATGCTTGTATTCATGTCCCATTGGCTCAAACTCGTGGCCACATCTGGCTACAGGAGAGGCTGGGAAATGCAATCTGCATTCTGGCATGCACTTAGCTAAAGTTCAGGTGTTCTATTACTAAGGAAGAAAGAGAAAGTGGATATTGGGCAAAACCTCCAGTGCTTCCCATAGTGATCCAGGTGAGGTTCTTTTACTTTCTGCTTATTGGTCATCTCTGGTATTTAAAAACACTCCTAATTCTCTTTCTGTTGTATTCTCTTTCATATCATCTAAAACTTCCAAGTTACTACATTCGGATGCTTTCTTCTCTTTTAGATGTAGATCACGAGTGTGCTTCCTTTCTCCTTCATTGATTTAGAACCTTTCCATTTTAAGATATGCCACCAAGACATTAGAATATTTCCATGCTGGTGTGCACTTACCTTTTCTTTCTTTCTTTCTTTTTTTTTTGCTATACACATCATGCTTATTGCCTGCATAGATGCCTACAAAATGCGCTGCTGACTGTTGCTGTGTGTCTTAGCATTTTATAAATTCTGCGGTAACTGCTCTTAGATGTTGCTGTAAAGTGGAGATTCCTGCAGTGCTTTGGAGAACACTTTTGCTGTATTTTATATTTGTTTGGGAAGTGGATTTCTTTGCCTGTACTCTCTCTTCCCTCTTTATTTCAAAGCTTTAAATATAATTGTACTGAAGTTAAAATCATATTTACTGATGTCTGTTACATTTTATTCCATCAGAACTTCTCAGCACCTTTTTTTTTAGAAATATTACTTGGCTGAGAGTAATAATATTTGAAGCAAGAGGCTGTCAGAAGGGAAGACTAATGGAACATGACTTAGGAGCTGTTTTTATTTAAGTTGAGATTTATTATGTTTCCAGAGGTTCTGCCTTGATTGAAGCCTTTAATGACCATGAGCAACTGAAAATGCATTTTTTTTAAAATGTACTAGTGTTTTTAAAAATTAATTAATTAATTGATTGATTGATTGATTTTTGGCTGTGTTGGGTGTTTGTTTCTGTGTGAGGGCTTTCTCTAGTTGCGGCAAGCGGGGGCCACTCTTCATCGCGGTGCGCGGGCCTCTCACTGTCACGGCTTCTCTTGTGAAGCACAGGCTCCAGACGCGCAGGCTCAGTAGTTGTGGCTCACAGGCCTAGTTACTCCGCGGCATGTGGGATCTTCCCAGATCAGGGCTCGAACCCACATCCCCTGCATTAGCAGGCAGATTCTCAACCGCTGCGCCACCAGGGAAGCCCTGAAAATGCATTTTCAAACACAAACTCTGCACTGTTTACTGTGAAGGTAATGTGAAGAGCAAGTGCTTTTGTATGGTAGCTAATCTTGTCAGAATAGATTCGTTTAATCAGTAAGTTAGCTTTTATAGTTAAAGTGTAATCAGAAGGATAATTGATGAGAATGCTGGTGGTGTTTCATCTCAAATGCTGCAGTGCTGTCATAGATTGTACGTCGTCCTGAGTGTTCCTTACTGTAGCACCAGTAGGTGACTAGGAGCCGTAGCCTAGCCTCTTCTCCGTGACCCATATTGAAGACTAGCAGAAAAACCCAAATGAACTTTTGGGCCGACCCAATATTTGCGTTTGCTGTATTCCTACAAAATTGTGACAGTTTCTGGATTTTTTTTCTTCTTTCTTCTTTTTATGGCAAAATATTTCATTCTCAGTGTTTTGAAATATTTGATCAAGAGTTTAGGAAAATATTCATGACTCCTTTTATAAAGAGGGAACATATTCTTAAGATATGGGGAGAGAGCTCATTGGGAGACCTAAGGATGTGAAGCTCTGGCACTGGAAAATAGTGCTCCTCTTCAAACACTCCATTGTAGTGTGAAAACAAAGCACAATACTGTAAATGTCTTCCCTTTCCCCCAACTGCTGCCTGTCTTCATCCTAGGTGAGTTTTGTCTCAACAAGTTTTTCATTCCAAAGGTAGTATGTTCAAAAATAACTAGTCTTTTTCATATTATTCATACCTGAACAGCATCATTAGGGCACATTTTCTATACTGTGGCCTGGCAACATTTCAGGTTGTCCTGGCTTATTGGAGTGTAAGGTTTTAGCGTCAGAGTGGAAATGACAGAAGAATTCCTAACTTGAAAATTGTCTTATGATGGATTATGTAATTTTGTAGGTGAATTCACAGATATGTTCAGATCATATTTAAATTTATTCAGGTCTTTTATACATAGCATATGGACTGCTAAACATCCGTCATTCTTTCTCTTAGAGAAGAAATTTCTTTCTTTTTTTAAATTAATTAATTTATTGGCTGCGTCGGGTCTTCATTGCTATGCGGGCTTTCTCTAGTTGTGGCAAGCGGGGGCTACTCTTCATTGCAGTGCGCGGGCTTATCGCGATGGCTTCTTTTGTTGCGGAGCAAGGGTTCTAGGGTGCACGGGCTTCAGTAGTTGTGGTGCGGGTGCTCAGTAGTTGTGGCTCACAGGCTCTAGAGCACAGGCTCAGTAGTTGTGGTGCACGGGCTTAGTTGCTCCATGGCATGTGGGATCTTCCCGGGTCAGGGATTGAACCCATGTCCCCTGCATTGACAGGCGGATTCTTAACCACTGCGCCACCAAGGAAGTCCCAAGAGAAGAATTTCTAAAAGAATTCCACAGTTAAAAATTGGAACATATTTGAACACCACAGAAAAGGGATCAGGAATCATAAGGAAAGCATATCTGTAGTGTTTGTGGGCATGAATATAGTTTAAGGAATGTAATGAAGTCATCTTGCGAAAATAGTGCTTTAAATCTTAAGCAGCCTTTTCTTGGGGAGCAGGGAATTGGAGATAGGGGTTAAGGCAAATTGTCAAATTTCTCATAAATGTTTGCAACAAAATGCCACCTTGTAGTTAAACTCTCTGTACTTTTCAGGATACCTTCTCATAAGACCCTTTAAGATAACAGGACAAAGAGTAACAATTTTTATTCAGAGTGACTTGCCCAGGGTCGTATCACCAAACTCAGTGATTTAAGATATTGATATAGGTCACATAACTTTTCCCCAAAACAACATTATTGTAATCGTTACTAGGGGGCCAGGCAGAATGGTAAATTATACCAAACTCAAAAGTCAGGCAGCAGGCTAAGGTGAACAATTTCCCCTACAATCTATTCTCTACACAGCTGCCAAAGTGATCTTTAACAACACGTGTCAGATCATATCACTCCATTGCTTAAAACCTCCCAGGGGCATCCAGTTTTTCCTAAAATGTATTTCTCCCCTCCTGTTCTGCTCTCTGCCCAGGCTGGTCTTTCAGTTCCTTGAAGATGTCAAGCTCATTCCCACCTCATGGTCTTTGAACTTGTACATGCTGTTTCCTCTGCATGGCTGGCTGCTTCTTGTCAAATTCTGGTAGCATCAGATTGTGTAGTGGTTAGAGACATGGGCTCTGAAAGCTGATTCTCTGCGTTCCAGTTATTTAACCTCTCAGTGCCTTCGTTTCCTCACCTGTAAAAAATTGGATAATATAAGTAAATACCTGTTAGTGTTGTGAAGGTTGAATACACACACATGCAGTGCCTCACACAGAGTAAGTGCTCATTAAGTGTTGGCTGTTATAAAAGTCTCAGCTCAGAAATCACCTCCTCAATGAGACCTTTTTTGAACATTTAAATTAAACATTTAAATTAACCTTCCTCCACCCCCCCATAATACTTATAGTTACCTGAAATTATTTTATTGTGTATTTATTTACTTTTATTTTTGTGTCTCTCTCACTATAATGTAAGCTCCATGAAAGCAGGAATATTTTCTGTCTCTTGCATTTCCAGTGCCTAGAACAGTGCCTGCTCAATATATATTTGTTGAGTGAATTAATGGAAGCCAGATCCACCCCAGAAGGTCTTCTTAGGTGACATTAAGACTGAAAAGCAGTTCGTGTCACTCAGTTAAAGGTGTTCCCGTGTGTACCCAACACCATGAAGTTATGTTCTAAGCTACGGGTATCTGGCAGGGGCTTGTAGAGTGGTGTGGAGAGGTAATACAAAGTAAAGGAGTTGAGCCTGCAGATAAAATACGTATCTTACTTTTCTTTATTTTAAATGTTTTTATTTATTTCTCCTGCTTCCAGCTGGTAAGTTCATGTCCTTTTATATAAGCCCTTGAGCTTACTTGTGTCTTTAAGTTTAGGGACAGCTGGTTGCCCCTCAGCATTATAAAGTTACAGCTTTATTGAGCTTCTTCTAAAATAGTGTGAGTAGAAGGTACCGATATGTAATTAGATACTCAGCTGTATATGATAATTTTAGGAGTCAGAAGGATGCTGTAAAACCAAAGTAGGCAATCTGAGACTAGGAATTCCTGAGTTATCAACAGAGTAAGGTATGATAGCAATTTCTCATTCCCTTATATCTATACCTCTGCCTTTTCCTCTTATTAATACTATCACTACTTTTTTTGTTTTCTGTTTTCTTCCTATTCTTGTATTCCTTTTTGTTTCTATCCTTCTACTTTCATGTCCATGTTTTCCTTCTCATGTATATGATGGAAACTCAGATGATGTTTCTATTATTTGGCTTTGGCTCCTGCACCCAGTACCCAGAATCAGATTGATCATCCTCTCAGGTAAATGTCCTCCTTCTTTCTTGCCTGCTTCTTTTAGTAGAATCACCGTTCTAGCAGTCACTCTGACTTAAAACCATGGAGTCATCTTGACACCTCCCTTTCTTCACCCCCACAACCAAACACAAACATGTCCTATCACTTATAAATTCTGTCTCATTCATTCAGCATGAACTCAGCAAAGATTAGAGTTTCTGCTCTGTGCCAGGTATGACTCCCTGTTGTGTGTGACAGTTCCCATCTTTCTACATTTGCTACCCAAATTCAGGATCTCAGTAAATTATACTTTGCCTAGTGAAAGTAGCTTCGTAACTTTTTTCCCAAGTTCATATTCCTTTTTTCCAATTCAGTAGTTATTGCACTGCCAGATTAATTCTCTAAAACATGGTTTGACCATGTTATTCCCTACTTCTTTTTTTTTAATTTATATTTTATGTTGGACTATAGTTGATTTATAATGTTGTGTTATGTTTCCTACTTCTTAGAGTGAAACTGAGCTTGCTGTTCCAGTCATATCTCATATAACTTGTACTTGATTGCCCTTTTAGAACATACTCCACACTTTATCACATCCATGTTTTTGTTCATGCTGTTCTGTCTCCTGGAAGAATATGAGCTCCCTGAGGGCAGGAACTTTGTTTTATTCACTGTAGTATCCCCTAGCACCCAGAACAGTACCTGGCATGTAGTAGTTACTCAGTAGATATTTATCGAAAGAATGAATGAGAAATAAGTGAATCTTGTCAATACTTCCTATTTAAAAAAATTTTATTGATGTATAGTTGATTTACAGTGTTGTGTTAATTTCTGCTGTACAGCAGAGTGACTCAGTTATATATATCCTTTTTCGTATTCTTTTCCATTATGGTTATCACAGGTTATTGACTATAGTTCCCTGTGCTCTACAGTAGGACCTTGTTTATCCATCCTGTATCTAATAGTTTGCATCTGCTAATCGCAAGCTTCTGACACTTCCCTCCCCCACGCCCCTTTCCCCTTGGCAACCACAAGTCTGTTCTCTGTGTCTGTGAGCCTGTTGCTGTTTCGTAATACTATCTGTTTTTTAAAAAAAATTATTTATTTTATTTATTTATTTTTGGCTGTGTTGGGTCTTCGTTGCTGCGCATGGGCTCTCTCTAGCTGCGGTGAGTGGGGGCCACTCTGCATTGCAGTGCGCGGGCCTCTCATTGCAGTGGCTTCTCTCGTTGCAGAGCACAGGCTCTAGGCGTGTGGGCTTCAGTAGTTGTGGCACGCGGGCCCAATAGTTGTGACTCACGGGCTCCAGAGCACAGGCTCAGCTGCTCCGCGGCACGTGGGATCCTCCCAGACCAGGGCCCGAACCCGTGTACCCTGCATTGGCAGGTGGGTTCTCAACCACTGCGCCACCAGGGAAGCCCCTATCTATTTTTTTTTAATTAATTAATTAATTTATTTATTTATTTATTTTTTATTTATTTTATTTTATTTTTATTTATTTATTTATTTTTTTAAAATTTTTTATGACTGTTCCCAAACATTAATATTACCTCTCTTAGGAAGCCTTTTCTGATCTTCTGAGTATTTCTGTTTAAACATAAATACCTACCTGTGACAGAACCTTTTTCCCTTTTTTTTTTCTGTATCAGTGCTGACTTTGATTGTGTATGTCATGTGGTTGCCATGAGATTAATATAGTCGGTAAATGAACAAATGTTTATTGAGTTCTTATTCTGCATCAAGTATGATATCTAGATACTTGAGTCAAAAAGACAGTAGAGGGCTTCCCTGGTGGCGCAGTGGTTGAGAATCTGCCTGCCAATGCAGGGGACACGGGTTCGCGCCCTGGTTTGGGAAGATCCCACATGCCGCGGAGCGACTGGGCCCGTGAGCCACAATTACTGAGCCTGCGCGTCTGGAGCCTGTGCTCTGCAACAAGAGAGGCCGCGATAGTGAGAGGCCCGCGCACCGCGATGAAGAATGGCCCCCGCTTCCCGCAACTGGAGAAAGCCCTCACACAGAAACGAAGACCCAACACAGCCATAAATAAATAAATAAATAAATAAATAAATAAATAAATAAATAAATAAAAAAAGACAGTAGAATGGAATTCCTTTCCTCAGTGAACTTAACTGCCTAGTGGAGGATCAGTCCATTTTAATAGTAGTAAAATTAAGCAGTGAGAAGCAAGCCTGGGATCTTATGGAAGCATAGCCTGTTGGAAGGGATTGGATAATAGGGAGAAGGGGGTAGGTTGGGGAAGAAGAGGCAGTTCTAGGCTGTCACAAGTAGAAAGCAACATATGGTGGGAGCAGTGGGTACTTAAAGGGGAGTGTGAGAAATGAAGCAGGTACTCTGAAGGGCCTTGTACTGTTGGTATTGAAGAGGTAGTACTATATTGTTACCTTTTATCTGTTTTGTTGGGATAAGAGGAAAAACTTGGATGACTGATTCCCTGTAGAATGATCAGGAGGAGCTGAAAACCTGAAGTGAGCAAAAGCTGTAGCTCCATGGAACTTTCTGAAAAAAATTACTTGGGAGGTAAGATTTTTGTTACGTGGAATACCTTCCTACTTGATTGATAGTCTATATAAGCAATTCCAATTTGAAAATAAGTTTTTTCCTGAGAATTTGAAAGCATACTCTATTATCCCAGTTTCCAATGTTGATGTTAAGAAATCGGATGTCATTTATTGTGTCTCACAGTGTTGTGGGTCAGGGATTTGGGTGGGGCTTAGCTTGGGGGTTCTTCTGCTCCACATGGTGTTTGTTAACTTGGGTCCACATGGTGGCATCAGCAAGTGACTGGGCCTGCCTGGGGGGTGTCCAGGAGTATTCAGGCCTGACACCTTGGTGGGGAATGTCTGGAAGGCTAGTCTTAGCTAGATCCCTTTTCTTTTCAGTGTAGTCTTGAGACCTCTTCTTATGGTCTCTCCATCAGAGCAGTTGGACTTCTGGGAGTACAGTGCTCCCAAAGATCAAGGTAAAAGGTGCCAGTCTCCTTAGTCTAGACCTGGAACTGGCATAGCATCATTTTCACTGTACTGCATTGTTAAGGCAGTCACAGCCCAGCTCAGATTCAAGAGGAGGGGAAATAGACCTCACCTACCAATGGGAGAAGTGTCAGGGAATTTGCAGTCATCTTTAATCTGCCATGCCACTCTTCATGTGCTTTCTGTTGTTTTGAGTTAGATTTTATATTTTCCTGTTTCTTGTACTCCTTGGTTTTGGATTACTTCTAAGATGAAGAGGGAGCAGAAAGGCCTTTTCTTTGCCGTCTGTAGTAGCCTGAGTAGTTTTTAAGACATCTGAAGATAATGGGGATGGTAGTAACAGAGATAAGGGCAGCTAGCTAGCCAAGGCTAGATGTTTTCCTCACCTTTCACTGTAGGATCTAGGACAGTACCTAGTACATAGTTAGCTCTCAGAAAATACTTGTTCTCAAATTCCTTTGTGTCAAATTATATATATATATCTGCTTAGACAGTAAGAGTTTTAAAGATTTTGGTTTATCTGTTGAAGATAAATCAAGGAAAATGAGAGTAAAAATCTGTACAGTTGAAAAAAGATTCATTAATTGATTTAAAAACCACTTTTTACACGGAGAAATTTTTTTCAGAAGAGTAGTATCATTTGGTTGCATGAAACTCTTTGTCATGGGTCATAAAAAATCATGTTAGTATATACTTTTTTAGAGTTATCAGCTGTCTGCCTGAGCTCTTCCATTTCTCTAACACATTTTGTGCTATTGCGTCTAGTTACATGTGCCGCTCGGCACCAGCAGAAGGCATGCAGCCCAAAAAGGGGGTGGGGTGGAGAAAAGATGAGGGAGAATCAAGCCAGCAAGAGAGGGAAACAGATGGGTTGTGGGAGATGACCCTGCCCCATGTTGTTTTTGTTCTGGCTGCTACTGATCGTATGTGAATCAGCAGCCAAAAAATTGGGAGTTGGTGATCCTATGATGAAAAAGAAAGTTTGATTTTGGACTCAGTAGAATTATAAATTTACAACACTAAAACATGATGCAGATTTTTTCTTTTGGTTATTTTAATTATCTTTCCTTTGAGACATTTCAGAAAGTATTTTGAGATATAACTCTTTAATTTTTCTAAATAATATATGTATAATCTGAGATGACTATTACTCTTTCAGCTTTTCTTTTTCATGCAAGTTTTACAGTAAATAAAATTTTAGGCATATTCAGGAACTGGTAGAGGAGACGTAATCCATGATGGCGATTCCTCAACATTTTTGGATCTTGTCTCTAGATGGTCAGAGTTTACTAGGACTTTCTCCTGTGGGCTATTAAAAAATGAGTAGAAAGTAGTATGTTTGCTAGAGAAATAAATCTTCCCAATGTATATATTTCATGCTAAATATTCTCTCTTTTCTTTTGTTAGTGCTTATACTTGACTTTTGTTTGGCTTATTTTCTAAGATCAGGATTAAGGAAACCTTGCTTTATGTCTCACCAAGTCTTCACTTTGTTCTATGGAAGAATCTTATTTAAAAAAAAATTTTTTTAAAACCATTTTAAGAATATTAGCAAACATACACCAATATAGAGAGAATAATAGTATAATGAATCTCCATATACCCAGTATTCAGCTTCAACAGTTACCAGTGTTCTGTCTCTCTTGTTTCATCTGTTCCTCCTGCCCCTTACAATTTTTTATGGAAGAATTTTATTGTAATACCATTTAATGTTAGCATTTTGAAAGGCTATATCCTGAAACTTTTGAAATCTTTAAATTAAATACTACTGTAGCATATAATTTGCCCAGTAAATATGTTTGGTAAACTATATAGGTATGTAAAATTTTAAAATAACCTCTTCAAGCCCTTAATGATCCTATAAATATGGAACTTAATCAGTTACTAAGCTATTAAAATAAATTCTGAATAGAACACTCAGTAAAACAGTTTTTCAAATTGCTTTTTCTTTCATTCTAGGCAGTGGCAGGCACAGTCATGGTCCAAGTCACTACAGAATTTAATATTCCTTTCTTTAATCTATTAAAAATGTATGAGTTCTGAAAAAGATCACTTTTTAAACTTCTTCATTTTTTCTTTATGCCTAGCACTTGACTTGGGTTGACTTTCTTTTAGGGGTCATAGTCCACATTTTCTTTAAAAAAAAAATCTTTTTTTTAGAAGTACTGGTTATGTGCATTAAGTACATACCAGAATTACAGATGCATGCAGTTTAACTTCAAACTTCATTAGAGAAATCATGACATCATGTGATGGATGGACCTTTGTTGTCTTTTGGGAGCAGTAACACATGTGAATGTCAGATCTCCAGATCTCAGCAATAATAATAATTTTCTAATTCAAAGTAATAGGAGGAAGGTTGTTCTGAATTACTGAAAAGTAAATTAAGGGACACTTTAAAGAATAGACAGTTTATTCTTTCAAGCTCAATGAATAATATGGGTTAGTTTAGTAAATTATTTCTTAAGCAGAGATCTTGCCAAGCCATTTAAAAATTATTGTGGTAAAAAACATATGATACTGAAGTTACCATCTTAATCATTTTTAAGTGTATAGCTCACTAGTGTTAAGTATATTCACATTGTTGTACAACAGATCTCTAGAACTTTT
Source organism: Balaenoptera acutorostrata (assembly GCF_949987535.1). Classification (NCBI taxonomy): domain Eukaryota; kingdom Metazoa; phylum Chordata; class Mammalia; order Artiodactyla; family Balaenopteridae; genus Balaenoptera; species Balaenoptera acutorostrata. The sequence continues at coordinate 8,490,976 of NC_080074.1, forward strand.
TCATCTTGCAAAGCTAAAACTCTATATCCAGTAAACACTACTGCCAGGCCATTTTTAATGGAAAAATAGCTCATTTGAAATGAGAAGTATACATTTACATATTAACATTGTCTGTGTTATGTGCTAGTCTCTTTTGTAATCGTGTAAAGAATTATGCATTATGAGGCAGTATTTTAGTTTTTCTCTTAATCTGGTAAACACTATAAAATTGGTGGCACTCTTTTATCCTACCCCTCCCTCAAGTAGCTTAAAATATTTCTTAATCTCATACTTCATTATGGTATCACAGATATCAGTGAAGTCTGAAATAATGGGATTTTGCTGTTTGGTTAAGAACTTTTTATATGAAACTATGATTCTACCCCAGCAGTTTAATTGGAGTACTTAAGTGGAATGAGGTTTGCTGGTTCCTATCCTGACTTCCAAACGTTATTCTTAATTTTTCTGTATTTTTTCATACAGTCTTCTTGTATTGTTCAGATTTTCCTCAAGACTTGCCTGTCTTGGTCCCCAGACTGTCTTTAAATATCTTTCATTTGCTTCTGTCTTTTGCAGACAGGCATTTATCAAGTGGCTGTTAATGTGCAAATACTATTTGCAGGGTCTGTCTACTGCATACACACACAGTTGTTACTATCTCAGTTAAATTTCTCCATTTTCTAATGAGAGGTATGAACTCATGTAATCTATAATGATTTAACAACTTTTTTTTCCAGTTTTATTGAGATATAATTGATATATAGCACTGTGTAAGTTTAAGGTGGAAATAATGACTTACATATATTGTGAAATGTTTACCACAATAAGTTCTGTTAACAGTTATCATTTCATATAAATACAAAAACATTTTTTTTCCTTGTGATGAGAACTCAGGATTTACTCTCTTAACAGCTTTCAGATATACCATGTAGCAGTGTTAACTCTACTTATCTTATAATTGGAAGTTTGTATCTTTTGACAACCATCATCCAATTCCTCCACCTCCCACCCCAACGGCTGGTAACTACAAGTCTGATCTCTTTTTTTATGAGGTTTTTTTTTTTTTTTTTTTTTTAATTTAATTTATTATTTTTGGCTGCGTTGGGTCTTTGTTGCTGCGTGTGGGCTTCTCCCTAGTTGTGGCGAGCGGGGGCTACTCTTCATTGCGGTGCGTGGGCTTCTCATTGCGGTGGCTTCTCTTGTTGCGGAGCACGGGCTCTCGGCACACAGGCTTCAGTAGTTGTGGCACACGGGCTCAGTAGTTGTGACTCGCGGGCTCTAGAGCGCAGGCTCAGTAGTTACGGCACATGGGCTTCGTTGCTCCGCGGCATGTGGGATTTTCCCGGACCAGGGCTTGAACTTGTGTCCCCTGCATTGGCAGGCGGATTCTTAACCACCGCACTACCAGGGAAGCCCCCATGAGTTTGTTTTTATTTTTGTTTTTCTGTTTGTTTTTTAGATTCCACATAAGTGAGATCATACAGTATTTGTCTTTTTCTGTCTGATTTATTTCACGTAGCATAATGCCCTCAAGGTCTGTCCATGTTTTTGCAAATGGCAGTATTTCCTTCCATTTTGTAGCTGAATAATATTCCATTGTATATTAACAACTGTTTATTGAAAACCTGTTACTGTATGTGAAGCTACTTTTCCTAGGTCTTAAGGTGGAAGTTTTTTTTTTTAATAAATTTATTTATTTTTATTTTATTTATTTTTGGCTGCGTTGGGTCGTCTTTGCCGTGCGTGGGATTTCTCAAGTTGCGGTGAGCGGGGGCTACTCTTCGTTGCAGCGCGTGGGCTTCTCAATGCGGTGGCTTCTCTTGTTGCAGAGTACGGGCTTTAGGCGTGTGGGCTCCGTAGTTGTGGCTCGCAGGCCCTAGAGCGCAGGCTCAGTAGTCGTGGTGCACGGGCTTCGTTGCGCAGGCTCAGTAGTTGTGGTGCACGGGCTTCGTTGCTCCGTGGCATGTGGGATCTTCCCGGATCAGGGCTCGAACCCGTGTCCCCTGCATTGGCAGGCAAAGTCTTAACCACGGCGCCACCAGGGAAGCCCAAGGCATTTTGATATTATCCTCCTCCTGCTTTCCTTTAGGACTCATTTAAGAGTGTTTTTTTTTTTAAATTAATTTATTTATTTATGGCTGTGTTGGGTCTTCATTTCTGTGCGAGGGCTTTCTCTAGTTGGCGGCAAGTGGGGGCCACTCTTCATCGCGGTGCGTGGGCCTCTCACTATCGCGGCCTCTCTTGTTGCGGAGCACAGGCTCCAGACGCACAGGCTCAGTAATTGTGGCTCATGGGCGTAGTCGCTCCGCAGCATGTGGGATCTTCCCAGACCAGGGCTCGGACCCGTGTCCCCTGCATTGGCAGGCAGAGTCTTAACCACGGCGCCACCAGGGGAGCCCAACGCGGAAGTTTTGATACTATCCTCCTCCTGCTTTCCTTTAGAACTTCATTTAAGAGTGTTTTTTGTTTTTTCTTTAACTCACATCTCAGTGCCATCATCCATATGCACATGTATGTGTGAGCACGCTCATATGTTTCAGGGTGGGGAAGGGTATTCAGGACTCTGTCCTAAGGGGTTTGGGTCTCAAAGGATTTTTAAATATCATATAATTGAACTTTTTAGCCTGAAAAGGCTGCTGTTAAGGAAAGCAAATATTCTCTTTCAGGGTCAGTGGCAAAGAAAAGCCAGATGGATTAATCATGTTTAACAGTTGTTTTTTCCCAGTGCACGTAGAGACATGGCTTAAATGATGGTAAGTCATAGGCAAGATGGGAAAAAATTCTTTGAAGTTCAGATTCTGGATTTTCTTGGTAAACATTTGTTATTTTTTAATTCCTGAAATTGTTCAAACCCTTAAAAAATTCTTTTCCCAAGGTTTGCCCATACTACCTCTTAGATTATTGAGTTCCTAATATATATATATTTTTTCTTTTGAACTTGCCTCACTTTCTTTCAGCATTTTTGGAGTAGAGAATCCTTCTTAATGTCTTTATTCTTCTTAATGTCACCCCCCCCTTCTTAATTGGTCTTATCTGATCTTTTCCATTCCATTTTACATTTTATGAAGAGCAACCAGAACTACAGTCAGGTTTGGGCACATTATAGCCTTATATGAAGGTAGAATGTGATAGTCCTTTTAGTTTTCAGCACCTTTCTTCATTTCATGGCTTTCCAATATTTTGTTGGTTTTTTAATCTGAAGCAGATTAAAGTCCTCACTAAAGTCTGCAGGGAACTCCTAGGTCCCCCTTTTAGATTAAGATTATAGCTTTTTCATTATAAAAGCAATATGTGTGTTTTAGAGAAAATTTGGAAACTAAAGAAAGTAAGAATTTTCATAGTTCAAACAAACAAAACCTATTTTGTGTTTTGGTAAATTTCCTTATGGTCTTTTTTTCCGTGTATAATATTTTTATATGCGTATGCGTTTTTATATCTTTTTGTAAACTTAATTTTAGATAAACAGTTTCCACATTTTAATTTGTAAAACTTGTTCTTAATAATTCCACAGCATTTGTAGATGAATATAGTCTTAATTCCCTTAACCATTAATTCCCTTGTTGTTAAAAAGACTTTCAAATTATTTGTATTCTTTTTCATTTTTAAAGATCTTGTTCTTTCTCGGGTTGCCATGTGTTTTGTTTTTAGTATTCCATTCCTGGATCCTGTGATTAAACATTCAGTTAGGTTGAAATGTTTGAGCTAAAAAACAAAAACACTAATTCGAAAAGATACATGCCACCCCAGTGTTCATAGCGGCATTATTTACAATTGGCAAGATATGGAAACAACCTAAGTGCCCATCAACAGATGAGTGGATAAAGAAGACATGGTATATATACACAATGGAATACTACTCAGCCATAAAAAAGAATGAAATTTTACCATTTGCAGCAACATGGATGGACTCGGAGGGCATTATGCTAAGTGAAGTAAGACAGAGAAAGGCAAATACTGTATGATATCACTTACATGTGGAATCTAAAAAATACAACCAACTAGTGAATATAACAAAAAAGAAGCAGACTCACAGGGAATGAGCTAGTGGTTACCAGTGTTGGGGGGGCAATATGGATGGAAGAGGAGTGGGAGGTACAAACTATTGGGTGTAAGATAGGATCAAGGATGTGTTGTACAAAATGGGGAATATAGCCAATATTTAAATGGAAAGTAACCTTTAAAAACTGTATAAAAATTTTTTTAAAAAAATTAAGCTAATATCCATTATCAAACAGACATCTCTATTTATATTTCTTTGTGGAATCTAGTGGCTTGGGGATTGTTTTCTTAAAGAAATTTTCTCCCCTGGATTATGCTGGTACAATATGATACTTTAATACCTTGTACGCATTAAGTATTATTTCACAAGATATTTTTCCTTAGTAGTTGGAAGGTAACATTTATCTTATAGCTATTTCTCCTTGACCACTATTTCCTTTTATCCCACTAGACACATGTGTGTGTGTGTGGGGGGGGGGGTTGGTTTTATTTCAGTCGTACATTATCCTCCTGAGTGATATAGTTGAGGACACTTATTGGACTTGAAATCTCATGCACTCTGTGAGCATAGTAAAAATTTAATAATGATGCTAGTTTACTTTACAAAAAGCTTTTAAGAATAGTGGTAGCTCACCAGTACTATAATTTTTAATAATTAGTATTCAGCATGTACTCAGTGGAATAGTCTTTTTTCCATAACTAAACTTTTTATTTCTCCTTCCATTTCCAGGTTGCCATCACGAAAGGCAAGGTGGATTTCTCCAGTGTAGTGTGCCTGCCCCCTTCCGTCATTGCTGTGAATGGGCTGGACGGAGGAGGGGCTGGCGAAAATGATGATGAACCAGTGCTGGTGTCCCTGTCTGCAGCCCCCAGCCCCCAGAGCGAAGCTGTTGCCAATGAACTGCAGGAGCTCTCTTTGCAGCCCGAGCTGACCCTAGGCCTCCACCCTGGCAGGAATCCCAATTTGCCTCCACTTAGTGAGCGGAAGAATGGTGAGTAGATATGGAATTATTGAATTGCCTGATTTGAACCAAGGTCTTCATGTTTCTAATGTCATAGATCCTTACTTTATTTTATGTCTCTTGAAAGTTTCTTATAATCTTAATATTTCTTATAAAATAGAGAAATGATAACTTTAGGTGGTCATTGTAAGCCCAACATTTCCTGCCTGGGTTATCATAATTGGTTTCTGGGTTTTTTTCCTACTTCTTTGCTTCTCCCTATGTAATATTTCTCATTTTGTAAACCCATATAGACATTTATGTAATACATGTATTAATTGGAGAGGGAGAACTATATTGTATGTGTTCTTCAGCAACTTGTGTTTATTGTTCAATATTTATTTTCCCTGTGAATTATTAAAGGTATTCTGTAATTTCTTCTAATCTAATCTATGAATCACCATTTATTGAATAGTTCTTCTTTTCCCTAGTGATCTTTTTTTTTTGGCCGTGCCACGTGGCATGTAGGGTCTTAGTTTCCTGACCAGGGATCAAACCCATGCCCCCTGCAGTGGAAGCGTGGAGTCCTAACTGCTGGACCATCAGGGAATTCCCTTCCCTAGTGATCTTTAATGTCAGCTTTATTCTGTTTCTCTGTGTACAGGAGTTAGTTTTTGGGCTCTCTGTTCTGTTTCACTGATCCCTCTATCTCTGTGTCTTTACATCATTTTAGTTACTGTTGTCATCTGTTAGGACAGGTCTCTCCTTGCCTTTTTCTTCTTCAAAGTTGTTTTGGCTAATTTTGCCCTTTTATTTTTCCATAATTTTAGAATCAGCTTGTGAAGTTCTACAAGAAAACCCATTGGGGTTTTTTCATCCAACATTTTATTATGAAAAAACTCCAACATATGGTGAAGTAGAGAGTTTTACACTGCACACCTTTATATCCACCACTCAGATTCTACCATTAACATTTTATAATATTTTCTTTATAGTAGATCTATCCATCCCACTGTCCATCAATCCACCTTAATTTTGGATGCATTTCAAAGCAAGTTGCAGACATCAGTATATTTCTATTTCATTGAAGTATAACGTTGATACAGAATAACACAAATTGTAAGCATCCTGGTTGTTAAGTTATTACAAACAAAGTGAATACACCTGTGCGTACTTACTATTTAATAAAGAAATAAAATATTTCCAGCACCCCAGAACCACCCCTTGTGCTTCTTCCCAATCAGTACTCCCTCTTCCTGATCAGACGAAACTACCGTCCTGACTTTTAACACAATAGGTTAGTTTTGCTTGTTTCTAAACTTGATATAAATGGAATCATGCTGTATGGTGTTCTGTTGGTGGCTTCGTTTATGTTTTTGAAATTCATTTGGGTTGAATTGTGTGTGGCAGTAGTTCATTTTCATTGCTATATAACCAATCCATTTTATGAATGTAATTTGTCCATTTTTACTTTTGATGGATATTTGGTTTGTTTTAGTTTGAGGCTCTTACGAATCATGCTGCTGTGAAGTTCTTGCTGGGATTTTGATTTGAAATATATCATTTATAGGTTAAGGGGGAGAATATACATTTTAAATATTGGGTCTTCCTGTCCATTAGTTAGTTTTGTCTCTCCAATTAAATAGGCTGTCCTTAGTATCTACCCACAGATTTTATAATTTTTTCCATAAAGGTCATGCAAATATTTTATTAGGTATATTCCCTGGTATCTTTTTGGGGGGTAGACATTATAAGTGGTATATTTTTATAAAATATTTTTTGACTCTTTGATACTGGGGGATAGAAATACCAGACCTTTTCAAAACTCCTCTGGCTTTTCTACATCTGTACCCTCCATTTGGGAAACCCGCCCCCCCCCCCCAAACCCCACCCTGCTGCCTTCTTGCTAACTCTTACTTGTCCTTCAGTATTCTGTTCAGACATCATTCCCTTTGAGAAGCCTGTCCTCACTCATATTCAGTGTTAGGTGTCCCTCTTTGTGTTTGCCCAGTTGCCCTTTGTCTTCGTACTTCATCACCTGTGTTGTAATTGGAATTCTCCACTCAGTGGGCCTTTGAAAACTGAAATCAGACATTGTCACTCCTCTCAGAACTCTTCAGTATCTTCTCATGAGGCTTATGATGAAATCATAGTTTTTACGACATGGTCCTGGTATCACCTCTCACCTGATTTCTTTTTTTTTTTTTTTGTAGCTTAAATCTATTACCTCACAGCTAACCCATGAACAACATCACCTGATTTCTTACCTCTGTTCCCCAGCTCACTCTGTTCCAGCCACACTTACTTTCTTGTTATTTCTTGAACATATCAAGTATGATCCTGCCCCAGGGCCTTGATACTTGTGCTGTCACTGAAGTTCCTGCACAAATGTTATTTTCTCTGGGAGGCCTTTCTCTGCCTATCTTATTAAAATAGCACCTCCCATTACTCTCTATCCTGCTTTGTTTTTCTTCTAAGCACTTATTATGACCTGTGTGTGTGTGTGTGTGTGTGTGTGTGTGTGTGTGTGTTTGTACATGTGTGTATATATGTTTGTTGTCTGTATTTCCCCTCTCTGATAGTACATTTCATGAGTCCAGAAACTTTATTTTATTCACAGTGTTATTCAACTCCTGGCTCATAGTGGGCACCCAGTAAATATTTGTTGAATAAAGAGATGAATGGTTTACTTGTTTGTGGCAAGAACTCTGTTTTACATGCATAGTGGGAAATGTAATGGAAACTCATGCATTTTTTTATTTTGGGAAATAGTGGACACTCAAGCAGTTTTCTTGTGTTCTTTTCCCATTTATAATTTCTACTTATTCACCCAAGATGGCAGAAAGTTCAGCTTATTTATACGTTAAGGGGAAAGAGTCCAGAGGGACAAGCTGGAGACAGAAAAAGAGAAAGGATAACTGATGGAGCAGTGTTCCTGGGAGATGCAAGAGGATGGGATCCAAAGGCATTGGTTCTGCCTTGAGTGTGAGTGGGGACCAGCATTCCTCTGGGATGGGAGGAATGGCAGTGAAGGTGATGACAGACAGCAAACAGCAAAACTCTCATATCTTGGGCAGGAAGTAGAGAAAATTGGTGCTGACAGCTGTGATGGTCTCAGTGGAGTAGAAGGCAGCTGTTGCTGTTGAGGCAGAGGTGTTGGTGTATCTTCAGCCTTTCTCTCTCAGCTCTTTGCCATATAAATCAGCTGATTTTTTTCCCCCATTTTGAACAACAGCAATTTTCTAACCTTCCCTTTAAAGTCAAGCTCCTGAAAGAGTAGTTTACAGTTACTGTCTCTCTACTTTCCCACATTCCAGAGACTTTGCTGCATTCTGGCCTCTGTCCCTGCCTCTCTTCAGAAACTGCCATTGCCAAAATCATTAGTGCTCTTTTTGTTGTAGACCAAATAGGTACTCTTTATTCTATTTGACCTCTCTGTAGCATTTGCCATGGCTGGCCACGCCCTCTGACTGAAACTTTTCCTCCACTGACATCTGTGATACTACTCTTTACTGGCTTTTAAAACTCAGTCTTTCTAGCCACTCCCTTCTCTGCTCAGATCTTTTACTATCTTTCTCTACTCACCTCTTAAATTGTATTACTTTCCAGTGTTCAGCTCTGGAGCTTCCTTAACTTCTTACTCTGTATATTTACCTTGAATGGTTTCCCCCAGAACTCTGGCTTTAACCTCCATTATATGCTGTTGATTCCATGGTATCTTTCCAGGCCAAGTCTCTGCCCTGAGCTCCAGACTCATATGCTTGGCTGTCTGTTGAACACCTTCACTGGATGTGCTACAGACTCAGTACGCTCAGAGCTAAACTCACCATCTTACCGCTGTTGCTCCTGAATTCGTCGTTGTAGAAATTGGCACCACCTTCTACCCAGATGTTCAGACCAAGGGGTTGCTTTGTTTTGTTTTCTTTCTGAATGAAAACTTTAAGGGTTTTATTTGTTTTATTATCAGATGAAGTATAGGAAAAAAGAAAATGAAAATTTCCTCATGATTATACAGTTCAGTGATAGCTAATGGCAGCAGTTAATATATTATCAGTTTTTATTTGTTCATTCATTTGTTTACTTTTACACATATATACTCTGTATAAATTATTTTCATGTAATATTATTTTATGAGATTTTACTATATCATTCAACTATATTAGAAAACATTTTTTCTCTGCTTGATATTTGTATTGTGTGTATACAACATTTAGCCAGTCTCCTGTGAGACCTTTACCTTGTTTTTATTTTTTTATGTTATAAATAATACTGCAGTAAACATCTTGGTATATAAATCTTGCAAGTAACTGTAGGACAAACTCCCAGAAGTGGATAAAAAGATAAGGACATAAAGAACATTGTGTCCTTCTGGTCACAAAAGTAACGTGTTTGGGTATGAAGTTTTTAATTTTTTAAAGTCATTATTTCCAAATTGTCCTCCAGAAAGATTATAACATGCTAGTTTTAGAAGTAATTTTTTACTCCATTTCCTTTCTATCTCCTCTATCTTTCCTCCCAGCCACCAGTCACCAATTTTTGTAAATTCTACAATGGTCATATCTACTGAATTCATTCTTTTCTTGCCATCTTTACAGCTGCCACTTAGTTCAGACTCTTAATAATGTCATACTTGGATTACTGCAAGAATGGCCTTCTAACTGGTCTCTCCTTGTTTCTCATCTTGTCCCTATTGCCAATGAGGTGATCTTTCTAAACCATAAACGAGGCTACTGCTCTCCTGCTTGAAATCAGTTAGTGGTTCCCCATTTCCTCCCTTTATGCTCCTCATCTTGGCAAACCTTCATAGCCAGTTTCTGCCCTGCCTCTCATCTCCTCCCGCTCACAATAAAATATTTGGGATTTCCCACAAGAGACATTTCCACATCTCAGTTCCACTTCATGTCCTGTTTTTTCTTCCTGGAATGACCTTCAGCCTCTTCTTCTGGCTAATGTTTTTTTCTAGTCAAGAACCAGGGTAAGGACTTCCCTGCTGGTCCAGTGGCTAAGGCTCCACACTCCCAGTGCCTGTGGCCTGGGTTTGATCCCTGGTCAGGGAACCAGATCCCACATGCCTCAACTAAGAGTTTGAATGCCACAACTAGGAGTTCTCATGCTGCAACTAAAGATCCTGCATGCCACAACTAAAGATCCCGTGTGCTGCAATGAAGATCCCACGTGCCTCAGCTAAGACCCCAGCACAGCCAAAAACATAATAAATATTAAAAAAAAAAAAAAAAAAAAAGAACCAGGGTAAGGTGCTGCTTCCTTCAGGACTTCTTCCTTAGACTCCCAACTTAGGTTAGGGGTTTGCCCTTTGTGTTCTTCCTAAGTACCCTGTGCATAATTATCTACTTATTTGTTATCATATTTGACTAGATGAGAAGCTCTGTGAAAGCAGGGATTATGTCTGTCTTATTTATTTTGGTATCCTTAGTGCCTAGCCAGAAACTAATGTGCTAATCAATCAACAAGGGTGCTTGTTAAGTGCAGATTCTGATTCTGTAGATCTGGGTGAGGCCTGAGAGTCTGTATTTTAAAAAATTTTTTAATTTTTATTCATTTTTTAAATAAGTTTATTTATTTATTTATTTTTGGCTGCGTTGGGTCTTCATTGCTGCACGCAGGCTTCCTTTAGTTGCAGCAAGCAGGGGCTACTCTTCATTGTGGTGCGCGGGCTTCTCACTGAGATGGCTTCTCTTGTTACGGAGCACGGGCTCAAGGCACGCGGGCTTCAGTAGTTGTGGCTCGTGGGCTCTAGGGCATGTGGGCTTCCGTAGTTGTGGGGCACAGGCTCAGTAGTTGTGGCGCACGGACTTAGTTGCTCCACGGCATGTGGGATCTTCCCAGACCAGGGATCGAACCCATGTCCCCTGCATTGGCAGACGGATTCTTAACCACTGTGCCGCCAGCGAAGTCCTAGACCAGAAGTTTTAACTACTTTTTTAAAGTTGAAGATCTCTGTAAATTTGAAATTTTATGTATAAGTCCAGTGTGTAAAACAGCTGCTCCAGTTGACTGGAATCTGTATGGAGGAGGCAGAACCCCGCTGACTTGGCATCCTGCCCCTCAGGCAGCTCTCGAAAGAGCACAAGTTGAAAACTTCTGATCTAGATCATCTATCTCTGTTAGTTTAAGCTATGTCAGAGCCAACCTCTTCAGTTGCTAGAATGGTTTCCTAACTGCCAGGAGCCCCAAATTGATTAATAGTGATCTTGCTTATAAGAGAATGTGGATACTTGAAACTGACAGACAAACATAACAGTCTGTACAGCATAATTACCATTTTAGCAGGAGAAAATAACCCCCCCCCCCGAATTGAAATTTTATTCAACATTAGAAGGGAAACAGTGGTGAAATACTGGTATTAGAATAATGCTGAAGGGGAGAGGAGGGGCTTAATAAAGAAATAATCTATAAGAAGTTGGATGACTACAGAAAAATACCTTATATGGTAGAATGTATGTCAGTGGCCAAAAATACCAGTTGCTTAGCAGAAATCATTAAAATAACTGTCAAAATCAGATTGTGTTGTTTTAGGGAGAAAATAGGAATTACTGATCAAGTTAAGAAAACTAGGAAGTTGCAGAGGAGCTGTTTCCCTGGTGAAGCATCTTACTGTTTTCCTTTCTGTTCCATCCAGCAGCCAGCAGGTGAATGTCTGGACAGGGGCATGTTGTTAGTATGTAGTTGCATTGCTTTCCTGGCCATAATTGGGTCTTCTGTTTGTGCACCTTAATGGTGCTTCTTCCTATCAAAAGGAGAAAAATGCTGGATGTACTGGTAAGAAAATCATTATTATATTTTACACTAGGTCTGCTTTGCATGGTTATTAGTAGGGAGGTAAAGGTAAGAGCAGAAATGGAAAATCCTTGAGAGGATTATGAAGTTGGAAAGTGTGGTGTTCTAGAGCAAAATAAATCCTGGGCTTCGAGGTGCTTTTTCATGGATGGTGTACTGCGTGTTGAAAAGGTGGAGTGAAGTTTTACTTCTTCTCAGATCTCTTTCATTTAGAGGCATATCTTATATGGAAATTCATTGATTAAGCAAGGGTCCTTACAGAGCAATAGGCAGTCAAGGTCCTGATACCTCTATTTCCTAAACAGAGGAAGTTGGAACCCTACTGAGAGGAGGTGCCTTAATCCAACCTTTATTGGCCTAATTGGAAAAAGTTGGCAGAGACGTTTCAAGGTGTATTTTTAAATAGTACTCGTCTGTCTTCTTCTAGGCTGAGCACTTAGGTCTAAAAGATAAAATTGATGTACCTTGGGATCCTCTCCAGGCTGGGCTTGGAGAAGTCCAGAAAAATCTCTCTAATGATCTAACCCTATCCCCTGTGGCCAGCTGGCACACATTGAATGAATGTGTCATAATGGAAAATTCAAGTTTTACTTTGCTTCTTCCTTTAATGGCACAGTGCTCTTTGGCTTCTTTTCCTTACATATCCACCCCTTCTTTATACTAACTGATAACAGTCTTTCAAGTATGAATGAGTTTCAGAACTGGCTGAGACTGCATAAGGTGTATTTTCAGGAGCCTCTAGGATGGGAGCTGAAATACCATTTACTCCTTTTTCTCATTGCAAATATATTGCATTTCAGTTACCTTATAGGCTTTTGTGGGCAAGCCTGAGAATTTTGCCATAATTCATATTTCATGGCCTTTGTGGGAAAGTATATTCCATATTCCAAATGATCAAATTACAAATGAACTTTTGGAATATAATCCATTTGTAAGTTGGGGACTTGCTTATATCCTAAGAGGTGTGCCTCTTGACGTTTGAGAATTATGGATTTAAGACACAGTGTATAGTAATTACATGGAATGCATTACTCAGAAGACATTATAGACAAAAGTTAGATAATTTAATGGATGACAAGTTCATAAATGTTTCTAAGAGAAAGCTGGCATTTTGGGGATTGTATTCTTGGCCTTTTATTTTATCCTTGACTTTTAAACTTTTATTTCAGGTCAGTCATTTGTACCTTCCTACAGTTCTGCTACTGTTCATTGCTGTGACCAGTATGGAAATTATTATTCAGCAGATATTTATAAAGTGCCTACAGTAAATGAGGCACTGAGGAAGACGTTGAAAGGTATACAGAAGAATAAGTTGGACCATAGCTACTAGTTTTTGCCTTCTCTCCTGTTCCTTTGATGAACAAACCATTAATTAGCTCTTTTATAAGAGCTAATCAATACCAAATTTCTTTGTTTTTCTTTCCCACTTTAGGTACTACAGACTAAATTTGGGGCTGGTCATCTGTTTATGGGGGATAATTTTGGGGGTCATAGATAGAGGTTGATACGAGGCAAAATTTTTGAAAATGGTGAGATTTACCTTTCCTTTTTCCTCCTTGGTCCCCCTAGCAACCCCCTAGATAGCTCTCCTGCACTTCTTGTGTTCTAGTTAACAAATCCATGTTTGGTTCTTAAAGCCGATGAGAAGTTTGTAGGACTTGAATTCTTGTATTTTGCATTCTCATTATTGAGAAAGTACTTTTCTCCAACCCACCAAGGATTGAGTAAATAAAAACTTGAAATATCACCCATGAGAAATTACTTTTATCTACACCTGTAGGAACCTTTACTTCTGAATCACAGATTGTTCATGATCCAACAGATATGAATATACTTAGAGAACAATTGGACAGAACATTTGAAATTAGATCTACATAGCTGAAATAGCTTCTTACACTAATTGCCCCCAAACCCTCAGTATTAGATTGGTGATATATATTTTACCATTCATGTCTTTTTTTCTTTTTTTGGGGGGGCGGGGGAGGATAATAACATGTATACAGAAGAGTTTATAAATCATGATAGTTTACAGAATAACCATAAAGCAAAGAGCTGTGTAACCACTACTCAGCTCAACAGTAGCTCATTGTAAGCCCCAAGGAAGCCTCCCACATGCTCTTCTCTGATTACAGCACCGTCTCTTCTTCATAGGAGTAACCACTATTCTGACTTCTTGAAAATCATTTGTTTTACCTACTACAAATATATCCCTAAACAATATAGTTTAGTTGAAGTTCATGTGAACAGAATGATTCTGTATTCTTCTTTTGTTCAGTGCATGTGCTATTCATTTATGCATATGGCTTTAGTTTATTCATTTTCATTACTGTATAGTGAATGCTGCCATGGAAAATTATTCCATAATTTAAAAAAATCCATTCTTCTGGTGAACATTTGGGTAGTTTCCAGGGTTAGGCTATTACAATATTGCTGTGAAGGTTCTTTATGTATCCTGGCGCATGGGTACATGCATATATACATAGGAATGGAAAGTCCTATACATATATATAGTAACACAAAATTACTCGGTAAGATTAAATTCTTTTCCAAAGTGGTTGTACCAGTTTATATACCCTCCAGCAGTTTATGAAAGTTCCCACTGCTCCATATCCTTACCAACACTTGGAATTGTTGGATTTTTAATATTTACTACTCTGTTGGTTATGTGAAGGATCTTATGATGTTCTTGATTTTCATTTTATTGTTTTCTAATGAGGTTAAACATCTCTTCTTATACGTACTAGCCATTTGGATTTCTTTTGTGAAATGCCTAGTGACATTTTTTGCCTATTTTTTCTACCAAAGAACTAATAGGAGTTCTTTGATATATTCTGAATACTAGTTTGTTGTTGCTTAAATGTGTTACAGATATCTTCTCACGCTCTGTGATTTATCTTTCTCATTCTCTTTATGGTATCTTTTAATTAAGGATTTCTAATTAGTTAGTGAGTTTTGTATCTTAATTTTTTGTATGGGGGTAAGGTAAGGCCCAACCTGATTTTTTTTTCTAAATGGATTCTTATTTATTCATTTATTCATTCATTCATTTTAAATATTTATTTATTTATTTTTGGCTGTGTTGGGTCTTCATTGCTGCATGTGGGCTTTCTCCAGTTGCTGCGAGCCAGGGCTACTCTTCATGGTGGTGTGCGGGCTTCTCATTGCGGTGGCTTCTCTTGTTGTGGAGCACAGGCTCTAGGTGCACGGGCTTCAGTAGTTGTGGCACGCGGGTTCAGTAGTTGTGGCTCGTGGGCTCTAGAGTGCAGGCTCAGTAGTGGCGCACAGGCTTAGTTGCTCCATGGCATGTGGGATCTTCCCGGACCAGGGCTCAAACCTGTGTCCCCTGCATTGGCAGGCGGATTCTTAACCACTGCGCCACCAGGGAAGTCCCGGATTCTTATTTATTGAAAATAATCTTCTTTCCCACTGATCAGCAGAGCTACTTCTTTCATGTATCAGGGACTTGCCTATGTGTGAGTGTGTTTCTGAGCTCCTGTTTGTTTCCACTGGTCTGTGTGTCTGTGCTTGTACCAATACCTCAGTCTTGATTATGGTAACTGTAGTTAGTCCTGTTCTATGGGAGAAATAAGTCTTCCCATCTTTTTCCTTTTCCAAGAGTCTTTTTCTTGGCTTATTCTTGGCCCTTTGCATTTCCATATTAATTTTAAAATCACTGTGGGATTTTGATTGGAATTGCATTAAATCTGTAAACCAATTTAGAGAGAATGAGCATCTTTAGAATATTGTGCTACAAATGTGGTATTTTTCTCCATTTATTTAAGAAATTATTATTATTATTATTATTATTATTATTATTTGGCCATACCCCACAGCTTGTGGGATCTTAGTTCTCTGACCAGGGATTGAACCCCTGCCCCCTGCGCTGGAAACACAGAGTCTTAACCACTGGACCACCAGGGAATTTCCTCTCCATTTATTTAGATTTTCTAAATCTCTCAGTGAGGTTTTATAATTTTCTATGTGGTGGTTTTACATATCTTTTGTTAGATTTATTTTCAGAGGTTTCATAAGTTTTAATGCTGTTATGGTATCTTTTAAATTTTTTTCACTTTCTAACTGTTGTTGCTGATCCCAAATATTTTTCTGGAAGAAATAACAGATGCAATTTGTATGTGTCTGTTATCTGCCTTGCTGGGTGGGATGGGAAGAATTATGTAAAGAGAAACGAACAGGAGAGAATGTTCACTTCGACATAGTCGTTTCCCTTTCATAGGTTTTTCTCCTTTGTGTAAAATTTGGGAAGTACTCATTTGTTTTCCATATGTGTAGCCTGTGGAAGAAAGGGCAGATAATGTATTTTTTTCCCTGTAAGAGTACACTGTATCCTTTCATGCTTTAGTGTTGCACAGGAGGTACTAATTAACTGCTGGGAGAAGTAAAAATTTTGAGTGGGCAGTTTCTGATCCAAATCACATTATTTTCTTGGGGAAAGGAAAGATTTGTTACTTAGGTTCCTCAGGAAGCCTGGTTGTCAAGGGTTTTTTAGATTAGCCAATGTGAAAATGCCCAAATCTTAAGCATGCTAGTTCATTAAGCAATTCTGCTTAAAATGTGATGTAGAGAATTTCATAACCTATTTCATCTCAGTACTGAGAGATAATCAATTTCCCATTCTTGAGTATTCATCAAATGTTGTGCTAGGCTCCTGGAGAGCAGATACCAGATAGAATCTCCCTCTTAAACAAACAAACAAACAAACAAACAACACACACACAAATAACTCCCATCTTCCAGAGAAAATTCTTATTAGCACATGGTTTATTTCCCGCTAGTTTTCTTCCAAATGTATGTTTTAAAAATAACTGAGCTAATACTATAGACTCAATTGTGTGTCCTGCTTTTTTTCACTTAGCACTGGAGCTTAAGATTTTTTAGTCATTGAAATACTTCATATAAGTAGCCTTTTAATATGTGTAGAACTTCCATTCTGTGCCATCATTTATTTCATTTCCCCACTGATTGGACATTTGAATCATTTTCTGTTTTTCACACTTACACTAATATTTGGATAAACATTTTTAAAAGCCTTTTCTGCATTTTAGGTTATTGAGGTCCTCAGAAGTGAAAATATTGGCTTAAAGAATTTGACCGTTTTAACATTGAAAAAATTTATTCAGTGACTATCGAGCACCATCTGTATGCCAGGTATTGGAGAGACAGTAAGGAACAAGACAGATAAGGTTCTCATTGTCATGGAGTTTACAGTTAGTGAAAGATAGAAAGATTAAACAAAGAGTTACACAAGCCAATTCATAGTTACAAAGTTTGGTAAGTGCTTAGGGGGAAAAAAAAGCACAAGATGTTAAACAGATTAGGAAACCTCATTGTGATGGTTCTAATTTAGGTGTGTGGGGAGGCGGGGAGGTTGGTCAGGAAAGGCCTCTTTGAGGGAGAGACGTTTAGGCTGATAGCCAAAGCACAAGTAGTGAGCGCTTGGCTCAACAAAGCAAAGAGGGCATAGCCTGCGTTAAGACTGGGGAGAGGGGCTTCCCTGGTGGCGCAGTGGTTGAGAATCTGCCTGCTAATACAGGGGACATGGGTTCGCGCCCTGGTCTGGGAGGATCCCACATGCCGCGGAGCAACTGGGCCCGTGAGCCACAACTACTGAGCCTGCGCGTCTGGAGCCTGTGTGCTCCGCAACAAGAGAGGCCGCGACAGTGAGAGGCCCGCGCACCGCGATGAAGAGTGGCCCCCGCTCGCCGCAACTAGAGAAAGCCCTAGCACAGAAACGAAGACCCAACATAGCAATCAATCAATCAATCAATAAATAAATCTTAAAAAAAAAAAAAAAGACTGGGGAGAGGAGGAGGTGGGGAAAGGGGTCTGGGACAGGCAAGGGTTCACTGGGGAAAACTTGGCACAGAAGAGCTAAAAGAATATCATTCTGTCAGTGGAGAGAGTGAGAGAGAAAGTGATGTGAAATAAGTAGATAGTTAGGGGCCAGATCATGCAGGCCTTTGTAGGCCTTGTTAACAGTTGAGGTTCTTGAGAAATACATTGTCCCATTCCATTCCAGAGTAGCCCAGCAATTTATAATTATGTCAACCCTGTTGGAGTGCCAGTTTCACTTACTAACATTGATAGTCTTATTTGTAAAGGACTTTGATGATGTGATCATTGAAATGTTTTCATTTCAGTTTGTATTTCTTTGATGATTAGTGAGGAATAATCTTTCCCCAAATGTTTGTAGTTGTTTCATCATTTTTGACCATTCAGTTCATTTCCTTTCTCACTAAAAGATCATTTTTAAGGTTCTTCCACAAGTACTCAAGTAACAGACTGGGAACCAATTGTCAGGAATTTAAAGAAGAGTTTCTTACATGTCTCTCATCTTAGTTCTCTGGGTAAGGGGCTGGATTAGGTCAAGAGTGGGTTTCTTTTGGCTGTGTTATTTTATGATTCATGGGTATACAAGTGTGTGGAGTTGGGAATTGGAAAAGAAACTGATAAACTCTGGTGACTGTTTTTCTTAAGAGCCAGTTCACATCATCCTTCCCCTAAGAAACAATCCAAGTCTCTGGTAACCAGAACCAATTGCTGCTTCTTTTACGTTTGTTTAGCTCATTGTTTTTACTCTACTTAGCACTTCATTTCTTCTTTTTTAAATTGTTGGTTAGAGATTTTCTACCTTACTTCATTAGGAGGCCCTTGAGGACAGAGGCAGTGGCAGTCTGGTTCATCACTGTCTTTGTGCCCCCACTGCCGTTGATACCGTGCATGATGACGATATTTCAGACATGCCATATGAATGAGCTGGCTGTTTATATTTATGGCTCATAGCCCTTAACATTGACGGTCCTTTGGAAAGTTAGCTGGAGGTATAGCCTTCGTCTGTCCTGAGGCTGAGGAATAGCATACCTATGGTAATGTGTGAGCCTCCCAGGTTTGCAGGTCCTGACTGGGTTTCTCATCAATAGTAGGTTGTGTTCACAGGAAATGAAAACTGCCCAGGACATGTAACAGCTTGTCTGGGTGTTGGGTTTTGTTATCTTTTGGGTATTTTCACTTTGGCCAATACCAGTTGTGTGGGGGAGAGACTTAACTGGTTGGATCCTGTAAAATTTCAATATGATGATTAGATCTTTGTAGAGCTGAACCTCAGTAAACTCCTGCATGTACTTGTGAGACCCCAAATCAGAAGTGGACATAGGAACAAGATTACATTTCTGTGTTCTGAAATCCCACAGAGATCACAAAAAGGCATTCTTAATTTTGTATACCTGTGTATACTACATTCCATCGTAGGAATTGATACCAGTTGTTAGTGAAGCTGACAGCTTTCAATGCTTTGAGGATTGCTTAGTTTGTTAGGTGAGCCAGGTGCTCTGTTTCTCTGGTTTCTCCTGCTCATCCCCTACAATTTGGGCATTTTCATTGTCATTAGCACTTAATATTCCTGAGGTTATTATTGTGGATGTCGTTTTTTATGTTAACCCTATACCTCAGTACTGTGGATAATTTCAGTCTTCCTCGTGTAGTTTTCTAAATAATAACATTGGCATGTGTTCTAATGAAAATTGTAGCAGACTACCTGCCTTTTCTGGGTAGGTAAGGATTCTTTTGTTGTTATGAACTTTCCCCATGTTGTTAGAATTTTCTGAGATAAATAGGGCTTTTCATTCCATTTGGCATACATTTATGAATGCTGTCACATATTAGACACTGTGTGAGCTCTGTTAATACAGAGGCATTAAACCATGTGGTAAAGAGCAGTAATAGAGTTGGGAACAGGTTCTGAGGGATCATAAATGAGGGGTATTTAGCATATCCATGGAGGGTGTGATCAGGGAGGCTTTCTGGAGAAGGCAGCACTTAAACTGAGTTTTGAAGGAGGAACAAGAGTCAGTTGGTAACAAGGATGATTTTTAATCGAGGCAAGGCTGGAGAGAAGGAGCACAGTTAAGAAGCTACTGCTGAAGTACACACTACCACCTACAAAATATTCTGGTGAAAAACTTGAACCTGAATTGGGTCATGACTCTGTATGAGTCTAACTCCTAACTTACTGGAAATAAAGGGGATGGAGCAGTATGTTAAATGGCACCTTTGGGATACAGTTAGCAGAATCCAAAATGTGGGGAAACAGTCTGGTTATTTTCAACAAATAAGCTACAAGAAAAGAAAAGAGGAAGTAGAAATCTGTAGATTAAAAGAGCTTTAAGAGGGAATTTCCTGGCAGTCCAGTGGTTAGGACACCATGCTTCCAATGCCCGGGGCCTGAGGTCGATCCCTTGTTGGGGAACTAAGATCCTGCAAGCTGCGTGGCGTGGCCAAAAAAAAAAAAAAAAGTGAGAGAGATACATTAATGAAATGCAATATGTTGTCCCTGTTGGACTCTGATTTGAATAAATCATCTATAAAAAATTTATGAGACAGGAGGGAACATTTGAACATCTACTGGATAGTTGATGATATTGAAAATTTTTTTTTAAATTTAGGTGTGGTAATGGTATTGTAGTTATGTTAAGAAAATAGTTCTTATCTTCTGGGTTTACAGAATAAAGGTGAAATTAGGTGATGCTTAGATTTTGCTCCAGAGTGATCCAGTATTGGCTGGGTGCTAGAGGGAAGCAGGCATGTATTGATAAATTTTGAAGCTAAGTGATGGGGTACATAAGCTGCTTATTATGCCATTCTTTCTACCTTTGTGTATGTTTGAACTTTTCTATAATGTTTTTATCGATAAAAAGCTGTTACTGTACTCCAGGCAAGAAATATTAGGGACCTAAAATAAAGCACTGGTTGTAGGGATGGAACAAAAAGGATGGATTTGAGAAATAAGTTATAATTAGTTAAGGGCTTCCCTGGTGGCGCAGTGGTTGAGAATCTGCCTGCCAATGCAGGGGACACGGGTTCGAGCCCTGGTCCGGGAAGATCCCACATGCCGCGGAGCAACTGGGCCCGTGAGCCACAACTACTGAGCCTGCGCGTCTGGAGCCTGTGCTCCACAACAAGAGAGCCTGCAACAGTGAGAGGCCCGCGCACTGCGATGAAGAGTGGCCCCCGCTCCCCGCAACTAGAGAAAGCCCTCGCACAGAAACGAAGACCCAACACAGCCAAAAATAAATAAATAAATAAATTTATATTTAAAAAAAAAAAGATAATTAGTTAAACTTAGATGTTTGGGGCAGAAGGGGAGGGGAGTCTAAGTTTATGGTTTAAGACCTGAGTACTGTTACCTAAGTTAGGGCGAATGGAAGCAATGTATCTTGAGGGGTTGGTGCAAAACAATGATATTGGAAGTTTGCTTTTGTACATACTGAGTTTAGGATAGCCAAGCCACGTAGAGATGCATAGTTCGTAGCGTACAAGTAAAGGTAGGGCTTGATATGGATCAGTATGTAGGTGGTGGTTAACCTTAAGAAAGGCTGAGGTTGCCCAGGGAGAATATGTACAAGAGGAAAGGAAAGGGGTGCTCCTGAGAGGGGCAGAGAAAGAGGAGCCATTTAGAATTCTGAGAGGAAAGGTCAGAGAGGTAGGAAAGTAGGATTTTTAAAGGAAGTCAAGGAAATAGGCAATTTTAAGAAGAGTATGGAAACCATGACAAATCCAGTAGGAGGAAGGTCAAGTAGGATAAGAACTTGTCTAGTTCCTCTTGATTATGAACATTGAAGGCCTTTGGGGAGCCAGTGGTGGGTGGGAAAGCTTTATGAATAAACTATATTGCTATACTGCAGTTATTAAGTCCCTTTAGAGTGGATTAATAGACTGTAGATCATATTAAATTTTTGTTAATTAGCTAGAGAGTTATGATTAAAAGCAAAAGAGCTTTTATTTTATTGGGAATTAAGATCAGTACCCTTCATTTCCCTGGTGCCATCAACTTGAAAATCACGTTCACGTGTGCAGAGACCCTTTCAGAGTTTACTTTAGTTCTCTTTCTATGAAATTTTGCTCATTTGCACAAAAATTAGTGGATTTGAAGCTGCCACAGGAGTTCAGACTTTTAGAATTGTGAAACCTGTTTTAAAACCAGTTTTCACATTGAGTCTGTTGCTGTGCTGATACTCTTCAGGGTGAATGCAAAATCCTAGCAGTAGGCAGATTGTGTTGCTTATTGTTGGTTTTAAGATTAATTTTTTGGATTTCTGTTTTAAAAATTGTTTTCTTTTTATTTAACTCCTTTTATCCCAAAGTGCAGATGAAATAATGGGTGTGGAGTTGCTGTGAAAAAGTTAAACAAATCAGTTGAAATGTGATGTGTTAATGTTACTACCACCACGTGACTGTCAGTACTGTGTCTCTGTCGGGCTGGAATATTGACAGTTGACATTCCAGGCACTCTTCTACAGCAAACAGAAAAGTTTTGGCAGAAGGGAAACAGCCCTCTGCCCTTCCTACCATCTTCTTTGCAGGAATCTTATAATTTGTATTTATTTTCCTGTAAGTACAGAACTGTGAGAACTTGTTTCACTTGAAAAACCCTCACACAGCAAATTGTCCAGCCCACATATGGACAAAGGAATGACTCAAGCTTTCAGGGATTCTTTTCCTTTAGTTGGTAACCTCTGACCAGACTATCATGTAGTCTGAGAGCTGAAATTTACCCGTTTTTCATAAGATGGTTTGAGAGCTTGGTTGTGAGAAGGGGCCAGTGAGAATGCTTCTCTCTTCCCAGAGCAGCATTTAGCCCACACCGGCTGCCACTCCGTTGCCTGTTGAGTCATTCCCACAGTTCTATATAGAGCTTTTCTGGCTTTTCTTTTAAACATGATGTTCTTGGAGTGAGAAAGAAAGGAAGTTTTTTCTCCTCCACAGAATCTCCCCCACCGCAAATCTGCATTGCTTTCTCTTTTCTAATAACAGAATATTGCCGTCAATCATTCTGAGACTACTTTCTCTTTTAAGACCTCTAAGCGCTTTCATTTATCATTTGTGTGACTACGTGAGCATTAAGGCATTTGCTGGGCTGAGTTTGCCCAGTAGGCTTTCAAGATACAGGCTGTCACCCAGAAAAAACCGAGGCATTCTAGCTAAACATACCAAAAATGGATTTCTAGTTTTCAGCTATTTAAAAGTCAATCAGGGACTTCCCTGTTGGCGCAGTGGTTAAGAATCTGCCTGCCAATGCAGGGGACGTGGGTTCGAGCCCTGGTCCGGGAAGATCCCACATGCCGCGGAGCAGCTGAGCCTGTGTGCCACAACTACTGAGCCTGCACTCTGGAGCCCACGAGCCACAACTACTGAGCCTGCACGCCTAGAGCCCGTGCTCCACAACAAGAGAAGCCACCGCAATGAGAAACCCGCGTACTGCAACAAAGAGTAGCCCCTGCTCACTGCAACTAGAGAAAGCCCGCGCACAGCAACGAAGACCCAGCGTAGCCCCGCCCCCCCCAAAATTCAATCAGATATGCTGAAAGGCATCTTAATATCCTTATTATGAATATCAGTAAAAAGTACTGTGAAGGGAAGGAATGAGTTTTTAATTTTGAATAAATGGAAATTGCTAAAATTTGAAAAGATTTTAGTTTCTTTTTGTTTTTGCGATGAAAGATTAAAATGCCCATGTTCGTTTTTATTCAGAAGATCCTGCTCTGTGCTAGTGGAAAAAGGATTGAAGTTTGTCTATGAGGAAAGGGAAATTCTTATTTCTATAACTGTCTTCTTATGTGTTCCAAACGTCCAGCAAGATCATAAAGCATTTTAGAAAAGTCAGTAATATCAGTAAGCTGTCTATTCACAGATCCCGTGTCTTACACAGGCACAAGTAAGGAGCTCTTTTAGGGGTTTGGCAGATCTGAAAGACAGATTATAGCTCCGGAATGTATTCAGATGACTTTTTGAAACAGATAGTTTAATTGGAGAGGGAGTGGAGAAATAACTGTGCTTCTGTAGTTAAACATTCAACTTCCTTAGCCTGTTATCTATAAATACCACAGACGAAAAAGCCGTTAGAACGCTTTTTCAGAAAACTAACTCACCGTACATATTTATTTGTGTGTATGTGTTTATATATGCCTGATCCCCATCCCACCTCCCATTAATGGGTCAGTAATTGGGCTGTGTCTTTCACAAGATTGAGCTGTTTGGATTATGTTTAATCTGTTGCTCTAAACTGCATTAGCAGCAGAGTCCCTCATACTAAGGTTTTGAACAAAACTTTGTCTTCTCTTCTTGAAAAGAGAGGGGAAAAAAAGCAGTTGATCTCTTTTCTGAAGGTCTTTCTGTCCGTCTCTCCCCTCCCCCCAGAGACGAATAGCAAGGGGAGGAGCTCACTCACTGTTCTAACCACACTTCATATGTCTTAACTTGAGTGCTTTTTGGTTTCCTGTCGGCAGTAAATCAACTGTGCCATCCTGACTTGTGTGAAGGGTGGATAAATTGGTAACTGCACTCAGAAGGGGAGTGAGTTCTCACAGTCTCATCTGAGCATAAGGCATGAGACTGAATTTATGAAAGCTTTAGTAGCCTCTGAAGACAACATCTTTCTTCTGCGACTTTGAGGTTTTTTCATTATATTTGTGGGCTCTTGTTTCTGAGAAGAACCTGTCATGACGCTACTGGAACCTGAGATGTTAATGATGGCTGTACAGTCCGGTAATTCCCGTATTGCCTGCAAATCCTATTTGCCATAGGTTTCTTAAAAAACATTGGGCATATTTGTACTAGGATTGGATGGAGATGGGGAGGAAGATAGAGGGAGGGTAAATATAAATTGTCCAGTAAATGTACTGCATTTTCAGGTTTTTATTGTAAAAAATATTAATAATTTTTTCCTGATTGCAAATTTTAGATCTTCAGACATAGCTTTGAATTAGATGCTTACCGATCTTAAGACTGTTCAGTGAGGAGACGTGTGAGAAAAAACTACTTGTCTTCTTTAATCAAGTATTTTTTTATTGTCCGTGGTGCTGCTTTTAATGAGGGATAATTAAATTGCTTTTGCTGTTTTATACAGTACTGTCTTTAATCACTAATCTACACTCTTCTTTAAATGACTTTGTGAAAGCGTGTCTTGAAATTTTTCCTTAGCTGTTCTTCTCTTTTGTGGTAAATCTTTTATTTGTATCATCTTTTGGTTCTTTGGAAATGCTCTTGATAACATGTAGGATTGGGACTCTGAGTTTTGGAGATGAGGAAGTTTGAGCAAGGAGGCAGCCAGTCAACAGAAGGAATGCAGGATTTTTGACGTTCTATCTCTTAAAAACAGCTTTCCCAATTTAAAAGTGTCTTTTAAAACATTTTAAAAATCCCAGTTTGTTTTTTTTTTTTTTTCCAGTTTGTTTTTAATGGTTTCTTTTAGTGTTCTTAAACTTGTAAGTTAGATATCTAAAAATAGGGAATGTTCTTTTGTTATTTTTAGACTTCTACTAAAATGTAGTCTGTAGTGTTTTCCTGTTTCAGAGAATATCTTGAAAGATTCATACAAGTGGCATTTGGGGACCTCTTCCCATCCACTGGCCTTCACTCAAAGGAAAATTAGACTCCTTGGTGCTGGCAGATACTGTCTCAGGCAGAACTGGTCTCACTGTTCTCCTCGGGGAGCGCTTTGATAGTATGTTGAAAGACACAGATATCCATCTGAAGACACAATCAGATGCTATCACATTGCACTTTATGGACAGGGTATGGACAAAAAGGAAAGATATTGCTACCGTTCTTTTTTTTCTGGTTTTACAAATAAGATCATGATGAGTCAGTTATTAGTTGAGTCTTTCTGTTCATGTATGCTCTGCATTCCAGGTTCCTTTTCTTTTCCTCCCACAGATCTTTTGAGCTTTGTGTTCTAAACAAGATAGTATGCTTATCTGAATGTTTCCCATCTGTCTTTGATGAAATAGTTCCCAGTTAAAATGAGTCAGATTTTTTTTTTTTTTCCCTGTTCTGTATCCTGGTTCTCTGCTGTATGTGGGCAAGTGCATATTTTATTTTAGGAAGTAGAAGTTAGCATTTGGACTCTCTCTCCCTTCTTTGATCATCTTGTTACTTACAGATAATCTCAGTCCAGTAACTTTTCTTAATAAAAGTTAAAAGATTGCTTTTCCAACTTCGATTTAACTGAAAAAACAAAAAAAAAACAAAAAAAACAAACAAAAAAAAGATTGCTTTTCTCTGAGCTGGAGTCTCACTGTTCCTAGCTGGATAAGGGAAAGGGACTTACTTAATATTTTCTTGTCTTGCCTAAGAGCTGGTTTTCCTGTGACATATGTTGGGTAGGGCTAGCCACCCATCTGTTGGACCAGCTACTTCATAAAACTTTTAAACGATAATAGTATGTAAGACAAGTATGGATGAAATTGACAGGGGTGTTGGATACAGGTAGAATGAAAAGTCTGCAGAGAATAGCATGTATGTGGACCTTTTTCTTTTGCATATGTTCATAAAAGTAGGGAAACTGGGTATAGAAAGGAGTAATAGCAAACTGATTGCTGTAGTACTTGTGGTTCCTAAATGTTCAAAAACCTTAGTACTGTGTTGCTTTGTAAAATTGTTACTGTGTTCTTCTGAAGCTGTAACCATTATACTGGATTGTAATAGTAAATAATGGGTGTATCTATGATAGGAAATGAAAAAGCATCTCTTATGAAGCTTTAATTAAAAAAAAAAGCCTATCATTCTTTCTATAAAGTCAAGACATTTAGACTATGTGAGCTGTAGGTTTTCCAGCAATAAAGTATTTGGATTTCCATGAATATATGCTTTATAGGTGAAACTACTATTTAATGAAATGTTTAAAGTAATGAAACTCCTTTGACAAGATTCAAGATACAAGGTTTTCACCCTAAATTAAACTTTAAGATACTGAATGTTACGACAAAGTTCCAGGATACGTTGTGTTTTCATTTAGTATTTGAAGCTCGGAGATTTTTGGTGAGGCATACTTGCATGAGGAGACTTTCATCCTCCTCACTGCTGGTGGTCTCTTTCTGACCCTTTGAGATCCAGTACAGATGCTGCCTTTCTGTGAAACCTCTCTCGATAGAGTCAGCCCTTCCTTCTCTCTGTTCCTGCAGCACCACCTTTTACAGTGTAGACTAATTATTGTTTTTCATGTCTTCCTAATTAGATTATTAGCTTCTCAAAGGCTATATATTCATCCATATATTGGCTCCTGACATTGGCACATGGTAGACACTCAGTATGTATTTTCTTTTTATGTATGTATATATATATGTATGTATGTATGTATGTCTGCGTTGGGTCTTCGTTGCTGTACGTGGGCTTCCTTTAGTTGCAGTGGGGGCTACTCTTTGTTGCAGTGCATGGGCTTCTCATTGTGGTGGCTTCTCTTGTTGCAGAGCACGGGCTCTAGGCACGCAGGCTTCAGTAGTTGTGGCACGTGGGCTCAGTAGTTGTGGCTCGCGGGCTCTAGAGCGCAGGCTCAGTAGCTGTGGCGCACGGGCTTAGTTGCTCCGTGGCACGTGGGATCTTCCTGTACCAGGGCTCGAACCCGTGTCCCTGCGTTGGCAGGCAGATTCTTAACCACTGCGCCACCAGGGAAGCCCCATGTGTTTTATTTTTTTAATGAATGAAAAAATCTGGTTTGGCATACTTACCCTAATAAATTGGCATAAGCGTCCTAAATCAAGATTTTATGAAAGTATTTTAAGATCTGTTGTTGTATTAAGACATGAATCCTCTAACTATCATCCTGTATCTTAGCCAGGCCTTGCCCTAAGCGTGTGCTGTTGAAAGCACAGCTTTCAAAACTGAAGTTCTTCCGCATCTCAGGATGTGCAGTGTGCACTGTCTTCCTGCAATGTGTACTGCTAAATCCAAGTGTTCTGATCAAGTCACAGAGGATTAAAGCACCTATCACCCCTATGGAAACCTATCTAGATCATTGTGATTAGAAAACTAATTATCTGAGATGGACATTTGGGATTTCTGAAGCTAAGACTAAGGGAATATTGGGGCACAGCACTGACTCTGGTATGTTTTAGAACCAAGGAATGCCAGGGCTCAGCCCTTGAAAGCTAATATGTAAGGCTTTGACCAGGCAGGCCCTGTCCCTGCATCCAGCCAGTGCAGTCTTCTTACTAGTTTATAACTGTACAACAGTGGATCATAGTTCCCTTTGTAGAGAAAAGGATTGAAGCAATTTCCTAGGTATGTTTGGTCACATGATATACACCTGATCTTTTTTTTTTTTTTTTTTTAATATTTTTGTCTTGTTCTCAGGGAATGTTTATTTATTTTATTTATTTATGGCTGTGTTGGGTCTTCGTTTCTGCACGAGGGCTTTCTCTAGTTGTGGCAAGCGGGGGCCACTCTTCATCGCGGTGCGCGGGCCTCTCACTATCGCGGCCTCTCTTGTTGCGGAGCACAGGCTCCAGACGCGCAGGCTCAGTAATTGTGGCTCACGGACCTAGTCGCTCCGCGGCATGTGGGATCTTCCCAGACCAGGGCTCGAACCCGTGTCCCCTGCATTAGCAGGCAGAGTCTCAACCACTGCGCCACCAGGGAAGCCCCTATACACCTGATCTTGATGAGGCACGGTTAGGGAGTCAGTTTGTTTTTTCCGTCTCTCTTGTGCGCATGTCTCTGCATACCCACCCACCCACCCATGCACGCACACAGACTCCATCCACACCCTACACGCCCCTCCCCACTCTTGTCTTGTATAGGATATCTCTGGAAGGACTGTAAGAAACTGGCAACAGTGACTGCCTTAGGGAGAAGGGATGGAGAGCTGGGGGATTGGGACAGAAGAGACTTTTTGTTCCACAAAAGAATGGAGTTCTCTTTTAAATTTATTATGATTATGGGATACCCCATAATTGTGAAAGAACATGTAGAGTACATATTACAACAGTATATAGAACACACAAGCCCATGGACACATTATCCAACCTGAGAAATGCAGCACAGTGTACACTGAAGTCCTCTAATTACCCTCTTTGATTTGTCCCTTAGAAAACCGCTTTGTTAGTTTGCTTTTAACTGTATATACCTTTTAAATTTTTTATGTGTGTACCCCATACATGCTACCATATAAAAGTGTTTCCTCGGTCCATTTACTCTCTCATTCCTTGATGTCTGTGTACCTAATTCTTGCATATTTATTTAACTTCTGGTTCCCTAATCATTACAGTTTGCCTCTGACCTGTATATTTTATAATAGTATGGGTTAGAGAGAGAGGAGGAGTAATTCATAAAAATAAAGTTAAAGGAAGATGGTGGTCAGGCAACTTTTGCCCTTTTAGGTGATACATTAATTCTTTAAGGAAGGGCCCCCTGTTTGGGTTCACATCACTCAGGGGTCTATAGCACTAGTGAAAAACTCCAGAACCTTCAGCAATAACTACCTTTTGGATCTACTAATACTCTAAATATTAATGTGGGCTTTTAAAAATATGTTTTTGTTTATGTTCAAGAAATTTTATAGCTTGAAGGAAACCTTAGGTATTTTCTTGTCCTCTCCTTTATTTAAGATGAGGAATTTGGCCCTTTGAGGTTAGTTAATTTCCTGAAGTCACATGATTAATTAGTGGCAGAGATGGAAGGAGAATTCATTTCCTTACTCCCATGACAGTGCTCTTTCTGCTATAACATACTTACAAAGAAACCATCAGAGACCTTTGATGTATGAGATTGTTTATAATTTCCCCCAGAGATCTTGGTTTCTTTGGGTTTTCCCTTGCAGGTTTCTCCCACTACTCAGAATGACTCACATCTTAAGAGGTGGAGATAAAAACCAGTGCCTGGGTGTCTACCTCCTGCCCCTGGGAAGTGGAGTCAGATGCTACAGGCCCTGTGGTTCCCTGGTTCCCTGGTGGGCCTCCATCTTGCCCTGCCTTCTCTGGCCTGAGTGCTGATCTCATACCTTGATGATGATCTCAGAAGACAGGTAGGCAGACAAACAGATGTTGTCATCAGTATTCTGGATTACATCTTACTGCCCTTTCTCTGACTTATTAATTTATCTGGGGTCCCCTTAGAGTAAGGACCTAGATCAAAGGAATTTGAATTCATCTGTCTGTCTCTTTTTTTCTTCCCTTTTGTTTCCTTTTGGATGAGGCAAGCTGTCAAGACCATGAACCACAGTTTTAGCTTTATTAAAACAGTGCCAAATTAAATAAAGATGAGTCTCATACAGTCTTGTTTTTTTTGGAACTTCACTTTTATGATTACCACATGCATTATTTTTGAAAGGATTTTCTTTATAATAACAAGGGGGAAAAAATTAAAAACCTCCCGCTCTGCCATCAACAACAAAAAACAACGTTCTCTGCCTTGCTCTCAACAAGCTAAAGGGCAGTATCAGGCTGAGCTCATGCTGTTAGGGGTCTAGCGCATCCTTAATCTCACGGCAGCCACATAAATGGGGTGGTGGCAGCAGTCTAGAGAGAGTACAGAGGGCCTAGAAAAGAGGTATCTGTGGCAATTACATAGTGAAAATAAACTCAGTAGTGAAATTTTTATAGTGTATCACACTTCTAAAGTGTTTTTATGTATATTATCTTATTTGATCTTCCCAACAATTTTAAGGTATCTGTACCTTCACATTTTGTAGGGTAGGAAACTGAGGCTTAGAGAGGCTTCAAGACACACAGTAAGAGATGGAATATATGTTTAAATTTAGGTTTTTTACTTGAAACACTACTTACTTATACGTTCCATTTAGAATGAAAAGTCAGATCGTATCCCTCCTCACTGAGAACCTGCCACTGGTTCTTATTCACAGAAAAAGCCCAAGTCCTTACAAGGCCCCAGCCCTGTAACTCTCAGACTACACTCCTCCTCCTCTTCCCTTGCTCATTCTGTCCTAGCCGTGCTGGCCTCTCAGCTGACCCTGCACACCTTAGGCTGTGCTCCTGTTTCAGGGCTTTCCTACTTGGTATTCTTTCTGCTCGAGCACTCTTTGCTGGGTAGCCTCACGGCCTGCTCCCTCACCTCCTTCAGATCTTTGTTCCAATGTCACTTTCTCAGTTATGCCTTCTCTGACCATCCTGTTTTTCAAAATTCTGCTTTTATTTTTCTTCGTACCACTTACCATCTGACAGAATACAGTCATCCCTTGGTTTCTGTGGGGAAACCAAGGGCCGACTTGGTTCCAGCCCACTCCCCACCCCCAATACCAAAATTCATGGATGCTCAAGTCCCTTTTATAAAATGGTATAGTATTTGCATATAACCTTTGCACATCCTCCCGTATATTTTGAATCATCTCTAGATTACTTATAATACCTAATACAATGTAAATGTTGTGTAAATAGTTGCCTGCGCAGCAAATTAAAGTTTTGCTTTTTGGAACTTTCTGGAATTTTTTTTTTTTCCCCAAATATTTTCATTCTGTGTTTGGTTGAATCCGTGGATGCAGAGCCTGTGGATATGCAGGACTGACTATATGTGATTTATTTGTTTATTGGCTACTGCTGTCTTTCCCTACAAGAAAATAAATACCTCAAAGTAGGGGATTTTTCTCTCTTGTTTTTCTGCTGTGTTTCCAGTGCCTGGAAGGGTACCTGGTGCATAGTATGCACTTAATAATAATTCTTGAGTAAATGATTAACCAAAAAATTTGGGATATGTTTTTGGAATATGTTTTAGGCAGGTATGTTCCTGAGGACATGCCTTTCAACTATTCTGTGTAGCATGCACTGCAGTAACTAGTGCAGTGGTTTTCAAGGTGTGGTCTGGGGACCTCTGGGCATCTCTGAGACCTTTCCAGTGGATGTGAGATGGAAGCTCTTTATATATTTATACTGAGGTGTTATTTGCCTTTTTTACTATTGTCCACTCATGAGTGTACTGTGTAGTTTTCCAGAGCTACATAGTGGTATGATATCTCAGCAGATTGAATGCAGTGTCATGTATGAAAATTCAGCTGTCTTAGTAAGTTGTATGTTAAAGAGATTTGCAAAAATGGTAAAATGGCACTCTTTTTGCTTTTTTTTTTTGTTTTGGAAAATAATTATATTTTTTCATAAAAATATATATGTTAACATATAGTTGGGTTTATTGCTTTTTTTAAAGAAATAATAAATATTTTAAATGCTTTCAGTTTTAATTTCTTATATGATAAGTAGTAATAGATATAACTCATATAAACAAAAGCTCTTTGAAATTATCAGTAACTATAAGAGGGTAAAGGAGTCCTGATGTCAAAAAGGTTGGGAAGAATAGGTATAGTGTTCAAGAGCGTAGACTTTGGAACCCAGGTTTCTTAGCTCTGCCACTACTACCAGCTCTGTGACCTTGGGCAAATTACTTAACCTCTCTGTGCCTGTTGGTTCGTCTGTTTAAAAAAAAAAAGGTAATAGTATCAATACCAACCCCAAGAAGTTTTAAGTATTAAATAACTTAATGTATGTAAAATGCTTATAACAGTTCCTGGTACATAATAAATGCTGTATGTTTTTTGATGTTATTGTGGTTGTTTTTGGTTTTTGTTGTTGGGCTTTGAATACTATTAGGTGCAGATAGTTTTTATTTCTTCCTGGATATTCTGACAACTTGCCACAACTCTCTTGATATTTGGCAACTCATAAATTTTTTAAAAATATCTTTCTTCTTTAATCTTGAAGTACTTCTGGAAATTTGTTCTAAATATATTTTAAAAGGTATATATATGTGTGTGTGTGTATATAAGGATGCTCATAGCAGCATTTTTTTTAACATCTTTATTGGAGTATAATTGCTTTACAATTTCATGTTAGTTTCTGCTGTATGACAAAGTGAATCAGCTATATGTATACATATATCCCCAGCAGTATTCTTTATGATAGAAAAAACAGAAACAAACAGAAACAACCAATACTTTAGCAATAGAGTATTGGTTAAATAACTTATGATATATTCATATAATTGAATGTAGTCATAAGGTTATTTAAAGATGTGGGAAAATGTTTACCATTTATCCATATAATCCTAAAAAAATGGCTATAAGGATATACATCAGAATATTAATAGCTGTCTCTGAGTAGTGGGATTTCATAGTGGATTTTTTTTCTTCCTTTGAGTTTTCCTGTATCTTTCTAATTTTCCATCTTAAGCATATATTTCTGTTGTATTGAAATAAAGCTCATATTAAATAGATGTGTGTGTGTGTGTGTGTGTGTGTGTGTGTACACACATAGGTATAGGAACTGAAGCACTTATATTGAAGAATTATATTCCTCAAATCAGTGCCATAAGACAAATTTATAAAATATTTGGCTGTGTAGAGTATTGAAAATTTATGGTTTTAACATTAAGTAGGCTATCCAAATGGATGCTATAACCTTGCTAACCCTTCTAACACCTTGCTACTCAAAGTGTGTTCCAAGGACCAGCATCATCTGTATCACCTGGGAGCCTGTTAGGAATGCACAATCTCAGGCTCCACTTCAGACGTGCAATCAGAATCTTTATTTTAACAAGGTCCTCAGGTGCGTATTAAAGTTGAAGAGTGTTGTTCCAACAGATATTTTATTTTTATTGACTTTGCTTTGGAGGTGAACAGGTGAAAGAAGTAAAGATGATCTGTTGGTGTATTTTTTTTTTAAAAAAAGGAGCAAACTGTTGATACATAAAACACACCCTGGACAGCTCTCCAAAGAATCATGCCGAGTGAAAAAGCTAATCCGAAAAGGTTACCTATATGATTCCATTTGTATAACATTCTTTTTTTTTTTTTTTATGTTTCAAACTATTCTTTATTAAGTATGACTAGGAATATAATTATACGTGCACACACACACACACACACACACACACACATAGTGCTTCTAAAAGAGTATTAACAAATTGCAAATATTAAAAAGTCCTAAAACTGGCAAAAATAGCAAGCATTTATAACTATTTCAAACACATCATTCCAAAAAAAATTATTTGTGAAATTCACGTTTTTAAGGCACAAAGTAATTTAACTTTCAAAGATATGGGTTTTCCCAACTAGCATTCGAAGATGTTTAAAGCTCTACTCCAAATCCCTTAAAAACATATTGAAGAGACATATAAAATCAAGTCATGACATTAGGAGAACTATTGAACAGTGGACTCCCCAAGCATTTTCCCTTAGGGAGAATAGGTAGAGTACTTAAAATGATTTTTTCCATTAGGTATAGCAATGAATCAATTTGAAATTACTGAGTACCCAGCATTGTAGCATGGAGGAATAATGTGTATAACATTCTTGAAATGACAAAATGATAGTTATTGAGAACAGATTGATGTCTCTTGGGGGCTGAGATGGGGTGATGCTGGGAGGAAAGTAATTGTGGTTATCAAAGGTCAATATGAGGGATCCTTGTAGTGATGCAATATTCTGTATCTTGATTGTATCAGTGTCAGTATCATGGTTGTAATGTTGCACAATAGTTTTGCAAGCTGTTATCATTGCGGTGGTGGTGGGGGGAACTGGGTGAAGGGTAAACCGGATCTCTGAATTATTTCTTACAACTGGGTGGGAATCTATAATCATCTCAAAATAAAAAGTTTAAGAAAACGCAGACAGTTAGGCATCTTTTCAAAAAGTTAAACAGATTTACCATATGACCCAGAAATTCTACTCCTAGATGTATACGCGAGAAAACTGAAAACATCGCTCCACACAAAAACTTGTACACAGATGTTCATAGCAGCGTTAGCCAAAAGTGGAAACACCCCAAATGTCCATCACTTAATGAATGGATAAACAAAATGTAGTATATCCTTATAATGGAATGTTATTCACCAATAAAAAGGAACGAAGTACTATTCTATAAAATGGATGAACCTTGAAAACACACCAAGTGAAAGAAGATAGACACAAAAGGCCACATACTGTATAATTGCATTTATATGAAATGTCCAGAATAGGCAAATCCATAGAGACAGAAAGATTAGTGGTTGCCAGGGCTTGGTGTTGGGGGGTAGGACAGTGATGGGGAATGACTGTTAATAGATGCAGATTTCTTGGGGGGTGTTGAAAATACTCTGGAACTAGATAGTGGTGATGGTTGTACAACTTTGGGAATATTCTAAAAACTACTGAATTATAGACTTTGAATGGGTGAATTGAATAGAATGTGAATGATACCGCAATTTAAAAAAAAGTCTGAGGGAAACAATGCAGCTTTCTCTAGAGTGACAGGTAGCTATCAGTTGTTGCCTGGGGCCAGAAGCAGAAAGAGAAGTTAACTACAAAGGGGCATAAGAGCACTTGAGGGGGTGAAAATATCATGTATCTTGATTGTCATATTGGTTATGCAGGTGTATACATTTGTCAAAAGGCATTGAACTTGTATGCTTAAAATGGGTAAGGCTATCATATCTAGATTAAATTTCAATAAAATTGATTTCAAAAACTTGTAAAATTATCTCTGATTGTTTTAAGCTTAAAGTCACCTTTACATTTAAAACTCTCTCGTCTTTATAAATACAAGGCTAACAACTGTTTAAAAAATTAACTTGGTGGACTCTGACTTCTATTGCTAATTTCTATCTCCCTTTTCCATCTAGTCAGTTTACAAAGTGAAATTAGATTGATCATTTTCAGTCAGACTGTGCTCTTATGCTTTTGAACTATTGTGATTCTGTTGCTGTGCTTTTCAAAACCTATGAGTGGGTGTGATTATTCTAAAAATTTTTTTAAAGTTTAAAGTTTGTGGAACATTTTATGGGCTTTTGTTGCTTTTTTCCTTTTATGTACAACAGAAAAATGTTCCATTGGGTATAACAAATCAGGTTGACTGCCTTTCTTTCACCTTCATACACTCTGGAGTACCCTGAGCTAATTTGGGCACCAGGAGATTGGAGTTAAAATTACTCTCGAAGGAAGTAAGCCAAAAGGAGAAAAGGAGGTAGCACTGCTAGGTAATGTTTAAAAAACCAAACAAAACACAACAAAACCCCAAGTGTGTGAACTTCTTTCCCACCCACATCACCTCTGTCTCCCTGATCTCGTGTCAGGAAGTGCGCCATGTTACACAGAAACCTCCAAGCTTTGAGAACAGTTGTGGAAGATAATCTCTAAATTAGCAAAACCAGCTCTGTAGGTGGTTCCTGAGCTTTCTCCCTGAGGTTTCCTTCCCTTGCCCTCACTCATTTCTTGGGCCTAACCATGCCTAAACCCAGGGGTAGAGTACTTCCCATTTAAAATTCTCCACAGGTGAAGAAAATTTTTATTATTTCCCTTAAGCTTAGGCAAGACAGCCTTATATTTGAAAAACAAATCATTAAAAATTAGAGATAGGAAACTATATTCAGTATCTTATAATAACTATAATGGAAAATAATCTGAAACTATATATATGTATGTATATAACTGAATCACTTTGCTGCAGATCTGAAACTAACACAATATTGTAAATCAACTATACTTAAATAAAAATCCCTTTAATATGTTAACATAGATAACATGTTTTAAGAAAAATAGCTGTATTTTCTAAAATAAAAAATTAGTAAGAGAATGGCATTGTTTTACATTTTTGCATATCTCTTTAATATGTGGCTTAATAGAAGAAAGAAAAAAAAAAACTAGTAGAGACCAAACAGGACAATGCAACAAACCACAAAACATAAGAGACACATTAATAGAGTATGGAATTCTAAGTATATTTTATAAGAATTCCAGGAAAAATGTAGAAATATATTTAAAATAAAATAATAGTAGCTAACACATTTTAAATGGGATTTACCATGTGCCAGTGTTCCAAGCTCCTTACATATATTAGCTCTTTTAATCTTTGCAATAACTATGTGAAATGGATGCTCTCATTATCCCATTTTACAGATGGTGAAATTGAGGGGCAAAGTAGATAAAGGAACGTGTCCACACACCTGGTAAGTGGTAGAACTAAGATTGCACCCAGATGGTCTGGCTTCAGAATCCATGCTCTTTACCACTACATTATATTGCTTTCCACGTGAACTTTTATCCCCCAATAAATATATAGTAGCTCTTGACAGGCTACCCAGCTTGTCTAGGTTCCTTGTCCTGTTCTTTCATTACATAGCCTACCTTCTTTTTTACCCTCTTCCCTCCCTGCCTTATCCCCTGCACCCCCAGAACACTATGACATAATTGTTAAACACATTTCTAACTTTTTTCTCTTTTTGAATATCTGTATTAAATTTTCTTGTCCTAGATCTCCTCTCTACATAAGGATGACCTTTTCCCCTACATTTAACCCAACTTAGAAAGCCTTCATACAAGCCCTAACCTTTGCCTAGAAGCTTCCCTCTTTTTAACAGTGATTCTTGTACCTGTTCACAAGGATTAGAAAGGACACTATTTTGAGTTGCAGTGTAGCAAGATTTCTGACTCAACACCCATGGCCCAAACCAGCTTCATGTGTTTGAAACTAAGCAAAACCTCCTGAGTGTGTTGCCATAAACGTGCATTAGAAATTTTTTCCGATGTAGCAAATAGTTTCTGTGGGTAGGAAGTAAATTTAAATCTGTATATCTTTAGAGTAGGAACATTTTCTATGTGAAGGTCCTTGCTGACTCTGGTAAGAAAAAAAGGTCTCCTTGCCTCCTTCCCCCTTTTCTTCTGAGCTCTGTAATATAGAGCTTTCAGAACATCCTAACAGCTGAGTTTTATATCTGCTAAGTCAGTCCATGAGATGTTTGCAAATAATCTCCCATTAGTTTTATGCTAAAGATCCCCTTGCAGCTTGGCTTTTGGTCAACTGACTCAGTGTTACTAAATTTATATTTAATCCCAACTAAGGTGGTTAGTATGAATGTTTTTAGAAAAGTCTTGATAAATTTGAAGGAAAACTTTTTTTGATGTACTCTTAGAATTTCATAGGTGTTACATGAAAAGTGTTTGAGAATCTAGAAAAACGTGGTCCCCTGCATAGGGATCATATGCTAGTTTCGATAGTTTAGAATAAGAGCGTAGATATCTAGTTCTGAAGTCAGTATTTGTACTGATGAAATAGTAGGTGAGTTTCTCAGTGTGCATGGTTCATTTTATCCATTCCTGCCTACTTCTCCAGCTGCACCTCCTGATCTTTTTCCTTTTGCTTTCTAGGTTCCATCCTTCCTTAGGGTCTCAGAGAATGCCCCCCTAAGTGTGCCCCTCCCCTCTGGTTATTTTTTTTTATTTTTTATTTTTGGCCTCGGTAAGGGGGGGCGGGGGGAGCGGTGCAGTATTTTTTTTTTTAATTAATTAATTTATTTATTTTTGGCTGTGTTGGGTCTTCGTTTCTGTGCGAGGGCTTTCTCCAGTTGCGGCAAGCGGGGGCCACTCTTCATCGCGGTGCGCGGGCCTCTTACTGTCGTGGCCTCTCCTGTTGCGGAGCACAGGCTCCAGACACACAGGCTCAGTAGTTGTGGCTCATGGGTGTAGTCGCTCCACGGCATGTGGGATCTTCCCAGACCAGGGCTCAAACCCGTGTCCCCTGCATTGGCAGGCGGATTCTCAACCACTGCACCACCAGGGAAGCCCTGGTTATTTTTATTCTTTCTCATTCTCTCTTTCTTCATGCATTTATACTTAGAGATTATATGTTTATTTGTGGGACTTTTTGATTGTTTAATGTGTGTTTCCCTCACTAGTTTATAAACGCTATGAAGGCCTTACCTGTTACTGTTCATTTTAATTTTATCTTACCTGTTAATTTTGTTTTGCCACTTTATATCTAGCATCTATCTAGCTTGATACCTAGTTGGTGCTGAATAAATGTTAATGAGTAAATGAAGTGAATGTGAAATATTGGAGAGATTGGGAAGAAAGCCACTGTTGGAACATTTGGTATTAGGTTCCCCAGCCCAACTATTTCTCGAAGAGCAAGTACAGAGTATCCCGCTAAGGATGAGTCTCTAGTTCCTTTATAAGATGTAGAGGGTCATGGTTTTTTGTACCATCTTTCCCTCTCCATCATTCATTTTGAGAAAAGTCATTCTCAATTTTTGTGAAATTGTCAAGATATATAAACTACAGAGTATTTGTATCTCTATCACTAGATACACTTCTGCCCCAGGTTGAACCAAAAGTTATCTCTTGCTTCAAGTAAGGAGCTAGTACATATTTGGGAGCATTATGTTTTGGCCGATTGGTGAGAGAATTTAAATTTTTTCCTTTTTAATATACTTAGTTTTGTCTGAGGCTTTGGGAGATCATCATGGCATTTTTTTTTTTATTTATTTATTTTTGGCTGTGCTGGGTCTTCGGTTCGTGCGAGGGCTTTCTCTAGTTGCGGCAAGTGGGGGCCACTCTTCATCGCGGTGCGGGTACCGCTCTTCATCGCGGTGCGCGGGCCTTTCACTATCGCGGCCCCTCCCGTTGCGGGGCACAGGCTCCAGACGCGCAGGCTCAGTAGTTGTGGCTCACGGGCCCAGCTGCTCCGTGGCATGTGGGATCTTCCCAGACCAGGGCTCGAACCCGTGTCCCCTGCATTAGCAGGCAGATTCTCAACCACTGCGCCACCAGGGAAGCCCCCATGGCATTTTTTTTAAAAAGGAATTCCTTTATTTTTTTAAAATTATTATTTATTTATTTATTTTTGGCTGTGTTGGGTCTTCGTTTCTGTGCGAGGGCTTTCCCTAGTTGCGGCAAACGGGGGCCACTCTTCATCGCTGTGCGCGGGCCTCTCACTATCGCGGCCTCTCTTGTTGCGGAGCACAAGCTCCAGACGCGCAGGCTCAGTAGCTGTGGCTCACGGGCCTAGTTGCTCTGCGGCATGTGGGATCTTCCCAGACCAGGGCTCGAACCTGTGTCCCCTGCATTGGCAGGCAGATTCTCAACCACTGCGCCACCAGGGAAGCCCCAATCATGGCATATTAAAGTCAAAGGACTTAATTTTTATTAAAGTGGCAAGCATTCATTTTGCAATTTAAAAGCTCAAGCTCAAACCAAGAGTTTAATGTCTGAATACTTCTGCTTCTTGCCCATTGATTTCTTACCTCCTGCATTTCAGAGTACTCTTGTGAGATATGTGGTGCTCCTGAAAGCGCTTGTCTCAGTCTACTCAGTTTCAAAAATTGTTTTCATAAGAACATTAGACAGCCTTAAACTTGGCGTTTTGGTAGTGGGACTAAAGTACCACAAACAGACTTTATTCCTAGGAAAACTTTCCTTCCTTCTAATTTCTTTCTTTTGTTACTTTAGGCTTTCTAAATTATCTTTGTTCTTTGGAGGTGTTTGGAAATTTCTTTTCCTAGTAAAAGAGTTACATAAAATAAGATTTAGAAAATTTATAGTTTAACAAATGCT
This sequence comes from Balaenoptera acutorostrata, assembly GCF_949987535.1. Taxonomy (NCBI): domain Eukaryota; kingdom Metazoa; phylum Chordata; class Mammalia; order Artiodactyla; family Balaenopteridae; genus Balaenoptera; species Balaenoptera acutorostrata. The sequence continues at coordinate 8,530,786 of NC_080074.1, forward strand.
CTTGTACACTATTCATAATAAAGACGGATCAGTTAGTTTACAAATTACTTTAAAGATGCAAATTGCTAAGTGGTGGTGTTATGGGTTCTTGGCTTTTCAGGATGTCATCCCTTTTAGCCCTGTAGCTAAATATCAAGAGGCTACATGTTCAAACATAAAGCATTAGCCTCTGCCAACATTACATCAGCTCTACAAAACCTCATTGGCTAATTATCCCCTGGGACTAGGACATGGATTTGGCAGCTTGTGAAAGCTGCTATTTCCAATTTCTCCCTTCCTGGCTGTGACATATCCCAAAGGAATGAAGTTGAGAAATAACCATCTTCTTCTGAAAGCTCTCAACCTCTCATTCCCACAGTGGTTCTCATGGTCAGGGATAGAAGATCCCTTCTTCCACTTGAGGAGTCCTTGTAGCTGATGATATATTCTTTAAGTAGTGGCCAAGGCACCCTGAATGAGCCATGGAAGGGTGATGGCAAGGAGCCTCATGTTCCTTGAGGTATGTTTCTGGGTGGTTGTCTATGAGAATCCTAGTTCTTTTGTTGGGATCCTCTTTATATTGCCAAAATTGAAGAAGCTAGAAGTCCAGGATTGGGGACCATATGTGATCATCATCTGTGTTAGTTGACATTCAGTGTAAGAATTAGTGTAGATATTTAACGTCTCCTTTAATGAGCATCTATAAAGTAACTTTCTTGAGAGCAACTGCGGATAGTCAAAAGAACTGTATGATCTTAATCTTTTTTAGTCTCAATTTTTTCACCATAAAATAAAGATGTAGTACCTGCTTTATTTTCCTCAGAAGGTGTTGTGAGGGTGGAATGAGGTAACACATGTGAACAGTGTCACCAAGAACACTGCTGACTACTAGTCACCCTATGCAGTGGGCCCATTTTAGGCCTCCTCTTACTTGACTTTTCTTTACCATTTGACCCTATTCAGTGCTCTCTCCTTATTCTGTACTACTCAGGGTTCTTTGCGTGATCTTGGTTAATCTAAGCATAAAATCAATTTTTTGGAAGAGTATTGGATAGTGCACAGCCTTAATAAGAAGGCTGTCTAACAAAGGTCGGAAAGTGAGCAGAAACTGAGCGAGGCAAGACATAGCGAAGACCGTGTCACAGGACTAGTCTGCTGAGGACTCTGTCACTGGCACTGCTTACTGGACTTTCTCTGCCACTGCTGCTGGCCTGGTCTCCAGTGAATGCCTGCAGCTATTGGCAGTGCCACCGGTAGATACTTGCCATAGTGCCAGGGATAATTTCTGATTATATTTTCCACATTTGTGTCATTCCCCCAATTTTCAAAGTTCTAGATGAGAGGATCTGATTGGCTGGACTTGGGTTGTATTTGTGAGCTGGATGCCAGGATGCAGAGAGAGGGACTCTGTAGTAGGAAGAGAGGCCTGCCTTCCCCCTATCTTGGAATTTCCCCCAAATAGGAAAGGTATTCAGATCTGGGCAGCTAAACTATAGACAACATTCTCTCTTCAACTTGCCTTCTACCTCTCTGTCCACTGTTGAATCTCTTTTGCAGTCTTCTCTTCTTCTTCCTGTCCCTTAAATGTCAGTTTTTCCCAGGGTTAGTCCATGACCCATTTTTCTTCTCAGTCTGCACATTCTCACTAGCAATCTCATCCCAACTCGTGGCTTCAGCTACCACTTATTCAGGATGTCTGCATCTATATCTCTAGCCCCACCATATTTCCTGAGCTCTAGTAGCTTCATTTAATCTACTACTTCTTTCCACCTGGACATCTAGATGACTACATACACTTCAGGCTTTTACAGATTTAAAGTTGCTGTTACCAGTCCCCACGGCTACTCCTGCGTTCCCTAACTCAAGACCAGTTTCCTACCCAGAAAATCAGGAGTCATTCTTAATTCCTCTTTGCCTATATTCCTCACATCTATTTGGTCTCTGAGTTCTGTAGATTCTACCTTTACTTTGACTTCTCCTATTTTGTCTCACTGCCCTAGATGAGACTGTCTTCGTTTCTCACTGTGGTTTCAGTAGCCTTCTTACTAGTCTCTCTGCCTATAACCTGGTTCTTCTCTAGTCTGCCCTTCCTACAGCTGCCAAGATACTTTTTCTTACAATCAATTCTAATCATTTTATTCTTCTCAGAATGCTTCGGTTTCTTATGGGGTAAAATTTAAACTATTATACTTTATTATATTGTCTATTTGGCCTCTGACTAATTATCCTCCTATCACTTCTAACTTCACAGTCTCCAGCAATGCTAAACTGCTTTTAGTTTCCAGAACATTCTGTGCTCTTTTGATTTTCTATTCCTTTGCATATAATCTTCCCTCTGCCTTGACTGTTCCTCTCTCTGTTTGCCAGCCGACTAACTTCTGCTTTCAAGTCCCAACTCAAGGGCTCCCTCTTCCGAGATGCATGCTGTCTTTGATTCCAGATGGACTTCGGTGCTCCTTCTCCTGTGCTCTCCCTATACTTGGGACAGACGACCAGAGGGTTAGTTTTATTGCATTATTGTTCCTAGCAGAGCTCAGCAGTAAGCTCCTTGAATGCAGGGATGGTGTCTTATTTCTATATCCACAGTTCCTGTCACATAGCAGCTATATAATAGTTTAATTTATTTAAGGACTAAATGAATGAAAGTACTTTGAAAGGGGAAGTGCTGTACAGATGTAACAATATTTTCATCATTAGCATTTTCTTGTAAGCATTAGGCCCTTTCTAACTCTAAAGTTCTGTGATCTGTAAATGAGTTCTGAGGGGACAATTCTGATTTTTAAAATTAATTAATTTATTTATTTATTTGGCTGCGCCAGGTTTTAGTTGCGGCATGCAGGATCTAGTTCCCTGACCAGGGGTCAAACCCGGGTCCCCTGCATTGGGAGCTCGGAGTCCCAGCCACTGGACCACCAGGGAAGTCCCAACAATTCTGATTTTATTTCATTCTTTTATCTATCTGCAGGCGGCCAGAGGTCCAAGAGCCCTCCCAGCCCCTCAGATGAGTTTGCTTTCTCTATGATCAGCCTTATACTCTTTCCCCAAGAAGTTGATTAAACATACTTTCCTTTGGTTTTTTCAGCCTTCCACCTAATACACATTTTAATCCTAAATAATGATTTGTTTCATGTGTGATTCCATTTCCTTACCCCACAACCACCAATTCAGTCATTTTGCTTTAGTTGCTCTAGTTATCATAAATTATACAGTGGCTGGAAATGTACACATTATCAGTATTCTAGAGATTCTCTAAAGAACCTAGAGAATTATCTGTCTGTTTGGCTGGACCGCTGGTTCTGCAGTTGCCTTTTCTCCTATCCCACAGCTCTCATCCTGGTTCTGTGCTTCTACGAGGGGCCTTGGCAAAACAAACAGTGTATAGTTTAACTTCACTCATACTTTATTTTTTAGGACTTGGCGGTTGTCTCTTGATTTATTGCACTGGGAAGAATAAGTTTTGATTTTTCTTTTTTTTTTTTTTCTTTCTTGTTCCTCCCTCTGAGGGAGCCTGCGTCATTGAGAAATGTTTAACCTCATGGCCTTGCACTGGGGCTGGAAATTTGCCTAAGGGAACTTGAAGCTGGTAGTGTTTTTACTCAGATTCCCCCTTATGGGGAGGGGGATTTCAGCAGGGCCTGCCAAAGCAGAAAGATGTTGGGAAATTTTTTAGTAGCAAAGCTATTGCTATTAGGTTACTGAAAGTATTTGGAGAGTTTTCTGTAGAGAAGCTTAGGCATTTTGGAATCCCTCTGGGAGAAAGCTGTAGCTTTACCAGGTACAAACAGAAATTCAGGCTGAGAAACTTAGCTTCTCAGATGTGTGGTATGTTGTTATAAGAAAACTGTGACCAGTTGGATGAGAAAGAGAAGCTAACCATAGTTTGAGGAGTTTACAAACTCTCAGGGAAAATAGCCGTAGGCTGGGGCAAATCTCTATGGACTGTGGGAAGAATTTGGCTTTTTATCAATTCTGGATTATCCTAAGAGTAGATCATCACAGGGATTTTCTTTGGCAAGCCTCTTGTTCAAATTCTTATTGATATTGTCACTCTGTTCTATTTACAAAAGCACTTTGTTGATACAAACAAGATATTTGCCTAGTGAGAGTTAGAATAGATGATCTTTTGTGCCCAAACAATGATCTCCCTATTAGGAGAAGGTGAGATCCAGCGAATGTTTAGAATATGACTACCTCTGCTTATTTTTATCTTTGTGTCACCGATGAGGAAAAGTTATACAGTTGTTTGCCAGTATGGAATGATAAGCTGTGCAGACTCTGGGCCTTGACAAGGGAAGAATTGTGCAGTTAGACCATTTGTGGCAGCTTTGTGACTTCCTGGAAAATTGGAAACAACTGCACAGTACTTAATACAAATATAGGCATTCCTGCCCACTCTAAAAGATAGTTGGACCCATCCAGCAGGTTGTCTTTCTGTACACTGGCTCTTCTATTAGCCTGGATGATTGAGGGTTGATAATGTGCATGGCTAACGAGACTTCTCTTTTAATCAGCAAGTATTTATTTATTACTGATTATATATATACTTAACACTCTGGTAGGTACTCTGGGGGATTCCTGAGAAGTAGAAGGAATGATTCTGAGACTCAAGAAATTTGCATTCTTGTTGGAGATACAGTGGTTAGTGAAGATTATAAAATCCTAAGAAAAAAGAAAGAAATGAGGTCAGGAAAACTTCACAGTGGAGGTAAGATTAGAGCTGGACCTAAGAGGAAAAGTGCTGTTAGCATAGGTAACAGGAGTCGGAGGAGGGAAGGGTTGAATCAGATGGCGTTCAGGTAGGAGGAGTATCCTAAGGCAAGATCTGGAAACTAGACTAGGCTGGTATGTCAGAAGAATAAGGTTTCACCTTGATTGGAATAGGAGGTATGGTATAGTTGGAAGAGAAGATTGGGTTGAATAGATAATAAGGAGCTGGATAATCGAAGACCTTGAATGTTAAATTGGAGAGTTTGGCCTTAATCGGATAGTGGGGAGTCATTTTTAAGCTATTGAGTAATTATTTATCAATCCATTTCTTTCAATAATTACTATTATTATTATTATTTTCTGGAGTATAATTGCTCCACAATGTTGTGTTAGTTTCTGCTGTACAACGAAGTAAATCAGCTATATGTATACTTATATCCCCCCACTCTTGGACCTCCCTCCCACCCTCAATAATTATTTTTTAAATTGAAATTTTGGTTGAGATAACTGTAGATTTACAGGCAGTTGTAAGAAATAATACAGAGAGATCCTTTGTACACAATAATTACTTTTTAAGCGCTAAGTTTGTGAGAGTCGCTTCAAAGCTCGCATAAATGTATAAAATGTTATACCTGCTTTTCACAAGCATACAGGGAAAGGATATGTATATACTTCCTTTTTTTAAAAAAGATTTATTACTATTTATTTATTTTATTTATGTTTGGCTGTGTTGGGTCTTAGTCGCGGTGCGTAGGCTCTTCGTTGTGGCACATGGGCTTCTCTCTAGTTGTGACGTGTGGGTTTTCTCTTCTCTAGTTGTGGCGTGCAGGCTCCAGGGCACGTGGGCTCTGTAGTTGTGGTGCACGGGTTCCAGGGCATGTGGGCTTTGTAGTTGTGGCGCTCAGGTTCCAGAGCACGTGGGCTCTGTAGTTTGTGGCACACGGGCTCTAGTTGAGGCACACGAGCTCAGTAGTTATGCCACGCAGGCTTAGTTGCTCTGCGGCATGTGGGATTTTAGTTCAAACCCACGTCTCCTGCATTGGAAGGCCGATTCTTTACCACTGGACCACCAGGGAAGTCCCTCCATCCTTTTTAGTAGATACTATTTAACAAAATATGAAGCATAAAATGTGTGCTCTATGAGCAGGGCTCTTAGAGAAACAGTGACTCTCTTTTGGGAGGGGGTTAGGAAAGGCTTGTAGTGTTGGTGCCATGTGAAATTACTCACTCAGCCCCTCGTGTATCCCAGGGCCTGTGCCAGGTGCTCGGGGTGCAGAGGTGAACAGGATAGACGTGGCTCTTGTCCTCGTGCAGCCTGAAATTTATTGGTGAAGGCAGACAAGTAATTACAATAAAATAGAATGGGAGTTATAATGGGAAATTCAGAATGCCATAGGAGAGCAGAGCAGGGGGATCCAAACAACGCTAGGGTGCATTGTAGGAAGGTCTCACAGAGGGAGGGATATTTAAGCTATGATCTGAGGGATGTTCCAGCAGAGAGGACAATGTGAACATCTGAAGGTGAGAAGTAAAACAGCACCTTCAAGGAACTAATGGACTTCTATTACAGCTGGTATATAGAGACAGTGTAGTATAATGGATTTGAGGGCGGGCTCTGGAACCTGACTGCCCGGGTTTACATCCTGGCCCTACCACTTACTAGTTGCCCTTGGACAGTTATTTAGCTGTGTCTCAGTTTCCCCATCTGAAAATCGACATAACAGTAATTTCTACCCCATAGATTAGGCCTAAGTGATTTCTGACATATAGTGCCCTTAGATTAGTGCCTGGCACACAGCATGTGCTCAGTACATGTTAGCTATTACTGCTGTTGCTGTGACTTCACCTATAAAATGTGAAATGATGAATGCTAAGAATAACTCAGAAATTCAAGGGGGCCTTAAAAGACATGTTAGGAGTTTGGGCTTTATCCTGAGCGCAATGGGAAGTCATTGAAGGGCTTTGAGTAGAGGCATGACATTAGATTTGCATTTTAGAAAGATTATTCTGGTTTCAGTGTAGAAGATGAATTGAAGGGGCTTAAGAAAGATGGCAGGGAGACCAAATAAGAAGCAGTTGCAAAAGTCCAGGTGAGGGATGGTAGTCATGAGGAAATGGTTCAATTGAAAAGGCATTTGCTAATCCAGCCATTCAACAAATACTTACTGAATGCTTTCTGTGTGCCAGGTAGACATCTCAATTCTGGAGATAGATCTCTCATGGAGTTTACGTTCTATTGGTGAGAGGGAGGTAGTGACAACGAGCAACTATTAACATAATATTAGGAATGATAAGTGCTGTTTAGAAAAAGAAAGCAGAGAAAGGGGATAGATGGTAAGAGTCTGTAGCTAATTTAGAAATGGTGGTCATGGGAATTCCCTAGCGGTCCAGTGGTTAGGACTCTGCGCTTTCACTGCTGAGGGCGCAGGTTTGATCCCTGATCGAGAAACTAAGATCCCACAAGCCGTGGGGCATGGCCAAAAAAAAAGAAAAAGAAAAGAAAAGAGATGGTGGTCAGGGAAGGCCTTTTTGAGGAAGTGACACTTTAAGCAGAGACCTGAATGAAGTGAGGGTTTTTCTGGGGAAAAACTTTCCAGGCACAAGTGTGATCATGCTTAGCATGTTCAAGGACTAGTAAGGACAGGGAGGAAATATGAGTGAGGAACGCATGTGCCACAAGGACAGAGATCTTGTTCACCTAGAATTGCCTTGAGCAGCATCTGGCACATACGCTCAATAAATACTTGTTGATTGGATAGATGCGCAGGTGGATAGATGGAATTTCAAGTGAATGAACAAATAAATGATACATTCTCCCAAATAAGCCTGGAATCTAGGAAGATGGGGAGAAAGTTGTAGGTAAGCTTCCCAACTAGCATCTTTCTTTCTTATGAGAGGTTAAGAGAAAGGACTCGAGCTAGACTGTTAGGTTCAGATCCTGGCTTTGCCATCTGCTAGATGTGTGACCTTAAGCAAGTTACTTATCTTTTTGGTGCCTCAGTTTCTTCATCTGAAAAATGGGAACAACAGTAGTACCTACCTCATGGGGTCATTACAGGGTTTCTCAGCCTCTGCACTATTGACATTTGGGGCTAGATAATTCTGTGTTGTGGGGGCTGTCCTGTGCTTTGTAGGGTGTTTAGCAGCGTCCCTGGCTGCTGCCTACTAGATGCCAGTAGCTCCCTCCAGTTGTAACAAGCAAAAATGTTTTCAGACATTGCCATATGTCTCCTTCTGGGCAAAATCACCCCAAGTTGAGAACCCTGGGTTTTTGTGAAGATTAAAGGAGCTGGTATGTGTAAAGCACCTAGAACAGTACCTGGCATATGTGCTGTCATTAAGATTAGCATAGTGGCTTCTAGGGAAAAATAAGTGTTTCTCCTCGACAGCTTAGTCTCCCATTTGATTAAGTAAATAACAAAAACTTTAAAGCACAATTGCGGATGGAGTGTAAAAAAATGGGTTTGTCTATCTCCAATAAAATTTATTTATGCACGCTACCACTTTCTGTGGATGGAATGCCTTCTGTTTATTCAGGAAACTCTGGCCCTACCTTTAGATACAGAAATGTATCTCAATTGGAAGTTTCTTCAAGGTGGAGGAATGTTAGTAATAGGTTCTTTCCACAGGAACTGGGATTTGGGGCCACTTTTTTGTAATGTAAGAATTTGGTTTCTAAGATTAGAGTACGCTTCTCTTTGGGTGCACAGTGGCTTTCAACAGCTGCTAATGGAAACCATCATCTATCCTAGTCAGAACTCACCATCCATAATAAGCATGATCAGTATTTATTGTATTTGGCCATGGAAGAATTGAAATAATAGTGTGTTCAAGAACATTTTGTGGTTATAAATTTTTTTCCAGTTTCATTGAGAAACAGTTGATATACATCACTGTGTAAGTTTAAGGCAAACAGCATGATGATTTGGTTCACATATATTCTGAAATGATTACCAAAAATATGTTCAGCAAACATCCATCTTCTCATATAGATACAATAAAAAGAAAAGTAAGATGAAAAGGAAAACAGAATTTCCCCTTGTGATGAGAACTCTAAGGATTTACTCTCTTAACATTTCTCCTGTATGTCCTACAGCAGTGTCAGCTATAGTCATCCCATTGTGATCATGGTTACATTTTATAGAGTCTGTTTTCATTGCATATCATCTGTGCTTGCTGCTAGCTAGTGCATTGGGTTAGCTGTTTGCAAATAGTGTTTACCTTCTGTGTATCTTAACTTTGCTTAAGCTGTGAACATGGTGATAAATGGGGAGCGTCATTAGTTTTAGAAATGTGGTATAGAAAAACATCAACTGACAAATGCAGCAATCAGAATGAGATAACTGAATAAATCTTTTAAAGTCATAAGATCAGGAATAAGACAAGGATGCCCACTCTTGGCACTTTTATTCAACACAGTATTGGCAGTCTTAGCCACAGTAATCAGACAAGAAAAAGAAATAAAAAGAATCCAAACTGGAAAGGAAGAAGTAAAACTGTCACTGTTTGCAGATGACATGATGCAATATATAGAAAATCCTAAAGATGCCACCAGAAAATTACTGGAGCTCATCAGTGAGTTTGGTAAAGTTGCAGCATACAAAATTAATATACAGAAATCTTGTATTTCTATACACTAACAACAAACTATCAGAAAGAGAAAGTAAGGAAACAATCCTTTTTACCATCACATCATAAAGAATGAAATACCTAGGAATAAACCTACCTAAGGAGGTAGAAGACCTGCTCAGAAAACTGTAAGACACTGATGAAAGAAATTGAAGACAACACAAACAGATGGAAAGATATACTGTGTTCTTGGATTGGAAGAATTAATGGTGTTAAAATGACCATACTACCCAAGGCAGTCTACAGATTCAGTGCAATCCCTATCAAAATGCCAATGGCATTTTTCACTGAACTAGAACAAATAATTTTAAAATTTGTATGGAAACACAAAAGACCCCAAATAGCCAAAACAATTCTTGAGAAAGAATAGAGCTGGAGGAATCACAGTCATATTCCCTGACTTCAAAAGTCATATTCCCTGAGTACAAAGCTGCAGTGCACAAAAACAAACACATAGATCAATGAAACAGAATAGAAAGCCCAGAAATAAACCCATGCACATCTGGTCAATTAATCTATGGCAAAGGAGAAAAGAATATACAATGGAGAAAAGACAGTCTGTTCAATAAGTGGTGCTGGGAAAACTGGACAGCTACATGTAAAAGAATGAAATTAGAACATTCTTTAAAACCATATACAAAAATAAACTCAGATTAAAGACATATATGTAAGACTGGAAACCATATAACTCCTAGAAGAAAACATAGGTAGACCACTCTGACATAAATCATAGCAGTATTTTTTTGGATCTGTCTCCTAAAGCAAAGAAAATAAAAGCAAAAATAAAGATAGGACCTAATTAAATTTAAAAGCTTTTGCACAGCAAAGGAAACCATCGACAAAATGAAAAGACAACCTACTGAATGGGAGAAAATATTTGCAAATGATATGACTGATAAGAGGTTAATATTCCAAAATGTATAAACAGCTCATATAACTCAATATCAAAAAAAAAAATCGAAAAAAAAACCAAACCCCAAAAACCCGATTTAAAAGTGGGCAGAAGACCTGAATAGACATTGTTCCAAAGAGGACATGCAGATGGCCAACAAGCACATGAAAAGATGCTCAACATCACTAATCATCAGGGAAATGCAAATCAAAACCACGAGATATCACCTCACATCTGGCAGAATGGCTATCATCAAAAAGAACACAAATAACACGGTGAGAAGAAGCAAGAAGAACAACAACCCTGCAGCCTGTGGAACAAAAACCACATTCACAGAAAGATAAACAAGATGAAAAGGCAGAGAGCTATGTACCAGATGAAGGAACAAGATGGAACCCCAGAAAAACAACAAAATGAAGTGGAGATAGGAAACCTTCCAGAAAAAGAATTCAGAATAATGATAGTGAAGATGATCCAGGACCTCGGAAAAAGAATGGAGGCAAAGATTGAGAAGATGCAAGAAATGCTTATTAACAAAGACCTAGAAGAATTAAAGAACAAACAAACAGAAATGAAAAATACAATAACTGAAATGAAAAATACACTAGAAGGAATCAATAGGAGAATAACTGAGGCAGAAGAACAGATAAGTGACCTGGAAGACAGAATGATGGAATTCACTGCTGCGGAACAGAATAAAGAAAAAAGAATGAAAAGAAATGAAGACAGCCTAAGAGACCTCTGGGACAACATTAAACACGACAACATTCGCATTATAGGGGTCCCAGAAGGAGAAGAGAGAGAGAAAGGACCCGAGAAAATATTTGAAGAGATTATAGTAGAAAACTTACCTAACATAGGAAAGGAAATAGCCACCCAAGTCCAGGGAGCGCAGAGAGTCCCAGGCAGGATAAACCCAAGGAGAAACACACCAAGACACGTAGTAATCAAATTGACAAAAATTAAAGACAAAAATTATTGAAAGCAACGAGGGAAAAACGACAAATAACATACAAGGGAACTCCCATAAGGTTAACAGCTGATTTCTCAGCAGAAACTCTACAAGCCAGAAGGGAGTGGCATGATACATTTAAAGTGATGAAAGGGAAGAACCTACAACCAAGATTACTCTACCCAGCAAGGATCTCATTCAGATTTGATGGAGAAGTCAGAAGCTTTTGACACAAGTGAAAGCTAAGAGAATTCAGCACCACCAAACCAGCTCTACAACAAATGCTAAAGCAATTTCTCTAAGTGGGAAGCACAAGAGAAGAAAAGGACCTCAAAAACAAACCCATAACAATTAAGAAAATTGTCATAGGAACATACATATCGATAATTACCTTAAACGTGAATGGATTAAATGCTCCAACCAAAAGATGCTGGCTCACTGAATGGATACAAAAACAAGACTCATATATATGCTGTCTACAAGAGACCCACTTCAGACCTAGGGACACATACAGACTGAAAGTGAGGGGATGGAAAAAGATATTCCATGCAAATGGAAATCAAAAGAAAGCTGAAGTAGCAATACTCATATCAGATAAAATAGACTTTAAAATAATGTTACAAGAGACAAGGAAGGACACTATATAATGATCAAGGGATCAATCCAAGAAGAAGATATAACAATTATAAATATATATGCACCCAACATAGGAGCACCTCAATACATAAGGCAACTGCTAACAGCTATAAAAGAGGAAGTCGACAGTAACACAGTAATAGTGGGGGACTTTAACACCTCACTTACACCAATGGACAGATCATCCAAACAGAAAATTAATAAGGAAACAGAAGCTTTAAATGACACAATAGACCAGATAGATTTAATTAATATTTATAGGACATTCCATCCAAAAACAGCAGATCACACTTTCTTCTCAAGTGCACACAGGACATTCTCCAGGATAGATCACATCTCGGGTCACAAATCAAGCCTCAGTAAATTTAAGAAAATTGAAATCATATCAAGCATCTTTTCTGACCACAACGCTATGAGATTAGAAATCAGTTACAGGGGAAAAAATGTAAAAAACACAAACACATGGAGGCTAAACAATATGTTACTAAATAACCAAGAGATCACTGAAGAAATCAGAGGAAATCAGAAAATACCTGCAGAAAAATGACAACGAAAACACGACGATCCAAAACCTATGGGATGCAGCAAAAGCAGTTCTAAGAGGGAAGTTTATAGCTATACAAGCCTACCTCAAGAAACAAGAAAAATCTCAAATAAACAATCTAACCTTACACCTAAAGGAACTAGAGAAAGAAGAACAAACAAAACCCAAAGTTAGCAGAAGGAAAGAAATCATAAAGATCAGAGCAGAAATAAATGAAATAGAAACAAAACAATAGCAAAGATCAATAAACCTAAGAGCTTGTTCTTTGAGAAGATAAACAAAATTGATAAACCATTAGCCAGACTCATCAAGAAAAAGAGGGAGAGGACTCAAATCAATAAAATTAGAAATGAAAAAGGAGAAGTTACAACAGACACTGCAGAAATACCAAGCATCCTAAGAGACTACCACAAGCAACTCTATGCCAATAAAATGGACAACGTGGAAGAAATGGACAAATTCTTAGAAAGGTATAACCTTCCAAGACTGAACCAGGAAGAAATAGAAAATATAAACAGACCAATCACAAGTAATGAAATTGAAACTGTGATTAAAAATCTTCCAACGAACAGAAGTCCACGACCAGATGGCTTCACAGGTGAATTCTATCAACCATTTAGAGAAGAGCTAATGCCCATCCTTCTCAAACTCTTCCAAAAAATTGCAGAGGAAGGAACACTCCCAAACTCATTCTATGAGGCCACCATCACCCTGATACCAAAACCAGACAAAGATACTACAAAAAAAGAAAATTACAGACCAATATCACTGATGAATATAGATGCAGAAATCCTCAACAAAATACTAGCACACAGAATCCAACAACACATTAAAAGAATCATACACCATGATCAAGTGGGATTTATCCCAAGGTTGCAAGGATTCTTCAGTATACGCAAGTCAATGTGATACACCGTATTAACAAATTCAAGAATAAAAACCATATGATCATCTCAATAGATGCAGAAAAAGCTTTTGACAAAATTCAACACCCATTTATGATAAAAACACTTCAGAAAGTGGGCATGGAGGGAACCTACCTCAACATAATAAAGGCCATATACAACAAACCCACAGCAAACATCATTTTCAATGGTGAAAAACTGACAGCATTTCCTCTAAGATCAGGAACAAGACAAGGATGTCCACTCTCACCACTGTTACTCCGCATAGTTTTGGAAGTCCTAGCCACAGCAATCAGAGAAGAAAAAGAAATAAAAGGAATACAAATTGGAAAAGAAGAAGTAAAACTGTCACTGTTTGCAGATGACATGATACTATCCGTAGAGAATCCTAAAGATGCCACCAGAAAACTACTAGAGCTAATCACTGAATTTGGTAAAGTTGCAGGATACAAAATTAATGCACAGAAATCTCTTGCATTCCTATACACTAATGATGAAAAATCTGAAAGAGAAATTAAGGAAACACTCCTATTTACCATTGCAGCAAAAAGAATAAAATACCTAGGAATAAACCTACTTAGGGAGACAAAAGACCTGTATGCAGAAAACTATAAGACACTGATGAAAGAAATTAAAGATGTTACCAACAAATGGAGAGATATATATACCATGTTCTTGGATTGGAAGAATTAATATTGTGAAAATGACCATACTACCCAAAGCAATCTACAGATTCAATGCAATCCTTATCAAATTACCAATGACATTTTTTACAGAACTAGAACAAAAAAATCTTAAAATTTGTATGGAGATACAAAAGACCCCGAATAGCCAAAGCAATCTTGAGGGAACAAAGTGGAGCTGGAGGAATCGGACTCCCTGACTTCAGACTATACTACAAAGCTACAGTAATCAAGACAGTATGCTACTGGCACAAAAACAGAAATATAGATCAATGGAACAGGATAGAAAGCCCACACACCTGTGGTCACCTTATCTTTGATAAAGGAGACAAGAACATACAATGGAGAAAAGACACCCTCTTCAATAAGTGGTGCTGAGAAAACTGGACAGCTACATGTAAAAGAATGAAATTAGAACACTCCCTAACACCATACACAAAAATAAACTCAAAATGGATTAAAGACCTAAATGTAAGGCCAGACACTATAAAACTCTTAGAGGAAGACATAGGCAGAACACTCTATGACATAATTCACAGCAAGATCCTTTTTGACCCACCTCCTAGAGTACTGGAAATAAAAACAAAAATAAACAAATGGGACCTAATGAAACTTAAAAGCTTTTGCACAGCAATGGAAACTATAAACAAGATGAAAAGACAACCCTCAGAATGGGAGAAAATATTTGCAAACGAATCAGCAGACAAAGGATTAATCTCCAAAATATATAAACAGCTCATGCAGCTCAATATTAAAAAAAAAACAACCCAATCCAAAAATGGGCAGAAGACCTAAATAGACATTTCTCCAAAGAAGACATACAGATGGCCAAGAAGCACATGAAAAGCTGCTCAACATCACTAATCATTAGAGAAATGCAAATCAAAACTACAATGAGGTATCACCTCACACCAGTTAGAATGGGCATCATCAGAAAATCTACAAACAACAAATGCTGGAGAGGGTGTGGAGAAAAGGGAACCCTCTTGCACTTTTGGTGGGAATGTAAATTGATAAAGCCACTGTGGAGAACAGTATGGAGGTTGCTTAAAAAACTAAAAATGGAATTACCATATGATCCAGCAATCCCACTACTGGGCATATACCCAGAGAAAACCATAATTCAAAAAGACACATGTACCCCAATGTTCATTGCAGCACTATTTACAGTAGCCAGGTCATGGAAGCAACCTAAATGCCCATCAACAGATGAATGGATAAAGAAGATGTGGTACATGGGCTTCCCTGGTTGCACGGTGGTTAAGAACCTGCCTGCCAACACAGGGGACACAGGTTCAAGCCCTGGTCCAGGAAGATCCCACATGCCGCGGAGCAACTATGCCCATGTGCCACAACTACTGAGCCTGCACTCTGGAGCCCGCGTGCCACAACTACTTAAGCCCGCGCGCTTAGAGCCTGTGCTCCACAGCAAGAGAAGCCACTGCAATGAGAAGCCCTCGCGCTGCAACTAGAGAAAGCCTCCACGCAGCAACAAAGACCCGGTGCAGCCAAAAATAAAAATAAATAAATTTATTAAAAAAATAAAAGATGTGGTACATATATACAATAGAATATTACTCAGCCATAAAAAGGAACAAAATTGGGTCATTTGTAGAGATGTGGATGGATCTAGAGACCGTCATACAGAGGGAAGTAAGTCAGAAAGAGAAAAACAAATATCGTATATTAACACATATATGTGGAACTAGAAAAATGGTACAGATGAACCGGTTTGCAGGGCAGAAATAGAGACACAGATGTAGAGAACAAACGTATGGACACCAAGGGGGGGTAAGTGGAGGGGGGGGTGGTGGTGGTGGGATGAACTGGGAGATTGGGATTGACATATATACACTAATGTGTACAAAATTGATGACTAATAAGAACCTGCTGTATAAAAAATAAAATAAAATAAAATTCAAAAAAAAGAACCAAAAAAAAAATTGGTAAGACCAGTGTCGAGGAGTGTGCTGCCTATGTTGTCTTCTATGAGTTTTGTGGTTTCAGGTCTTATAGTTGGGTCTTTGATACATTTTGAGTTTAATTTTGTATGTGGTGTGCGAAAATGTTCTTGTTTCATTCTTTTGTAAATGGCTGTCCAGTTTTCCCAACACCACTTATTGACTTAGAAACTTTAGCACAGCAAAAGAAACCATCAACAAAACAAAAAAGCAACCTACTGAATGGGAGAAGATATTTGCAAATGACATGTCTGATAAGCTGTTAATATCCAAAATATATAAAGAACTCAGTGAATGGAACCTAAAGAGAACTGTATTTTGGCTAAACAGAGAGAAAAAATACCAGATGATTACAGATGAGAACAATGGAATGGGTATACGTCTTGAAGTGGCAGGCTTTCTGCCACTGGAGGTGTTGAAGAGTCTGGAGGCTTTGTTGGTCCCATTTTAGGTATGCTATAGAGGACAAAATACCTACATTTGGAAAGAAGCTGGACTAGATGACTTTTATGGTTTTTCTTAACTGTAGGATTCTAGATTTAAAATCTAATTTTTTGGCTCTGCCCAAATTCACATCAAAAATTACTATCCAACAGGTTCCAGGTCATACTGGTTTAGGAGGTATGATTCTGAAAGGATGCCCATCGATTCCTAACCTTATTAGGTTTACATTTTGTAGGTAATTTCTATGTTTTAACCTAAAAGCAAGACTGAGATGCAGAATTCCATCCATCATAGCAGGCTGTTGGAAGTCATATTTTGGACAGGTCTTGCCCTGGGGCTTCCCTGCAGCACCTGGAAGATTTATATCCCCTGCACCAGAAATCCAAGAATCTTAAATTCTCTGTTTTTTATATGAAACTTCCTTCAGTCCAAAATTTGATACAAAATGAATCAGTGAAATATAATGAATATGTGTTTGGGTGTTGAGCAATGGATTAAGTAAAATTAAATCATAAATCAGGAACAATGAACAGTAAAAAGAATTTACCTCTAAAAAAAAAAAACACACGGGGCTTCCCTGGTGGCGCAGTGGTTGAGAATCTGCCTGCTAATGCAGGGGACGCGGGTTCGAGCCCTGGTCTGGGAGGATCCCACATGCCGCGGAGCGGCTGGGCCCGTGAGCCACAACTACTGAGCCTGCGCGTCTGGAGCCTGTGCCCCGCAACGGGAGGGGCCGTGATAGTGAGAGGCCCGCGCACCGCGATGAAGAGCGGTCTCCGCACCGCGATGAAGAGTGGCCCCCGCTTGCCGCAACTAGAGAAAGCCCTCGCACGAACCGAAGACCCAACACAGCCAAAAATAAATAAATAAATAAATAAAGTAGCTATAAAAAAAAAAAAAAAAAAAAAACACGGCGAGGATGTGGAGAAAAGGGAATCCTTGCACACTGGTGGTGGGAATGTAAGTTGGTGCAGCCACTGTGGAAAACAGTATGGAGGTGTCTCAAAAAACTAAAAACAGAACTACCATCTGACCCAGCAATTCCACTCCTTGGTATATATCTGAAGAAAAAAGAAAAAAACCCACAAATTGGAAAAGATACATGCACCCCAGCGTTCATAGCAGCATTATTTTCAATAGCCAAGATATGAAAGCAACCTAAATATCAGCAGATGAATGGATAAAGAAGATGTGGGTGTGTGTGTGTCGGGGGGCAGTGTATAATACAGTGGAATACTATTCAGCCATAAAAAGAATGAAATTTTGCCATTTGCAACGACATGGATGGACTTGGAAGGTATTATGCTTAGTGAAATAAGTCAGAGACAGATAAATACTGTATGATATCACTTATATGTGGAATCTAAAAAATATAACAAACTAGTGAATATAACAAAAAAGAAGCAGACTCAGTTATAGAAACAAACTAGTGGTTACCAGTGGGGAGAGGGAAGGGGGGAGGGCCAGTAGAGGAGTAGGGGAGTGGGAAGTGTACGATAGACTCAAGGATGTATTGATTTGTAGTGAGGTGTATGGACCTAGAGTCTGTCATATAGAGTGAAGTAAGTCAGAAAGAGAAAACTAAATACCGTATGCTAACACATATATATGGAATCTAAAAAAAAAAAAAAAAGTGGTTCTGAAGAACATAGGGACAGGACAGAATTAAAGACACAGACGTAAATGGACTTGAGGACACGGGGAGGGGGAAGGGTAAGCTGGGACAAAGTGAGAGAGTGGCATGGACTTATATATACTACCAAATGTGAAATAGATAGCTAGTGGGAAGCAGCTGCATAGCACAGGGAGATCAGCTTGGTGCTTTGTGACCGCCTAGAGGGGTGGGTTAGGGAGGGTGGGAGGGAGACGCAAGAGGGAGGAGATATGGGGATATATGTATATGTATAGCTGATTCACTTTGTTATAAAGCAGAAACTAACACACTGTTGTAAAGCAATTATACTCCAATAAAGATGTTTAAAAAAAAGTATGTATTGTATGACACGGGAAATTTTTTTAATATTTAGTATTTTATAATAACTATAAATGGAGTATAACCCTTAAAAATTGTGAATCACTGTATTATATACCTGTAACATATAATATTGTATATCAGCTATAACT
The DNA here is from genome assembly GCF_949987535.1 of Balaenoptera acutorostrata. NCBI lineage: Eukaryota > Metazoa > Chordata > Mammalia > Artiodactyla > Balaenopteridae > Balaenoptera > Balaenoptera acutorostrata. The sequence goes on from NC_080074.1 coordinate 8,549,242, forward strand.
CAATTAAAAATATTGTAACAATATAAATTTTAAAAAATAAAGTCGTGACTCATCAATCCCCATTTGGGAGATTATTATTATTTTAAAAATTTACTTAAGTCTTCATACATAAATCTACATATGTACATAATTTTACATAGTTAACATAAATCTGAAATTTTACATCCTTATTTTTTTAAGTGCAGACTTTTTTGCTAAGCTTTCTCTCTTCTTTTTCCTCATTCCCCCCACACTGGTGTGTCTTTACCCCCAAACCATGTAAACAGCCTGATGTATATCCTTCTATATTTTTCTCTGCACTCACACAATCGTATACAGATCCATATGCACACAAACACACAGTTTTTTTTTTCTTTTTTGCCATTGACTTATTTTTAAATGGGATTGTGTCATATGCATTTTTTTTTACCTTTTGCTTTTCTCACTCAGCGATACTTAATGGAATCCTACCACATCATTTGACATAGATCAAATTAATTCTTTTCAATGGCTACATATATTTCATGGCCTGTATGGGCTATAATGTATTCAGACATTTCCTGTATCGGAGGATATTATATTCATTTTGCTTCTTTCTTTTTTTGCCATTATGAAACATGCTGCAATAAACATCCTTTTTACATATGTTTTATGTTTGTATTTCTGTGGTGTCTCTTCTTAGGAGTGCGACTAGTGAGTTAAGGAGATATGTATTTTTAAGTTCCATAAATGCAGTAGCCAAATTGCTTTTTAACAGACTGTAATGCTTCACATTCCACTAGCCACGTATGAGTGTACCATTTTCCCCACCTCTCTGCTAGCTATAGGTGTTACAAACTCTTAAAATTTTTGACTCTTCTAATGGGTATGACATGATAGTTTGCTGTTACTTTAATCTCTCTCCAATCAGGACTTTAATTAGGGTTCTTAACAGGTTTGCTGACTAAGCCGTATGAAAGCCCAACCTGTTTGGACCCTGCAGCCACATCTTGAAATGCCAGTGAGACATGGATTGTAAGGGATCAGGGGGTGACAACGATAGTTCGGTAACAGTAAAAAGTTGGGCGTTTGGATTCTAAGACATCTGTTAATGTGAAAATGTTGCATAACACTTGAGTTTTTCTGGGAAATATGTCTTTGCATGTATGCAAAACCTTCTTCCCCAGATCCCTGGCAAATTACCTTGCAACAGAGATCATTTTTCTAGGGAAGTTTAGTACAGTGGTAAACAGATCACATTCAAGAAGGGATTATATTTTATATACCATATTTTATCAAGGAATTGATGCCATAATATAATATAGTAAAATTTGTATTATGAACAGTTTTTCTTAGCTTATAATTAATCATTTTGACAGTGATGATAGCTCCCATGTATTGACTTCCTCCCTTGTAGTAGGCACTTTAAATAGTTATTTCATTTAACACCAACCCCAGTCCTTCAAGTTAAGTAAAATTTTGCTTTGAGAGAAACTGGAACCTATCTGGTAAGTGCTGGAGCTAAGGGTTGTACCTTCAAATTCAAAGCACCTGACTATTAAAACCATGCAGTCTTCTGATTAGATACAGTATAAAAGAGCTTGAAGACTCATGAATAATTTTTTAACCTGTGTTTTTTTTAAAGAAATTCACGTTCTTTTATTTATTTATTTATTTATTTATGACTGTGTTGAGTCTTCGTTTCTGTGCGAGGGCTTTCTCTAGTTGCGGCAAGTGGGGACCACTCCTCATCGCGGTGCGCGGGCCTCTCACCATCGCGGCCTCTCTTGTTGCAGAGCACAGGCTCCAGACGCACAGGCTCAGTAATTGTGGTTCACGGGCCCAGTTGCTCCGTGGCATGTGGGATCTTCCCAGACCAGGGCTCGAACCCGTGTCCCCTGCACCGGCAGGCAGATTCTCAACCACTGCGCCACCAGGGAAGCCCCTAACCTGTGTTTTAACATAAATATAGACCACCACAGTCTAGACCTTATCAGTACCAGGGGCTAATTTGAGTTTGACCTTTTTCTCCTTCCCATTGTCTGGGATCTGGCAATGATGATAAATAACATTACTAAGGGTTCAATAATTAGTGAGCATCCGGCTGAAAGATAGTGGACTAGATGCTCTGGGTATTTGGTAATGTTTATTGAGTATCCATTGGATAGAGCCCTGTTTTATTATTATTTTTAATGGCAAAATAAAATAAGAAACAAGATGCTTATCCTTTTCTTCAAAGAGTAACATTCAGTTGAAGATAGACTTGGTCATTATACTACAAAATAAGAGGAAATTTTATACTGAAGGTACAGCAGGTGGAGTGACTAGAGTTTTTAGAGGTTAATTAGGGAAGGTTTCTTGGAATAGGTAAGTTTTGAGCCAGAGTTTTCAGATGATGGATGTGAACAGGTGGCAGATCTGAGTTTCCTAAAAGATAGTATACTCAGAGAGTCAATTCCGACTTGGAATGTTTCATAATTTTAAAGAGTGGAGTGTCCCTTGTCACACATCTTAACTTGAGATTCTAGATTGAGGATTCTGTTTGATGAAATCCTTTTCTAGGCTCTCAGTTAAGTACTGTGCTTCTGCTTGTCATTTTGATTGCTTGAATTTGTGCGGATGAAGTTTAAATATACGATCTGGATTCAGAAAATAATTTTTGGTTCTCTGTTGCTTTTCATAAAAATATAAGGTTTAGAGGTAATTTTAATTATTCTTTACCATTCACATAGTTTTACTAATCAGAAAACTTACTGTTTCCTTTTCTTAAGTCTAATTTAAAAAAACTTTATTTCTAAATTAGTAATTTAAAGTATAAGTAATGTTACAATGTATGTCCCTGTGTACACAAACCAAAAAAGAGAAGCACTCCTAAAAGTATTTAAGAACACTCTTTAACAAAAACATTCTTTTAACAACAACAAGTTAACTGTTTCTTAACAAAAAGGCTGATGTGTTGATGTGTTGATATGTTCAGAACGGTAGCCTGAATTCTGACCAGATGCAGCATTTATCTTGAAATTACCTGAGAATTTGAGACCTAAGAAATTTGAGAAGTCTAGGTTAATTTTTTTTAACTACAAAGCAAGTAGTAGTCAAATTTGAATTTTTAAAATTAATTTTCAATTATAATAATTGAAAATATATAACTTTATATATATATATAATATATATATAATTTTCAATTATAAAACAAGATAGTATTTGTTTTCTTAAAATAACAAAGTTGTACAAAGAAGGCCCAATCCAGCTTTGAACTTTCTTAACCATTTACACTTAAAGTTATGAAATTATTTTCATCTAAATTTAACTGAATCTTTTCAGTGGGCCTATGCAGCCTTAGACAGTTTATTTTTTAAAAGTATCCTGGGAAATGTTGATACCTTCTTTGCAGTACAGTCTTGATAAAACTTTTTTGTTGTTGAATAGTATCAGAGTCTCAGGTTAAGATGGTTGATGAAGGACTCTACTCTCTTTAAAATTATGAAGCATTCCAAATTGGAATTGACTCTCTGAGTATAGGGAGCTCAATAAACTCCCTATCTTAGGGACTTCCCTGGCAGTCCAATGGTTAAGACTCCACGCTTCCATTGCATGGGGCACGGGTTCGATCCCTGGTCGGGGAACTAAGATCCCTCATGCCACATGGCGTGGCCTAAAAATAAAATAAAATAAACTTACCATCTTAAAGGACTAAAACTGCTTTCAGACTCCCAAATTACAGACACCATGTAGTTAAATGGCTCCCCTGTGTGTACTGTCCTTGGGTTGGAACTTGTGTGTATCTGTGTGAGCTAGAGAATTGATGCCTGTGAAACAAAACATGTAACCCTGGTGAGTGAGTGGCTGCTGAGCATCCTGACTTCTGGGGAAAATGTCTGGATTTGCAGAAGAATTAACATGCAGTATTCTTGCTTCAGTGGAGAAAAGTGAGGGGAGATGGCTTTCTGCTGGAGGAGTTCTAGCAGCTTTTGATTTTGAAAGATAGAATTGAAGACAATGAAGTATTGAAGACAGTGAAGTAATGAGAAAGAGCCAGCAGAGGAACTTTCCTGGTGGTCCAGTGGCTAAGACTCCGCACTCCCAATGCAGGGGGCCAGGTTCAATCCCTGGTCAGGGAACTAGATTCCACATGCCGCAACTAAGAGCCCGCATGCTGCAACTAAAGATCCCACGTGCCACAACTAAGACCCGGCGCAGCCAAATAAATCAATAAATTTTAAAAAAAAAAAAAAAAAAAAGAGCCAGCAGAAATGTAGTTTGACGTCATCTGATAGTTTTTTCCTCAGAACTATGCACTAATAATTTTGTTGCCCGTTTATAATGTGGGCGGCTTGTTTGGCTGGTGACATCTGGACCACTGCAGAAGCGCAGACGGTGGTATGTTATAGGGCTAGCACAGGCAGTTAGGGGAAGCACAAGCGCACGGATTTCTAGCCTCATTAGATCAGCGCTCCAGTACCTAAAGGGAAGAACCTGGCTTTGTGGCCTTTTTAGGCTTGTCTTGCTAATACACAGCACAGCCCAGAGACCTTGAGGCAGAATGGAGCATAGCAGGGATGCTCGGTTGTTCAGAAGCTTCTCTAGCTGCTGGCTTCCCTCTGCACTAATGACAGGAAGGGGACTGGAGGAGAGTAGCAGCAAAAAAGGTGTCCTGTATGGTATTAGGTGGGCAAAAAGATCCTGGGGTTCCCTGGAAGCATGACAGTTGTCTACAGAGGACTGTCTGTATAAAGGAGGTTATAAACCACTAATAAGAGAAAGAGATGTAAAAGTGTGGTACTCTTTCTGTTTATAAGGGTAGACTTTTACTTCAGTTAAAAAAAAAAAGTGTAGACTGTACTTGAAATTATTCTGTTTGGTCTGAAGTATCACTGCCTGGTTTCATTGCAAAAGGAAATTTAGGGAGGAAAGTTTAAATAAAATCATTTTGGCCGTTAAGGTCTGGGGTCCCAGGGAAGACAGTTTCTTTTTGTGTTGTACAAAGTCATTTGTAAAAAATAAACATTTTATTTGTTTTTATTTCTATTTTTTAAAAAATACATATGTGTGTGTATATATATATATATATATATATATATATATTTTTTTTTTTTTTTTTTTTTTTTTTTTGGCTGCATCAGGTCTTAGTTGCAGCACTCGGGATCTTTCGTTGCGGTGCGTGGGCTCTTCTTTGCAGTGCACGGGTTTCTCTTTAGTTGTGGTACACAGACAGGCTCGTTAGTTGCTGTGCAAGGACCCTCTAGTTGTGGCTTCTGGGCTCAGTAGTTACGGCATACGGGCTTAGTTGCCCTGCAGCATGTGGGATCCTAGTTCCCTGTCCAGGGATCAAACCGGCATCCCCTGCACTGCAAGACGGATTCTCAACCACTGGACCACGAGGGAAGTCCCCAAAAATAAACATTTTAAAAAGATGGCTAAAACATTTTTGAGTATGTGATTATAGGGAGGCAGCAGCCTTTTTTCTTTTTTTTTCCTTGAGAAACATATTAATTGGTGTGCCTCGTTCTCCTGAAGACTTGATTACTCAAAGGCACAGCCAGTTAGAAAACTCTCCTTCCATCTTGGTTTTTCTGTTTCAGAAAGTTCTGCTTGCAGTAAACGGTCAGTCTACAGTCTGGCAACTGTGCTCCCCAGTTGTGTGCAGACTGCTTATCAGTGCTCTTCGTTGTTTCTGGTCTTTGCATGACTCAGTGTTAGTCAGAGTCCGAACGAAGGAATCCCAGGGGAGATTGTGACTGGCTCCCTTTTTTGGGTGATGGTTTTTATTTAATTTACTAAGTCTTGTAACATAGGCAAATGTTAACAGTTTGAGAAATCCTAAAGGAATGTGAGTTCCAAGCATGACATCTTTACAAGAAAACAGTTGTGAATTCACTAAATGTGAATTTAGTAATGTTAAACAGATCTTTTTTATACCTTTCTCCCCCTAATTTCTACTCTGAGTAATTTTGTCCGTTTAATGGGAGAGCATGGGCTGCCCTAAAAGTGGAAGACTATAATTAAACAATATTAAAAAGAACCATTTGCTGAACATTTTCTGTACATATGACATATTGATTATTGATTGTCTCATTAAATTCACCCTACAACCATATGAATTTGGTGATGTTACCACCATTTTCAGGTGGGATGAAAACTCAGAGAGGTTAAGTGACTTACCCAAAGCCAGACTGGTGGTGGGTAGTAAGAGCAAAAAATTGAACAAAGATCTTCCTGGTTCCGAGTGCAGAGCTCTCAGCCGCTATCACATTGCCTCTATCCTGCTTCAGAGGGGTAGAAGATCTCAGTAGATCTCGGGCAGAAGAAAAAGCAAGCTGGTTCTCTTGCTTGCTTTGGTGGTTCATTTGTTTACTGTCTGTGTCTCCCTTCTTCCCCAGCACCTAGCATGTGCATAACGCACACTCAATAAATATTTACTGAATGAACAAGTGTGTACAATTAACCATGGAAAATGGAAGTGAACTGACATTTTTGTTTGTAAAATTTTTGTAAGTATATGCTATATTTGTAAATATAGTAAAGTACATCTCAGACTAATATTTATCAGGTTTATTCATACATAGATGTTTGAGAAAGAATAAAACATTTACAGTTCTATATGATTTCTGGAGATTATCAGCAAACAGCCTGACCTCTCATTTCCCTTTTCCTAACCAGTCTCCCATGGCTGGTCTTGGTTCTCTTCATTTCACACTGCTGTCAAAGTGCCCTTTCTTTCTTCCTCTCTCTCCTCCGTTGCCCAAGAAATTGTTATTGTCACACCTTTTGCTTTTTAACATTTCTCTCCCTTTGGTTGGAATTCCTTTCCCCATCTTTTTGGTTTGACTTTTTTAAAAAACTGTTCAGGACTTGGCTCAGGTGTCTTCTCTGATTCCTTTGAACCTTGTTATGTCCCCTCTTTGTGTTCCCATCAGAGCACTTGTCATGCCGACGATTGTATAATTGGGTACACGTCTGTCCATTTCTTTGAACAGCCTGTATTGTAAGCTCCATGAAGGGAGTGACTTGAGTGTTTTATCTGTCTGTGTCACGGTGCCTGGCACATGGTAGGCAGACAGTAAATATGGAACGAAAAATAAAACAAAGGGTGTAGCTTGCCCAGTCCCACCATACATCTTAGAGAACCATTCCATTTTAGAGGTGGAGCCTGTCAGCTCTGGCCCCTTCCGTTGAGAGATGAGGGTGATGCCCTGCAGTCCTACAACTAAATAATTAGCAGCGCAGCTGAAAAACGGGGCTCCTGAATTCCAGCCCAGTGTCCTTTCTTTCATTGTTTTTTGAAAAAAGAATTTTTTTTGGCTTATTATAAAGGCAGTAGTTGTTTAAAGCAGAAAATTTAGAAGATACAGATAAACAGAAGGGAGAAAGAAAATAAAAGCATACTGTTCCTACCACCATCCTTCCACTCTCCTCTGTGCACACGTTTATCTACGTGTTACATAATCGTGTGATGACAACAGCTTGCATTTACTGAATCTTATAGAATAGGCACTGTCCTCAGTGCTTTGCATGTATTACCTCATTTATTACAGCAACCCTACAGGATGAATACTGTTATCCCCACTTTTACAGATGAGGAAATGAAGGCATAGAGATGTTGAGTATCTCAAGGTCATACAGCTAGTAAGTGGTAAAGAGAACCAAGATTTAATAAACCCAGGCAATCCAGCTCTAGAGCTTATATTCTTTTTTTTTAATTATTTAATTAATTAATTAATTAATTATTTTTGGCTGTGTTGGGTCTTCGTTTCTGTGCGAGGGCTTTCTCCAGTTGTGGCAAGCGGGGGCCACTCTTCATCGCGGTGCGCGGGCCTCTCACTGTCACGGCCTCTCTTGTTGCGGAGCACAGGCTCCAGATGCGCAGGCTCAGTAGTTGTGGCTCACGGGCCTAGTTGCTCCGCGGCATGTGGGATCTTCCCAGACCAGGGCTCGAACCCGTGTCCTCTGCATTGGCAGGCAGATTCTCAACCACTGCGCCACCAGGGAAGCCCCTAGAGCTTATATTCTTAACTACTATTCCATTCTGCCTCTATGCATAATATTTTATAATCTGCTTTTTAAAAAAATTGAGATAAATTTATATACAGTAGTGGTCACCCTTTTCAGGGGTACAGTTCAATAAGTTTTGGTAAAAGGTAAACCACCACCACAACCAAGAGATAAAGACTATTTCTATGAAAAAGTTCCATTGTACCTCTTGGTAGATAGTCTTCCTCCCTATTCCCAACTTCTGGCAACCACTGATCTTATTTCTGCCCTTATAGTTTTGCTTTTTCTTGAATTTCATATAAATGTGTAATCATGTAGTGTGTAACCTTTTGTATTTGTCTTCTTTTACTTAGCATAGTGCTTTTCAGGTTCATACATATTGTTGTAGTTCGGAGTTTTTTTTAATTGCTGAGTAATATATTTCATTGTATGGATGTACCACAAGTTGAAGGACGTTTGTTTTTCTTCTAGTTTTTGGCAATTAAAGCTGCTGTGAATATTCACATACAGCTTTTTATGTGGTCATATGTTTTCATTTCTCTTTGTTTAAATACTCAGGAATGGGATTACTGGGTTGTATGATAAGTGTAAGTTTACCTTTATAAGAAATTTCCAGACTGTTTTCCAAAATAGCATTATCATTTTGCATTCTCCCCAGTAACGTCTGAAAGTCCCAGTTTCTCCGCATCCCCAGCAAATTATCAGTAGTATTTGTATTCTGATACTAGCCAAATACTTCTCTTCACATAGTCTTGTTGGGAAAAGACGTTGCTTAAATTAAGGATTTCTGATATATGTTTTTTCTTTTTCCTTTCCCTTTTTCTTTCATTTCCATTTTATAAATATTTATTGAGCGTCTTACAATGCAAGGGGGTGGATAAGGATGAGTGACTCTACTCAGAGCCCCCTGATTGGCCCCTTGAGTAGGGGCCATGCAGGTGATGGCGAAGCAGTTGATTCTTATGCTTCACCTATTTTCCTACTGGCACAGATTGCTCAGCTTGGAGGTTTTTGCTTCTCTGCCTCTACCCTGTGTCCCTTGCTCAGCTTTCAAGTGCTTAGGATCCTTGTGGGGAGAAGAGTGTGGTGGCGCATCTGGCACCAGCTGTGCTGCCAGCCTTTCACCACCACCTGCTTTAAGTGAAAATGCCAGTGAGCGTCATGGTGGCAGCTATTTGCATAATTAGCTGGGCAGGCTTTTCAATTCAGTCTGTTAGTATAGTTGCCCTGATTGCCTACTCAGCAATTTGCATGACGTGACTGTGACATCTAAGGAGTAATATCCAAGAGTAAGGTAAGTCGAGGCCGACAAGGTAAGAGTATGAATCTCAGATTCTTGGTGGGCTGCCCCTGTTGTCACAGTACGTTGTCTCTGACACTAGCCAGCTTCTTTAAGAGCCTTTATTTTCTTTCTAAATGAGCAAGTCAAGTATGTACTGAGCTATATCTTCTTTTAGAGATTTTATCAGCAAAATATTTTGCTAAGAAATGTCTGTCTCTTCACTCATTTGTTCATTCATTGGGCACATTTGCTAATTAACCACTATGTTTGTGCCACCCTTCTTAGTGCTGTGATATGGCTTGTTTCAAAGTAAATTCTTCCTGAGTTTTTCTCTTAGTATCTTCCCCTCCTCCCGATTTGATATCTTTCATCTATAAATATTTTAAAAACAAATGTCAAGTGAAATAAAATAGTGTAGTGTTATAGCTCCTTGTTCCGCTTCGGTGCAGACTTTGCACAAGAAAGGAGGGAGGTAGAGGACAGAAGAGGGAACCTGGTCATGTGATGCTGCTTGTCTGGCAGAAGCCTTTTGGTTCTGAGCAGAGAAACCAACTGTTTACTATTTTGGGTGAATGAGGTTGGTGGGTTGCTATGAGCATTTTCTCTAAGGGAACCCTCTTCTCTTCCAGCTCTGCGCATTGAAATCATCCCAATCCTGCTTTTTGGCATTTGGGTAGAGGAGGGAGGTATCCGCTTCGAGGCCCAGTGCTGACAGGAAGAAATGTTTTCCAGGAGACTTACTGATTCTGACCTTCTGCTGTCACTGCTTTTAATGCCACACTCCCTAAGTAAACTTGGGATCTAGCTGTTCTTGCAACCCTTAGGGCTACAGAAATGAAGTGCCCACTTTAACTTAAAGAGCAGTGCTAATCAAATCTTCTGCAAATAATAAACGGCCTCTTTAAAGAGTGAGGGGAGGAGAATGAGTTTGTTGCAGCACTGGCCTTTGGAGTCCCACATCTCCCCCAGGCTGGAGGAGAAGACCAAGATTTATCAACCCACCTGCAGGATTCTGCCACTCTCATGGATTGTCCTGAAGCCGGGAAAGGACAGCTACTCAGCAGTGTGCCTGGCCCCTTATCACAGTTTACGGGAAGGTTGGCATATTTATCCCTGTGGGATTTGCATGCTTTTGTTTCCTCCTCTATCTACTGCTGTCTTTTATCCCCTCACTGTTTCTCTGTAGACATCCAAGCTTTGACTTTGGATGGTTTCGTCTTTGGATGGTTTTTATTAAAGCTTATTGAGCACTTAGCAGATAGATAACTGAGGAAGGACCTGTAGGGTCCTGTATTTTATGACCTGATGGGACAGTGTTTAGGATGTTTCACTTTCTTATTCCTTTTCTTCCACCCATGCAGAGCTCATATATCAAAACTAGATTATGGAAGAATGAAGAAAAATCTTTTCTTCGGTAAGATGGGATTTTTCCCCTGTATGTGGGTCGAAACACAGTGTTTTACCAATAAAACATACTCTGGCCATGGGTACTGTACAAATCAATAGGCAGCTATTGATGATGACTTCAGTTTCTTTTGTTAAGTACTGAAAGCAGATAGATAACCTCTAAGATCTCGTAATATTAAGATACCATAATTTAAAATAAAATAACACTTGGAAGGCTTTTTATTTGTATTGCATGTTAGTTTTGGTTAGGGTGAACAATTTGGACTGGCCTTACCGATCTTTTTAGTAATTGCAGAATTACATTAGAATTACATCCAAGTGTATGGAAGATAGCAGGAAACTGTTTATTAGGTGAACATCCATAAAGGAGTTTTCCCTTGTGAACATCCCTGAAAGTTCTGAAAAAACTGCTGAAACTGCTGAAAAAAATTCTTTCAGAAGGGTTATGGGTTATGAAAAAAGGGAGGATAGTGACTTTATCCAAATTCTATCAAATGTGAATAGAAGAGAATTATCAACATTTTCCCCCTCCTAACTTGGAAATCCTCTATTATCCATTATCAGAATTTAAGTACAATCTCTATTATCGGTTACATAAATGCTGCTTTTCTAAAAACTTGGGTATTTCTTTTGAATTTTTGAGATCTCTTTGGGACTTTACTGACATTTGACAGGATGACTTGAGCATGTGGAATCAGCAATGAATGAGTTCATTGAAGAGGGGATGAGCGTTCAGCAGTGCCCAGTTTGCAAAGAGCTTACTTTAAAAAACTGGTTGAGAGGCAGTTGATTTTTCTTTGAATATCTAGAAGTGCTCTGAACTAATGTCAAAGAAGCACCATGGCAACATTAGAGGGAAGGTTGTTTGAGAGGCAGAGAGGCAGTGTGACTCCGGACTTAAGGCTTTGGGCTTACTGTATGACTTTCTATATTCCAGAGTACTACAGTGTTCTAGATTCCCCGTCTGATCATTAAGAATATCTTTGTTTTAAGTTCAGGAGTGTATAGGAAATAGAACTACAGACTTCTTGTCATAAGTAGGGTCACAATGGTAATTTTAGACAACTGTCCTAAGCAATTGACTGTATGTTTTTCTGCTTTTATACTGTGCTTAGAACCTTGTACTTAGAATTCTGTATGTCTTCTGGATCTTGAGAGGACTCACGTTATATTTTCTACAAATATATATACATATTGTTTTTTAAAAATAATTATTTTGTAAACTGCACAAAATAGATTGTGCATTAGATGTAAAAGATGCCTGATGTTACTCCTTTTGAGGTGAAGCAGGTGTCTGAAGGATAAAGATAGTTCTTCCTTTAAATATGCAAAGAAGCTCAGTGGAAGTAACTTCCTAGTCTTGTGTTTTATTATTATAGGTAAATGCCTAATAATAATTTCTCTTCTTTCATAGTTGTAATTCTGTCTTTTCTTTTTCCTAATTAAAAAAAGGATTCTAAAAGCTGGCACATGTTTTTAGAGATAATTGCTTATAGGAGGCCACGTGTAATACTTTTCTTATTGTTTTAGTTGACAGTTGGAAATGCCTAGAAGGATAGAGACCAGACTTTTTAATTTACCTTTTATGGCATTAGGACCTGTGGTTTTCTTTATTAATAGACTTTGGCAAGGATCAGATGTGCATTTTTTGGGAGGAGTGAGCTTAAAAGATTGATCAGCCTTGAAATTGATGTTTTGTGGTTTAATACAACCATCTGGTGCAGTATTACCCAGTACTACAGCTGTCTTGCCCACTATGGTAGCCACTAGACACACATAGCTATGGAGATTTGAAATGTAGCTAGAGTGACTGAGAAAATGAATTTTATATTTTATTTAATTTTAATTAAATTTAAATAGCATATGTGGCAAGTGGCTACCATATTGGATAGCACAGTTCTAGGCCCTTCACATTCTGACCTTAGCCAGCCTTTCCAGCTATCTTCCACCACTCCCTTTAATGCTCTAGCTAAACTGGAGTGTATTGGTTATGTTCTTAGCCGTATAGTATTTCCTAGGCCAGGTCTTGGCTCATGCTATTCATCTTTAGTTTTTGAAGTCCTTCAAAGGTGGCATATATGGTGCTGCTCCAAAGAAGCTTATCTGATCCTTTTTGTACTCGAATAATTTATTATCTGCAAACTCTTAAAGCAGTTATAATACTGTCTTTGATTGCAGTGACTTTGTTTTACATTTCTTATCTTCTCCATTATATTTATAAATTCCTTGAGGGGGGCTTGTATAGCTTTTATGGTTGTATGTGTGTGATAGGCTTAACCTTTTCTCTTTTTTTCCCTGCAAAATGCTAGCAAAGTACATTTATACATAGTAGGTGGTCAATATGCATTAGCTGAGTCTATTGAGGTTACCGTGCACTAGAGGGCGGTATCATGCCCTTAAGCAAAATGCAGTGTTTGTCCCAAAGTGACAGATATATTTTGAGCATTCTGTCTTAATTCAGTTTTATTCAATCTCATATTAATAATTATAGCCTTCAGAATGAACTCACATCTTTTAATTGTCAGTGATATTAACAAATAACCTTTTAACATAATTGTCTTGAATTCGATTCAGAATATGATTTTGGACCAGGAGATTGGTGAGATTCTTACTGGGAAGAAACTTAGTACACCTGAGAAACACTGGCCAAGGCATTAGGTGTCAGAGATTACTTCCTTGAGGGCAGAAGCCTTTTTGTGGTAGGCAGCTAGGACTCGGTACTGAGCTGTTAGTCAAGAACCTGAAGTTCTTGGTTTGATCTTGCCAGTGGGGAGCTTGGCTAAGTGGCTCTAACCTTGGCAAACCAGTTTCTTTCATTGTACAGTGGGTGTAATGTCTGCCCTCCTAACTCATAAGATCATACGTGTGAAAGTAGCTTTGTAAAGTATTACATAAATATATTGGGATATTTTCCTTCTCAATTCCTGCCTTTTACCTTTTACCAAGACTTGTACATAGCAAGTGATTGATTTATGACATTTATTTTTCACATTTTAGGTAAAGAATTTACTCTGTTAAAGGTTGCGGAGAGATATACTGATACAATTACTCCCACCTAGGCTGCACACACTGAGAAGTGATTATAGTCACAATAGTTTGGTTAAAATATATCCTGTCCTTTGATGTTATGCAGCCTTAAAATAAACAGTATGTGTTTTGTGTGTGTGTGTATAAACTACATATACATATAGTTTAAATTCTTTCTTAGTCTCCTCTCTAGTGGATTTGTTTTTGTATATCTTCTACCCTGCTTAATACTAACTTCAAATATTCAGAATGAGCCAACTGTTGTGAGGTTTTTTTCAACTCACTGTAGAAAACCAGGTTTTGGGAATATGCATTAGGAGATTTTCTTGCAAGGTTTGTGGGTTAGAAAAGAAGCAATCCATTCTAGAAGGAGGGTAGTATAGTGGTTGTTTTTTGCTGAGAACAGCCATCAGTCTGGAGCCTTCTCTAGTAAATCATTAGCTGTATCAAATAAAATGTTCAGCTGAAGTTCATGCAATCTCACAGTTACTAAACACTCTTGCCAAAGAGAGTTGCAATCATAATATCTGCAGTTGAATCATTTCCTGTTCAGGCTTGCAGGTGGGGGAACTGTCTGAAACTGCAGTCCTGTAAGATGAGTTATAAAGAAAATGCCTTGGTGGGAGAGGCCTTGATGATATTAAATGACAGCCTAGCAAGTGTGCGGATGGAGAAGGTACCCCGGGATCCTGGGACTAACCAGACTTTAAGGCATAGATCAGGATATGCAAGCCCACTCCCATGGGGCCATCTGACTAAAGCTCGTCTAGGGTGTTCAGATATGTGCTGAACACACTCGGGCACTGGGCCAGGCAGATGGCACATTCCTGTACCGACCTTCGTAGGCCTGCCAGCTTACAAAGCTAGCATTGGAGGCGTGGCTCTGCTCTGGCATGAACAGCCCGCGAGCCTGCATTTCATCTAGTGTTTGGTCCTCCCCAGTTGAAGGGATGCCTTGGGATCGGTTTGGTCTCTGAGTCCACTTAGGGGTTGACACCTATTCTCATTCCCCTTGCCCCTGCCCCATCTTGGAGTTGATTTTTATTGTCCGCACAGCCCCAGAACTGACTCACATCCTCTAAGTAATTCCTCCAGACTGGGGATGACCCTAGGTTAGCGTTTGAGACGCCACAACTCCCCTCCTGTCTCTTCCCCAGCCTGTTGTCATTGACCCACATTTTTAGGTTTGACTAACCTTCCATCTGAGAATAGGTGGTGGCTGCAAGTTAGGCTGCAGCCACCTGTCCCTTTATTTGCTTCAGTGCGTCCCTTTAGCTGTGTAAATTTGGGTGAGATATACTGCTTGGGCTTCACCTTGCCCACCCCGTCCCCTGCTTTCCTGTTGCCCTTTTGATTTTTTTTAATCTGATACTGAGCCTCTCCTCCCCCCACTCACACACCAATGGAGTCTCCTATGCTATTTCTGTCAGTTTAATGATCCCCAGCTGTTGCTGTAGTTCTGGCTGCTTTCATGCTCCAGAGAGGCAGAAGAGCCAGAGAAAGAAGGGTCTTGCTTGTGTATCACACAGTGCATCAGACAAGTCTAATGCGCTTTTCTGAAACAACTACAGTGAGACTTCTTAGGGAGGAGTGTTATTACTGGGATGATTTGAAAATGCAGGAGAAAGGAAACTATAAGCTAGTATCTGGGATATTTTAAAAATAAGCATTCTGCTGAAAAGTGTGGCACCCTCTGCATCACTCAAAATTATGCTAGAAAGATGTGGTATGGGATAACTGGGTAATTGGTTGATCACTTTGCATTCTACTTCCATTTTAGCTTTGGAGCTGGACTGTCCACTCTGAGCCATGGTGTGTGTTGAAGGAGCCAAACATCTAAATAAAAAGGAGGCTTCTATGATGGGAAAACACACAAATCATTCCTGAAGTGGCCAGAAAAGGCATTGATTTCAGTTCTGCTTTAACTTAATACAAGTTTGTTGTGTAAAATTTTGTGTAAAACCTGCAGTATTGAAATGTTCCACTTGCAAATTTGACCACACGAACTTCAGGAAATACAGAGTTGCAGTTCTCCTGACAACACGCCCGCCCTTATACTTACTTACACATTTACTTTTGAGATGTCTTTATTAAACCTGGGGGGATGGGGCGTGGGAAAATCCTACAGTAGTTAAATGGGCTACAGTATTGTAATAGACTGGCTTTTCCTTTATGGATTTGGTCTTGAGAATTTTAACCCTTCCAGCAGTTTTAGCTGATAGGCTTGTAGCTTTCACACCTCATATATTACATGAACTTTAATTTTATGGATCTCATTCTTCTACAGAAAAGAAAAATTTTGCTGTAGCCTTTACCAAAATTTATTTTTAAATATTCTTTTAATTTTTTTGCGAAAAATAGATAAAATTTTATATTACCTAGGATTTAAGGGTTGAGAAATTATTACCATTTTTTCTTTAAATATCATGGAGAAGTTTACACATAAACATTAGAATTTTCAGAGTGTGTGTGTGTGTGTGTTTTAACCCATTTTACCAAATTTCTAATTTCTCATAACCTCTCTGCTCCCTAATTCTTCCCCTAAAATTTTTTTTCATTTAAAAATTATTTTAACCAGAATTGACCATTTTTTTCATCAAAATGTCAGTTACGTGAACTGTCGTTAATTATACAAACACTGAAAGTTAATTTCAAAAATGTCAAGAAGCTAAGTTGGAAGTACTTTAATAGTAAAAAACTAACTTTCCGAGTATTTACAGAATTTATATGAGGATATAGGCCTCCCTTATTATTTCAGTCATGATTATCCTACCATGCTATATGTTTTCAAGTCCATATTATAAAGATATAGAAGGAATAAATACTCTAATATAGTTTTAAGGGAAAAAGTTTTTTGTCACTTCTGGCTTAACTACCCTGTTCCAAGTTTTGAGTCTATTCACCTGTCACCTGCCCTCAACAAAGTTGGGTGCAAAATGTCAGCACCAGTTATGCAACAGGGAAGAGCAAATGAGATTCGAAGCTGCCCATGTTTTCTGGGTGAACGTGCAGAACTAATGTGGCAGGGAAAATGCTGTTTCTGGTGCCTTTAATGTTGGAAGGGATTGTTCAGATGGCCCTGCCAGTCCAAAGGAAGCACAGTCCCAATTTATCTCCACCCATTCAGACGTGTGGTGCAAGTACACGTTCTCCTCAGATCTTCTGTGATAGGGTTTTTTTGAGCATTGCCTTATAGATCCTCAGGAAAGAGACTGATGACCTCGAAGTGGCTGGCAGTTTGAGATATGTCTGCTGCAGTTAGAGAAGATTACTTCAAGGGGGTGATGAGCAACTACCCAAAATGAAATGGTGAGCCTCAGCTTTTTGAGGATGTGGGAGTTTGATTTATTTACTTATTTATGTATAATTATTAATATTTTTGCTATGACTCTGGCATTAAATATGATGTAATAGAAAAAGCACAGACTTTGGTATCAGGCCAACCTGTGTTTGAACTCTGGCTCTACCTCTTACTAGCTGTGCAAACAGTTACTTAACCTCTTTGAACCTCTTTTTCTTCATCTATAAAAGAGAGGCAATACATACCTTAAATAACTGTTGATATTATTGATAAATGAGTCACTGTAGTAGTGCATCCAACCCAGTGACTGCATAGTATAGGAAATCAGCATGTTCGATTATTCATCTCTTATATCTTAGTTTCCTTCTCAAGACAAGCCTTTTACTTCGGTGCCTTTGCACTTGCTATTTCTGCTGCCTGGAGCACTCTTTCTCCAAATCTTTTCATGGTTTATCATGCTGTTTAGGTTTCTGCGTAAGAGTCATCTATCTCCTCAGAAGGACCTTCCCTGTGAACTTGGTCTAAAATTGACCATCCACCATCACTCTCTCTTCTCGTATTCCACTGTGTTTTTCTTCACATAATGTACCACCGGAAGTTATATGTAACTTATTTATTGTTTTTCGCACTAGAACATATACTCAGTGAGGGCAGGGACGTCAATCTGTCCATTTTACTGCTACATCACCTAGCACAATGCCTAGCATATAATAGGTGCGTGATAAACATTAGTTTCATTACTTAATGAATGAGTCAACCCAGAATCTCCCTAGTACCAGGGAAGAACCCCTGGCAGATTGCAGAAAGGAAGTTGTACCAGGAAGCAGGTACTCTCTTCCTATTCGAGAGCCAAATGGGAAGTGGGCCTGTGGAGTTCTCTGTTATCCTTCCAGACTGCCTCCTGTCTCTGGGAGGAGCCCCTTTGAATGACCTTTGCATGTGACCGCTGTTATCTATAGTCTCTATGTCTTTTGGAATTTGAATAGACGGGGCCTTTTCAATTCTAGAGTTCTGAAATGCCATAAACTATTCACTGAAATCACCTGGACTTTCCCCTGGTTGGTAAACATATAGATAATTTTTTCCAGCCACATCATGCAGCTAATATAGTGTCATTTTTAAACATGCAGAACTGGTGTGTTTTATGAAAGAAAAGAAGCACAACATAAGATAGTGGTTAAGGGCTCAGGTTGTCAATTGAAATGGAGCTGGGTTCCAATTTCTGTTCTACCCTTTACTTACCCTATGACCTTGAGCAAATTGCTTAATTTCTCTAATGCTCAATTTCCTCATCTACAAATAGTATAATAATAACAACTTTGGGACTTCCCTGGTGGCACAGTGGTTAAGAATCCGCTTGCCATTGCAGGGGACACGGGTTCGAGCCCTGGTCCAGGAAGAGCCCACATGCCACGGAGCAGCTAAGCCCGTGCGCCACAACTACTGAGCCTGCGCTCTAGAGCCCGTGAGCCACAACTACTGAAGCCCGCGTGCCTAGAGCCCATGCTGCACAACAAGAGAAGCCACCGCAATGAAGAGTAGCCCCCGCTTGCCGCAAGTAGAGGAAGCCCGCGCACAGCAACAAAGACCCCAACGCAGCCAAAAATAATAATAATAACAACGTCCATATAGCTTTGTTTTAAGAATTAAATAAGATGATACATGCATGTTTTCACTGTTTTATAAGTATTATTACACAATACAGAGCCCCTTTATTTTGCATATTTTAGTAGTTCAGGTTGGATTTTCATAAGCTTATCATTTGTAAATTACCAGGTTTACCAACCCAGGAAAATACCTCATCTCTGCCTGTATCCCTGCCAGTATTCAGATTAAATAGAAGCTATTTATCATTTTTAGTATTATTTCTGATTTCTAAAGCAGATCATTTGAGAGATAATTTAACTCATGTTTACACACTGTATACAGAGATGAAAGAGAAATTTATGGGATTGTGAAAGGGTTGAATGAGCATATTGATAAAATAACCAAATTTGAAATCTCACAGATGATTTTGGTATGTGTGATTTTAAAAAGAATTAGGGATTCCTGTCTTCAAGTCTTTGAAACATTACATTATTGTTTATTATATTTGTTTATGCCACAAATCATTTTATAATTTAAATTTATTAGAAGACCATTATTATTTGTTCTTCATAATTAATCATTTAGAATTATTTATAATTTCTTTCTGTCCAACACATGGTAGCACTTCAGTTTGAAAAACTTGACCTTTGGGACTTCCCTGGTAGCACAGTGGTTAAGAATCTGCCTGCCAATGCAGGGGACACAGGTTTGATCCCTGGTCTGGGAGGATCCCACATGCCGCGGAGCAACTAAGCCCGTGCGCCACAACTACTGAGCCTGCACTCTAAAGCCCGCGAGCCACAGCTACTGAGCCTGCGCACCACAACTACTGAGGCCCGCGCGCCTAGAGCCCGTGCTCCGCAACAAGAGAAGGCACCACAATGAGAAGCCCGCGCACCACAACGAACAGTAACCCCCGCTCGCTGCAACTAGAGGAAGCCCGCGCGCAGCAACGAAGACCCAACGCAGCCAAAAATAAATAAATAAAAAATAAATAAATCTATTAAAAAGAAAAAGAAAAAGAAAAACCTGACCCTTGATATGTTTTAGTAATTGATTCGTATATCTTTCTGAAAGGAGAGTCAAATCCATGGGTTTTTAAAATAAACTTTTTGTTTTGGAATAATTTTGGACTTACAGAAAAGTTGCACAGATAGTTCAGAGTTCTCATACACCATTCACCGATTGCCCCTAATGTTAGCATCTTACATACCTTTGGTACATTTGTCAAAACTAAAAGATTAACATTGGTCACACTACTAAGTAAACTCCAAACTTTATTTAGATTTCATTTGTTTTCCCACTGATGTCCTTTTTCTGTTCCAATATCCAATCTAGGATACCACAGTGCATTTAGCCATGTGCTTTTTAGATGGCGGATCAGTAGGATCCCTCTCGGAATCAACTTTCCTTCTCTCACCTCTACTTCCTCCTTTTTGTCTTAACCTCTGGATCTGACTTTTAGCAGATCCTTCGTTCTCTGGCAACAGATAAATGGACCTTTCTGGGTCCTTATTTTTTTAAGTATTTATTTATTTATTTGGCTGCGCCTGGTCTTAGTTGCGGCACTCGGGGTCTTCATAGCCACGTGCTGGATCTTCGTTGTGGCATGTGGGATCTAGTTCCCTGACCAGGCATCTAACCCAGGCCCCCTGCATTGGGAGCACAGAGTCTTCACCACTGGACCACCAGGGAAGTCCCCTTTCTGGGTCCTTTAACCACTGTTTTGGTATTGACAGCTCAGAATTTCAGGAGTCTGCTTTGAACACTCCCTGTATATTTAATTTTATTAATGAATGGGTACTGATTCTTCTGCCTTTCTCTGCATCTTGCTCTTTATACATACCAGGTTTTCTAGAGTCTGGGAACAGAGCGTGCTTCTTCACTGACTGCATGTTCCAGAACTGCCTTCCAAAAGGAAGCAGTTCTCCTCTCCACCTCTCCCCTCCCTTCTCCCTCTTCCCCCTGCCCCACAACTTGGGACATGATTTTAAATAAGGAGGTTTTTTGTATAAGGCCCTTTTACTCTGCAGAATAAAGCGTCTCATTGGAGGTATGGTACCAGGTTACAGTGCTAGCAGTTCTTGCTCCTGTCCTAGAGAAAAGCTATCTCATGCAAAGACCTCTAGTGAAACATTTATAGTCTGTGTTACAGTTTTACAAAGCACTTTTCACATACATTAGGTTTTTTTGAGCTTCAAAGGGTAGGGGTTATTTTTCCAAATTGTATTATAGTGAGAAAGTCAAGGCTAAAAGACGTTAAGTGACTTGATTAGGTAGCAGCAGAGCCAGGCCTGGAACCCGTGTCTTCCCATTCTTTCTCTCATGTTTTTGGTCTGCCCTTAAAGGTCAGTTCTCTAAGTGTATTGCATTCACTTGGAACTTATAAAATATTCATATAACCAACTCAATATGCAATGCTTGCCCCTCTCCCCGGAGTCATAGTTAAGTTGATAGTAAATGCTTTCTGGTTAAGAGTAGGACTAATTATAGAATACACTGGGCCTTTAAAATGCTATTGTTTATATTAAAAGCATAGGCCAGAAATACATTTTTAGTGCTGTGTACGTTGTGCTAACCCATTCCGGCTGGTTTCCCAAGTTGACGGAAGAAAATTAATCATGAAAAGGACTAGAGAAATTTAGAACTTAGAGGGCTTGAGAAATTATATATAAGGAGCAGAAGAAAAAGAATTCCAGGGATGCTGTAGGACAGGGTAGGAATGAGAACCAGGAAGCAGGAAGAGCAGTGGAGGGGAGTAAGGGAGCACAGAGGCATCTCTCCCCCCTCTTTGACATCCTTCTACTCTCTCTGGGGAAGGGCTTATGAGAGATTACAGTAAACAGGGACCCAGAGGAGTATTCTTTTTGGGAATGAAATCAGCAAATTACTCGAAACATTAGTTCAAGCTAATCATGGGGATAAAATATTTTTAAGGGCCAATTTATATGTTCACTTGTCCTACCCCACATAGAAGGGATCTTGTTTCTCTTTCTCTGTGACTTCCAGCGTTGGGTAGTATCACCTTTGTATTCCCATAGCACCTAAAAAATACGTAACTATTTGAATTTATATTTTTAAGAAACCAACACATCTTTTTATTATTTATGCATATGTGTGTAGCACACATAAGACCAAATGACTTGAGTTTGGCAGGGACCCTTAGTAGTGTGTGCTAGCTAAAGTTGCATTTTCCTGTGACTTTTTAGTAAAAAAATCTACATTACAGACATCAATATCTTTCTTATAGCATTGTAATTATCCATTTTGAGTCCCTTTTTTTGCATTAGACTTAAGAATTCCTTGAACATGAGAACCATGTCTTATTCACATATCTATTTCTAGTGCCCGGCTCTGGCTTTGAGAGTACAAAAGATGTTTGAATGCATGAATTGAATCATGGGAACCGTCAAACCACTTAGTTGGGATGTGGTGTCTGAGTAATGTTTTCTTTGAAAATACTCTTCACTCTTATAAGTCCTTATTTGATGGTTGTTTCCCTCAAACAACCACTGAAGGCAGCGACTCTGTCTGGTCACTACTAATATCCCCACAGCAAGCTCAGTGGCTGGCACATGTAGTAGACCCTCATAGTTCTTGAGTGAATGCCAAGGAAAGTTTTGACAGGAACTGAGGAATAACTGAATAAGGCATGAATATGAGGTGCATAGGTGTGCTGACCAACTAGTATGTGAACCCTCGAGCAACTAAGCAAATACGTGTAAAGTGACTAAATGAAACTGTGTCTTAACTTACTTACTTTAATACAGCTTACCCTGACGTCTCTGTTTCTCAAGGATTGTTAGTATCTTAAATAATTGACTCTATAATAGTGAAGAGAATTTTAAAAAATCATCTAAAAAAAATAGTGAAGAGGAAATGTGGAAAGTTAGTTATCACAGAATATTAAAGGAGGAGTAACTGTGATTTCCAGGGTCTGACCTCTCTCATATCCTTTATTCTTTCTTGTAAAACATTGATCACAACTTGTACTTATTTATATGTGATTTGATGTCAGTTTCCCCACTGGACTGAAAGCTTTATGTGAGCAGAGACCATAGGTGTATCCAGCCTACTAGTATGAACCCTAACATATTTGTTAGATGAGTGAATGAGAGGATGCATGGAGGAGAACTCTTTGCTCATCCCGACTCCCAATCCCTATTTTGGTGGTGATGCTGTAAAGTAGCCCAGGCAGCAGAAATGAGAAATACCTTCCTCTGGGGGTACCTTCACCTACTTTTTTTTTTTTTTTTTTTTTTTTTTTTTTTTTTATTTCTTTATTTTTGGCTGTGTTGGGTCTTCAGTTCCTGCGACGGCTTTCTCTAGTTACGGCAAGCGGGGGCCACTCTTCATCGCGGTGCGCGGGCCTCTCACTATCGCGGCCCCTCCCGTTGCGGGGCACAGGCTCCAGACGCGCAGGCTCAGTAGTTGTGGCTCACGGGCCCAGCTGCTCCGTGGCACGTGGGATCTTCCCAGACCAGGGCTCGAACCCGCGTCCCCTGCATTAGCAGGCAGATTCTCAACCACTGCACCACCAGGGAAGCCCCCTTCACCTACTTTTTTTTTTTTTTTTTTTTTTTTTTTTTTTTTTTTTTAATGAAGTGCTGTTAGCTTTATTTATTTATTTATTTATTTATTTTTGGCTGTGTTGGGTCTTCGGTTCGTGCGAGGGCTTTCTCCAGTTGCGGCAAGCGGGGGCCACTCTTCATCGCGGTGCGGGGACCGCTCTTCATCGCGGTGCGCGGGCCTTTCTCTATCGCGGCCCCTCCCGTCGCGGGGCACAGGCTCCAGATGCGCAGGCTCAGCAATTGTGGCTCACGGGCCCAGCTGCTCCGTGGCATGTGGGATCCTCCCAGACCAGGGCTCGAACCCGTGTCCCCTGCATTAGCAGGCAGACTCTCAACCACTGCGCCACCAGGGAAGCCCCACCTACTTTTAAAAAATAATTAATTTGAAAATTGAGATATAATTGACATAAACACCCTTCACCTACTTTTATTCATATACTCTAATAATGAAATGAGTGGGTGTTCAGAGAATAGTCTTTGGTTCTAAGTGATAGGTGATGTGGTTTTACAATTTGGGTGATTTTGCAGTTTATAGGATAAACTGAAGTATAAAAATACACCAGTAACATAGGTGTAATTCACTGCTGCAAAGATGAATATTCTAATTATGAGCATGCTAAGCTTCACATAAGGCTAAAACCCACACTGTTCCTTCTCTTCCCAGTAAAACACGTTCTCCAGTTTGAAGCTAGAGATGGTGTTGTCTATTGCGAATTGAATTGTATTTGCTTATTTCTTCTGGGATTGGTACCTGAAGGTTAAGGAGGAGGAAAAATGTACCAATTATTATGAGTTCAGGCTTTGGGGATTTATAGAAGGAACAGAATTTGGAGTAAGAATATACTATCTGAAATTAGTTTTAACAATTAATATTTATTAAATAAGTGTGCTAGGCTGTGCTGAAAAGAGAACTTAGAAGATGATGCCTCATATCAAGTGCATTAGATTTAGATAGAAAACTCACGGAAGTGAGTCTAGAGATACCAGATTTTATCTGTTTATTAAGTTGTTCTTTAGCCATTTTTTTTCCCCTTGACATTTAAACCTTCAGTAGTAGACGACAAATAATTTTTCTGGAAGAAGTGTGTTAGAAAATGAAAGTCCCCTCCTGTTACAAACTTTTAAACAAATTTAAAACAAAATTTTTAACTTAAAAAGATTCAACCATTGCTCAGTACACACCAAAGGATGATGTGCTTTAAAAGCAGTTAATTGGGAGCCTCAAAAGAAAGGTGGATTAAATCTGCGCAGTACTAGTTACTTGGCATGATTTATAATTGGCATCATGAACATGGATGGAACATGTTTAATTTTCCAGTGTAAAGTGAATTTAAGTTAGGCCAAAGTAGCATTAAATGGGGCAGCAGTTGTTAACCTGACACTACATTAGAATCATCTGGCAAGCTTTTGAAAAACCCTGATGTCCAGGCCCCACTCCAGACCAATTGAAGACATTCTCAGATGATTTTATTTGGGAAGTAAAGGTTGAGAATCACTGGAATGGGGGAAAGAATACAAGGATAAGAATACAGAAGATTTGGTTCCAGTCCTGGCTTCTGTTTTCTAGTATTTTGTTGAGAATTTTTGTGTCTGTGTTCCTAAGGGACGTTGGTCTGTAGTTTTGTTGTGATGTCTTTCTCTGGCTTTGGTATCAGAGTAATGCTAGCCTCATAGAGTGAGTTGGGAAGTGTTCCCTTCTCTGTTTTCTGGAAGAGTTTGTGAAGGATTATTATTAATTCTTCTCTTAAATGTTTGGTAAAATTTACCAGTGAAGCCATCTGAGCCTTGGTTTTTCTTTTCTCCTCAAAAAAAAAGAAAATCTCATTACTTTTTATAGGTCTCTCTGGATATTCTGTTTTTTCTTGAGTCAGTTTCAGTAATTTGTGCCTTTCTAGGAATTTGTCCACTTCATCTAAGTTATCTAGTTTGTTGGCATATGGTCCTTCATAGTATTCCCTTTTAACTTTCTTACTTACTATAGTTGGTGGTAATACCTCCTTTTACATTGCTGAGTTTTGCATCTGTTTTATGTCTCTTTTCTTGGTCATTCTAACTAAAGATTTGTCAGTTTTGTTGATATTTTTAAACAAAAACTTTTGGTTCCATTGGTTTTCTCTTATTTTTCTGTTTTCTATATAATTCCTTTCTGCTTTAACTTTCTTCTACTTACCTTGGGTTTAGTTTGCACTTCTTTTTTTTTTTTTTAAGATTTATTTATTTATTTATTTTTATTGATTGATTGGTCGCTATGTTGGGTCTTCGTTTCTGTGCTAGGGCCTTCTCTAGTTGCGGCAAGTGGGGGCCACTCTTCATCGCGGTGCGCGGGCCTCCCACCATCGTGGCCTCTCTTGTTGCGAAGCACAGGCTCCAGACGCGCAGGCTCAGTAGTTGTGGCCCACGGGCCTAGCTGCTCCGTGGCATGTGGGATCTTCCCGGACCAGGGCTCGAACCCGTGTCCCCTGCATTGGCAGGCAGATTCTCAACCACTGCGCCACCAGGGAAGCCCCTGCACTTCTTTTTCTAGCTTCTTAAGGTGAAGGCTTTATAGTATGTATTTGAGATCTTTCTTCTTTTCTGATATAGGCATTTAAATCTATGAATTTCCCTCTAAGCACTACTTTAGATATATCCCATAAATTTTGATATATTGTTCAGTTCAAAATACTTTCTAATTTCCCTATAATTTTTCATTTGACCCATTGGCAACTTAAGAGTGTGTTGTTTAATTTCTACATAATTATAAATTTCCCAAATTTTCTTCTGTTGTTGGTTTCTAATTTAATTTCATTGTAGTCAAAGAATGTACTTTGTATGATTTAAATCCATTTAAACTCACTAAGACTGCTTTTATGGCCTAGTATATGACCTGTCCTAGAGACTGTTCCATGTGTGCTTGAGAAGAATATGTATTCTGCAGTTGTTGGGTGGAGTGTATTCAAGTTTTCTATATTCTTGTTGATTTTCTGCATATTTGTTCATTATCAAGAGTGAGGTAGATTGTAATTCATGAGGAGATAAATCAAAAGATTCCCTATTCTAAGTCATTTAAGTAAGTGTCATGAAATTGAATTAAAACAAAATGGAGAAATCTTCTAGTATTTTTTTTTTTAATATTTATTTATTTATTTATTTTGGCTGCGCCGGGTCTTAGTTGCAGCATGCGGGATCTTCATTGCCGCTTGTGGACTTAGTTGTGGCATGCAGATTCTTAGTTGCCACATGCATGTGGGATCTAGTTCCCCGACCAGGGATCGAACCCAGGCCCCCTGCAGTGGGAGTGCGGAGTCTTACCCACTGGACCACCAGGGAAGTCCCGAAATCTTCTAGTATTAGTTGTACCTTAAGAATGCCAGAAATGACATCTAATTTATTTTCTAGTATATTCGTCCTTTTTATTTTAGTATCTTAGTATGAGGGTCACTTTTAATTCTCATAAAAACTCATGCTTTCAAACTTAACTCCAACCAGGCCAGTCTTTCAATTGATCATTTCTGGGTAGTAATTTCCTCCTCGGAAGTATGAGAACCTCCATAACTTAGGGTCAAATATCTTAACGGGGTTGGGGGGCGGGGAGAGAAAAGATTTTTGAGAAGGCTTGTTTGCCTTTTGCTCTCCTCAAGCATGTAAACCTCACTGAGTTTCTGATACAGCACTTTTTGGACTAGCATATAATTTCTAGTCGAGGAGCATTTCCCTTATTTGTCAACAAGTTTATTTTGGAGCCTTTTTGTAACATAAATAGTCTGAAGAGCTGTGATCAAATTCATTGTCATTTGATTAGGTTTAATTTAAAGTTTCATATCCAAATTTAAAGAACTGAGAAAAAAATTCATCAGTGTTTCGAATAGAGCTGAGTTAATGGAATGTTCCTGCAGTCAGAATCTTTGTTGCAGAGGTCTTCATCCTGAGCAAAGGACGATGCAGAGGGAGTGTTTGTTCTTTCCCAGTCATTCCCATACTAACCCTTTCCTCTTCTTTTCTACTTCCCTCATAACTTATACTTTGCCGCCCTATTCTAGAAGCCATGGTGAAATCAATAATGGGTAAATATGAATAACATAGGAGCAACCTACTGAGCTGCACATCTCCCTTTTCAATAAAATCCAGAACTACTGACCAGTGGAAGCCATAGAGCTGGACTTGAGAACACAGCACTTATTTTTGCTTTTTCTTTCCAGACCCAGTTGAACCAGTTGTTTGATGTGTTCATTTCTTGGGCATTATCCCTTGAATACCATCAGTATACTTCCATGGTCATACAGGGCAGAAATATGTGAAGTTCCTTCCCTTGCTTTGATTTCCCAAGCAGCCAGTTATTCAAATAGCAGTTGATCACCTGTGTTTGAAACAAATGGAAAACTTGATTATTTTCATGGGGAATGGAGAACCTAGGGTTCCCCACTTTACGGTTTGTTTCTTTTTATTCCAGTCCTTTTCTGGCAGGCAACTCAGTTGATTCACCATGCATCAGCTTTAAAGACATCTGTTCATCTATATATAGGCTGCTTGCACAGACCCATTT
Organism: Balaenoptera acutorostrata; assembly: GCF_949987535.1. Taxonomy (NCBI): domain Eukaryota; kingdom Metazoa; phylum Chordata; class Mammalia; order Artiodactyla; family Balaenopteridae; genus Balaenoptera; species Balaenoptera acutorostrata. The sequence continues at coordinate 8,576,889 of NC_080074.1, forward strand.
AGAAACAGATGATATATTAAATTTGTGGAATTCAATAACAGTGAAGGTATAAAGATGCATGCTTGTACACAAATAGGTATTTTTGTTTAGTTTTTATTGACTTGGGGAATGGAGAGGAAATCTAAATGGTGATGTACAATAACATAATACGTAATACATAATATACATAATGCATAACATGGTATTTACTGAAAGTCAGTTATTAAATGATTTGTTCTAAAATGAATAATCCTCAAGGCCTGGAAACATAAAGCCATTTTATTTAGAGTGCTTAGAATTAAGAGGAATTAAGATAGACTAAGGAAAGGGGAAATTCATATAAATATGCATTGCTTTGTAGCTGAAAGTCTTAGAAGAAGGATTGTTGTATATATACAGAACCAAACAGATACATTACACCATAATTCTGAATTTACTGCTTAGGGCTTTTATTTTCCTCCTTATAAACATTGTTAGGGTTAGCAGGGATTATGCAATGTATAAAATAATACATACCTACAATCAAGTTATAGCAATATCCAGAGTATACTGATACAGGGTTAATTCTATTATGTAAATGGGAAACTTGTTCAGATTTCAGATAAGCATAGATTTTGGAGTTAACTGCTGAGAGGCACAAGGTGGAATTTTCAGATAACTGAACTTTAATTTCATTTAGTTTTAGAGATGGAAAAGCTTTATTAGATGAACCTTCCTCTTTGACCTAGAGCTGTTTAAAAAAAAAAAACTCCATAAAAAGCTCGAATCATAGAGTTAAATTTTTGCTTTCATGAAGCAAGAAGTTTTTCAGTCAGTAAGTTTGCATAATGGATCCCTGTCTGTATATAGGTTTTTAGGAAGGCTGATGATTGATACTTCAAAATTATTCTTGGATAATAGAGTTTTCATTAGTTATTGTTTTTTTGAAGTGTTCAGACTTACTGAATTGCATTAGGTTTCCCTGTTCTCTGAAATCAAATCAGTTTGTTATATTTAATCCTTTTCTAATAGCTCATCTTACACGGGGCCTTAGAAACACTCTAAAAGATGACAGATATATGCCCTTTTTTCCCCTCTTACTTTATCCTGCCTGGCCCTCCTCTTTCTTTCTTCCAAGGAGACATGTGGCACAGTATTAAGTACCTTCACTTTAGTGTCACAGCGACCTGGTGCGAATCCTAGTTCCAGCACTTTTGAGCCATCTGACCTAAGGCAAAAGTTTAAAGGTTTGATCCTTAGTTTTCTCATCTGTAAAATGGAGATAATAATCGTACTATTCCCACAGGGCTTCCCCCCCCCCTTCAAAATTATTTAATTACAAGGCTGGATAACTGAAAAAGAATTTTCCATTAAAAACAGTTTCAGAGCTAGAAAGTATCAATAACAGGTTATGACTCTAGGGCAGTGACATGATTAAATAGAAATGGCTTGAATCTTATGGATGCATTAATCTAGATTCGATGTTGGCTCAGAAATCTACTAACAAATGCAATTTCAAAGTTAAAAAAAGATAATCTGTCTTGAGTTTTGTTTTCTTTCCGTGTCCATAAAATGAAGAGCTTTTCCTGATCACCAGTTTTTCATACAACAGACAAGTAAATCTCGTGGCGCTAGTCAGAAAAGTTTACACCTTAGGAACTTCATAGCAAACTGGCCTCTTTCAATAGGCAGACAGCAACCCCTCATTTAAAGTGAAGCTGTTCATCAGTTGGTGACATTCATAGCTTCATTAGTATTCATCAACCTGCAGGATGCTGGTAGGATTGTCAGGTTTTAACCAAGTCATTTTCCAGCAAACATTCTCCCATATGTTTTGGAACTTTCCTTTGCATCTTAGCCTCTCCACATAACAGTTCCATTACACAGAAAGCCATTGTTCCAGGCACCACAGAGCAGCTCCCAAGTCCCGACGTAAAAAAGAGGGCTTTTTTTTTTTTAATTAAACAAGTGAAAAGCATGTCAGTCACTTAACATAGGGCTGACACATAGCAACACTCAATGTCTCCTATTATAATTTTATTTTATTATTACTACTGCTGTTGATCTGTAATTTATTCTGAAATCAAGTTCTTAGATTAAATTTATTTTACTGAAACTGGTCACCCAAACTTCTTTGACCCCGGCCTGAACCATCCCTTTTCCTCATCCCCTTTGTCTTACCACAGAATGAACCCAGGTGATCATACTCCATGCCTGTTTATCTCAGCAGCACAGGCTTCCAAAAGACCCTGGAGAAGCAGAGAAGTAAGGAGCCCAGGTTCTGGAATCAGAATGCTTGGGTTCAAAACCTGTTGTACCTCTTATTAGTAAATCACCTTAGGTAACCTACTTAATCTCTCTGGGCCTCATTTTCCTTACCTATAAAATAGTAATACCTATTCTCTCCGTAGGGAAGTTACGAAGATTAAGTGAGTTAAAACATGAAAGAATGTAGGACAGTATCTGGCACAGAGCACATGTTCTATAAATGTTAGCTGTTGGTGTGGCTATTGCTGCTTTTGTATTTTATTCTGCAAGGCTGTCTTTATTTTTAACAGTGTTAATTTGTAAATAATAATACCCTCCTGATTAGATTTCTCAGGCTGTATGTATCATCATTTAGAGATCCAGTTCAGTTTAAGAAACAACTGTTAAATGCTTACTGTGTATTAAGTGCTGTTGGGGGGTGGTTCATAGATTAGTAAGATATATTCCCTGCCCCCCCCAGGAGTTTATAAACTGGTAGGAGAGAGAAGATTTATTCAGAGGGTAAATATTACACAGGGCAAAATATCACTCTACTTTTTTTTTTTTATATATAAATTTATTTATTTATTTATTTATGGCTGCGTTGGGTCTTTGTTGCTTTGCGCAGGTTCTCATTGCGGTGGCTTCTGTTGTTGCAGAGCACGGGCTCTAGGCGCGCGGGCTTCAGTAGCTGTGGCTCGAAGGCTCTAGAGCGCAGGCTCAGTAGTTGCGGCGCACAGGCCCAGCCGCTCCGCGGCATGTGGGATCTTCCCGGACCAGGGATCAAACCCGTGTCTCCTGCATTGGCAGGCAGATTCTTAACCACTGTGCCACAAGGGAAGCCCCACTCTACTTTTTATAACAGATAAAAGGTAGCTCACAGAAGGCCTGGAGTAATTCTCAGTGCTGGGGAGGAGTGAGTTGGGAAGGTCAGGTGAAGAGGTGGGCATTTCCAGGTGAAGTGAATAAGGAGTTGGGAAAGTTCATGGTACTGGAGGAAGAGTAATTGGACAATCTTGATTGGGTGACTGAGAGTGGGCGAGACACAGTGCTGTCACTGCAACACGAGGAAACGTGGTAAACTTGATAAAATAGGAGCGTAAGGAGGTGGCAGAGTTGAAGTTGGCTCAGAAGTTTTAGTATTAGTACTGGGGAAGAGGATAGTGATACCATTAAAGAGAAAAAGGATGGGAAGTAGGTTAGGTTTTGGGGGGAAAAGATAGGTTTTGGACCTGCTGAATTTGAGATATAGTCAGGAGAGACTAGTTACGGTTCTGCAGTTTTTGGAGACCTTCTTAAAAACTGCTTTGTGGATGGAAAAGGCAGACATTAGGGTAATATGGTTCCTAATAGATACAGGTCCCCCTCAGATGTGGCTTGCAGGGACCTTATAATTGAAAACTTATCATATAAGGGAACTTCCCTTGACCCGTGAGATCCTCTTAACCCTCCTTTTCTGGACATTTTCTCACTTAGTCTCTGAATGGAGGCTGTGCCTTTGTCATTCTGTATGGTGTGCAGTGGTAATACCCTTTAGGTTTCACTGGCATTTGAAATAGAGATAATTGGCTTTTTACTTTAAAAAAAAAGTCCTATTAACTTGTTATATCAAGTGGTGTTGCCAGAGTAGAAATAGGAGAAACACCCATCACCCTCCCTTAGTCCGGATGTGCTTTGAATCACCTAGCTTTGTTGTTTCATGTCAACAGAAAAAGGCTCTAAGTGAAGAGGAAGAGGCAGAGAAGAGTTATCTTAATGGCAAAATATTTTCTGGTCCACGGAAATCCATTGCTTGCTGAAAATAGGTATAATTTTTAGATACAAAAGAAAAGATTTTACAAATAACCAATACTTCCTGATTGATCACTCGCTATACTTATGGTGGTAAACATTTGCTACCAGAAAGAAGGTGTAGAACATCTAGAAAGCTTTTTCTGCTGTGCGGTGGTCCTCATTATGTTTTCTTTGAGTTAAGAATTTGTGTTTTTTTTCGTCTTGGAGGAGGACACAGTGTTGTAGAAGGTTTTGAGCAAGAGGCAAGACTTTGGTACTTTGTGGATTATTATCACCCGGCAAGACCCTTTGCAACTTCCTCTCGCCGCCCACAGCAGAATACGGAAACCGTGCTGTATCAGGCCACTTCTGCAATTACACTCACAATTAAAGGGGATCCTTCTTTCACACTACACCCTTCTGTTTCGAGGCTTTCTTTGCATTTGAAAATGTGTCTTTTGTGGTGGAATGCCCGACTGAGCCTTGGTCTCCCCTCTCTCTTTGCTGCCATGCAGTGCTGCAGTTGAAGCTCCAGCAGCGCCGGACTCGGGAGGAACTGGTGAGCCAAGGGATCATGCCGCGTAAGTACCACTCTCTCTCCCCCTCTCAGCACTTGATAGAGTTGCTTTTAGGATGCGGTGTGTGTACCCAGTATGCCACGGGGAGCATCTAACAGAAAACAAGGCCTACGGGGTTCATTTTTCACTCCTTTCTTTGTCATGCTTTTCCAAGTTCAGGGCCTCTCAATCAGTGATAGTTAAGAGAACAGCCCTAATTGATCAAGTTCAGTGAAACAAACAGCGTTAAGTTTAACGGTACCATCGAATCATCCTTAGCTTCTGAACTGCACGTTTAAAAAGGTTTCTACGCCCTATTATACTTCCCTTTATAGGAGGAACAGATCTTGAGCTGGGGTACTGTGAGGAAGAACACTTCTCGCATGAGTTTTGCCTTAGTGTTCGGGTGCTTGGGAAGAGACAGCCCTTTTCCACCTAGTATTCTGAGTCAACCCCAGTTTTATTTAGAGTGAGAGCCTCAGATATACCCTAAGGCTGGCGTGGGGATGAGTGTGCCTGAATGGAGTCATTGATGGGGGTATCGCAGGGCTGGGCTTGGTGCAGAACTGCATCACTTGGGAGAAATAAAGCCAACCTTGGAATCTGTTAGAAGTAAGGAAATTTGCTTTTAAATAGCCTTATAAAATGAGTGGAAGCTGAAGCCAGCAAAATTTTGCTTTTTTTGACATTTCTTTTTAAGTCATCAGCAGAGAGTTAGGCTCTCCCTCTCATTTCTTTTATCTTTATGTGTTACTGCTACTTGGACACACCCTAATGAAGTAAAAATTTATATATCATACAACAACTTCTAGCATCATAGTGGGAGAACTGATGTTTTTCACCTTAACTCAGTGCCTGCTAACCTACTGCTACTGTACTTTCCTAATTCTCATTCACTCATTCATTCAAAATATTTGAGTACCTAGTGTGTGCCTGTTGATACAGCAAGATAAGTTCAACTCCTGCTGTCAGGAGTTTTGTACTTAGAAGACTGATAATATAATAAACAGGGAGACAAACACAATTATTTCAAAACATGGTAAATGCTATGAAGTAAATTAACTGGTTGGTATATTAACAAATAATAGGAATGAAATGGAATCACTTTGGAAAAGTTGGTCAAGAAAGGCCTTCTGGAGGAGGAAATATTTGAGCTGAGATCTGAAGGATATGATGGAGTCAGTCATTCAGAAGCAGGAAGAGGGTCCAGGAAGAAGGAAAAGCAAGTGTAAAGGCCTAGTGCATTTAAGAGCCTGGCATGTTTGCAAACATCAAGGAAGCCATTGTGGCTGGGCCTGGTAAGTGAGGAGAGAGTAGGGGCCAGTTAAGATTGGCAAGGTGGGCGGAGCCAGAATGAGAGCCTTGTCAACCATGAGGAGGAGGTAGGTTCTGTTTTAACTACAATGGAAAGCCATTGAAGGCTTTTAAGCAAGTGAAGATGGGATTTGATTTACATTGTGGTAATACCAGGTCCATGTCTAAGAGCTAGAACTCCATAGCAAGTATAAGGAGTCTGAGGTCTATTTCTGTCCTAAGTGTCAGCCAGGAAACTTAAGTCTCAAATTTATATCTTTTTTAAAGTTGCTATTAACTACCAAACAATTTACCCACATGCCGTCTTCTTCTCTGGCCTTCCAGTGAAGGACTCCCCATCTTTAAAGTGTGGATCAGTTAATGTGATCAGGTAGGGCGGTGTTGTGCTTTACAAAACACTCCAGATCCGCCAATCTATATACAAACCTTGTAGAGGAACAAGTTACCCAGCGTCACATCTACTCGTGCCTTTCGCCAAGACATCATGCGTTTAGTGTCTACTTTTTGCCTGGGGTAGTCCTAGGTGCTCTAGAGATTAAAGAAATGTAAGGCACGGGACTTGCCCTCAAGACATTTAACAGTTTATCTGGGTAGTAAGATTTGCCCGCACACAAGATAAAGAGCAGTTCAGCATTGACCTGTGGGGCGCTGACTCTAATTACAGTGCTAGTTCTGAGAGCATAGTGCTGCTTCTCAGGATCTGTAGTATGTTCAGGATACAAAAGCCACGCGGAGGATGAGTGCCTTGCATTCTTCTTGCTGCCTTTCATTTGATACCAGGGGCTACTGGAGATAACTGTTTAATAAGATTTATTGTATACAGTCTCCTTGCTTAGCATTTCTTACAGTATTCTGTGTTGTTAAGACAAATGATGCTTGAGTATTGCAGTTATCTGCTTATATGTTTGTCTCTCCATTTAGACTGTGAGCTCCTTGAGAAAGTATCTTATTTATATTTCTGTCCCCAGTACCTGGTACTGAATGAATGAATGAATGAAGACAGCCATTTGTAAAGTGGAGTGTGTGTGTGTGTGTGTGTGTGAGAAAGAAAGAAAGAAAGAGGGAGAGGATGAAAGACAGACACAGATACCACTCTATTGCAAACTTGTTGGAATTCTGGGCATGGAATTTGAAACAACACTCCTGTTCTGTCAGGAGCCCAGGTTCTAAAATATTCTGAATATCTAATTATGTGCTTTGGGTGGTTCTCTGTATCTGTGAAGTGAGAATAATTGACCTTCTTATAGGAATAGAAATGCCCTGCTTCTGTGAGAATATTGCATCTTCCCTCATACAACAAGCCACCTTCAACTATGGGCACAGTTTGGTTTCCAGCTTTTCTAGTGAAGAAAGTAGGAAGCAAACTCTTAGATTATGAGAGAGAGTGTTGAGGCCTGGGAAGAGTTTCAGGTGTGAAGTTCCCTGCTCATCAGCATGCCTGCTGATGTGCAGATAGGGCCCTAAGTTCCCAAAGATGAGGCTCTTTTTTTCCCCAGCCCCTCACCCTCTGAGTAACACCGCTTCCTCACCACAGCCCCTCGCCGCTACCCCAACTCCCATTATAGTCTCCAACATTCTCTGCCTCCCTGACATCCCCAGCAATTCCACATCTCACCCTTCACTCATGTCTTTCAAAAAAAAATATGAGTAGTGCTGGGGGCAAATCATAATTGATCAGCCGTTTGTTGATTATTGGAGATTTGGAGACCTGAAAAGATAACATCTGCTTTGAAGTGCCCATTTTGATTTCCATCTTGCTGGCCTGAGGAGTTTCTGAAAAGTGCCTTTATGTTTAAGTTTGTTGTACAACTTAGGAAGTAATTAGGACCTTCAAACCAGAGGAAAGGAGCATGGCTATATTCTGCCTCATCATTTCTGATAATATCTCTTATCAAGTTCTTCTCATCCCAATCTTTCTGTAGCTCTAGGAAGAACCCACCCACCTCGTTTCAGAGAACACTCAAATGCAGCTCCCATGTGTGGCTGGCTTCCAGTTCTGACATCATATCTGTAGGACATGATGTTTTCAGTAGCTACCTTGCTGTCAGGGTCATTCGTGTTTTTGCATAGTGTTCAAAGTTGGGCTATGGCCTTCCCATAGAATTCAGGGGATTAAAGAATCCCTCAATTCGCATACACCTCTTTCTGCTACTTGATATGCTCTGTTCATGGCATCTAAACTATGGGATATAGAAGTTGGTTTCTGATGTGTTTTTAAATAGGATCATTTCCCAGAATCCTTCTTTCTCATCATGTAAACATTTGTCTCGAATTTAACACTACTTAAACCCTACCAAATGCAGAGTGCCAGATAGCAAAGGATTACATATCCCAGGCCCTTAGCTTTCTTTAATGATGTCTAAAGCTCTGCATATCTTGAGGGAGAGGAGAGATGGCACAGATAGGAAGCTGGTGTTTAAGTACAAGATTAAGGAATGCTGCTGTATCTAGGATGAAGATTCATAGAAGAGGTGGGTCATGTGTGGTACACTTTGTTCTCAAACAGAGCTTTCCCCACAGCCTTTCTCTTTGACATTTAAAGTGTACAAGCCATAAGGTTAGGGTGAAAATTAAGAAAAACATTCTGGCAATGAGAGCTGCTGCAGAGGAATAACCTTTTAAAGGAAAACCTGGAAGTTCTCCTGACCCAAACAAATGAGAAAAGAGTCTCCTATAATCTTTCTAGATATGAGAGAAGAATCTCATTTGTCTGTTCCCTCTCAACCTTTTGTTATTCCATTGTGAATCCTTGAGAAAAAGCAGAGTAGCATATTTCTAATGCTCCAGTTACCCCTTACCAGTCCATTATTGCCCCATGTGCATGTAGTAGGAAAACCTTGGTACCTTGGCAAACATGAGGAAATCATTATGTTTGTCCAGTAGATTAAGGATCTTTCTCCGTTTCTTGGGTGAGCTTGTTTTTTTCATTTTAAATGGTGTTTCTGTGCACTCAGCCACTGCCATTGGTGACACTTACTTCTCACTGGTTGGGAAAATCCGAAGGGTGTGAGGGCAACACAACTCAGAGAGGGAAGCCACTGTCAATCCAGAGGCCTCTCAAACTGCCTGGCCCCCGAAAGGCCCTGGGACATGTTGCTGAGTGAGAATGTGAGCCAGTTGGCCAGCTAGTTTTGACTGATTTATATATCTGCTAGTAGGCCCTGTGTTCTCACCCTGAAACTGGAAAAAAAATGTCCTCGTGTAATGGAGTTCCCGCAGCTCTATTTTTAATAAACTTCACCACATCTTGATTCCCCAGCCCTTCAATTCTACGGTTTGATCCCTTTGTCACGCTTCAGCTGTTGGCATTAGCCAAGTGCTACACAGAGACAGTGCGGCCCTGTTGCAGCACTGGTAGCTAACCTAAGCTGTCATTTGACCGGCCCCACGTTAGCCGAAAATCTCCTGTTCATCTGACTGTAGCAGTCTCTGCACCAACAAGAAATTTCTTCTAAACTCTGACAGAAGGTTATTTAATGGCTGGAAGTGTCAGGATTAATTATTGTGATCTCTTTTCCTCTGTAGCTAAAATTCTGAATAATAATATTTTTGCTATTTGTAACTTGAGAATTATTTCTTATATTATTCTTGATTAAATGTACAAACTGAGTTTCAAGATTCTCTTTCCTGAGTTACATATGGATAAAAATCTATTTTGGTGAAGCTCTTTTAAATGTAACTTTTGGTGTTCTTAACCCCTGAGAAGGTAAACCAACCTCCTCAGACCTCAGAATTTCTTGTAATGAGAAAGAGGCTATGATTTAACTTTGTCACTCTCAGTCCGTCTTTATTAAATACTGAGGTGCCGTGGCATCTTTTCCCCCATGTTACCATGAATTCAAAAGAACTAGCCTTTATACCAGCCCTGTCCAATAGCACTTTCAGTGATGATAGAAATATTCTATAACACTAGCCACTAGTCACATGTGCTATTGAGTGCTTAAATGTGGCTGGCTTGAGTGAAGAGCTGAATTTTTAATTTAATTTAATTTAATTTTAATTAATTTTAATTTAAGTAGTCATATGTGGATGGTGGCTGTTATATTAGACAATAGGGTTTTAGGCTTTATTCTGCCACTTAAGGACATGGTGATTTTGGGTAACTCACTTAACTTTTCTGAACTCAAATTCTACTTTTATAAAATTCTTATCTAACATGGAAACAACCTAAATGGATGTGTGTGTGTGTGTGTGTGTGTGTGTGTGTGTATACATACAGACAATGGAATACTACTCAGCCATTAAAAAGAATGAAATAATGCCATTTGCAGCAACATGGATGGACCTAGAGATTATCATACTAAGTGAAGTAAGTCAGAAAAAGAAAGGCAAATACCATATGATATCGCTTATATGTGGAATCTAAAATATGACACAAATGAACTTATCTATGAAACAGAAGAAGACTCACAGACAGAGAGAGCAGACTGTGGTTGCCAAGGTGGGGAGGGAGGTGGGGGAGGGATGGATTGGGAGTTAGCAGGTGCAAACTATTATATGTATGTATAACTGAATCACTTTGCTGTACACCAGAAAATAACACAACATTGTAAACCAACTATGCTTCAATAAAATAAATTTTTTTTTAATAGAATTTACTCTTTTTTTTTTTTTTTTTTTTTTATTTATTTATTTATTTATTTATTTTGGGCTGTGCTGGGTCTTCGGTTCGTGCGAGGGCTTTCTCTAGTTGCGGCAAGTGGGGGCCACTCTTCATCGCGGTGCGGGGACCGCTCTTCATCGCGGTGCGCGGGCCTTTCACTATCGCAGCCCCTCCCGTTGCGGGGCACAGGCTCCAGACGCGCAGGCTCAGCAGCTGTGGCTCACGGGCCCAGCTGCTCCGTGGCATGTGGGATCTTCCCAGACCAGGGCTCGAAACCCGTGTCTCCTGCATTAGCAGGCAGATTCTCAACCACTGCGCCACCAGGGAAGCCCAATAAAATAAATTTTTAAAAAATAAAATTCTTATCTACCCCACAGTTAATTTGGAGATAAATGAGATGATGTATTGTTCATGCTTTTGAAATACAGGCAGTATTATTTGCAGTTAAGAGTGAGAACATTAGCTTGGATCTACCATCTTGTGAATCTGAAAGCAGCTTTTAATATATATATATATATCTCATTAAGTTCTGTGAAAACCAGTGTTTGGGAACAGGAACTATCTTTCTTTTTGTTTTTTTTAAGCATCTTTATTGGAGTATAATTGCTTTACAATGGTGTGTTAGTTTCTGCTTTATAACAAAGTGAATCAGCTATACATATACATATATCTGCATATCTCCTCCCTCTTGCATCTCCCTCCTACCCTCCCTATCCCACCCCTCTAGGTGGTCACAAAGCACCAAGCTGATCTCCCTGTGCTATGTGGCTGCTTCCCACTAGCTATCTATTTTACGTTTGGTAGTATATATTAGTCCATGCCACTCTCTAACTTCGTCCCAGCTTACCCTTCCCCCTCCCCGTGTCCTCAAGTCCATTCTCTACATCTGCGTCATTATTCCTGTCCTGCCCCTAGGTTCTTCATAACCTTTTTTTTTTTGATCAGGAACTATCTTTCAGTAAATAAAATCCTTCTTAATTTCACTTTCCTCCCTACCCTTGGATTAAAAAACAATTGCTGAAAATTACTGACTCAAAGAACCACTAGCCAACATGGTACTCTGTTAAAATTGTTCCCCTTTTGGTTGTATATTAATGGGACTACTATTTTATTAGCTTGCCCTCTCCATGGTAATGTATTTTTGTTTTTAACCTCTCTTAAAACAAAACAAGTGAGTGGCTGGGTTGGGAATAATTTTTTCTTTTATTTTGGGGCAGCTTGCCAAGAGACAGAAATGTTCACCAGCGGGGATACTGGTGATTCCAGAGCAGAAGAGGGTCTAGTTTGAGGCTGAATTGCCACCGACCCCCCCTTTTGTAAAACTTACAAAGATTGAAGATGACAAAATTGTAGGCTTCAAGGAAATGTAATTTGTTTTGCTTTTAACTGAAGTGTTACAATGTCCAAAACATTCTTTTTTTTTAATTTATTTTTTTATACAGCAGGTTCTTACTAGTTATCTATTTTATACATATTAGTGTATATATGTGAATCCCAATCTCCCAATTCATCCCCCCATCCCCCCTCCCCCCCGGCCCCGCGTTCCCCCCTTGGTGTCCATACATTTGTTCTCTACATTTGTGTGTCTGTTTCTGCCTTGCAAACCAGTTCATCTGTACCATTTTTCTAGATTCCACATATATGCGTTAATATACGATATTTGTTTTTCTCTTTCTGACTTACTTCACTCTGTATGAGAATCTCTAGGTCCATCCATGGTCCGAGACATTCTGTCTCAAAGGGTTCTGTGTAGATTATGAGTTTGGGTGGGGCTAGGGTGAGAGCAGATCCTCACCTGGGCCTCGGCCGTTTCCCATGTGCTCCAGTCCACTTGGGAGTTGCTAGAAGGTCTGTGTGGTAGTCTCTGAACAGCTGTTCCTGTGAGCCAAAGAAGTTTGGACAGGATCTGACCAGCTCCCCTTTCTGGCAGCAGCTCAGAAGAGGCCTCCCTCGGGACTTCCCTGATGGCGCAGTGGGTAAGAATCCGCCTGCCAATGCAGGGGACACGGGTTCGAGCCCTGGTCTGGGAAGATCCCCCATGCCGCGGAGCAACTAAGCCCGTGTGCCGCAACTACTGAGCCTGCGCTCTAGAGCCCGCGAGCCACAACTACTGAGCCCACGTGCCACAACTACTGAAGCCCGCGCCTGGAGCCCGTGCTCCCAACAAGAGAAGCCACTGCAATGAGAAGCCTGCGCACCACAACGAAGAGTAGCCTCCGCTCACTGCAACTGGAGAAAGCCCGCGCGCAGCAACGAAGACCCAACACAGCCAAAAATAAAACAAATAAATAAATAAATTTATAAAAAAGAAAAAAAGAAAAGGCCTCCCCAAAGCCTGCAGTTTGCCCACCTCTCCAGTCCACCCAGGGCCCTCGGGCTCGTGCTTCTCTCAGATGCTCACTCTCACAGCTGTTAGTGTGGTTCACTTGGCTTTTTCAGATACATAGATGTTTTTGGATGAAAGAGCTAGTTTTTTTTATTTCCCTTTTCTTTTTAATTGAGATGTAATTGACATACATTATATTAGTTTCAGATGTACAGCATAACTTTTTTTTTTTTTTTAAAGAAGCAGAGAAAGAGAACTCTGCCTGTCTGAGATGATGTATCCTCAGCACAGGAATGTTACCATTTAACTGTAGTTGAATCCCAAGTTTAAATGGCATTTGATAAACACCATGGTAGGGACTTCCTGGTGGTCCAGTGATCAAGACTCCATGCTCCCAGTGCAGGAGTCCCGGGTTCAATCCTTGGTCGAGGAACTAGATCCTGCATGCATGCTGCAACTAAGAAGTCCGCATGCTGCAACTAAAAGATCCCGTGTGCCGTAACTAAGATCCGGCGCAGCCAAAATAAATAAATAAAAATAAATCTTTAAAAAAAAAAACACCATGGTAAAACATGTGTTCCAGGATTAGAGCTAACCTGATCCCTAGATTTGAAGCTGAGAGAAAATCGTGTTAGGCATATGGCCTCAGGAATCTTCTCTTTCATCTCAGGAGAAGACCAGCTGGGCACGTCACTCCTTGGCATTTTATGTTGCCTTTCTGATAGATGTCAGCATCCTCATCTCTCTTCCTGCTGATGTAGGTCATCAGAAGTGTGTCTTCCTGTGTCAGTGGTCAGTGACTAGCATAGAACCTCTTCCTTGTCCAGTTGCTGACTAATCCTAAAATAGACTCTAGAAGGAGTTGTATGTTCTGAGCGTATTCATTGCTGAATCCAAAGAAGAATCCAACAGGGAGCTCTCTTGAACAGACCATCAAAAGTAATCTTCCTGATACAGGTTCTTGATACAATTTAATATCTAAAAAGTGTAATAGGTATTCACTTTCATTTAATAATTAGTTCTCAACGTGTCTGAGATATCCAAGGCTAACATCTTTGCAAGATAATAAGTGAAGTAAAGGAGTTAATAAAGTCACATGTTGAGGCGACTTCCCTGGTGGCACAGTGGTTAAGAATCCGCCTGCCAATGCAGGGGACACGGGTTCAAGCCCTGGTCTGGGAAGATCCTACATGCCGCAGAGCAACTAACCCTGTGTGCCACAACTACTGAACCTGCGCTCTGGAGCCTGTGAGCTACAACTGCTGAGCCTGTGTGCTGCAACTACTGAAGCCCATGCACCTAGAGCCCGTGCTCTGCAACAAGAGAAGCCACCGCAATAAGAAGCCTGTGCACCACAACAAAGAGTAACCCCCGCTGACTGCAACTAGAGAAAGCCCGCGCACAGCAACGAAAACCCAACGCAGACAAAAATAATAAATAAATGAAATTTTAAAAAAGTCACTTGTTGACACTACGCACTAATTTTACTTAAACGATAAAAATCCTAAAGAATTACATACTCATGGGGAGCCCTGATAGATATCTGATGATGGCAGTGATTTAAAATCCTTCAGCCTAGTAGGATGTGATTTGCAGAAGGGCAAAGGTGATTTGGAGCTTGTATCTAAACAGATGACTTAGGTGTATTGATTATGGGGCTTCAAAAAGGTGTATATGTGGATGCTTCAGCAAGGAGTGTATATTGGAATGATAATTGACTGATCTGGAGTATTAGGCTGGGCTATGGTGTGAAAGGCAGATACAAACATGGCTGGCATACATGTCAAAGAGAAACTTGGAAGGCCAAATTCAAAATATTTGACCCCTGATATTTTAGCCTTCTGGAATTCACTGTACCTGTTGATATTCATGCCATGCAAGATTGTGCAGTGACTTTTTTCTCCCAGTCTTGAGTCTCTTTCACCATCAGTCGGTCAAGGTTGAAGATTCTGGAGCAGCTTGCACTTCTGCAAAGGAAAAGGTTAGCATCCTTGGGTCTCCATTTTTAACATTCATTCCTGGTAGTTGGCTTCCCTGATGGTTTGGGTTGGGGGTGACAGCCCAAGTGCCAAAACAGGATATGGATGAAGCACGTTTTCTGCCTGTCAGTTTGGACCCGTGCTTGCCCCAGAGTGCATGATCCCTTCCCCATACCCCATCACCCAAGCTCTTTCTTTGATTCACATGAACTTAGTTCTGGTTTTCATTGTCATGGCCAGTCCCTGGACTGTTGACACAACTCTTTGGTTAATGGTCAACATTGCAGGTTATTTTTGCAGGCATTTTGGTATAACAGATAAAAACAGAAAGACAAAAAATGGAAGTCAACCCCAGTTAGCTCTCAGCATTTGACTCCACACCCACGCTGTTCTCTTCAGAAGGAGGATGGCACAGAAAAAAAAGTTAAAACAGTAACAGTGCCAAAAGCTTATTAACCAGAGCTTCTAGCAGATGGCAGAGCACTTTCACTTTAATGCTAGGAGTCATCACGGCAAATTGTATAATTGCCATTTTGCCAATGAGAATACTGAGGCTCAGAGGGGTCATGTGACTTGCCCAAGGTCACAGCACCACTAAAAGACAGAGGTAGATCCACTCCAGGTCTTCTGGCTCCGAACCCCATGCTAATTCCTGAAGGTCATGGTCTAATGGTTCTTATTGACAGAGGAATTTCATGATGATAGCTTGATGTACTTTCAGAATTTCAACTTTGTAAATATTAAAATTGAAAACAGTGTTAGATCAGGAACTACAGTTGGTGGGGAAAGGTGACAGTTAGTGGGGAGGGGTTGTATGTGAGAGTAGCTCCATCATTTTTAAGCCCTCTATTAAAACTGCTTCCAAGTTGCTGCTCCTGTCTGCTGGCTTGAAGGCCATGGGCACCTTTTCACTTCTGTCCTAATAACGCTTAGTTAACCCAGAGGTTCTTGAGTTTGTGGGTGTGGGTGTGCCACTGATGCTCCTTGGAAAATCTTGCACATCCTCTCACTAGACAGTTGCCCAAGCAAGTACCCAAAGTTCAGCACACAGTTTCCAGGGATTCATAGATACTCTAAAGCTGGTGTAGTGTGCCCCAGGTTAAGGGCTCCTCCTCTGCCTGAACATGGAATCCCAAGAAAAATCATTCCCCTAATGCTGTTGTAAACCCTTACACATCAGTGACACAGCCAACCTCTGTGCTCCTCACCTGCTGTGTGCTAAGACCAAGGACTACATTTCTGTAGCCGCCTTCCGCTGAGTGTGTTGCCAGGCCCGAATACGAACAGCAGGGTGTGGAATCCATCCCACTGAATGAGGCCCTTGCCAGGGTGTGAGGAAGATGGCAAAAAGCCCTGATCCTCTGACTCTCAAAAGTACATACTTTGCACCTCGAAGCAGTGATCCCGAAAGGAGCTCAGGAGATTAAACTCTACCAATTTGTACACAATTTGGACACCTCCACAGCCATCAGAGTTGCAATTTTGAGTTAGCTGTTCAGAAAAATTATCAAGTCCTTACTAGGTGTACTTTTTAGTCACTTAGCCCCTCGTGGTGGAGAATGAGCAAATAAAAATTCTTACTTTCTCATCTGCAGTGTCACCTTTCCCCTGCCTTTTGGACTAGGGAAACAATGGTTTTCAAATTTTATTGGCACCAGCCTCCTTGAAGAGCTGACTAAAGATTGAAATTCTTGAAGCTCTGGAATCTGCATTACATAGAGATTCTTGCCCTCCAGAGACTTTCGAATGCAAGTGTGGTTCTGGAACCGCACTCGGAGAAACACTGGACCCAGGGCTGCTGGCATCATTCCCCTTTACATTTTTAGTGATGGCGTAGAATATTGTTACTCTCTTCTCGCCAGGAGTTCTGAAGTACAGGATAGTCCTATCCACGTGATTCAAGAGTTGATGATGAATTTCTAAGACAGTTGAGGCTGCTGCGTATAAAATGATTGAGTGCAGACAGCTTGTGACCCCTTGCCTCCAATGCTGGGAACAGCTTGCCTTGCCTGCCTCTCATATGGCCTTGCACCATGTCTGTGGTCAGTTCGGCAGAGTTAATGAACTGCCTGGAGTTGTGTGACAAACTTCTGTGCTAGGGCCACGGGATGTGGCAAAAGACTCAGTTAACTTTGGAAGGAGTTTGATTATACGGTGACTCCCTCTTCTGCTATGTTGACCCCTTTGAGAGAGGGTTGATGGGAAAAGGGATGGGAAAATGTGTGCCCCTTGACGTTTCCTGAGGTTATATCTGAAGTCCTCCCTTCTATCCCATTGCCAGTATTAGAGCAAATGACAAGGCAGCATTTCTTTCCGGAGGAATAGCCAGGAGAAGAAAGCAAAATGTAAAAGATCAGATTAAAATCACTGTTATTTTTTTGTAACTATCAATTTTTTTTTTTAAAGATGCTTGATCAGAGAAGTATCTTTTCTCTGACCCACTCCCACCCCTCCTCCTACCTGGCTTATGCTGAAATATACATAAATTAAAAGATCTGAATTTTAGAATCAGAAGAACCAGAGTCTGGTCTTCGTTCTGCAGTTAATTAGGATGTGATCCCAGGCAAGTCAGTTCTCCTTTATAAAGTGTAGGAAATAGCAGGTACTAAGAAGCTCAAGTAAGGTAATTCCCAGCATGCTGTGCAAACAGCAGGGGAAAAACAAGGAAACCATTTGCAGCAGATCTTTATTTACGTTACCCTCAGGAGCCTTTTTGTCAACAGCACGGTTGACAGGCACAGTCCTGCTTTATTTCTTCTCCCCGTTTCATTCCCTCTATTTCCACTTGAGAACAGGGTAAAGTCCAAAGTCCTGCAGGGCCCTCTGCGGCCCCCCCTCTTACGGCATCTCCTACCACTCTTCTCTGCTCACTCTGCTCTGCCAGCCTGGCCTGCTTGAGGTCCCTCTGCCTCTCAGGCAGGTTCCCACCCAGGGCCTTTGCACTTGCTGTTCTCCTTGCCTGCAGGGCTCGTTCCTTTCCTCCAGGTCTTGGCTCAAACATCACATTAGAAAGTCTTTCCCTGACCACTGCGTATAAAATCCTGCCCTATCACCCTCTATCGCCCGTACCCTGCTTTATATTTCTTCAGAGCATGTACCACCTCCTACTGTGTTAGGTGTTTATTTGTCTGATGCATCATTCTTCACTAGAGAAGAACAAGGATATCCCAGCACCAACAGACATGTGGGCTCTCAATTAATACTTGTTGGGAGTGAGTAATCAACAGTTAGCGGTCTTAACCCCTTAGGGGACACACACCTCTGGACCCCACCCTCACTGTTACTCCTCTGCCTCTTGTGATTAGTCCCCATCTCCACCAACTCACTGGCATAGCTCCGAGACCTCTGGCTGTGTCCTAAGTATGAGTAATCCTCTGGAAACTTTGCAAGCCATATTTTGTCTGACCTGTCCACTATTAACATCTCTCTCTTTCTACCTACACCCTTTTTCTTGAAGCCGAGTCTCTATATCTTTATAGCCTTCTCCCACCCCCGTGAGCCTTCTCAGTTTCTTTTGCTGGGCTCTCTCCGTCACCTATGGTTAAATTCTGAGAGTCTCTTAAGATTCATCCTGGGAAGAATTTTCTTCTGTCTCAGCATAACATATCACATTATCCCTATATGATGCCGTATGCACACACGTACACATATAAGCATATGTACATATAGACACACACATGCAAGTACACACACGTACCACTTGCACATCTCTTGATAGGATGTCACACAATCAGCTCATATTCAGCATGTCCCAAACTAAACACCATCTCTCCCACCCTGTCCCAGGCTTACTCCTTCTGTATCCCCTCTCTGGGAGTGTTAATGGCACGACCATTTACCCGGTCGCTCCATTTTATTCTTCTAAATGGCCTCTTGATCTCTACTAGAGTGATCTTGTAAAAATGCAATTCTTACTATTTTGCAGTTCCCAATGTAATACTTGATTTCAGGCAGGTATCATCAATAGATGCTAAAACCATTAGGTAAGTAGTGCTTAGGGAACAGGATTTTCACAAGGCCTCAAAATGTTACCCCACAGACTATGTATTAATTACGAAGGGGGAAATGCTACCTTTGGGATGGAGAGACCTGCTGTCGCCTTTCACACCTCAGCGCTGTCAGTGGCCGGGCAGCATGGCACTGTGTGCGCCTCCTGATGTTAAGAAGTGCACGTCAGCTATGTAGTCTTCCTGCCACCGAAGTTTAACCTAAATCTAATCACGAGGAAACAGCCAAATTCAGAATATAGGACATTCTTTCCACAAGACAAGCTGGTTTGTATACTTCAGTCAGTGTCAGGAGAAGTGCAGAAGGCAAGAGTACTGTTTCAAAATGTGACCGAGGAGACAACTATGAAATGTAGTGCATGATTCTTGATTACATCTTGGATTAAAGGGGAAAATCCAAACCGCTATAAAAGACATTTGACGGGCAATTCAGGAAATTCAAACATGGACTGCAAATTCGATTATATTATTGGATTAATATTAATTTTCTGAGGTGTGATAAAGATATTATAGTTAGATAAGAGAATGTCTTTATTCTTAGGAAATGCACATTGAAGAATTTAGGGATGAAATGTTGTGATTGATAGTCATCCCTCTGTATCTGCAGGTTTCGTATCCACAGGTTCCAAATATGTGGATTCAACCAACCGCAGATTGAAAATATTTGGGAAAAAAAATTCCAGAAAGTTCCCAAAAGCAAAACTTGGAGTTGCCGTGCACTGGAAATTATTTACATAGCAATCACATTGTATTAGGGATTATAAATATTCTAGAGACGATTTAAAGTATATGGGAGAATGTGCGTAGGTTATATGCAAATGCTACACCATTTTGTATAAGGAACTTGAGCATCCTTATACAGGATTTTGGTGTCCGTGGGGCATCCAGGAGCCAATCACCTGCAGATACCAAGGGACAACTGTGTCTGCAGCTCACTTCCAAGTGATTAAATAAACAAACAAAATCGTGTGCACATGCACGTGCGCACGGGAGAGAGAGAAAGCAAATACGGCTAAAAGGTAACTGGTGAATCTAGGTCAGAGTTATAGGGTCATTTATTACTTGCTCTTTCAGTGTTTTTGTAGGTTTCAAAAAAAATTCAAAATTAAAAGGGGGTGCAGGGAAGAGGGGGGAGCATGTGAGTGCAGACATGAGTGGTGAAAGGAATACATACCAATTACCAGGTATGTTTCTGCTCATTTAATTTTTTTTTAACATCTTTATTGGAGTATAATTGTTTTACAATGGTGTGTTAGTTTCTGTTTTATAACAAAGTGAATCAGGTATACATATACATATATCCCCATATCTCTTCCCTTTTACATCTCCCTCCCTCCCACCATCCCTATCCCACCCCTCTAGGTGGTCACAAAGCACCGAGCTGATCTCCCTGTGCTATGTGGCCGCTTCCCACTAGCTATCTATTTTACATTTGGTAGTGTATACATGTCCATGACACTCTCTCACTTTGTCCCAGCTTACCCTTCCCCCTCCCCGTGTCCTCAAGTCCATTCTCTAGTAGGCCTGCGTCTTTATTCCTGTCCTGTCTCTAGGTTCATCATGACCTTTTTTGTTGTTGTTGTTTTAGATTCCATATATATGTGTTAGCATATGGTATTGGTTTTTCTCTTTCTGACTTACTTCACTCTGTATGACAGACTCTAGGTCCATCCACCTCACTACAAATAACTCAATTTCGTTCCTTTTTATGGCTGAGTAATATTCCATTGTATATATGTGCCACATCTTCATTTAATTTTTTAACATAAAACATCAAGTTAGAAATTACTCCCCACCCCTCCGTGTAGTTCTGATCATGTCACTCGCCTGGGTAATGTGGTAGTTACAGACCACTCTGGCCTCCATGGTTTCTGATGAGAAATCTGCTGCCATTCAAATTGTTTTTCCTCTGGCTGCTTTCAAGTTTTTTTCTGTGTTTTTAGTTTTCAGAAGTCTAATTCTGATGTATCCTGGGGTGAACTGCTTTGGGTTTAACTTGTTTGGGGTTTGCTCAGCTTCTTCAATCTCTGAAGACTTCTGTCTCTTGCCAAATTTGGGAAGTTTTAAGTACTTTTCCAACCCATCTTTTTCCTCTCCTTCCAGGGCTTGGATGACACGACGTTAAACTTTTTTGTGGGTGGAGGTTACCTTGTAATGGTGAAAGTCCTGACACCTCACCAGTCCTCCCCGTGACACCACCTCAGCGGGGGGAGGGGGGAATCTCCTTACTGCTAGAGGGGGTGTAAGTCCAGGCTCCGCACTTGGTCTCCACTTATTCCTTGGATTGGGGGCAGCTTCCTACTTGGCCTTCTTTGACACCACCTGGCAGGGGTGTTGGGGTGCTTCATTACAGCCTTGTAAGGGTGAAAGTCTAGACTCCCACTTGGCCTTTCCTGTTAGGGGTGGGGCTTTCACCGTGCTGTCTGGCTGGAGTAGAATGATTACTGTCTTAAGTTTTTTCTCTTGCTAGGCTGCCCTTTTCCTGGTCCTGTGGCTAGCGAGAGTAGGTTTTGTTGGGGCTTTTTTGTCCGCTTCCATTGGCATTTCCAGGTTGCCAGCTTCTTCAGCTCCAAGTCTGGGATGTAAGAGGCAAAAAGGAAACTCGGGGGACTCGCCACTGTGTCATTCTTTGGGTTCCAAGGTCCCTAGCCAGTCTGCCACCTTCCCTCCACCTTTCAGAACCTACTTATGTAAGGTCCAGAGTGTTTAGTTGTACTTAGTGGGAAGAACAGAGAAAAGTGTCTTCCCCGGCTCCCCAGATGCAGGCCCTGCCCCCCGCCCCCCCCCCAAGCCTCATGATCCCCACGTGAACACCCTGGTCCCACCACATCAGACCACTTGTAGTCCCTTGAACTTGTCACGCTCTTAGATGACCTTCTTTGTCTGCCTGTGGTGTTTCTATCCCATTCATTTGGGTTTTCTCTGTAAAATCTACCCATACGGTTCACACACTCTTTCCTCAGGCAGAATTTTGCCTCTTCTGTCTTACGTAGCACTTTAAATTACCTCTACAACTATGCTTCCATCTTTTTTTTTTTAGAAATTCACGTTCTTTTATTTATTTATTTATGGCTGTGTTGAGTCTTCGTTTCTGTGCGAGGGCTTTCTCTAGTTGCGGCAAGTGGGGACCACTCTTCATCGCGGTGCGCGGGCCTCTCACCATCACGACCTCGCTTGTTGCGGAGCACAGGCTCCAGACGCGCAGGCTCAGTAATTGTGGCTCACGGGCCCAGTTGCTCCACGGCATGTGGGATCTTCCCAGACCAGGGCTCGAACCCGTGTCCCCTGCATTGGCAGGCAGATTCTCAACCACTGCGCCACCAGGGAAGCCCGCTTCCATTTTGTATTGTGATTATTTGTCTTTTTCCCTGACCAGACCCTGAGCTGCCTTTGAGGGCTGGGACTCCATCCTGTACATCCTTGTCCTCAGTAACTAGCACAGTAGTTGCTTAAGAAGTATTTATTAGATAGATGGATGAATGGACGTAGTTCTGATTTCCCACCTGAGTTGTTAAGTATGTTTGTTACCACACGCAGACGCAGCCCCCACTGATGCACTGTGCGTATGCCTGCTGCTTCCACAGTGAACAGAGAAATCCAGCAGGCTTGCCTGGAAGAAGGGCTCCTTAGCCCATGGCAGTCTTGATCTCTGTTAGCTGTCCTGTGTTTATAGCCTTTGAGTTCCTCTGAATACAGAATTGGCAGTGAGCTTACTTCTAGCATAGTATGGGAGCGATCATTTTTACTATGTCAGCACCTAATAAAGTGACATTCAGACCCAGGCACCTAATAAATATTCCTTAATGATAATGATGAGAAAATGAATATCTGGGGTTTGTTGCTGTCCTTCTCGCTGAGATGCATTTCCAGAACTGCTTTGTGGCTCCTAGGAGGCTTTCACTTGCCTACATGTTGAACTAAATCTGGGGCTGGTGATGGGAAAGCGCTACATTCATGTGCTAGGTTGGTTGTTTTTTTTTAAGTTACTCTCTTTTTATTTATTTATTTATTTATTGGCTGCCTTGGGTCTTTGTTGCCACGCGCAGGCTTTCTCTAGTTGTGGAGCACGGGCTCTAGAGCGCAGGCTCAGTAGTTGCGGCGCACGGGCTTAGTTGGTCCGCGGCATGTGGGATCTTCCCGGACCAGGGCTCAAACCCGTGTCCCCTGCGTTGGCAGGCGGATTCTTAACCGCTGCGCCACCAGGGAGGTCCTGCCAGGTTGGTTTTTAAGGCTCCTTATGTTCGCGCTTCGGTGCTAGATCAGATCACAGCGCTCCGTCTGAACAGATCACACCCAGCACAGCACCGAACTCCCCCTGGAAGTGGATGGCAGTGCGTTTTGAAAAAGGAAATTGAAACAGCTTTTGTCTTTTTAGTTCACAAATTACCTCACTTAATTAAGGTAGCAAATGTGTAAGGGGAGAAAGAAGATGGACGCTGGAGAGAGGGAACAGAGTGTTAATCGGGGGTTAGAGCCAGCCAGGGGCGGGGCCCACTTCTGGCACCGAAACTGTTGACTAAGAGCACCACACCTCTTAGCCACTTGTGTTCATTTGATTTCCGTGGGGGGCTTGGTTATTTTTCCATTCAGCACGTGTTTGCACACCCACCCTGTGTTCACGCAAAGCTGTGCAAGTGTTCCAGGAAACCAGCTCCCAGAGGGTGGGAGTAGAGGATCAAGTTTTGGTGCCCTCTGACACCAAAAATGTATATTCTCATAAACAACATGCAGAGTTCTTGGGTTTGCATTGGTTTGGGGGAGCTTCTCTTTCAGAAACTGCCTTCTAGGAGTTTCTGGGAAAATAAAATTTCCGAGTGAGCAGTGCCCTGGCTCCTCTGGCAAAGCATTAAGGCAGCAAGAGAGGGCGTGAGAGTCCAAGGTGAATGCCGCCCTCCTACTCAGACACACGTTTATGGGTTAGCTTCGAGCCTTTGGGGATTTTCCACAACTAGTAGAGGCCTAAACTTTTAAATTATTTTCTGCGTTGCTGTACTTCCTTGTGTCTCATTCCCTTAGCGTGGAAGCTTGTGATTTTTACTATACATTGCCACCTGCTTCTACATCAAGAAAGCCCAGGGCTTACCTTTATCACCCCTAATCTCTTCACTAGGTTACCCTCCTCCACGGCTGCAGCTTTTAACAGAGCTGGCCAGACACGTATAGGAGTGCCCTTTCCACCCCAAACCCCGACCTACCGAGAGCACTGGCTGCCCCAGCTCCAGGCTTCCCCAGATGGGCCTGGGAAGCGCCTTCCAGGAGTCCTGACTGAAGCCCGCACAAGATGGGTCATTGCTCCCTCTTCCTTTCACATGTTGGGAGTGGCTCTTGAAATCGCTGAACTTGCTGTCAGAGAGCTGAATTAGACGTGGGGAGAGAGCAGCACAAAGTGAGTGGGCTCTTCAAGGGCTGATAGAAGCCTACACACTTGTCACAAAGGGGGAAAGAGAGACAGAGCTGGACCTGGGTTGGGGTCCACCACTCGGTGAGTGACCTCACAGGTTACTGCAGTGTTAGTTTCCTCACATATAGATTTGGAATAGTGGTACCTACCTCATGGTTTTTAAGAGGATTCAATGAGATTATAATGTTGTTGTTATAAAATGAAACCGTCTTTTGGGATCAGTAATTATTGTTTTGAATTCTTTTCTTGGTCTTCATTTCTGGTTCTTTTGCCCAAGCTCTGAGCAGCTAGTGAACTGCTTTGGGCTTCTCATCCACCTCCAGGCTCGTCTCCTAGTGTCAGTGCTGAAGGCTGCACCTTAAGCTCCATGGTGAGCCCCAGGTTTGAAACCGTGGCTTTGTGTACCCGCAGTCACTTTTCACCCCTCTTCTGAGCCTTCCTTACACCTGTTTGTGCTCAGTACTGTGGTCGAGCTGGCCTTTCCACATGGCCTGCCCTCAGCCCTACACCTGAGCATTGCAGGTCATTGAAGCCTCCTTGCCTCCCATCCAACAGGGTCATTCTTCTCCACTTTTTGAAGAAGTTAAGGAACCAACCCAGAGGAGGGAAGGAACTCTGACTTGAGGGTGAGAGAGAATTAGGTTATTATCCTATTCTGCCACTTGCTGCCTTTCCTGCCCTTTCTGAGCCTGTCCTCATCTGTACAGTGGAATATTACACACCACATGGAGTCATTAGGAGTATTCAATTAGGTAACATTTTAAAGTATTTAGAACCGTGCCCACCACAGAAGGTAGGCATCCTCGCTGTTACGCAGAGATTTCCTTAACTCGATGGAAGCAGGAAGTCACGCACAGTACAGCCAGTTCACCTGTCACTTATCCCCACTCATGGTGCAGCAGCCTCGTTGTACATGAAGATGCTGCACTCCCCTTCCATCAAGAAATTCTGCACTTTGTGAGTTGTTTTTCCAGAAGCTGGATCTGTGCCTTACCCCTTAGGATAGCCAGTGTAGGTCGTTGCACGCTGACTGGTGTTTAGCCAGCTTGTCTGTGACCATGGTGTAGGAACTAGCTGGCCCGTGTGGGAATCTAAGCCCTGATTCAACCAAATCACTGCGCGTGATGACAGCAGCACCCTAAATGTGTTGGTGAGGGCGCCACTGGCTGCAGAGCCTTTCACTCTCCTTCGATTGTCACAGGAGTTCTGGGAGGTGGGCGGACTTGACTCTACGGAAGAAGAAAATGAGACCTGGAAAGCAGTCATTCCCCGTGTCACACCAGCAGTAACTGGTAGAACCCAGGACAGGCATGCACATGTCTTGCTTTTATATCTGGGACTTCTGTGAAGTTTTGAACCGAGATGAGAGCCTAATTCTGGCTGTACAAATGAAAGTTTAGAGCTCACAGAATCCTCTAGTTTTCCTGTCACCAGTGTACACTTTGTATCCATTCCTTATAGAATATTCATTAATTCATTGAATGACTTATGTGCTCTCCGTGGCGGGGGTACTGTCAGAAAGAAGTAGGCAAACACCCTGCCGTGCCCTGAGTAGCTTATTGTAATGGTAGGAGGCTGGCAATAAATAGAGAGAGATGCAGTATGACCATCCAGGGTGTCAGGCGGTGATGAGCCGTGGAGAAGACTAAGGCAGAAAGGCAGCTGGGGGTGGGGTGGGGCGGACACTGAGTTTTGCTTTGATTCTTAGTGCTTCTTGTCTCATCTGTGTGATCAGCGCTCCTAGAGCAAGGTTGTGTGTTCATTCCCTGCTGGTCCATCACACCCTGCATATCAGGACTTTTGGAGGCTGATTTTGGAGTTGAACCAGCTTTACTCAGTAGAAGCAGGTGCAGGGGTTGTCTGCTTACCCACTGAGATGCCAAGACCTTCAGATTAGAGCTGGGATGGCCTGGGTCGTGCTTTGGAATGCTCTGGTAGGTTGGGGAGGGAGCCTGTGCTGGTTTTCCTTAGAGATTATTTGTTAAATCTAGCACTCCCCCTGCCGTTAGAAGATAGGGTACTTCCAACTGATCTTTTAAAATGATAGTTTCTTTTTTACTTTAATATTAGAAAAAAAAAAAAACTTAAAGAAAAAAAGAAGTACTGCAGTGACATTTGGAGCTTTCTTCGGGGACTGTTGCTGCTGAGGCCCAGCCCCTGGGGGTGGGATGTGGGGAGGAAGTGCAAAGGCCCAGGCAGGCTAGGGTCATATCTGTGCTCTGGCTACTTTTAGCGTCTCCTTACCCCTGCACTCCTACCACAGCCAGCAGCCCAGCAAAAGTTATCTCCACACACAGTTTCACAGCTGCTCTGAAATTCTAGGGCAGCAGAAGTGAAACTGACCACGGTCTTACGAATTTCTCTCTTACTGCTGTTGTTCCCTACTTGAAGTGAGTCAGGCCTTTTCCCCTCTCATCCTCAGGGTGTCCCAACTCGTTATCTGCTGAGTTTTTGACACAGACTCTCTTCACGGCGCTGCATTTGTAGAGGGTCCTGCTTTGGTCTCCCCACCCTTGGTGTGCTTTGCTGAGTTGCGAGCTATGGCCATGTGATGGTAGCCCCAGAATAGAGCCGGGTCCCTGATGGGGGATACAGTGAGCCTTCTGGTCAGCTGCTGGCTGTGTGCACCAAGGTTAACCATACAATCATGGTGAAGTTCTTTTAGTCCTTCAAGATGAAATTCAAGTTAATTTTAGCAGCACTATTAATACCAGCTGAACCGAAGAAGGAAACGGCACCCAAGTAGATGCATGTCTTTTTGGTTTAACTGCCTCATTCAAACAGTTCGGTCACTTTGTGATTTCTGATGAGGTTGGAGAAGGAAAGTGGGTGGACCCAACTTGCAGCTCTGCTCTGTGTCCCGGTCTCCCCGAGAGTAAAGCGAGGCCCAGTGGGCATTCTTGGAGAGTTGACTGATCCATAAGGATTATATTAAAGTTACGTTCCGTGGGTGCACCTTATAGAGCCCAAGCTTAGGCAGTGACTCTTTCCATTAGGAACAAAGTAACCAGAATTGTTTTGATGGGGTAGCTGAACCATAAAGATATGTGCTTACTCAGGTGCCGTTTTCTTCTTCACTTCAGCTGATATTAATAGTACTGCTAAAATTAACTTGAATTTAAGATACCTTCTCCACTGTAAATTGTAGCAGTAGACATGATGCTTCACTATAAAGTAATTCTTTTATGATTCTTCTCCCAACAGCTTTGAAAAGTCCAGCTGCATTTCATGAGCAGAGAAGGAGCTTGGAGCGGGCCAGGGTAAGGCACCTTGCTTCCCAAGGATTCCTAAGAGCATTTTCAAAGCCCGTTGTGCTGCTGTCATCTTCCTTCCAGTCTAGCATTGCCTCCAGGGTCAGCCCTGGCCTTACGGTTCTAAATAGAAAGCTCTGGCTTTTCTGCTTCATCCCCACCCCAGCGTCTCCCAGTGTGATGATACGGGCCATGATCAGAATGAGTTTCCTCCTTTAGTACATTCAAGGGTATATAATGGTCACCTCCCTTCTTTTGATTTGGAGACCACTAGTATTTCCCCATCTTTAATTCCACTTAGCCTTTTGTAGCTGTTAGGACACGACCACCAGCCACGGAAAAGCTTGCTGAGTGGTGGTCCCTTCTGTCTGGCCACACTGCCCACACCTCTCCAGAATGGACATGGAAACCTTACTGGTCTCCGTGTGCCTCTGAGCAGCCAAGGTCCACTTGAGGCCGTGGAAGCAGAAGCTGGGTCCCTCCGAGCTCAGGTTCACACTGCAGCACCTGGCTTGTTGCCCTGTCCCCCTCAGTTTCAGTTCCCTCGGGGGCCTCAGGGGATATTCTGCTGCCCAGTGTGGGCGGAGATGGGGAAGTCGCCAGAACATGCTTCCCCCTCTCAGCCCTTTCACAGACAAGGGAAGAGAACCTCCCCAGCTGGAGGATCATAGGCCGGGGCTCCCTAAGACCCACAGCTCTTTCAGAGACTCTGAAGTATTTACCTCCAAGACTTATCTTACTATCTCTGTCTTTATTTTATTTTTAACATATTTCTAAGGAAAATTATGATTAACTCTTAGAGTGAGTGGGAAGAATGAGGTCACAGGTCCTGGGAACCAAAGGAGTGACCAGCTGCACTGTTTCAGTGGCTGGGAGGACGAGAGAGCACAGCAGGGAGAGGAGGAATGCCATCGCCTGTGCCCTCAACCCAGTCTTAAGACTTGGCACCATTTCCTGGCCTGCTTCGCCAAGTCAAGGAGTAAATATGAACTAATGAGTACAGCTACTAGTTTATTGAGTTCTTTTATATGTGAAATTATACCCTTTTCTTGTTTATGTTCACGTCAGCTCTTATGAATTAGGTGTTATTATCTTTATCTTAATAGATGCAGCTAAGAGAGGTTAACTAACTTGTCCAGCTAGTAAGTGGCAAGCTTACTGGGATTTCAACCTTGGTGTGTGGACTCCAGGTGTTTTCTTCATCAGTACCGTATGCCTCCCTCTGCTGTCTGTGAAGACCTGCAGTGTACGACACCTCTTCTGCCGTCTTCTCTGGCAGCCATGGCAGTACTTCTGCCCACTGCAGATGGGTGATAGACCCTGAACCCGCAGCCACTGTGAGCCGTCTCCTAGAGAGCTCAGCACCACCTTGGGGCTGGCACAGAGCTGACCAGTCAGAGCACCAAGGCCAGTCCAAGGAGCAAGTCTTTACCTTGCTGCAAGCATGCAGTATGCTCTGATACTTTATTTTCTATTCAATTCTACTCTACCCTACTTTGTCTTGTCCTGTCCTGTCTTGTCCTATCCTACCCTATCCTGTGCTGGTCCTGACCCACTAATGGTCTTGACCTATGGTTTGTAAAATTCTGGTGCAAAGGTTAAGAGCACAGGCTCTAGAGTCAGACAAATCCGGAGTCACATATACATTATAATGTGAGAGCCGGGCAGTGGGCTGGCTCTGGGACTGTTGAGGGAATGGTTTAATTTGCTTGCTGTCTCAGAAGTGCAGAAATGAGGACATGAGACTTTAAGGAACTAGAGCTATGACACCATGTATCAAAATTAGTACTCTACTTGGCAGCCATTCAGAGTGAATGGAAAATGCTCATGCTATCAGGCAATGCCAAGTTTTTTGAAATAAGGTATAAAATTATATTCAGTATGATTACAGCTTTGCAAAATTAAACTTATCTTTTGCATGGAAGAATGATTAGAAACAAATATCCCCACATACTAACGGTGGATGATTAAAAATTTTTATTGTGGTTTTACTTTCTAATTTTCTGAATTTTCTTTGATGAACATAACATATATTACTTTTATGATAGTAAAAGTAATAGATTAAAAAATATGTTAGTAGTCCAGCCTCAGAGCGACAAATGGTCTTGACAGATGGATGATGCCCTTGGCAGGTGCGCTGAAAGTGGACACATCCTTCAGGCCTCAGGACCCTGCAGTCTCCAGGCTGAGGTCGTGGGGGCTGCAGAGGTGACCCACTAAAGGCACGGCTGCTTTTTGGTCCTGTTCATGCCATAAGCTTGTGACCTGGATTTGAGAGCTGCTTGGTGTGTTTTTTCTATAGACAGAGGACTACCTGAAGCGGAAGATTCGTTCCCGGCCGGAGAGATCGGAGCTGGTCAGGATGCACATTTTGGAAGGTGTGTTAGATTGGAAATGCTTCTTCATCTAAACCCTCGTTCTCACTGTTTTCACCCCTGCACCACCCACGTTTCGTCTTCCCTCTTTTTCATCACTCCCATTTCTGTTGACAGTGTAAGCCAGAGCCTTAACGCAGTAAAACGGCAGTGCTGTGGGCACCACCACTGGTTTTTGGGAATTCCCAAAGAAGCACAGTCACATTCTCTTGGGGTGGCTTTCCTTTTTCTATGGCCATGTGGTGGCCCTGGATCTCATAAAACCTCGTTATGAAATCCTTTCCTCCAACTCTGTTTTTAAATGTGTTTACTTTCTGTTTTCATTCATTCATTCATCTATCCATCCATCCATTCATTCACTCACTCAGTATTTACAGGAGCACCTGTGAAGTACAAGCAGGATCATCCCAGATGTACTCCACCTGCCCACACACACTTGTTTCCTCATTCTAGGGAAGGAAAGGTTTTGGCTTGAGTCTGTTCATTTTTTGTTTGGTTTTGAAACCACTCTGGGGTTGGAAGAAGACTTTCCTAGACTGAACCCCACACTTCGCAGAGGAAGACACTGAGGCCCAGAGCAGGGAGGCGAATTGGCCCCATAACGCAGCGAGCTTGAGGGAGAGGAGACACCACCCATTGCCTGGTGCCCTTTCAGCTCTGGCTCCACCTCAGGGAGTCGTCTGGGCCGGCCTGTGCCTAGGGACCATTGTTGCGTGTGACCACACACTGTCCACAGCGGGGCCCCCTTCTTCTATCCTTGTGAAACTTCAAGCCAGGCCAACGTACTCTGCCTGGGACATGATTTGCATTCTCATGGTCTCTACTCCTTCCCCAGAGGGAAGGGGAGCTGCTCTGGAGTTCCCAGGGCAGAACCAGCTCATTCCTATATCCTCCTGCACTCCATTCTCTCCCATGGGCAGAGACCTCGGCCGAGCCTTCCCTGCAGGCCAAGCAGCTGAAGCTGAAAAGAGCCAGGCTGGCCGATGACCTCAACGAGAAGATTGCGCAGAGGCCTGGCCCCATGGAGCTGGTGGAGAAGAATATCCTGCCTGTGGAGTCTAGCCTGAAGGAAGCCATCATTGGTGAGGAGGCCCGGCCACCACGTGTGGACTTGCAGGCGGGGCGCAGAGGGAATGGGCTCTGGACCGCTTGCTCCCTGACTGCCTGCTTAGCCTTGGGGGAGCCGAGGTACAGAGTATGAGAGCCTGATAAACTGGTCCTATGAGCCTGGGACAGCGCCAGTGGCCTCACAGATCAGCGCCGTGCCAAAGTAACTACGTCAGTGACAGAGAGGCCTCTGGCCACTTCCCACCTCTGTGAGCGCAGGGGCTTGTCCCTCTTTCCCGGAGAAGGTAGATAGATGTCGGGGTTGGTGTGTTCACGTGAGCACGTGGAGACGCTGGGACCTTGAAACTATACCTGCGGTTTCTTTTCATTAGTGAGCTCTCTTCTTGGAGCCTGGCACTCTCCTCAGATAGTTCACTCAGTAAAGGTCGATTGATCCAAGCAGTGTGCTAGGTGCTAGGACCACAGCCCCACAAGGCAGACCAAGCCCCTCGTCCTTACGGAGCTCAAGCCCAGGAGCAGATACAGGCAAGGAAATAGGCGAGAGTGAGATGGAGGGCCGCCCACCCCAGCCCCGACAGGGGGCATCGGCGTCAGAAGAGGTGAGGCCCAGATGGGGGTGCAGGGTGAGTGGGAATTAAAGCGTATGCAGCGGAAGGAGCAGCCTGCACGTGGAGCTGGACGCAGGTGTCAAGATGCGAGGGGGGGGGCCACAGAGTGCAGGACGTGCAGGGCCTCGTGTGCCATGCTCAGGCGTTCAGACATGATTCCCTCTGACTTTGGTAACTGTTGGTACAGACATGTTTCTTTTGCTGCCGCAGGCCTGAGACCTGCCCCCGGGAAGCAGCTGTGCCTTCAGGAGGCTCAGGTGCTCTCGCCGTAGAAGTGAGCTAGGTCTCTGGGCAGGGCAGGGGAGGGCACAGGAGTAGGCCCAAAGCAGGCCACGTTGGGCCTGAGCCCTGGCCCAGAGGAGACCGGTTTCTGGGGCCTCATCTGCACCCGCAGAGGCGGTGGCTCCGAGCTGGAGGCTGGCAGCCCGTGCCCCGGCCGCCCTCTTCCCCTTTAATTCCCTGCTTTGCCCTGGCATTCACTTCACCTCGCGTCAGTGTTTTCCTACCCGGATCTTCAGCAGATTCCACGGCAGCGTTTGGGCCAAGGTCAGTTCTGGACTCTGCAGCCGGCCCAGATCGGGTAGATGTTTGCGGGGAGTCAGCCACGCGCCAGGCCTGTGTGAGTCCTGCCGTTACAGAGACGAACGGAACGTGCCGCTGCTGCCCTCAGAGAGCTCAGCCTGACGGGGAAGGCTGCCGCGTGCACAAGTGATTGCTGAGTCGAGCTCCCAGGCACGCGTGGCGCCACTTAGTTAGAAAGACCAGGGCCCTGTGACGTCGTAGCCAAGTCACCTGCTGTTCGGGACGGTTGGCAGGCGCCCAGGTGATGGTGGCTGTGAAGGGCCCGGCACAGTGCTGGGCGCCCGGGGAGACTCGGGGAAGGGCTGCTGCCGTTGGCAGTGACGTTCGTTACAGACCAGCTGGCGGCTCTGTCGTGGCCAGTGTAGGACGGCAGGTGTGTGGCAGGGGCAGCGAGAGCCCATCCGAGACGGGCGTCTCTCAGGGACGCGGACGGCGGTGGGGCTGACGGCACGTTTGGGGCCCACCTGGAGACTGAGTCAGTTTGCCAAGTAGAGAGGGTGCAGAGGGACATCGCAGGCAGAGGGGACGGCGTGGGCAGTGTGGCCTGGAGCCCTGGCGGAATACGGCTCGTCTGAGGCCTGGGAAGTAGCTTAGTTTGGAACGAGGTCGTCACTGGCGGCTGGGGAGAAAGGAGCACTCGCCGGCAGTGAGTGTGCAGGTCAAGGAGTGAGCAGGAGGCGAGGCAGTGGTGACGGCAAACGTGGTCCATCTGTTCAGGAGGAGAGTGGAGAGGAGAGAGAGGGAGACAGTGGTCAAGGAGGATGTTTAGGGCTGAGAGGAAGGAGTCAGAGGAGAGGCCGAGGAGGCGGGGGATGGAGGGGGAGGCAGAGCTGGGTGCGCGCCGGGATGGGAGGGGCTTCGCAGACGGCCTCCGCCTCCCTGACTCCACCGCGCACCCACCCGCGGCCATCTGCTCACACACGCGCCGCCAGCTGATCGTCGGAGTCATGCCCGGCCTCCCCTCAGCATCCACGTTTCCCGCCAGCAGAGCAGCGGCTGGGCTCCAGGGTGCCTGGCCCGTGAACTCCTGCCGGGCAGGACCCCATCCGGGCCGCCCTGGCTGCGGGAGACAGGGGTGGGCCCCGCAGTGACCTGGCCTGACCGGCCCTGGGGCCGCTGCGGCGTGGCCAGCAGCTTCCTCAGGCCAGGCTGAGGCGGGGGTGGACCCGCAGCTCCTCCGTCCTGAGTCCCATTGTCCTGTGGCTGCTGTGCCGTGGCAGGTCCCCTCTCTGGGAGCAAGAGGCCATGGGAGGGCACCTCGACCTAGCGTGACCGGCGAGGAGGGCCCACTGTCAGTGAGCTGCGTCCCCTCCGCACTCCTTGCGGGCCCCTGGGAGGGCGGGTGAGGGGGTGGGGGACAAGCTCAGGGGCGTCCTGCCGGGTCCCAGGGGCAGAGGGCCTCGGGTCACGGCCCTGGAGTGGGGGAGGGTCTGCTGGGAGAGTTCCAGGCTTGCTCCTGTTCCTCATCTGTGGTCTTCCCGCCGCGGCAGCGTCCCCGGCATGGCCGCCGGCTCACCTCTGCACCACTGCCTCTTTCCCCGTGTGGACAGTGCCGGTGCAGAACTTCTCCCCTGACCGTGCTGGCGGCGGGGTTGTGACAGGAGTCTTTTGAAATACCCTGCCTGCCCCGTCCCCTTCTTTCCTTCCCTCTACATCTGGGATTCCCACGCCGGGTCCCCGCTTCTCCCGCCTCTCCCACCTGGCCTGGTCCCTGCCCAGGAGCGCAGGCCTGCCCCCAGGACGTGGGTCTCTGGCAGTCACTGGCTGCTGAAGGGAGGTCGCTGTCCTTCCACTGATCTGCTTCACCTGTGCAAGCAGGCGGCCCTTCTCCAGGAGGCTCTTTTGTCTGTTCCTCCTGGTCTTTGGGGAGTCGGGCAGCCCAGGGAGAAGCTGCACCTGCATAGCTGTTACCCAAACTCCTTCCGTCCCTGCTCGCAGGGTCCATGAGCCTCTGGGAGAAGAGGAGAGTTTTGTGCAGCCACAGGATGGGAGTAAAGTGCCTTCAACAGCAGGGAAGCAGTGGAGGTGGAGGAAGTGGCAGGCTGTGGGGCTGGAGGGCAGACCCTGACTTGGAAGACTGAACGCAGGGTGGAGTTAAAAGCAAGGGGTTAGCAATCAGGCCTTTCCCCACCAAGGGGAGTGCTTTGATGGCCTGGTGGGACTGACTCTTCCTGGCCTTTGTTTCGGGGTCGTGATGACAAGCTTTCCTTGAGCTCTTTCGGACACAGGAGGCAGGTCGGCTGCTGGCCGCCTCCTCCCGCTGCTTGCTGGGGCCGCGGGGCCGCGGGGCAGGCGCCTCGCTGGGACAGCCTCTTCCCGTCTCACCCTGGCCTTGGCTTCCAGTGGGCCAGGTGAACTACCCGAAAGTAGCAGACAGCTCCTCCTTCGATGAGGACAGCAGCGACGCCTTATCTCCTGAGCAGCCTGCCAGCCATGAGTCCCAGTCGGTGCCGTCACCCCTGGAAGCCCGAGTCAGCGAGCCGCTGCCCAGTGCCGCCTCTGTGTCCCCCGCTCAGGTGAGCTTGTCCGCTCCAGGTGCTTCCCCTGCTCAAGGGCCCCAGAGCTACTGGAGCGGCCCAGGAGGAGGTCCCTCGCTTGGCCAGGTGGGACGGGGAAGCCAGGAGGTGCGGCGGTGGCGCTGGTGGAGGACGCCGGCTGGGCAGCCTTGCAGGTAGATGCAGACGCCTCCCTGCTGCCCCATGTCCGCTCGTTCAGAACAGCCGCTTCTCCTGAGTGCGTTCAGTTCCATGATATTTCACCACCCTCTGTCTTCCCCTTTTCTAGTTCCCTCTCCCCTTGCCACCCTGGAGGCTGTTCTTTTCATCCCTCTCGTCTTTGCCCGTCATTTGCCCCCTAACAGTGATGGCGTCCGAGGGGGTGACAGCCACCCACCTCTGGGCCGGGCAGGACAGGGACACACCACCGGCTGAAGCCTGGAGATGGCGCAGCTTCTGGGGCCACGAGAAGGGGTGGGCGTGTCCTCACTTCCCCTCTTCTCTCCCAGGTCTTGTCTCAACTCCCCGTGGGCCCAGAGTCTGCAGAAACAGTCTTCCTGGCGGAGCAGCCTCCGCCGCTGCCCATCCTCGCCAACGGAACCACGGTCGCCACCGCCAAGCCCCTCCCCACGCTCATTAAGGTGCAGACCTCTAGCTGACCACCCTCTCCTCCCCGTGCCCCTCTGAGCCCTGCCGTTGACTCCGTCCCCGTGTGGGGAGTGGGGCTGGCTCTCTTCTCCTCCTGGTCGGGGACCAGCCGAGGTCACCGCAGTGCTCTGGGAGATCTCCTGTTCCCTTCACGCACGCTGGCCGTCACAGCCACCGCCACCGCTCACTGAGCACAGTGGGCCGGGCTCTCACTCCTGCCCGCCGCAGGAAGACACGCCCACATGTCCCCTCTGTCCACTCACAGCCTCGTGAGGCCATGACAGAACCGAGAAGTGAGGTGACGGGCCTGAGGTCACCCAGCCGGCCGTGCCGGGTGTTTGTTGTCACTCTCTTCCTCCAAGGCCTGACCTAAGATACCTGAAGGGACAGCATTTACCGTCAACCCCACGAGACGCCCATGGGGACCTTTGTATGGGAACACGGTGCTGGACGCTGATGTTAAGTTCAGCAGCACCAAGAGCCGGTGTCCGGTCCTCCCCGCCCGGCCAAGCTTCCTCCCTCGGCCTCTGGGACCTTGGCCCTGACTGCCGCCCTCCAGCCTGTGCTCCACGCCTGCTGGGCAGGTGCCCTTTCTTCCCGCCCGGCTTGCTTCCCATCTTGACTGATTCTCCAGTCCCGCCACACAGGCCCTGGCCCTGGCCTGGAGCCTCTGGCGGCCCACGTTCCTCTCCTGCGGCTCACAGCCTTAGCGAAGCCTTCCTGTGCCTCCAGGCGCTCCCAGGTGGTTGGCGGGGTCTCCGCCCCAGGCCTGCTCGTCCCGGTCAGTGGTGCCCTACCGCCCTGCTGGCTCCCGGCCGCTCCCCCAGCAGCCGGCACCTCCCTTGCCTCTGCGGTCTATTCCTGATTGGCCACAGATGTCTGAGGTTTTCCCCCCAAATTCCTCCCTCAGACCTGCTCCTCGTCACAGGACTGGTGCCTTCCTTTGCCCACTCCCCGTTTGCGAGAACAGTGTATGTCTGTTTATCCAACTTCCTCTTTCCCGGTAGTGCCTCGACCTCTGTCCCAGCTCCCCAGCCCCGCCACGAACTCTCCTCCAAGCTGAGCCCCGAGCTGCCTCAGACCTGCCTCAGGTCGCGCTCCTCTCTCTGGGGGCTTTCCCTGGGCTCCCCGTCTTCTTCCCTTTCAGTGGGGTGCTCCCGGGCTGCCCTCGGCCTCGTTCTCGTGCCCTCAGCCTTGCCGCGGCCTCTCAGTGGACCCCCCCTCCCTCCTCTCGGGTGCTCTCCAGTCCCAGCAGCCCCGCGCCTTCTCCCCAGCTCTCCCTACCCTGGCCAACCGCCACCTCTTCCCGACTTCTGCGAAGGGGCCACCGTTGTCACGTGCTATTGCCGAAGCTCAAAACCGTGACCTTGTAGCTGCTTGGCTGCCACATGCTCTGTTGTCCCTTCTGCCTCGGGACAGTCGGTCACCTCCTTCCACATCCCGTCAGTGCCCACGGCGCCCTGGTCAGACCCCAGCTGAGCCCCGCATCGAGTCTCCACCCTTCCACCTGCCGTTCTCTGCTCAGGAGCCGCGAGGCCCTCCTCGCTCCTTCCCCAGCGCACAGCGCCCTGCTCGCTCTTGCCCACACCCCCTCCACCCTCCTCACCCGGGAGACGGCCTCCCTGTGTGCCGGCCGCCCCGTCGTGAATGAACGTGAGCTTCGGGAGCCCCGGGTTTGGATCCCAGTCCCTGTGCTGCCTCGAGCGCGGGGCTTCCCCGAGCCTCTTCCCTCCCTTTCAAGCAGACGGGCCGCTTCCTGGGGAGGCAGGGTTTTTGCAGGTCTGTGTGATGCGGTTTTTGTAAAGCACCTGGTGTGGGCTGCGCGAGCTCCGTAGAACAGCTCTTTTCACCTCGTCGTCCCGTTCACTCTGGGCTCTGGGTCACAGGGAGGCTGCCTGGCCTGTGCACTGGGCTAGAAGCTCTTTTAAGAGCAGAGCAAGTCACGAGCCCCACCCCCATCAGCCCCCGCCCCCTCCCTGGACAGTCCTGGGCACTGAGGAGGCCTCTGATTTGGGAGGGGTGCCATCCGGCAGGGAGCGTGGACAGGGCGGGGTGGGCGGCGGGGCCTTTCCAGAAGCCGCTCGGCTGCCCCTGACGGCGCCCTCTGTCTCCCGTGCCCGCAGCAAAGCCAACCCAAGTCTGCCAGTGAGAAGTCGCAGCGCAGCAAGAAGGCCAAGGAGCTGAAGCCGAAGGTGAAGAAGCTCAAGTATCACCAGTACATCCCCCCGGACCAGAAGCAGGACAAGGGGGTGCCCCCCATGGACTCCTCCTACGCCAGGATCCTGCAGCAGCAGCAGCTCTTCCTGCAGCTCCAGATCCTCAATCAGCAGCAGCAGCAGCACTACAACTACCAGACCATCCTGCCCGCCCCGCCCAAGTAGGCCCCGCCCCCCCCACCACCACCACCTGCCCGCAGGCACCCAGGACGGGCAGATGCGGGTGGCCCTGACATGAAGGACCCTTTGGTCCGGGTCCTGCCGGAGTGCCCTGTGGGCGGGGCCCTTGCCCCTTGCTCCTCTCCACCCGGCAACCCGGCCCGCCGAGGGCGAGACCTGGCGGGGGCTCATTCCTGTCCTTTTTTCCTCTCAGGCCAGCAGGGGAGGCTCTGGGAAGCGGTGGGGCCCCCCTGACGCGCAGCCTTTCCGCTACCAGCAGCAGTTCCGGCTCGGGCGCCCCTGGGCCCAGTGGGCTGGTACGTCAGAACAGCACCTCGTTGACTGGCAAGCCGGGGGCCCTGCCTGCCAACCTGGACGACATGAAGGTAGGCGGTCGCGCCCTCCCCCCTGGAGGCCTTGTGCCGTCGCCAGCCTGGCCTCTCGTGGGGGCGGTCAGGTGCTCGGTCTCAGGCAGGGGAGGCGGCCGGCCCAGGACCACGGCTGCAGG
This sequence comes from Balaenoptera acutorostrata, assembly GCF_949987535.1. Lineage (NCBI taxonomy): Eukaryota > Metazoa > Chordata > Mammalia > Artiodactyla > Balaenopteridae > Balaenoptera > Balaenoptera acutorostrata. Next base: position 8,614,964 of record NC_080074.1, read on the forward strand.
AGGCAGAGCGGAGCTGCAGCAGAGGTCCGCCTGGCCCTGGTCGTCCGCGGCATTAGCCTTGTCATCGTGGCCATCGCCATTAACGACGCCAGCCAGTGTCTGTCCAGGGCCGCAGGGCTTACTGAGCACTTGTGCACCTCTCGTTTTCCTCAGCCTCTACAGTGCAGTGTGAGAAACGGGGAGTGTTACCCTGGCTTAAGGATGAGCAAGCAGAGGCGTCGAGGGATAGAGAGGTTTGCCTGAGGTCATGGGCCCGGCCGGCAGTAGAGCCAGGGTTGACTCAGGGCTCCACTACAGCACCCGCCCTTTCCATGCGGCCGGCTACTGCCCTGCTGAATCTGCTCTACAAGTGCTGCGTTGGCCTGGGAGAGAGCAGCCCACACTTGGGCCACAGGCTGCGCTCGTGCCCTGGGCTTTGGAGGGTGGGAGACGCCCCAGGCCTGGGCTGTTTTCTCTGCCCTGATCAGAAAGGGGAGTGGATCACATTCTCCCTGGAGAGTTTGTCCTCTGAACCAGTCTGCTCCCTCCCTAGCAAGATGCAGCCCTTTTGGGGGGAGCTGGACACGGGCCTCAGAGTCCTTCAGACCCGGCTCTAACTCCTAGCTCTGCCCATCACCAGCTGTGTGATCTTGAAGAAGTTATTTCACTTTCATGAGCTCAGTTTTCTCATCTGTAAAATCCAGTCAGTTCAATTAAGTATTTATTGAGCACCAGGCACCACGCCCCCAGTGTGAGGACGGCGGGGAGGAGGGGACCAGCCTGGCAGATGCACGTCTCACCCCCCAGGGCTGTGGGAGGCTCAGGTGGTTGATGCACCCGAAGTGGCCATTGGGGTCCAGACAGACGAGGACTGCCCGGCTCTCCACCCCCTTGCAGGTGGCAGAGCTGAAGCAGGAGCTGAAGTTGCGGTCACTGCCCGTCTCGGGCACCAAGACAGACCTGATTGAGCGCCTGCGCGCCTACCAGGAGCAAGTCAGTCCCACCACTGGAGCACCCAAGGCCCCCGCCGCTGCCTCCGTCCTGCCCAAGGCTGGCGAGGTGGTGGTCGCCTTCCCCGCGGCCCGGCTAAGCACAGGGCCCACCCTGGTGGCAGCGGGCCTGGCCCCGGCTGAGGTGGTGGTGGCCACGGTGACCAGCAATGGAGTGGTGAAGTTTGGCAGCACGGGCTCCACACCCCCTGTGTCTCCCACCCCCTCAGAGCGTTCACTGCTCAGCACAGGCGACGAGAACTCCACGCCCGGGGACACCTTTGGCGAGATGGTGACGTCGCCAGTGACCCAGCTCACCCTGCAGGCCTCGCCGCTGCAGATCCTGGTAAAGGAGGAGGGCCCCCGCGCTGGGTCCTGCTGTCTCAGCCCTGGGATGCGGGCAGAGCTGGAGGGGCGTGACAAGGACCAGATGCTTCAGGAAAAGGACAAGCAGATCGAGGAGCTGACCCGCATGCTTCGGCAGAAGCAGCAGCTGGTGGAGTGGCTCAGGCTGCAGCTGGAGCAGGAGAAGCGGGCCCAGCAGCCCACGCCGGCCCCGGCCCCGGCCCCGGCCACGCTTGGTGCCGCAGTGAAGCAGGAGAACAGCCTTGCCAGCTGCCAGCTGAGCAGGCAGCCCCCGGGCCCTGATCACCCCTTCGGCCCCAGCCTCGCGGGCCCCACTGCCCACCATGTAGACACTTGTACCCTGGTGCCCTCGGCCGTGGTGGTGAAGCAGGAAGCCGTGCTGCCCGAGCCTGAACCAGTCCCGGCCCAGGTCACTCTTGGCCCCTCAGTGAAGCAGGAGAACAGCCTTGCCAGCTGCCAGCTGAGCAGGCAGCCCCCGGGCCCTGATCACCCCTTCGGCCCCAGCCTCGCGGGCCCCGCTGCCCACCATGTAGACACTTGTACCCTGGTGCCCCCGGCCGTGGTGGTGAAGCAGGAAGCCGTGCTGCCCGAGCCTGAACCAGCCCTGGCCCCGCAGCTGCTTCTGGGCCCACAGGGCCCCAGCCTCATCAAGGGGGTCACACCTCCCACGCTCCTCACTGACTCCACAGGGACCCACCTTGTCCTCACCGTGACCAATAAGAATGCAGACGGCCCTGGCCTGGCCAGCGGGAGCCCCCAGCAGGTACCTGGGTGTGGGAGGGGCAGGAGCCCCAGGAGGGTGTGAAGGCACTCTTCGTGACAGCGCCCTGTGCACCAGGCTCCCCCGTGGCCGGGTGGGTTATGCTCGCTTCCTTTAATCTTCCCTTCAACCCTCCGAAACTAGGGATCGCCATCCCGGTGTCACCCAGGAAGGTGCTCAGAGTTGAAAAGGTTGAGGCACCTGTGTGAGGCCCCCAGCCTTGAGGGTGGGGCCACGAGAGCCTGCCCACTGCTCTGGCCCGTTGGCCTCAACCTTTCTGTGCCCAGCCGAGGGCTCCTGAGCAGCCCCACCCAGGCCGGGCCACTTCTGCCCCTGCTCCATGGGGTGGGACAGGCCCAGGGGAGGGTCGGGGAAGCCCCTCCTGGGAGAGACTGAGGGCCGCCAGGCTGGGCCTGATGCGAGCTCCACTCCTCTCCTTCCCCTCAGAGAGGCCAGCTGTCCCCCACCAAGGTGACATTGTCAGCTGGCTCCCTGCTGCTGCCACCCTCGCAGCCCAGACCCTCAACTCAGCCTGGTCCAAAGGTGAGGCTGCTTTAGGCTTTGTGTGGCCTCTCAGCCCTGCCGAGCTGGGGGTCAGGGGGGCAGTGACAGGACTCGGGTACTCAGGAAGGGACACAGGCCCCTGAGCAGCCTCAGGCAGAAACTCCAGGGGGGAGAGGGGGAATCAGCCCAGAGACCCCCTCTGCCCCGTGTGGCTTATACCAAATCCCAGGGAGCCAGTCACCCTCTGTAGGGTCAGAGGTCAGGGCCTCCCCCATCCCACATCCCTTCTTCCTCGGGGGCTTCCGCGAAAGCTCTCCGAGAGCCAGTGCAGGTGGCAGAGCTGCCCGCCTTGCCTGCCTGGAGTGTGTGGGCCCTGGGCTGTCGCCCTCGCCCCAGCCACTGGTTCCCTCCCTTTCTCCTGTCTAGCTCTTGTCCCAGCCTGGCTCTCCAGCCCCTAGCCCCCCAGGCCAGAGGGACCTGGAGCACCCGCCACAGCCCCTTTTTGGGCCCCGCACTTCTCTGCCGAAGAAGGAGCCACCTGGCTATGAGGAAGCTGTGAGCCAGCAGCCCAGACAGCAGGTAAAGAGGGTGGACCGGGGCCTGGCTGGGCTGGGCTGGGCTGGGCTCCCACAGTCCCCCGGGCCTGGCTGGAGGGTGGGGCAGGCAGGAGCCAGCCTCGCAGGTCAGAGAGGCCTTGGAGAGCAGCCGTCGGGCAGGAGTGAGTGTGGGCTCCAGGAGCCTGAGTGCAGGCCGCCGGGCTCTGTGGGCCTGGCTGCTGGCTCAGGGCCACAAGGTAGGGTCTGTGCCCTGAGCCAGGCTGGGGGCCCTCTTGTTCTAGACTTCCATCTCGTTTTCTTATTTTTGTGCCACAGGAAAATGGTTCCTCAAGCCAGCAGATGGATGACCTGTTTGACATTCTGATTCAGAGTGGAGGTAAAGTCCAGACCTGCCACTCTGCTCCCCGACCTCCTCCTTTCTTCGCAGGTTGTCTCCATTCCTAGGCTGGTTGGTTATTGGGTTTGGTTTCGGTTTTTTTTTTTTTTTTTTTTAATGCTTTATTTTATACTTTTTTTAAAAATTTATTTATTTATTTATTTATTTATGGCTGTGTTGGGTCTTCGTTTCTGTGCTAGGGCCTTCTCTAGTTGCGGCAAGCGGGGTCCACTCTTCATCGCGGTGCGCGGGCCTCTCACTATCGCGGCCTCTCTTGTTGCGGAGCACAGGCTCCAGACGCGCAGGCTCAGTAGTTGTGGCTCACGGGCCTAGTTGCTCCGCGGCATGTGGGATCTTCCCAGACCAGGGCTCGAACCCGTGTCCCCTGCACTGGCAGGCAGATTCTCAACCACTGCGCCACCAGGGAAACCCTGGTTTCGTTCTTGAACACGATGCTCGGCAGGCCTGGTGCTTTGGATGCGGTAACATGTGAGACGCGTCCCTTCTCCGAGGCCTGGGCAGGGACTCCCTGGGGTGCCGTCCTCGACACACGTTTGCCTGACCCTGACCTGCTGCGTGGCCAGCGCCGTGCCTGCAGCCCAGGGCGTAGCAGTGAGCAAGAGAGACGTTTGCCTTGGCGGGGTTTATAGCCCAGTGTGGGGAGATGAATGGTGAATGAAATAAGTAAATTATCGTATGTCAGACAGGTGTTAGGAAAAGCCGGGACGGGAAGGGTCGCAGGTGCGAGGGGTGTCAGGGTCAGCCTTGCCGGGCAGGTGCAGTTTAGCCGCAGGCGTCCCTGGGGAGCTCCTGAGCCTGCAGGGCTGACGGGCGCCGGGGGGCGGGGGTGGGGGGGCGCCAGGGGCAGATTGGGAGGCTTGGTGGGTGCCGGGCGGAGGCCCATGGGCTCTGGGTGACACTGGAAGCCATGGCACAGCTTTGAGGGAAGGGTTGCCCCGCTGGAAGGGCAGGAGCAGGGAGGCAGGTGCGGTGGTCCAGGCGCGAGCGGGGTGTGTGGGCCGGGAGTCAGCGGTGAAGTGCGGAAGGGCTGGAATCTGGGTGTATCTTGGAGAGAGCGCCAGTATGGTTTCCTCACGGCTTAGGTGTGTGGCGAGGGGACCCCAGGGCAGCCAAGGATGAGGCCGAGGGTGTGGGGAGTTACTGGGTGCAGCAGCATGAGCGCCGGGGGCGTGGGCCGGGGCAAGTGGTGGCCGCGTCAGTCGCAGCCTCAGTCCCTAGACAGCCAAGTGGAGGGCCACATGGCCAGCCCGGGCAAGGTCTGGGCTGAGTCAGGAGTTGGGGAGTTGTTGGCGTCCAGGGGGGCGTTCAGAGCAGTGAGGCAGGGCGAGGTGGAGGCAGGGGCGCAAGCCAGTGAGGCTGAGCAGCAGGTGGAGGGTGGGAGTGCGCCCTTGAGAGGGTGACGTCCTGAGGCCATGGGCTGCTGATGGGCGGTCAGGGAAGACAAGGACCGAGATCCGGTCCCGGGCTGTGTTATGGTGGCAGCTGGTGACCTCAGCCAGGGTGCTGCAGGGGGGCCAGGGCCAGAGCCTGCTTGAAGCGGGTTGAAGAGGCTGGTGCTGTGGGAGACAGCTGGTCAGGCGTTTATACACTAATTCCCCATTCCTCCGTCCCCCCTCGCGCCCCCGTAACCTCTCTTCTCCTTCCTGTCTCTGAATTGATTATTCTAGATACCTTCTCTAAGTGGAATCATACACTATTTGTCCTTTTGTTTCTGGCTGGCTTCACTTAGCATAATGTCCTCAAGGTTCTTCCGTGTTGTAGCTTGTATCAGAATTTCCTTCCTTTTTGTGGCTGAATAGTATTCCATGGTGTGTATGTACCACATTGTGTTCAGCCCTTCATCCACTGGACATTTGGGTTGTTGCTACCTTTTGGCTGTTGTGAGTAATGCTGTATGAACACTGGTATCTGTTTGAATCTGTTTTCAATTCTTTGGGGTACATACCCAGAAGTGGAATTGCTAGATCATATGGTCATATTCTGTATTTTAATTCTTGAGGAACCACAGAACTGTTTTCCACACAGCTGTGCTGTCTTCATTCATACCAGCAACGCACAAGGGTTCCAGTTGTTCCACATCCTCACCAACACTTATTTCCAAGAAAGTTTTTTGAAAATAGCCAGCCTAGTAGTTGTGAAGTCACATACCTCACTGTGGTTTTGACTTGCATTTCCCTAATGACTAATAACGCTGAGCATCTTTTCACGAGCTTATAGGCCACTTGAATATCTTGTTGGAGAAATGTCTGAGTTGTCTGTCCATTTTTCAGTTGGATTTTGTTGTTGAGTTCTAGTTCTTTATCTATCTATTCTGGATATCATTTACCAGATACATAGTTTGCAGATATTTTCTCCCATTCCATGGGTTCTTTTCACTTGTTTTAATATTTTTGAAGTATAGTTGCTGTGCAGTCTTTTCAGTCTCGATAGTGACCTTTGATGTGCAAAAGTTTAAAACTGTTATGTAGTCCAGTTTATTTTTTCTTCCATTGCCTGTGCCTTTGGTGTTATAACTAAGAAATCATTATTAAACCCAGTGTCATGAAGATGTTCCCTTTTCTTCTAAGAGTTTTGTAGTTTTGGCTCCTAAATTTAGATCTTTGACCCATTTTGAGTTATTTTTTTGTATGTGGTGTAAGGCAGGGTCCCAACAGCAGGTCATCGTCAGGCTGGTTTCTGACACCCATTGACTTTCTTGATTGGCAGAGATCTCAGCAGATTTCAAGGAGCCAGGGAAAGAGAAGTCCCCCCTGACAGCAGCCTGCGGGTCACCCCTGGCCACACAGCCGTCACCGTCCGCCGAGCTCCCTCAGGCTGTCCCGCCTCCATCCGGCTCGCCGGCCCTCCCTGGGCGCCTGGAGGATTTCCTGGAGAGCAGCACAGGGCTGCCCCTGCTGACCGGCGGGCACGAGGGGCCAGAGCCCCTCTCCCTCATCGACGACCTGCACAGCCAGATGCTGAGCAGCTCTGCCATCCTGGACCACCCCCCCTCCCCCATGGACACTTCGGAATTGCACTTTGCGCCTGAGCCCAGTGGCGTGGGCCTGGACCTGGCTGATGGCCACCTGGACGGCATGGACTGGCTGGAGCTGTCGTCGGGCGGGCCGGTGCTCAGCCTGGCCCCGCTCAGCACCACGGCCCCCAGCCTCTTCTCCACAGACTTCCTCGACGGCCACGACTTGCAGCTACACTGGGATTCCTGCTTGTAGCTCTGGGGGCTGCAGAGCCGGGGGCTGGGAGGGCTGGAAAGTCGGAGACCTTGGGAACTCCAGGGAGCTCAGCGCTCTCCTGCCTGATGCAGCCTCTCCACGTGGTCGTGAGTCCTGACAATCACAGGCCCTGCTTTCCCCTCCGTGGGAGGCCGGAGGAGGGTGTCCCCACACCTGGCTCTGGCTCACCAAGGAGAAGAGCTTCCAAGAAGCAGCTCTGGGTCCCACCCTGGGGTTTTGGAGGCCTGGATGGGCCAGGGGCTTCTATTTGACCTCCTTTTGTGAGGTCGGGGTGCACTTGCCTGCTGCAGTTTGCTCAGGAGGCGAGGCTGAAGCAGGGCAAGGGGTGCATGTCCTTCCTTCTCTCCCCCTTCCCTGCAAGGGAAGGAACTGGCTGGGCCTCTACCTCACCACCCTCGTGATGCCAACACCACTGACCCAGGCTTCCCGGGAGGGGGGCTCCCTGCCATGTTAGTGTCTTGGTGTAGTGTAACCATTTAGTGGTTGGTGGCAAACGTTTTCTGTACAGGTGTATATACCTCTATATTATATATCGCCATACATATATACACATATATCTTGGGGGGGGGGGGAGGTGAATGCAGCCCCCCGCCCCCGTTCTGCTCTGTGCACACGGAAGGGCCTGAAGCCACCGCTCCCAGGGCTGAACACAGCTAACCCTGGCCCCACCCATCACTTGTATTTGACATGTAGACGCCTCATCACAGCCTGTGCTGCACCTGTCCTGCTTCCTGCTCCTTATCAGTGCCACGAGGGCGGAGGTGCTTCCTGGCCACCTGCCCACATTCCGTCCCGCTGCCTCACTGCAGCCACCACGGCCCTGGGACAGCAGTGGAGCCAGAGGTGGCCCTCAAGCTATGGCCTCCTCCTGCCCTGGGGCCTGGCCTCCTTTCTGGCCTGTCATTGTCATTCATAGGGGATCAGGGATGGAGTCACCAGAACCAGTGCTGGGACAGAGGTGGGAAAGCTGTGTGAACTTTTTAAAATAAAAACAAAAACCCCACTTGTTAGTCCATCTCGTTCAATCCATGGAAGGGAAGAGGTGGGTGGTGTGGCTGTGTCCTAGGTGTCCTAGCATCTGGGTGCCACGCTGTGACCCTGACTGCACCTCCCCGTGAGGCCACCTCCCATCCCTGGCTGTGCATTCGGGACCACTTCTCCGGGAAGAGCAGAACCTTGGACGCGCAGCTGGCTAGACAGAAGGTGGGAGAGGTGCTTCTCAAAGACAGTTTATTTATAAATCAAAGAGGCCGGGGAGCCTTCAGCCACCCCCACCCTCCTCCTGAGCAAAACCTAACAGAACAGAGGTGGCATGCCACCTCACAAGGTTTTTGTTCAGCACAGTGAACCTGGGGCCCGGGGCCTCTGGTAAAGACCCTGGCCGGGCAGAGCCCTCCCCCGGGCGCTGAGAGTAACAGGCTGAGCCGGGCCCCCACCTTCTGCTCCTGCCACCTGCTGCCCTCCACCAGCACTCTGACACCCAGGGCGGTGTCCCCAGACTCCCAACCACGGTGCCCAGCCAGAGCTCCCAAGTGTGTCCTCCCCTCGACCTTGCAGCTTGGGGTGGGCCCGAGGCTGGCCAGCGCCAGGCTGTTCTCTTCTTGCTTGAGGAAGGGGCCTGGTAGCCAAGGGGTCTGGGGAGGCCTGGGTGTGACGGGGTCCTTGGAGGAAGAGCATCACCCGTCTATGTCCCAGCTGAAAAGGTGGTGCTTCACCAGCATGTCCTGGACGCCCTCCTTCAGGGGCTGCTTCTCCTCCTGCACAGGAACAGCCCTCCTGTCACGGCCACAGGGCACACCACAGGGCCCAAGGGGCCAGAGTGGTTCTCACAGGTGACACCAGCACTCAGGGCCCCCAGGAGGCCTGCCTCAGCACCCACGCGTCTGGGGGAGACCCGCCAGCACGAACACCCACACCGCCCCAGCCGCCATCCCTCCCGGGGAAGGCAGGACCCGACCACCCACCTCTCTCTTTGCAGGAAGTTCCCAGTCTTGGGAGAGGCTAAAGGCGAAGCAGCAGAGGACCCTGGAGGCGGAGGGAGAGGGAGGCTGTCAGCAGCCGCAGGGGGCTCGGCCCGCCCCTCGGCCCACCCCCGGGGCCGGGCCTCCTCACCGCAGCTCGCACTTGATCTGGACCCAGCCGGGGCTGCGCAGGAAGGACCAGGGCTGGTACCACTTCTCCACGGTCGGCAGGCTGGAGCAGAGCACCTCCAGCCACAGGTGCAGGACCTGCTCACTGGCCACAGGCAGGGCGGGGTCGGGGGCGGCTCCAGGCAGAGGGTCCTGAGGACCGTAGGCGGGGCTCTGCCCTCCCGCACCGCACCGCGCTGGGCCACCCCCGCTCCAGGGCCCCTCCCATCCGCACCCCCAACCTCCCTCCGCTTGATGGCCTATGCAGGTGACCCCGCCTCCTTCCCTCTCAGCCACTCTGGCTCCTCCGCGTGGGGAGACGTGCCCAGGGGCCCAAGGTCCCTGTGGCCCCCACCACCCCGGGCCCGGGGGCCTCAGTCCCGCCGGTCAGTCGGGAAGCGACACGCCCGCTCGCTGGCCAGTGGGCCCACGGCGTGTTCCGAGCAGGTCTCGGGGACCCCTGCCCCGCCTCTCCAGGTCAGGGCAGCCTGGAGGCCGCCCCTCTGCTGCATGACAAGTGCAGAAACACCGCACTCAGCCTGGCCAAGGTCCGAGCCTCGCACAAGCCTGCAGCCCCTCCGGCAGGCGCCCCTCCCTAGTTTGCAGCCGCATCCCTGGTGAGCCTTCACTGCTCACCTTGCTGAAATCTGTGCTCCCCAAAACCCGAGCACCAGCCCCGCACCCCAAGCAGTGGCTGGTGGCTGGTCTCACGCTGGAGGAGGGGCTTCGGGAGCCACCCTGGCCGTCTTCCACCTCCGTCTGCCCAGCTCAGGCCCCCCGCGGCCCCCACTCAGCAGCGGCGCAGACACTCACTTGAGCCCCACGCAGATGAGGGAGCGGAGCTTGACGTCCATTTGTGCGTGTGCAGCGTCATGGGTCACGTTAACGGACTGCACAGCCTGGAGGGCACAGCTGTCACTCAGGTGTCCCCAGCTGCCAACCCTGAAGGCCTGTCCCGCCCACGGCCCTGCTTACCCGGTAGAGCAGCTCCTCTGGGGTCAGGACTTTGCCATCTTCATCCAACCTGAAAGGGGGGGACCAAAGCTGCCAGCGCTGCCCTGGTGGGCTCGGGCCGCTCCCTCTCCCTCCTCCACCCCCAGCCCCAGGCTGCCGGGTGACCCTGCCAGGAGGACACCGAGGCCAGGGCAGGGTTACCTGTACGTCTTACACAGCACTAGGCGCGAATACACCGAGTCGAAGTCTCTCTCGACCTCCCGGCCCGCCGCCTGGGGGGCAGGGTGAGTGTCAGGCAATGGGGTAGGTACCAGGTCAAAGCCACAGAGTCCAACTGAGTTCAGGTCACCACCCCACCAGCTCCTGCCACCAGCTCCGCAGGGTGCAGGGGCTCAGGGAAGAGGACTGACTCACCTCCTCGATAAACAGCCAGGGGTGGCAGGCGCCCCCAAGCAGGGAAGGCTTCTTCAGCCCGTGTTCAAACAGGGCCTTCAGGGCCGGGCAGAGGGTCCCTCGCACGAGGTCCGTGACCCCCTCTGTCACAGAATCGTCCCCCGCGATGGAGTACTGAGGGTGGAGGACAGGGTCTGAGACGCCCCAGCCAGCCCCTCCCTGTCCTCACAGCCACTGCCACAAGCCACATGCGCTCGGGACGCAGGCCCTGCAAGGAGGGTGCAGGCCTCGCGGGCCAGAGGCAGCAGCGGCTCCGGGGACGGGCCTGCCTCGTGCGTACCCTCACCTCCTTGCTCCGCTCATCCAGGACTTCCACGAACTTTGCTGGAAACCAGCCTGTGGGAGAAGCAGGGCCCGTGAGAAGCAGGCGTCCTGGCGTCCTGATGCTCCCCCCAGTGGGGCTGAGGACACACGGGAGCGACGGAGGCCGCTGTCTGAGCAAACCCAGTGCCCGCTACGGCTTCCCAGCCAGGCCCGCCTTCCCCTTGCCCAGCGTGACACAGGACCAGACGGAGGCCTCACCTCTCAAGCCATTCAGCTCCCCCACCCAGCAGTGCTCGTCCTTCTGGGAGATGATCTGCGGAGGAAAAGGGTGGGAAGCACAGCTCCAGTTGCCTGGCTTCGTCCTTGGCTGGGAGCTCTGGCCACCTGAGGGCTCGGCCAACCTGCCCGTGGCCTCGGGGCTGGCGGGGACGAAGGCGCCCGCTCCCCGCTCACCGTGATGATGTCGTTCTTGCGGAAGCCCAGCTCGTCATCATCGTGGCGCTCGAAGTCCAGCAGGGCCTTGGCCCGGCGTGGGTGGCCCCGCGAGCATGCCACATAGTTCTCGTGGTCCCTCTGGTGGCTCTCCATGCTGTAGTCCGGGCTCAGCTCCTGCTGTGGAGGCAGAAAAGCCCACCGCAAGGGGGCGCTTGGAACAGGGCTAGGGCCCCTGCTTGAGCTGTGTGCACAGCCCGGGACCTGAGGCTCACCACACTGCAGTTCTTGGGGTCTGTGCACTGGAAGTGGCGTGCCACGCGCAGGATGGCTTCCCGGAGGTCGGCCACCAGCTCCGTCTGCTTGATGTTCTTGGCCTTGAGCACCTCCAGGTCGTCCTCCCCTGCGAGGCCCAGAGAGCAATGGCGGCCGTGGCTCAGCCCGGCCCTGTCCCGACTCCAAGGAATCACAGTCCACACGGGATGTGAGACCAGACGCCCCGGGTCTGACTGCCCCTGCCGCCCCGCTCTCGGAGCCCAGTCCAGTGCTTGGCCACCCGCGCGGAGTTCTCACCGAAGAGCAGCGACGTGATGCCAGACTTCCTCCGCTGGGTCCTGCGGCGGACAACCTGCAGGCGGGGAAATCAGGTCGGCGGCGGCCCCAGGCACCCAGCGCCCAGCCAAGTGGATGGCGCCCCAGCACTGGGGACGGTGAGCAGAGCCCTTCCATGCAGAGGCCCGGCCGGCATCTCACTCGTGCCGCCTCCTCTGACATGGCCTCTGAGGCCGGCTCTGAGGCTCAGAAACATATCGTCAGTTCAAATCTGGGTCTGTCCTACGCCCAAACCAGGCGGGTCCCAGCAGAGACGCGCCAAGGACAAGGCGGCAGGTCCCTGCACAGCTGTGGTCTGGCCAGGCCGGGCCCTGGGTGCTGAGCTGGAGGGGACGGTGGTGAGCTGGGGCCTCCTCCCTCACGGGCCCACCTGAGAGAGGCTGGCGGTGGGGCTGGCGCCCAGGAGCTGGCCCTGGTCGGCTAGGAGGTAGGCCAGGTGCTTGCGGCGCTGGCTCTCCACGGCCACGTCAGTGAGGGAGCCCGCCAGCCGCATGGCTTCCCCCAGCAGCAGGTCCGCGTCCTCCATCTGCGACGGTATGTCCGACAGCGTGTTGAAGATGGAGGCCGAATTCTCCGACTGGATCAGCTCCTCCTCCTGGGCCATGCGAGGGGCGAGGGGGGCGCGGTCACTGCCTGGCTGACCCCAGTCATCGGCCTCAGGCACGTGTGACTTCCCTGGATGGTCCAGCTGAGGACAGGGAGGCCCTGCCCCAGGAGAGAGACCTCCCTCCTCCCCGGGGCCTCTCCAGAGGGGCCAGGGCTCAGGCCACATGACACTGAGGCCCGGACTGGAGCAGAGGTGGAGGGAGGGCAGACCCCGAGGAGGCTGCCAGGACAGCTGCCTCTGGCACCCGGGGCTCCGGCCTTCACCTTGAGGCGCAGCATGCCCAGCGTGGTCTGGAACAGCACCAGGGAGCCCTCGTAGAAAAACAGGTCCCAGAGGCGCAGCAGCAGCCTGATGTGCACCACGCTGGCGAAGGCCGTGAGGAACCAGTGCAGTGTGATGAGGGACAGCTCTGTGGACACACACCAGAGGCCCTGAAGCTGGGACCAGGGACGGCCGGTGCGGAACAGCCAGAGAGGAGGGGCATCCCCCAGGCACGCAAGCCATGGAGGAGGTGGAGCGGATCTCCCAAAGCAGCAAGGGGCCATGCTTGCTCCACGGCAGAGAGGAGGCGGGGCGTCAGGGACCGTCAGAGAACAAGAGAGCAACGAAGGCAGCGTGAGTGGCCGTCGTCAGATGAGCTCCTTTCCTCCCCCTGAGCTGTCAGCTGCCCCATCCTCAGCTGGGTCCTGAGGCCTCAGATGTGCAGCACCTGAGCCAGAGCTCGGGACCCCCTGACCCCAGAGCAGAGGTGGGCTCGGGCCCTTACCGATGTCATGCTCCTGGAGCAGCCTGTCCAACCGAGGCAGGTACTGGACGATGAGGTGGCGCAGGAGCCGCTGGTCGGTCTGGACGCCCAGCAGGGTGGTGCTGAAGTAGGAGGCGGGGAGCAGGTCCTCGATGATGGCGCACATCATCCAGAAGGCGTCCTCCTCCTCCAGGAACAGCAGGAGGCAGGCAGCCACCTGGCCGGGGCAGGGGGTAAGGGGCCTCTGCCCAGGTGTCCGTGCAAATTAGAAGAGGCACCCCCTCGGGGGTGACCGGTTAGAACAAGGCGGCCTCTGGTGGAGGGGGGGGGCGGGTCACACCACAGACCGCATGCCTGCCTCAGGCTTGGAACCCCTCCCTGCTTGGGGACCCCCCCCCCACTCCACCCCCTTCTCCAGGCCTACTGCCCCCGTCCCGCGCTGTGCTCACCATGCCCGTGCCCTGGCAGTAGCCGATCTCTGGGTAGAGCCAGGCCAGCGCTCGGAGCACCCTGCGCAGGCGGGGTACGCCCACGCTGCTCACGTGGGCGAAGCAGGCATTGCTGGGCATGGTGCGGAGCAGGTCCTTCTCAATCTGCTGGCAGCCCGCCCACAAGAGCCTGTGAGGCACAGGAGCAGGCGCACAGCCTCCGCACCCCTGACACCGAGACCCCCGGGAAGGAGGCCGGGGGCCCCTGTGTGGGGCAACCTCAGGTTGGCTTCTCTCCCAGGAATGGGCATTCCTCAGGCTCTGGGTCAAAGTCACCCTCCTCCCTTCAGGATTAGAGCCCAGCTGGTGTGCAGCCGGTGCCACGTGCTTCACGGGGGAGCCTCTGAACATAAAATTACAGATTCCCGGGCCTCAAACCACAGTTGTGGAATGAGGATCTCTGGAATGAAGCCTGGAAACCTGTATTTAAAATCTCCAGGGGAGGGGCTTCCCTGGTGGTCCAGTGGTTAAGAATCCGCCTTCCAATTCAGGGGACGTGGGTTCCATCCCTGTTCGGGGAACTAAGATCCTACGTGCCACGGGGCAACTGAGCCCGCGCGCCACAACTAGAGAAAAGCCCACGTGCCGCCAATGAAAGATCCCACGTGCTGTAACTAAGTCCCGACAGAGCCAAAATAAATAAATGAATAAATAAAACAAACAAAAAAAATCTCCAGGGGATCCTAATGTGCACCGGTCCAGTGGCCTTTTTGACAATCCCTCCCCCCACGCCCCGCCCGGGCCCCCCGCCACAGAGGGACCAGGAGGAAGCTGGCTGGCTCCAGGCACACGTCTGTAGGTGCAAGGACTGCCCAGGGCTGCCTCACGGCTGCTGAGCTCTGCCCAGCTCTCCCGGGCCCCCCCGAAGGGCCTCCCCCTGCCCCCCCACCCCCCGCAAACAGGGCCCCACCTGCTTGGCAGCAACGGTCTCGTCATTGGCGCTGTCCTTCACGATCTCTCGGTAGGACAGCTCGGAGTTCCTCTTCTTCTGCAGGGCCCCGGAGAGCCGCATCCACAGCTGATGGGGGGAGCACGGCGCTCAGTCCCCAGGGAGCCCCGAAGCCCTCGGCCCCCGCGGGCCCCGCCTCACCTGCGGCCTCATGCTGTGGGGCACCCCGGCCAGCACCAGGGAGCGGAGCTTCTCCGAGCGGGGCAGGGAGATGGCAATCTTGTCCCAGGTGAGGTCCCCCACGTCGTGGTTGTGGGTGAACTCCAGGTGGGCCTGCCAGCGCAGCCTCTGGGGGGGGTCCTCCAGCAGCTGGCCTGGGCGGAGGGCGCCGTCTGCGCCTGTGGGGGAGGAGGGAGAGCGACCCCCGCCGCCTGTGCCCCGAGAGCAGAGGACTGGGCTCTGGGTCCGCCGCCTGGATCTCACCACCTTTCCAAGCATCTCCCGTGGCACCCCGAACAGTCAGCGCGAGCTCTTCGCTTTCACCCCCAAACCAGACCCACGAGGCCACCCCCCACCAGGTGTTCAGGCTCCTCCTCTTCGGAGCACAGGCAGAACCTCGGCTCTCACGCCCCTCCGACCACGGCCCTAGTCCAAGCCGACAGCCTCCTCACTGGCCTCCTAGTGCTGCCCTGCCTCCCTAGAGGCTGCCCACAGCCCCGTCACAGCTCAGAGCCTCTCACGCAGATACAGAGCCCGAGCCCCGCCTCCTCGCGCCCTGCTCCCTCCACCCCAGCTCCTTCCCACAAATCCACTCCCGCCTCAGGGCCTCTGCACCTGTTACTCCCCTTCCTGGCCACACTCACTGCCCCACTTCCTCCCAGTCTCTGTTCAAACGTCTCCCACCTCCCCTCCTCTCCCAGCCTCTTCTTGCCCCCAGCATACATTTGTTTGTTTACTGCCTAGGAACTCACGAGGCCAAGACCACCTCTGGCTCTGTTTGAGGCACTGGGGATGCACAGTGGGGCGGGGCCACCCCACTGAGCCTCATCCTTACTCATCCTAAAGCCATGCCCTTGGCCTCCACTTTCTGAAACTTCACCTTCAGTGAATTCACATAAAGTGCACAAACTTTAAGTGTACACTTTGTTGAGTATCAATAAACAAATGTCTAAACACTGACAGTCTAAACGCTGTCCCCATCAAGATACAGAATACTTCCATCATACTAGAAAGTTCCCTGTGCTCCTCTCAGGCCCAGCTTTTACCTTCTAAATATCTGCCTGCAAACTAGAGAACAAGGAAGACTCATCAGAACTGGGAATATGAGTGACCTGAAGATGACTGGTCTCAGTCAGTCAGTTAACATCTGGTTGGTAACAGGCTACCCTGGGTTCTGGCAGACGGCTTTCCAACAGCCCACTCGACAACAACAGGTGTCTTTACAGTAGAAAATAATGGAAATGGCCTAGGGGCCCACTCACAGAAGAATGGTTATAAAAATATGATGACAGGGACTTCCCTGGTGGCGCAGTGGTTAAGAATCCGCCTGCCAATGCAGGGGACATGGGTTCAAACCCTGGTCTAGGAAGATCTCACATGCCGCGGAGTAACTAAGCCCGCGTGCCACAACTACTGAAGCCCGCGTGCCTAGAGCCTGTGCTCTGCAACAAGAGAAGCCACCGCAATGAGAAGCCCGCGTACAGCAACGAAGACCCAATGCAACCAAAAATAAAAATTTTTTTTTAAATTAAAAAAAAATATGATGACAAATCTATTATAATTACAAGGACAGTACACAGCCACTGAAAAACATGCTTTAAAGAGGTCTTAACGGACAGAAAAAATGCTCATGGAATAATGTTAACAGATATAAGAGCAATATAAAAACATATATATGATATCATCTTAGTTATGAAAAGTTACATATGGATACACACAAAGCCAGGAAAAAAATACATTGAAATGTCAGCAGTTATCTTCAGGTTGTCGGATAATGGGTTGTTTTAATCTTTATATCTTGATGTAGTTTTAAAATTCTCTATAATGAACATTATTGCTTTTATTATCATATGAAGATCAATAAAATTAATCTTAAAAAAAAAAAACCCAGGGAATTCCCTGGTGGTCCAGTGGTTAGGAGTCGGTGCTTTCACTGCCAAGGGCGTGCGTTCAATCCCTGGTTGGAGAACTAAGACCCCACAAGCTGCGCAACACGGCAAAAAAACCCCAAAGGATTCCAGATACTTATAACAGCATCACCATCAGGTGTGGCTCTGTCCTTGCTTCTGGAACATCTGGGTAAAACATCTAGAGCCCGAGGCCACAGCAGTGTAATCAGTCACTGGAGCTGGTCCTCCCCAAGGAAGTGGAGAGATTACACCCGAGGGGCTGTCTCACCTTCCTTGTCCACGCGGAAGCCGAACTCATCATAGCAGAACTCTGGTTGCTCCACTGCCTCTTCCTTCTAGACCCAGGAGTAGGAAGAGTCAGCCTGGGGCTACGTGCACTGCTGCCATGCCTCCCAGCCTCCCTCAGACCAAAGGCCACCCTTCCCTGAAGCTTCTGTGGTCATCACTCAGCTACCGGGGCCACGACCCTCTTGAATTCTCCCAGAGTTTTCCTCAGAGGTCAAAGATAAAATCAAGGCAAGAAACACGTTTTATGTATTTCTGTGTCCCCATAATACTGAGAGCAGAGTGCCATACTTGTTCCCCAACCTAATGCCCGAGTCACAGGGAACATGGAGCTAAGATGCTGTCTCTGATGGGGGCTTCTAACCCTGTGTGAATACGGGCGAGTGGCCCCCCTCCCAGGATGCCTGCAGCGGGCAGTGGGTCCCCTTGGGTGCCCCAGCGTGGGAGCAGAGCCACTGGCGCCCGCTGGCTGACTGCTGTACCTGTGTGTACTTGGCCAGGATCTCCTGGGGCCACATGCTAGGAGTCAGGGCTGAGAAGGGGCCACTGGCAGAAGGTATGTGGCTTCCTAAAACCAAGGAGGACCAGGAATAGGAGATGAAGAAAATGCAGAGCACTCAGGGGGAAAATTCAAGTTGAGACACCCCCTCTCCCTTCCTCTCCCCCCCATCCCACCCCCAGAGTGCCAGCATTAAAGGACTGGACCATCTAGAGTGGGATGGATGGGGGAGGGAAGAAACCTAGCAAATTACAACTTTCTGGAGGAAGGAAAAGGAAGCCAGCAGTGTGTTACAAGACATAACCAGACTTCATCTCCTTGCCTCTCCCTCCACCTTTGAGTGAGGATTTGCAGGCTGGAAGGAGAGGACAGGGATTCAGGAAAACTGAGAAGAGAGTTGCAGTAACTCTCCCAGATGCCCATCAGACGACTTCCTCCTTCCTCCACCTCTTACCTGGATGGTCCACGTGACCCTCGAAGGTCCGTGGAAAACAAGCCTGCTTCCCTCCCACCGGGGTGTCCTCCTGGATAAGACCCCCCTTCCCCCTGGAGAGCCTGTCGCCCCATGTCCAAGCCAGGCCCCTGCCTCCCACCTGACATTGTGTGGAGAGGACAGGCAAGTCTTCTGTAGATCCAGACTCAGGAGTTTCCTATCCTAATATCTTACAGCTGGAAGGCTCCTCAAGCTTCATCTGGTCCAGAAACATTTACCCTGGTAGGAGTGCAAAGAGGAAAGTCATTTAACGCAGCCCCTTCTCCTGGGAGTCTTTTCTACCCGACTCTGATTTGCTGGCCCAGAGGTGGTGGGGAGGTAAATCCTGGCCACTGTTTGACAGGGAAGGAAAAGTTACACTTGAAAGAAAAAGCCTCCTATTCTGAACATTTCATCCGAGAGCATACACTTTGAAGAAGCTACAAAACTATTGTTCTCCAACAGCTCTGTGAGCCAAGAGGAGGGTCTGCTCAGTTCCCATACTACTAAGGAAGGAGAGGATCACACAGACAGACTTCCTCATGCTCTGTACTCAGGCAAATGTTTCTTAAAAAAGAAAACAAAAACCAGCCACCACCAAAACTTCCATGAACAGGTTCCTCTGAGCCAGAAGTTTTGAGGAATCACTTAGGTACAACACTTCTGACTCAGTGCCTCCACTCACCCGACACCGACGTTTCCACTTCATCCACCAGTCTGCTCGACTACACCTTCCAGCACCTCACAGCTGGGCAACTAGGAAATTGCCATCTAAGTCTCTCATGTCACTGTTTAACCCCTGCCTCCCTCCTATTTTTGTCCTCTTAAAAAATGACTCAACAATTAAAAAGACAAACAGCCCAATTTAAAAATGGGCATAAGGGGACTTCCCTGGTGGTCCAGTGGTTAGGACCCCACACTCCCAACGCAGGGGGCCTGGGTTCGATCCCTGGTCAGGGAACTAGACCCCGCATGCCACAACTAAGAAGTCCTCATGCCACAGCTAAAAGATCCCGTGTGCCACAACTAAGATCCAGAGCAGCCAAAATAAATAAATAAATAAATATTAAAAAGAAATAAAAACGGGCATAAGATTTAAATAGACATTTCTCCAAAGAAGAGACATAAATGGCCAATGAGCAGGTAAAAAGATGCTCGACATCATTAGTCATCAGGGAAATGCACATCAAAACCACCATGAGATTCCACTTCACACCCACGAGGACGGCATACTGGAGACAAAAGTCTTTTTTTTTAATATTTTATTTTATTTATTTTTGTCTGCACTGGGTCTTCGTTGCTGCGCGCGGGCTTTCTCTAGCTGCAGCGAGCAGGGGCTACTCTTCATTGCAGTGCACGTGCTTCTCATTGCGGTGGCTTCTCTTGTTGCAGAGCACGGGCTCTAGGCATGCGGGCTTCAGTAGTTGTGGCACGTGGGCTCAGTAGTTGTGGCTCATGGGCTCTAGAGCACAGGCTCAGTAGTTGTGGGCCACAGGCTTAGTTGCTCCGTGGCGTGTGGGATCTTCCCGGATCAGGGCTCGAACCCGTGTCCCCTGCATTGGCAGGCGGAGTCTTAACCACTGCGCCACCAGGGAAGTCCCTGGAGACAAAAGTCTTAAGAGCAGTGTTTGGCCATATGGGATGAATACACTTAGGCACATAGCTCCTGTTTGTCCTACAGCAGTAGGCACCTGCCATTAAAACTTATCTTCAACATCAAAAAAAAAAAAGACAACAGTTAGTGTTGGTGAGGATGTGGTGAAACTGGAAGCCTCATACTCTACTGGTGGGAATGTAAAATGGTGGGCTGCTATGGAAAGTACTCTTGACAGCTCCTCAAAAGGTGAAACACAGAGTTACCACATGACCCGGGAATTCTGCTCCTCGTTATTTACCCACAAGAAATGAAAGCAAGTGTCCACACAGAAACTTGTACTTGGATGTTCACAGCAGAATTACTCATAGCCAAAAAAGCAGAAACAACCCGTATGTCCAAGAACCGATGAAGGGATATATGAAATGCATAGATATCCATACAATGGAATATTATTCAGCTATAAAAAGGAATGAAGTGCTAATAATGCTATAACACAGGTGAACCTTAAGAATATTATGCTCAGTTAAAGATGCCAGTCACAAGAGGATGAATATTGTATGATTCTATTTAAATGAAATGTCCAGAAGAGGCAAATCCCTGGACACAGAAAGTAGCTTAGTGACTGCCAAGGGCTGGAGGAGAGGGGAAGGCACAGTGACTGCTAATGGGTACAGGGTTTCTGTTTGCAGAGATGAAAAGAGTTCTGGAATTGGAGAGTGGTGATAGTTACACAACAGCATAAAATACTCAAACCACTGAATTATACACTTTAAAAATAGCGAACTTTGTACCATGTGAATTATATCTCAATTTAAAAAAAATAAATAAGCCATCAACTGAGGCGTCAGCACTTGGGGCTCCCTCTGACTTCCTATTTCTAGCCTGCTCCTATTAGAACAGGCAAGAGCCTATTATCACCCACTCGAGCTTCAACAGAAATGCAGTTTGAGGGGTGGCTTTCTCAGCCTTTTTCTGAATATGAAGCCTTTTACTTCTAACCATGAAATGAAAGGAAGGTAACATAAATGGAAGGTAACAACGGAGATGTGGGTGAAATATTTTAGGGCAAGTTGCCTTCTAGGTTTTAGAATCATATTCACCTAGGCCTAGACCTCCTTTCACCATTTTTCAGGTGACAGGAGCTCAGAGGTGACAGCTGTTGGCCTCGTCTCCTGTGTGCTGTCTGCTGTTGGGAATTCGGGGTAAATGAGAAGGGTCAGGTGAGTGAGAAAGAAACAAAAAAGGAAAATCAAAGAACCACTTCGAGGGCACTGTGAGAAGCGTGAGAAAACATCACCCTATGGACCCTTTACTCCAGCGAATGTTGAAAAATTGGCACATGAAAAAAATCCCAGTTCTCTTTAAAGACACACTTGCAAATCTGGGGCCAAACAGCTTGTCCCAAGGGCAGCTCAGCTGGGTCACCAACCTCTACTCCTGCCCCCAGACACACCACACTTGCAAATCTGGGGCCAAACAGCTTGTCCCAATGGCAGCTCAGCTGGGTCACCAACCTCTACTCCTGCCCCCAGACACACCCTGACCGGGCCACATTTGGGCTAAATGCCCATCGTGGAGGCTTTGATGCCCAGCTGGGAGGGAGCCCTCTTGCTTCCAGGCAAGCCTTGCTGAGAAACAGATGGCAGAACCCGCTTCCCTAATGGGCCAGCCATCCTAGACTTGTCTGTCTGTTCTGCGTGAGGAAAACGTAACGTCTTCCTTCAGTATAACAGGTATGCGGGGCCTGGTTTGAATCAGAATTCTGTGCTGGATGGAGCAAGTATTTTAACATTAAAGGGACTGAGCTAGAAGTTCTTAAAATCACGTCACCGTTCAGTCCTCACAGCATATTCTGAAGCAGATTATCTCTGGTCCTCACACACGAGAAAACGAGCCTAGAAGAGACGCACGTACAGTCTCCCAAATGGACCCTGATAAATGTGCCCCCTGCACCACCATGCTGGGGAGATGATGTCACTCGGCCACCAGCTTGACAGTGCCAGGAAAGAACCCCGTGCTCGGCCAGGCCACCGCTGGCCTGGAGCCCTGGGCAGGCACACTGCTGGGGCACCAGCGTTCGGAGGGCAAGGCTTCCGAGCTCATCCTCTGCCACCTTTGTGCAGAGGCCGGACACGGCGCTGCGGTTAAAGTGAAGACCTCTCCAGACGGACAGATGTGGATTCAAATCCCGGCTCTGCGGCTCCCCCCTTGTTATAACCTTGGGCACGTTCACGTCACCTCTTTGAGTCTGAGTTTTCTTCTCCACAGACTGGAGTAACAGTACCTATGTCTCACAATGGTTATGAGGATGAAGTGAGAACGCAAAGAGCCCCAGCACACTGACACACAGCGAGTGCTCAGGAAGCATCAGGCAATTAGCAGGAGTCCTCATCATTTCCAGAAAGTTACTGTGAATATCTGGGCCCTCTACACTGAGGTTACTCAAGGCCATATGATACTGCTGATATCCATCCAGCCATTACAACCTGTAAAAACGACAACTTCGTATGGTTCAATGTAACATATGCCAGCTGGGATCATCAGAAAGACTCCTCATCATTGACGCCTCAGAGGTAGTGATTTGGCTGTTTCTTCCAGAAGGGCAGAGAAAGTGTGGAGGAAGCAGGCGTTGTCTATAAGTGGAAGAAAAGAGCTGTCTCTGGCTGTGGAGGACTGAGGGGCCTGGGAAGACAATTCTCAGTCCACAGCTCCCTTTCCCAGCCTTGGCCTGCCCCCCTCATTCATTCACTCAACAGTTACTGAGCACCGCCACGAACCACACATGGTTCTAAGGGTTGAGACGCAACAGTGAAAAACCAAAGTCCCAGCCATTACATCACAGCAGAGAATCAGACAACAAACATAAACACAGCTGTGTTAGATGGTGCTAACTACAGGACTCTGAGGAAAATAAAGCAGGATAAAGTACAGGAGAGTCAGAAGAGAGGAGCCACGTAGCCAACTTAGTCAGGAAAAGCTCTTTGACCATAAGGTGACATCCAAGCAAAGGCCCAAACAAAAGGAAGTAGGAGACCAAGTCCTATGGCTCCTGAGAGAAGGAAGATCCAGGCAGCAGGAGCAGCAGGGTGAAGACAAGGCAGAAACAGAGGTGGCAGGTGAAGTAGCTGCAGGGCAGAGGGGCTGGGGAGGAGCTGGGGAGGGGGAGGGGGAGGGGGAGGGGGAGGAGGAGGAGGAAACAGTGGGAGGTGCAGCCGGCTCAGGAGGGCCTTAGAGTGCAGTACAGAACTGGATCTTATCCTCCTTACAGGAGGGTTCTGAGCAGAGGCAAACCTGAATCTGATTTAGGATTTCAAAGCTCTCTCTGGCTGCTGTGCAGAGAAGACTGCAGGGCAGGAGGGGGTGACACAGTAGGAATGATGTTGGCTTTGCTACCATGGGGACAGTGAGAAACGGTCAGATCTGGATATATTTTAATGAGTCTCTGCAATAATACGTATATGCCATTTCTCTTACCAACTACCCCCTAGTCCCCAAGTTCCCCACAGGAGCCAGAAGTGATACTGCAAACCTGGGCGGGCAGGTTTTTCCAGCCTCCAGTCGCTATGGAGACCTTCCTGAAAGCAGCCATCTGGGGGCTGGCTAAAGCAGCCACGCCACTGGCGGCCCTGCTGTTGTCACAGGGGTACTGAGAGGCAGAAACTTTTGAAAAACAAGAAATATACTGGAGGAAGATTAAAGGACTGTCATCTTTAAGCATGTAAATTTTTAAAAATGCCTTTTGATCCAGTAACTATTCTCCTGGAAACTTATCTTAAGGAAATAATTCAATAGACATGAAAAGGTATGTACATGAAAAGGTCTACTTCAGCACCACCTATACAACAAAAACATGAGGACAATTTACATGTCAAACATTAGGGGAATTAATCAAATCTGGGTATACTGACACGATAAAATGTGATTTAATCATTTCATATTCCAGTTATGGACTTCCGCTTTTGGCCAAGATGGAGTTACAAGGACTGGATTTACTTTCCCAACCTGAACAACTAAAAAGCCAGAAAGATACACGAAACGATGGTTTTCAAACATTGGATGACAGGCAGCACAGGACAGTGAACCCTGAGAAAGAGAAAACAATTGAGCTGAGCCCTGTGACGGCCCACTACCACCTGGAGAGAGTCTGCAGCCAGGACTGGGCACCCAGGAGGGCAGAGGAGCTGAGCTGAGAGCTAGAGGTGGCCAAAGCAGCCTGAAGTTGTAGAGCAGAGACTTGCACAGAGAGCTCCAGAAATCTGCAGAGAGCACCCCCAAATCTTCATGTGAATACTGGTCATAGCGTGTGTGTGAGGAAGCTACCCAAGGTTGGGAAGAGAGCCACCTGCAAGCAACACAAGGAGTAATACCTGAAGCTCACCCTACCGAGTCATTGTGATGTATTTTCCTTTTCAGAAATTGTGGAATGCAATTTGCCCAAACTTTGTTAAGAATTTTTGCATCTATGTTCATGAAGGATGTTTGATTGTAGTTTTCTTTCCTAATAACACCTTTTTCAGGTTTGGTATCAGGATGATATCTGCTTTATAGAATGATTTGGGAAGTAGTCCCCCCTCTTCCATTTTCAGGAAGAGTTTGTGTAGAAACCGGTATTATTTCTTCCTTAAATGTTGAAAGGAAATCACCAATGAAGTCTCCTGTGCCTGGAGTTTCCTTCATGGAAAGATTTTCAACTACAATTTCTTTCATAGAGATAAGGCTACTCAGATTATCTTTATTCCTCCTGAGTGAGCTTTTTTTAAAAAAAATTAATTTATTTATTTATTTTTGGCTGCGTTGGGTCTTTGTTGCTGCGCACAGGCTTTCTCTAGTTGCAGCGAGTGGGGGCTACTCTTCGTTGAGGTGGGCGGGCTTCTCACTGTGGTGGCTTCTCGTGTTGTGGAGCACGGGCTCTAGGTGCACGGGCTTCAGTAGTTGTGGCTTGTGGGCTCTAGAGCGCAGACTCAGTAGTTGTGGCGCACGGGCTTAGTAGCTCCGCGGCATGTGGGATCTTCCTGGACTGGGGCTCGAACCCATGTCCCCTGCATTGGCAAGCAGATTCTGAACCACTGCACCACCAGGGAAGTCCCTTGAGTGAGCTTTGATAGTTTGTGTACTTTCAAGGAATCTGTCCACTATCCAAGTTGTTGAATTTATTGGTAAATTTAGTCCAAAGTATGCAGAAGAAAAAAAAGCAATAAACAATAAAGATAACAGAAATCAATAAAACAGAAAACAAAAAGAGAAAAATAAATGAAACCAAAATCTGTTCCTTTGGAGATCAATAAAATCAAACCTCTGATCAGACTGAACAGGAAAAACAAGAAGACACAGATTACCAATATTATCAGGAATGGAAGAGGATACATTACTACAGATCCTGGAGGCATTAAATGGATAATAAGAGAATATTATGAACAACTTTTGCCAATAAGTTCTACAATACATAAAAACAATACCATCATGACCAAGTGGGATTTATCTTGGGAATGCAAGACTTGTTCAATATTTAAAAAATCAATCAATGTAATTCAGTATATCAACAGACTGAAGAAGAAAAACTATATGATTATCTCAATAGATACAAAAGAAGCATTTGGCAAAAGTCAACATCCATTCATGATAAAAAACTCTCAGAGATCTAGAAATAGAGGAAGCTTCCTTAACCTAATAAAAGGCATCTACAAAAATCCTACAGTTAACATCATACTTAATGATAAATGACTGAATGCTTTCCCCCTAAGATTGGGAACAAGGACAGGATTCAACATAATTCCAATCAAAATCCCAGTAGGAGTCATACAGAGTGAAGTTAAGTCAGAAAGAGAAAAACAAACATGGTATATTAATGCATATATGTGGAATCTAGAAAAATGGTATAGATGATCTTATTTGCAAAGCAGAAATAGAGACACAGACATAGACAACAAATGTATTGATACCAAAGGGGAAAGGGGAGCGTGGGATGAATTGGGAGTTGGGGCTGACATATATACACTACTATATATAAAACAGATAACTAATGAGAACCTACTGTATAGCACAGGGAACTCTACTCAGTGCTCTGTGGTGACCTAAATGGGAAGGAAATCCAAAAAAGAGGGCATATATGTACACGTATGGCTGATTCACTATGCTGTACAGCAGGAACTGACACAGCAGTGGAAAGCAGCTATACTCAAAAAAAAAAAAAAAAAAATCCCAGTAGGATATCTTGCAGAAACTGACAAGCTGATTCTAAAATTTAAATGGATAAGCAAAGGAATCAAAATACTCAAAATAATTTTGAAAGCAGAAAGTTGGAGAACTCACACTACCTGATTTCAATACTTACTATAAAGCTACATGTAGTACAGGTGACACTGGCAAAAGGCAAGACATATAGATCAATGGAACAGAATAGGTAATCCAGAAATAGACCCATACATATGGTCAATTAACGTTATGAATTGAGTTGTGTCCCCCAAAAAAGATATGTTGAAGTCCCAACCCTCAGTACCTCAGAATGTGACCTTATTTGGAGAATGGGTCTTTGCTGATTTAACCAACTTAAGACGACCTCATTAAGGTAAGCCCTAATCCATTATGACTCATGTCCTTATAAAAAGGGGAAATTTGGACACAGATATATATAGAGAGAAAATATGAAGAGACAGGGAGAACACCATGTGAAGCACAGACTGGAATTATGGTGTAATAAGCCAAGGAACGCCTGGGGCGTAGAAGCTGGAAGAAGCAAGGAAGGATCCTCCCCTACAGGTTTCAGAGTGAGCATGGCCTTGCCGACACCTTGATTTCAGATTTCTGGCCTCCAAAACAGTGAGACAGTATTACTGTTGTTCTAAGTCACCCACTTTGTGATACTTTATTATGGCAGCCCTAGGAAAGTAAATAATTAATTTTCAACAAACATATAAATGCAATTCAATGGAGAAAGGATAGTCTTTTCAACAAATGGTCCTAGAAGAATCACTACAAAACTTCTAGAAGAAAACATAGGAAAAAATGTTTGTGACCTTGGTTAGGCAAAGATTTCTTAGATATTGCACTAAAAGTATGATCTATAAGAGAAAAAACGTGATTAAATTAGACTTTATCAGAAGCCATTGGTGGTAGAAAATATGTTCAAATCACACATTTAATAAAGAACATGTATCTAGAATATAAGGAGTTCTCTAAACTCAGTGAGCTGGAAACAAACAATCCAATTAAAAATATAAAATGGGCGGGACTTCCCTGGTGGTCTAGTGGTTAAGAATCCACCTTCCAATGCACAGGACACGGGTTCGATCCCTGGTAGGGGAACAAAGATCCCACATGCCGCAGGGGCCACAACTACAGAGCCCATGTGCTCTGGAGCCTGCGTGCCACAGAGAGAAGCCCGTGCGCCACAACTTGAGAGAAGCCCGTGCGCCACAACTTGAGAGAAGCCCGTGCGCCACAACTTGAGAGAAGCCCGTGCGCCACAACTTGAGAGAAGCCCGTGCGCCACAACTTGAGAGAAGCCTGTGCGCCACAACTTGAGAGAAGCCTGTGCGCCACAACGAAGAGCCCACATGCTGCAACGAAGACCCAACACATCCAAAAATTAATAAATAAATATTAAAAAAAAATAAAATGGGCAAAAGATTTGAACAGAAACATTAACAAAGAAGATATACAGATGACAAGCATACAGAAAGATACTTAACATCATTAGTTATTAAGGAATGCAAATTAAAACCACAATGAGATATTACCGTACACATATTAAATGGCTTAAATTAAAAAACAAACCACCTGACAATATTAAGTGCTGATGAGGATTCAGAGCAACTAGAACCCTCATACACTGCTGGTAGAAATGCAAAATGGTACCACAATTTTGGAAGAAGGTTTGGCAGTTTCTTATAAAGTTAGACATGTACTTACCACACAACCCAACAAACCCACTCCTAGGTATGTTTATCTAAGGAAAATGAAACTTTTGTTTACACAAAAACCTGTATGTAAACGTTTACGGCAACTTTATCTGTGACTGCCAAAATCTGAAATCTGAAAACAACTCAAACGTCCTTTAACTGGTAAATGGATAAAGAACTGTGGTATGGGCTTCCCTGGTGGTGCAGTGGTTAAGAATCCGCCTGCCAATGCAGGGGACACAGGTTTGAGCCCTGGTCCGGGAAGATCCCACATGTCGCGGAGCAACTAAGCCTGTGCACCACAACTACTGAGCCTGTGCTCTAGAGCCCGTGAGCCACAATTGCTGAAGCCCACGCACCTAGAGCCCGTGCTCCACAACAAGAGAAGCCACTGCAATGAGAAGCGCGCGCACTGCAACGAAGAGTAGCCCCCGCTTGCCGCAACTAGAGAAAGCCTGCGTGCAGTAACAAAGACCCAATGCAGCCAAAAATAAATAAGTAAAATAAATAAATTTATATATAAAAAAAAATAATTCCAATTATAGGGACTAAAGAAATATGGATACTATTTATGATATAATGTTAAGGGAAAATGTATGTAGCATGTGCACTCAGAAACGTGTATATCTGTCATTTACTCCCCAAATATTTCCCCAACACATATCATGTGCTAGGGCAACAATGATTTACAATCTAGAGGGGGAAAATCAAACAGAAAACAAAGAGATGGATAAATAAGAATTTCAGAGTATGGCAAGTGATCTGAATAAAACAAAAGGGTGATGTGATATAGAATCCAGGGACAGTTTGCCTGGCAAAGCAATAAAGCTATTTTTTTCTACTGCACCCCCCCCCCCCCACAAAATACCAAAAACCAAAACAAAACAAAAAGAATCCAGGGAAGGAATCACTGACACACTACTTGAATTGAAACCGGAAGGACAAGAAGCCAGCCTTGCAAAGATGGGGGTAGAGTCATGGGCAGAAAGAAAGGCAAGTCCACAGGCTCTCAGGTGGGGAAGGCCTTGGAAGAAGGGAAAGCCCAGTAACTGAAACACAGTGGACAAGGGGTACAACGGTAAGAGGAAACTGGAGAGGTAGAGGCACCCAGATTGTCAAGGGACTGTAGGTCACAGTGAAGGATTCAGATTTTAAGGACAATGGGAAGCTACAAAAGGATCCTAAACATGGCGGTGGCGTGAACTAACACGTTTTTTAAAAAATCACTTTGGCTGCTGTTTGGCAAATGGCTTGTGGAGAGACAAGAGTGGATGCAGTGAGACCAGTTTGGAAGTACAAGCTCCAGGAAAGACGGCGGGGAGTGAGACTAAAGTGGTGACAGTGGATGTGGGGAGAAGTAAATGGATTCAAGATATAACCAGAGGCAGAACCAATAGGCCTTGCTTCTGGGTTGGATGTGGGGAGTGAAGAAAGAGAGCATCCCAAAGTGAGGCCTAGGTTTCTGGTCTGAAATCCTGAGTTTACGATGATGACATTTACTAATATGGTGGTGAGTGGGAAAGAAACAGGTTTGGGGAAGGAGGGAATGAAGAGCTATAGGATAATTTAAATGTTTCTTAGAAATCCAAGCGGAGCTGTTAAGCAGGTGACTGGATACACAAGTTTACATCTTCAAGGAGATGTAAAAACTA
The DNA here is from genome assembly GCF_949987535.1 of Balaenoptera acutorostrata. NCBI lineage: Eukaryota > Metazoa > Chordata > Mammalia > Artiodactyla > Balaenopteridae > Balaenoptera > Balaenoptera acutorostrata. The sequence goes on from NC_080074.1 coordinate 8,643,851, forward strand.
GAGATATAAACCTAGGAATCTTTTATTCATCTATCCAACCAACAAATATTTTTTGAGCAACTACTATGCCCCAGACACTGTTCCACATGCAAGGGATATAGCAGTAAAACAAGACAGACAAAGTTCTCGCTTTTATGAACCTGCAGTTTCCTCATCTGTAAAATGAGGATGACAAATGAGAAAATGTAAATATTTATCACAATACATAGCACATAGTATGTGCTTAATAAAGCCAGCTATTAATATTAGTGACAGAAAACAGACAATAAATAAGTAAATGAAAGAATAATTTCAGAGGCAGGTAGGGGCAGGACTATTTTTGATAGGTGGTCAGGGAAGGCCTCTCTGAGGAGATGACATTTCAGCTGACACCAGAATGATAAGGAGTCAGCTCTGCAAAGACTTAGAAGCTCAAACAGAGGAAACGGCTTGTGCAAGGACCTTAAGGAACAAAAGATTTATCACACTGGAGAAATAAAAGACAAGTGTGTCTGAGATGGAGCAATGAGGGGGAAAGTAGCAGATTATCACTGGAAAGACAGGATGAACTGGATTATGTAGGGCCTACTGCTCATAGCAAAGACTCTGGATTTTATTTTAATGGGAAGCCATTGGAGAGCTTTGAGCATGGGCATGACATGGTCTGACTTAGGTTTTTAAAGATATCACATTGGCTACTTTGTGAAGAATGAACTACAGAGGGGTTTAGAGTGGAAACTATTATAGTTGTCCAGGTGACAGATGGTATCTTGGACCAAAACAGTTGAGATGATGAGAAGTAACTAGATTCTGGATATAATTTGGAGATATAGAGGTAGATAATGGAAAGAATCAATGATGTCTCCTAGGCTTTTGACCTGAGCAACTGTGCAGATCCCATTAACCAAGATGAAGGGAGACTGGGGGAGAGCAGGTTTCATGGTTAGCAAGCAATCTGCTTTGGCCACGTTCAGTGGAGATGTCTATTAGACCTCTAAGTGGAGAGGTCAACTGGGCAATTGTATATATGAGCACAGAGTTCGCAGTAGTCAGAACTGGAGACGTGAATTTGAGAATCACCAGGACTAGATGTCGTGGCTAAGGAGAGAATGCAGAATAGGGGGCTGAGGACCAGATCCTGGAACATTCCAACATTTAGAGGTTACGCAGAAAAATATACAAAAAATAAAGTTTGAGGAGTGACCAGTGAAGTAGAAGGAACACTAGCAGTGTGTGGCGCTGTGGAAACCAAGAGAAGAAAGTGTTTCTACGAGGAGGAGGTGATCATCAGTGTCAGGTGCTACTTAGAGGTCAAGTGGTATGGAGGACAGAGAACTGGTCATTGGTTTGGCAAGCTGGAGGTTGGTGGTGATACTGACAAGAGCTTTAATTGTGTTATTTTTCTTGAACTTTTTATTTTAATTAATTAAATAGAAGTATAGTTGATTTACAATGTTGTGTTAGTTTCTGGTGTACAGTAAAGTGATTCAGTTATACATATATATATATACATCTTCTTTTTCATATGTTTCCATTATATGTTATTACAAGATACGGAATATAGTTCCCTGTGCTATACAGAAGGACCTTGTTGTTTATCTATTTTATATATAGTAGTTTGTATCCGCTAATCCCAAACTCCTAATTTATCCCGCTCCCCCCCTTCTCCTTTGGTAACCATAAGTTTGTTATCTGTATCTGTGAGTCTGTTTGTTTTATAAATAAGTTCATTGGTATCATATTTTAGATTCCACATATAAGTGATACCATATATTTGTCTTTCTCTGTTTTACTTACTTCACTTAGTATGATAATCTCTAGGTCCATTCATGTTGCTGCAAATGGCATTATTTCATTCTTTTTCATGGCCGAGTGGTATTCCCTTGTATATATGTACCACATCTTCTTTATCCATTCATTTTTCATTGGCCTTTAGGCTGCTTCCGTGTCTTGGCTATTGTAAATAGTGCTGCTATGAACACTGGGGTGCATGTATCTTTTCGAATTAGAGTTTTCTCCAGATGTATGCCCAGGAGTGGGATGCTAGATCATATGGTAACTCTATTTTTAGTTTTTTAAGGAATCTCCATACTGTTTTCCAGAGCGGCTGCACCAATTTACATTCCCACCAACAGTGCAAGAGGGCTCCCTTTTCTCCACACCCTCTCCCAGCATTTATTATTTGTAGCCTTTTTAATGATGGCCATTCTGACCGGTGTGAGGTGATACCTCATTGTAGTTTTTTTTTTTGTTTTTTTTTTTTGGCTGTGTTGGGTCTTCATTGCTGCACGCAAGCTTTCTCTAGTTGTGGTGAGCAGGGGCTACTCTTTGTTGTGGTGTGCAGGCTTCTCATTGTGGTGGCTTCTCTTGTTGCAGAGCATGGGCTCTAGGCACGTGGGCTTCAGTAGTTGTGGCACGTGGGCTTCAGTAGTTGTGGCACGTGGGCTCAGTAGTTGTGGGTCACAGGCTCTAGAGCACAGGCTCAGTAGTTGTGGCACAGGGGCTTAGTTGCTCCACGGTATGTGGGATCTTCCCAGACCAGGGCTTGAACCCGTGTCCCCCGCATTGGCAGGTGGGTTCTTAACCACTGAGCCACCAGGGAAGTCCCCTCATTGTAGTTTTGATTTGCACTTCTCTGATAATTACTGATGTTGAGCATCTTTTCATGTGCCTATTGGCCATCTATATGTCTTCCTTGGAGAAATGTCTATTTAGGTCTTCTGTCCATTTTTTTTTTTTTTTTTTTTTTTTTTTTTATGGCTGTGTTGGGTCTTCGTTTCTGTGCCAGGGCTTTCTCTAGTTGTGGCAAGCGGGGGCCACTCTTCATCGCGGTGCGCAGGCCTCTCACCATCGCGGCCTCTCTTGTTGCGGAGCACAGGCTCCAGACGCACAGGCTCAGTAGTTGTGGCTCACGGGCTTAGTTGCTCCGCGGCATGTGGGATCCTCCCAGACCAGGGCTCGAACCGGTGTTCCCTGCATTGGCAGGCAGATTCTCAACCACTGCGCCACCAGGGAAGCCCCCTTCTGTCCATTTTTTGATTGGGTTTTTTTTTGTTATCGAGTTGTGTGAGCTGTTTGTGTATTTCTGAAATTAAGCCCTTGTCGGTCACATCATCTGCAAATATTTTCTCCCATTCCATAGGTTGCCTTTTCGTTTTATGGCTTCCTTTGCTGTGCGAAAGCTTGTAAGTTTGATTAGGTCCCATTTTAAAATTTCTATTGCCTTGGGAGACTGACCTAAGAAAACATTGCTACGATTTATGAGAGCTTTAATTTTTAATGGTGAGGGTGGAAGTCCAGTTGGAGTGAGTTGAAGAGGGAAGAGAAGAAAAGTAGAGTCATCAGCATGAAGACAGTTATGTGATTTCAGTGATTTAAAAAATATATAATATATACATGCTGAAGGTAATATAAAAAGGAATATGGCTTATTTAAGTGGTAGGAGTATGGGGCTCATTGGTTTTGATTTTAAATGTTCTCTTTTTTGAAAAAGTACAGAGGTACTGTGTTTAAAAATAATTATACCACATCAAAAATTGTACATGAATGTTCACAACAGCATTATTTATAATAGTCCAAAAGTGGAAACAAAACAAAAGCAAACAAAAAAACAAAAGTGGAAACAATCCAAATGTCCGTCAAGTGATGAATGGATAAACAAAATGTGTATATCCATACAATGGAATATTATTCATCCATAAAAAGGAATGAAGTGCTGACACATGTACCAACATGGATGAACCTTGAAAACATTACGCTCAGTGAAGGAAGCCAGTCACAAAAGACCACACAATGTATAATTCTATTTATATAAAATGCTCAGAATAGGCAAATCCATAGAGAAGGAAGGTAGATTAGTGGTTGCCAAGGGCTGGAGGGAGGGAGAAATAGGGAATTACTACTAGTGGGTATGTGGTTTCTTCTGGGGGTGATGAAAATATTCTGGAATTAGATAGTGGTGATGGTTGCACAACAGTGAATATACTGAAAACCTCTGAATTGTATACCTTAAAAGGGTGATTTTTATGGTACATGAATTATATCTCAATTTTAAAAATTACAGTTTAAATACAGAACACTGAGGGAATAAGAATGTGTCCTTGAGTTTTCTGAGGTCCACAAATGAAGCCTGAACTTACATAAACTATGCAGTTTCTCTGTATCCTGCCTTCCTCTTCCTCTCACAGGGCTACTACTTATCACCTCAAATATCCATCTCCACAGGGATTTATACGAAACCAAAGAAAGCAAAAGTGAAAAAAAAGGTGCAAACTATTAGAGATAGCTTATATATAACTGTGAAAAGGATCCCTTTCTCTCTCATTTGTAACTAACACTTTACTAACACTGCTCAGCATGAATCTGACATCTTAACAGCAACTGTGAAGTCAGGAACTCCCTAAGCTGCTGAAACCAGGTTTCCACGCCAATTTTTTGTTTTGTTTCGTTTAAGGCTAAACAAGATCCCCAGGTGTTTGACTTCACATGGAGTTGCAGTTTCTTTCCAGTACACTGAAGTGAAATACTCTGCCCAAAGCAAAAGTCATTAAAAGCAGTTTAAAGGAAAAAGATGCTTATAAACCAGGAGACCAGAAAAGTACATCAATTTGCAAGACAGACTCTAAGGGGGAAAAAAATGCTATTTCCGAATCTACTTGTACAGATATGCCTCCCTGTCCGGAGTTTTCTCCACAGCCCGGGCACTTACTGGGTCCCCAGCCACACCCGAGCTGGGGTCAGGTAGGACACTGGCTGTCAGAGCCCGAGGCTCAGGGGGACTTCTTCCCAGCACTTCTGGGCACTTTGCACAGGTCCGTTCTTTTCCACTGAGAACACAGATGACAGACTTAAGTGGTAGCAGGATATATGTAAGCTATAGGTCAGAAGAAAATCTCTGCAGCATATACAGTCACTGGATTTATCATGGGAAGGAAGTGTGGGACTCTCCTCTGAGTTTTGTAATTATACTAACACAATGACATTAACAGAAATCAAAATTTTTAAAAATTCTGCCACAAGTTTGCCATCTCAGTAAATCACACTTTCTTCTTTCCTATGCTCTCTTTTGGTTTTTCTCTACACACATACACAGTTCTTATATTTCAGGTTTTAAAATATTTTTCTCTACCGCACATCAAATTATCAGCATTTCCCCAGTAATCATGGAGTCTTTATAACCATATGTTCTATAATTTACTAATGTAGTCATCTGTAGATACAACATTTAAGCACCTAACAGCAATTTTTGCAATAAAAACAGTGCTGTGAGGAACTTGACCTTTGAAGATTTTTTAAATGAAGTACATTCCTCTAGTTTGGGAGAGGATTTGGATTTTTAAAAAATGTGCCTTTTCTACTTTATAGTGTCAGCTTTGTAAACAGAAATCAAAGAACAGATTAGTAACAAATTATTGCTATTAGAGTTTAATACGATGTCACTTGAAGCAAGGTAATTAACCTAGTGACCCCTAAAATGAGCCTAAAATTTTATAATATTATAATAATAGGACAGTGGAAAATTACTATTTTAATAGTTGGCTCTTGGGACTTCTCTGATGGCACAGTGGTTAAGAATCCGCCTGCAAGGACTTCCCTGGTGGCGAAGTGCTTGAGAATCCACCTGCCAATGCAGGGGACACGGATTCAATCCCTGGTCCGGGAAGATACCACATGCCACAGATCAGCTAAGCCCATGTGCCACAACTACTGAGCCTGCGCTCTAGAGCCGGAGAGGCACAACTACTGAGCCCAAGCACGTAGAGCCCGTGCTCCGCTACAAGAGAAGCCACTGCAGTGAGAAGCCCACGCACCGCAACGAAGAGTAGCCCCCTCTTGCCGCAACTACAGAAAGCCCGCGCGCAGCAACAAAGACCCAATGCAGCCAAAAATATATAAATTAATTAAAAAAAAAAAAAAACAGACAGCTCTTAAAACCCAGACAGCTGGGGCCCACCCCCCAGAATTTCTGATTCTGCAGCTTCTACTCTCTACCCAGCACAGAAATCCTTTTTAAATGCAACTGATTATTTCCTTCTCCTCTTTAAAGCCCCTTTTCTTCCCTCTGACTTTTGGAAAAAGTCCAAATTTGTTAACTTGACTTATAAGACTGCATGAGCTAGTAGTCCCTGCTGACCATTCCAGCCTCATCTCTCAGTCTTCGACACTCACTCGACGCTCCAGCTGTAGCACTCTTCTTTCAGACCTTAGAACCCACCACTTTCTCTCACAGCATGCTGCTAAATGAAGCAATTACCACAGTATGGAAAGAAAGTCTCAAAACTTGAGCCCCACCAAACACCACGATAAAGCAGCTAGTGGCACTAATCTTCTAGAACTGGCTCCCCCCTCCAGTCACCCCAATCATTCTTGTTGAAAACATGTTTAGTATTCACTTTATTCTTAATCTCCTCAGTGAAAAAGGCATCCAAATTTCTCAAACTGCCTCCTTCCAAACAGTCATCAGCTAAAGAGCAAAACGACCCAGGAATCAACTCCACTTTGCGCTCCACTCCCTCCACTCCCGCTCCCACAGGCTTACAGCTGGGGCTGCTTCCCCGTCCCTGAGTCAATATTTTCTTTGTGACCAGAGACAGTGTTCCTTTAGGCAAGATTTAGGCACGACTGTGCAAGGTAGATCACGGACTGGAAACACAGACGAGGGAAACAGGATTCTCCCCGCCAGAACTCCACAAGCCCAGGTATGGCTCTCCCTTTCCTGCAGAGCAGCACCAGGTAAATGAGGCTCTCCTGTGCAGGCTTCTGCAGGCCCATCCACTCTAGGTCTTCCTGTAAAATAATCACCCAAGGTACTCTGGTCACTTCCCTGAGTACCTCCCAGGATCACTCCCCTAAGATGTACAGCCTGGAAGCACCTGCACTGTGATAAGGAAAGCAGAAGCAAGGTACCGCCTGGACCTTCTGTCATTCCTGCCACCAGGGCTGGGGAGCAACACCCCCCTTAGAAGTAAAAGTGAAACAAACAATGGGTACCTAACCTCAACTCGACATTCAGGTAGCTCTGAAAAATGCAGACAAGAGTTTTTGAGGAAAATAAAGCTCCTTGAGGGCTGACTGGCAAAAAAGGGCACTGGAAAATTTATATTTAAAGCTTTATATTAACACAGGAGCTTAGGGCACTTAAAAGGAACAGATCATAAATATAGTTAACAAAGTCCCTATTCCTCATATAATTAAACCACAGAGGTCAAAAACTACCTTTAAGTCACTCATTTGGCCATACCATCTATATAATTACTGGGAATTTTTCATTTGCAGATATGAAAACACCTACCCAATAACCCTAGAGTATGGTAATCCAATCCTGTGTACTTTGTGGCAGTGGTTAGATGGAGGTATTAGAAGGGAGATACCACGAAAGAAGGAAAAGTGTTTATTGAGCATTTACCATACTTGCTAAGCACTCCCCATTTTACACTTGAGAAAACCAGGGCTCAGAGAGGTTAAGCAGCTTGCCCATATCAGTCAGTGAGTCAGAAGTGACTCCTAAGTGGTCCCTCTCTACCACACTGACTAGTACAACTGAGCTGTCAATTCTCCAGCACAGTGCCCTGGGAAGACACAGAAGCCACTTGTGCGTGTGTAAGAACAATGTACCTTGACTTGGGAATGGAGCCCAGTGGGAGCCAGGCAGAGTTAAAACATGATACAAGCAACTGTTATTAAGAAACATAAATTTCTGTGAAAATTCCAAATTAAATATAAATTAGGAGAGAATCCCCATAGTACAAGAGCAAATGAATTTCTCTAACAGACCTGCACCTACGATTAGAGATCATTAGCTTCTTCAATGCTGGGTGCAGGGCAAAGGCTCTTAGAACAGAGTCACAAATGATGAAGTTAGAAGGATCTTTTGAGTTCATCTCCCTCTTACTTTTTTCAAAAGAAAGAAACTGAGGCTAAAGAGGTCAAAAGACTCATTTAAAGCCGTAAAGAGAGTAGGTGACACAGCCGGACCAGAAGCTAAGTCTCCTATTTCCACTATCCCAACCTCAAACTGAATCAAAAACTTGGTAACAACATGGTAACAGGCAAACTGCATTACACTCAGACCAGCATCATTATCACCAGAAATTCCAGGAAAGATGTCAGAGGAGGTTGTCCTCCTGCTGTTATAAACCTTAGGGTTAGACAATAACTTTTTTTTATTTGGCTGCGCGGCATGAGGGATCTTAGTTCCCCGACCAGAGATCGAACCCACGCTCCCTGCATTGGAAGTGCGGAGTCTTAACCACTGGATCGCCAGGGAAGTCCCAGGAAGCTGCTATTTTAAATTAGGTGTTCAGGGAAGGCTCAATGAGAAGGTGATGTGAAGAACGTAAGGGGCAGGACTCCCTGGCAGTCCAGTGGTTAAGAATCCACCTGCCAGGGGCTTCCCTGGTGGCGCAGTGGTTAAGAATCTGCCTGCTAATGCAGAGGACACGGGTTCGAGCCCTGGTCTGGGAAGATCCCACGTGCCGCGGAGCAACTAAGCCCGTGAGCCACAACTACTGAGCTTGCGCGTCTGGAGCTTGTGCTCCGCAACGGGAGAGGCCACGACAGTGAGAGGCCCGCGCACCGCGATGAAGAGAGGCCCCCCGCTCGCCGCAACTGGAGAAAGCCCTCGCACAGAAACGAAGACCCAACACAGCCAAAAATAAATAAATAAATAAATAAATTAAAAAAAAAAAAAAAAAAAGAATCCACCTGCCAATGCAGGGGACACGGCTTCAATCCCTGGTCTGGGAAGATCCCACATGCTGCAGAGCAACTAAGCCCATGCGCCACAACTACTGGGCCTGTGCTCTAGAGCCCGCGAGCCGCAGCTACTGAGCCCACGTGCCTAGAGCCCGTGCTCTGCAACAAGAGAAGCCACCGCAATGAGAAGCCCACGCACTGCAATGAAGAGTAAGTAGCCCCCGCTCTCTGAAACTAGAGAAAGCCCATGTGCAGCAACGAAGACCCAGCATGACCAAAAATAAATAAATAAATTTTTAAAAAACTGTTTAAAAAAAAAAAAGAATGTAAGGGGCTGGGTGAAGCAGGGGTGTGGGGCAGAGACAACAGGAAACCAGGCTGGCCATACAGGGAAAGGCAGGAACAGTCTGTTCTAGAACAATCTCTAGGGCTCAGAGTCTGGAGACTTAGATTTCAATCAGAGAATCATAATTGAGGAGAACTTTACAGGTCATTTAGTACAACTACCCATCACATTATTAAACACCTTTATTACAACTCTCAGGTGACCATCTTGTCACTGTTCCTCACCTTAAGTGGGCATAATACTACTATACAGGGTGGCTGTGAAGATTGCATTAATAGAAGTAAAATTCTTAGAACTGTGCCAAGTCTATAGTAAACACCCAATAAATAAGAGCTATTATTGAGTGGTGACAGTAGTAGTAATTATCCTAATTTTACAGATAAGCAAAATGAGGCATTGGGAAGCTATATCACTTTTGTTAAGTTTTCAAAGTTTAAAGTGGTAGAGCCAGAATTTGAACTTTATTGTAGGTGCTAATTACTATATCCCACTGACTTCAAAAGCAAAAAAAAAAAAAAAAAAAAAGTGGTACTTGGACTTTAATCCCATAACCTCAAGTCACACAAATTAAGGATATTTACAAATGAAACTCAAACACAAGAAGAGGGAAATGATCTGTTGTTTCATGTCTTTAGAATGTTAGCTAGAAGGCTAACTAGGTATCTAGGAAGACCAGGAATAGTTGTATGGCTTTGTTAAGGAAAAAAAAAAAATCTATTAGTCCTAATTGGAAATCAGACCCTTCCCAAGAATAAGCTTTCTGATAACTGGACTGGTGCTTTCAATCTCATTTCTCACGTTACTCTTACTGATAAAGGTATTTAATGATTCCAAAGAAATTAACTTCCCCAAACAATCCAGAACATTAGCAGAGAAAAAAAATACATACAAAACCTACATCACAAACACTTAGAAAAAGCAGAGATGTGTTTATAACTGAAAAAGAGGCATAATACTGGAAGTGAAAACACAGTTAGCAGTTAACTGTGCCTACAGAAAAGAGGTGAATGTCTCTCTCCTCATTTATGAATTGTGAGCATAAATTAACAAGCCTAAATGTTCAAAAAGGGGAGGTGATTATATGTATACTATTTCAAACAGTGGTGTCTTCAAAATCAGTTCATAAACCACATTGAACGTCAGCCTCATTACTTCAGTCACATGGTGCTGCTGAGAATCTAGCACCTCCCACGAGCTGAACAACATCCTATGAGGTATTCACTCCACAAATATCTACTGACCAGTGTTCTAGGAGAGAAGAGTGGGGTGGTGAAAAAGACAAAGGCCCTGGGGCTTCCCTGGTGGCGCAGTGGTTGAGAATCTGCCTGCCAATGCAGGGGACACGGGTTCCAGCCCTGGTCTGGGAAGATCCCACATGCCGCGGAGCAACTGGGCCCGTGAGCCACAATTACTGAGCCTGCGCGTCTGGAGCCTGTGCTCCGCAAGAAGAGAGGCCACGATGGTGAGAGGCCCGCGCACCGTGATGAAGAGTGGCCTCCACTTGCCGCAACTAGAGAAAGCCCTCGCACAGAAACGAAGACCCAACACAGCCATTAAAAAAAAAAAAAAAAAAAGACAAAGGCCCTACTTTCACAGAGCTGACACTGTAGGCAGGTATTATGAAGAAGAAATTAAGGCTCAGGTCCCAGGTCTGGCAGACTCTAAAGCCTACACTGTATATTTCAACTGTATCATCTCTCACTGGCGAGTTAGAACTTCAAAAAGTCCACACCTAAGCATGCAGTCCTGACACCATTGCCTGGAACAACTTAGGGTTTCTCTCTGTTGGCAGTCCACTATCACCTTCTCAGTGAAGTGTTCCTCCCCCACTCCCAAGAGCAAAGATTGCTCGGTCAGGAGTTAACATACAGTGACCCGTATAAAATTCTTTTTCTCCCTCATTAGCTCCTAAACTCCCTCAGGGCAAGAACCATATCTCAGCCTCTTTGTAAGTCTAGAAGATGGTACCTAAGGTAGATATTCAATCAATGGCTGAGTGGAGTTCATGAGAGCAATTTCAATAGAGTCGAGGGGTGCGGGCCAGACTGCAATGAAATAAGGAGTAAACAGAAGAGAAGGGCATAGAGTTTGCTTTTTAAGGACAAATCTAGAAAGGAAACAGATGGGAAGTGACAGTAGTTTGAAGAAGAATTGTGGCCACAGGAAAGGTGGGTTTTTTTGTTTGTTTTTTTAAGAATGAGAAAGACTTGGGGCTTCCCTGGTGGCGCAGTGGTTAAGAATCTGCCTGCCAATGCAGGGGACACAGGTTCGAGCCCTGGTCTGGGAAGATCCCACATGCCGCGGAGCAACTAAGCCCGTGAGCAACAACTACTGAGCCTGCACGTCTGGAGCCTGTGCTCCGCAACAAGAGAGGCCGCGATAGTGAGAGGCCCGCGCACCGCGATGAAGAGTGGCCCCCGCTCGCCGCAACTGGAGAAAGCCCTCGCACAGAAACGAAGACCCAACACAGCCATAAATAAATAAATAAAAAATAAATAAATTAATTTTAAAAAAACCAACAACACTGAATCATACATTTAAAAAAAAAAAAAAAAAAAAAGAATGAGAAAGACTTGAACATATATGTTGGTAGGGTAGTACAGTGCAGTAGAAAGAGCGGGGATGTCAGAAGCAGAGACCTGAATTTGCATTCTGGCCCGGTCACTATGTCTGTGGACAAATCACTTAACCTCTGTACTTCAACTTACACACATATAAAATGACAATGATAAACCTGCACTTCACTGTGACGATTACAGCACTTGGCAAAGAGAAGAGATTCAGTAAGTGGTACCAATGATTATTACCATATGTGGAAGCCTGGACTCTGGTGTGCTAACCCCTCCCGCATAGTTTGTGCTTCAGTCCAGAATTCCTGTCTCATTCCTTGTGTAATATGTGACGGCAAAGAAACAAGACCCTTATTTCTCCTGTATGTGCCACCCTCTGTGCTATTCCACTTCCTTGTGACAGTCTGCATGAGCTCATGAATGGCTGCTGTGGAAAATTACTGATGTCACCAGCTGAGGAAGAGAGACAATCTGGAGAATAAGCAGATGAAACTGATGTTAAATTATCAAATGTACCAGATTTTGAGCTCCTGCCAAAGCGTTCATTGAGAACTAGGAAGAGAGAAACCAAAAACACAAACACACAGAACCTTGTTTAAGTTTCTAAGCCAAAAAGGTGTCCCCAGCATCCACTCTGGGCACTGAAAGACGGCGGTATGATAAGAGATGATTCCTGAGATCCTTTCTCAATATTTTACCCTGACATCAGGTTCATTTCTGTGAGGTACCTCACTGACTCTTCTGTCAACCTGACAAGTTCCCAAATTCACAAGATTAATATTTAAACAATTTTTGTTCACAGCCTTCTAAAGTTGATGCCATGGGTCGTGTTCAGCTGTTACCTATATCTGGTCAAGAAAAACACCTCACCCCGGCCCTCTCTCCCAGATCACACACCCCCATGCTTAAAAAGGGATACGAAGAGGGCTAAAGCCCAGGCTAATGTAACAATTAGTGATGAAAAGGCTACCGGCACCTGGGATTATTAAAAGACAGGAAAGATGTTGACTATTATTTAGAATCAATTACCAGCTAATCATGGAGAACAGAAATAAATATGTAAAACAAAGAAGATATAACTCCATCGTTTAGAGTTCAGAGAGAACTGGAAGATACAGAAAAGAGATGAAGAGGAAAAGGAGGAAATATATGTGTACCTACAAACTTAATCATAAACAATCACAAAAGCTACAAATAAACAAGTCGAAGTTGAAAATTCACTTTTTGTGAAACAGAGTCTGATTAGGAACCTGAATTTACCAAGAAAAAGGAAGAAGGGTAAAGAATATTCCAGACACTTCTAAATATCCCACCAAAGAGCAAGCAAAAAAGAGCCAGCAACCCACCACAAATTGCATATGCAGCACAAGCCTGGAAAATATGATAGTCATTCGTCACCAAAAAGAGACTTTAAATCACCTCTCCCCGCCGCCCCATATAAAAAGCATCTTGGATCAATCATTAAACCATGTATGAGAATAATTTTCAAAATTCCAATCCTAACCACACTGGCTGAGTCCTGGCTAGTACATGCCTCAATTTCTCCAGAGTTAAAAACCCATATTACAGTGTGTTCCGAGTCTGGTCAGAATCTGAGCCTGTGTTCTGACACCAGACTTGAATCTTTAACGTAAAGTTACAAGTCACACCTGAAGAAGACTTTGCTGCTGTAAACGTATCCGAGGCGGCCGTTTTTTCAAAAAACCCAAAAAACAAAAAAGGTCGCCGGCCTGAGGTGCGGCTTCTGTAAACTGCTCCCAGCCGCGGGAGGGGGCCGTATTCGGGCTCGAGTGCCCAGGGCACTTCAGCTCGGGCGCCAGGAGCCCCCCTTCCCGCTGGGCCGGCTGGGGGTCCCGCCCCGGGAGGCCGCCCCCCGCCCCGAGCACCGCCCGCGCCCCTCAGGCCTCGCGCCCGACCTCGAGAGCCCGGGCCTAGCCGGGACCCCCGCCCCGCGCGCCGCACGAGGGAGGGCCGGGCCGGCCGGCTACAGCGCCGCCTTGCTCCTCGGCCCGTCAGTCCGTGGGTCAGTCGGTCGGTCCACAGACCCTCACGTCCCCACCGGAGGGGCAGAGGTGGGCGCCGGGCCCCGCAAACCCAGCGAGTCTCGGCCAACCTCTCGCTCCGCACTCACCTGCCCCGCGGGGGACGTCCAGCTGCCCCGCGGCCGTGCGCCACCGCCACCACTGTGCCAAAGCTTGTCAGGCTGGAGGCTCGACCCCTATCGGCGTTCGGCGGCGTCACCGCGCACGCGCGCCGGGCCGAGCGGGCGGCCGAGGGGCATGCTGGGGGCTGTAGTCTTTCTGGTCCGTTGGCCGGGAGGTGTGGTGGGGTCTGCGCGCTTCTGGACCCCGCACACCAGCCTCCTTTCGGAGACTAGGCCGCGTCCTCCGGCGGGGGTGGGGGGGGGTCGAGGGTTACTGGGGGTGGAGGTGGAGAGGCGACCTTCGAAGCCCAATTTTGGCCTAGCGATGCCCACCTGGCCTCCCGTCTGCGCTGCATCCCTAGGAGTTAGGGGAATATGGGGTGGACCAGTGGTCAGGATGGGGGATAGACGCGGCAGGGCTCTTGGAAGGAGCGGCTTACCTGATATTCATTTTCTAAACATTTAAGTGCCTTCTTTACGGGTGTACAAACCAGTCCTAGACCGGCCTGATCCACTCTTACACAATTCACAAGCCTTGGAAGGAGCCGCAACTAGTAACAAATTGGTTGAGGTCCTACCCGAGAAATTCAATCTTCGGGCATAATGCAATGAGAGGGTGTAGTCAGAGGCCTGCATTTGAGTCTATCAACCACGCTAACATTTGGCTCACCCATAAAATGAGAATGTGAACTTGTGGTGGTTGTGAGAACTGGATGCTGTCTGAGAAAATGTTAAAGTGCAGTACAAATGAACAGTCCATGACGGTAGCAGGGCCCATCTCCATTTGATATCCAGGTCCCAGTGGACATCAGGCTCTAGTTTAAAAAAAAAAAAAAAAGCACTTGCCATGTTTTAGAAAGGTCACCAAAAGCTATAACAGGATTACAGGAATATTTTTCTAGAAACTTCACCCTACTCTGAAGAGATGTACCACAATTTCGTTTTAGAGCTGCTTATTAACCTGAGCTCGGGTTCCTAAGGGTGTTCCAAGGTGGGGATGATGCAGTGAATTAATGGGAACCACAGGTGAAGCCTACAAAACACACTAAGGCATTCTCAATCATGACCTCATTGTATTATGCTCACTTTACAAAGCACTTTCATGTTATTCACAAACACTCCTGTGGCAAAAGCAGGGCAAATTTTATCATTAGAATTTTGCAGAGAACTTGGCCAAAATATCAATAATGGGAACTAATAGTGGTTGAAGGACTGCAGATACAGAGGGTCAACTCTAAAGTTATATGTGGATTTTCAACCACACAGAGGTCAGTGCCTCTAACCCCCACATTGTTCAAGGATCAACTGTCCTTGGCCTGTACTCTCACAACTAGCACTATCCTAGTTACAACTTTATAAAGCCATGGCAGAGGTGTAACACTGTCCCATAGTTTTAAACTTCTCAGTGCCCTAGAGCCATGTCAGTGGAAGGCTCCATCATTTGTGGATGGAAACTTGACCCGAAGCATTCATGGCTCCAGTCTCCCTCTCAACCTCATCTGTGGCCACTTGACATCACTATTTGATAGGAGCTTGTTATTTCCTAGGAAACTCCTGTGGGGATTGAGGACAAGGGGGCGGTCTGCAGTAGCTCCCAAGTATCCCTTGGAGCCCCTCCTTCCACTCCAGCTTGGACTGGGATGTTACCTAGACACAGTTTCTGGCCCACTGTAGATAAGGAAGGCCCAATATCACCACAAATATGAACTTTCAGTACAAAATAAAGCATCAGAATCTGAAAGGGCAGATCTAACATGGCTTTTCTAAGGCCAAAGGATCTTGTTATATGAGAAGAGGGCCTCCTGTTTTGTGCCACCCAAAAACTCATTTCTTTTTCATTTGACCTTTTGTCCAAGTGGTCACCTACAGATCACCTCATCCTCTGAAGTGCTCAAGTTGAAATCTGGGTCAGAAACCCAAATCAGTTTCTTCCTGAGTTTGGACTTTTCGTGAAGGCAAATTAACACCCATACTCACCTCTTAAACTATTTCCCCTGGCAGAAATTTGGCCTTTAAGAATCTGTCTGTACAGTACACAGCACTTAATGAGGTAAAGATAAGGTTGCACAAGATCCAGAATTGAAAAACCTAATTCTGCTTTTACTTTTAGTTACGTTCAGAATTAGCTAAATTCATGAGCTAAAGTTTGTGTCCATCAGACCACATCTCTAATAAAGAACATACCTTATAAGTAATATATGTGAATTCCAGTATTTTTCATCTTTTTTGTGTGTTTGTGTCTGCGTTGCACGGCTTGCGGGATTTTAGTTCCCCAACCAGGGATTGAACCTGGACCCTTGGCAGTGAAAGCATGAAGTCCTAACCACTGGACCGCCAGGGAATTATGAATTCCAGTATTTTTAAAATGTTATCATGACTAAATATAATGTCTGGGCTTCCCTAGTGGCACAGTGGTTAAGAACCTGCCTGCCAATGCAGGGGACACGTGTTTGAGCCCTGGTCCGGGAAGATCCCACATGCCGTGGAGCAACTAAGCCCGTGAGCCACAACTACTGAGCCTGCACTCTAGAGCCTGTGAGCCACAACTACTGAGCCCACGCGTCATAACTACTGAAGCCCGCACACCTAGAGCCCGTGCTCTGCAACAAGAGAAGCCACCACAACAAGAAGCCCGCACACCGCCACCAAGAGTACCCCCGCTCACCGTAACTAGAGGAAGCCTGCGCACAGCAACAAAGACCCAATGCAGCCAAAAATAAATAAATAAAATAAATAAATTTATTAATAAATAAATAAAACGTCTGTTCCAGGTGGAATCCTGGAACAGAAAAAGGTCATTAGCTAAAAACTAAGGACTCAATTTAATAATGTAATCAAAATTGGTTCATTAACTGTGAAATGGTACATCAGATATTAATAATAAGGGCAACCAAGTATGGTGTATATGGAAACTCTCTGTACTATATATGCAATTTTTCTGTAAATCTAAAACTTTTCTAAAATTTAAATAAAAATTGCATTCAAAACTTGAAAAAATGCACAGAAGCAAAAAGAAAATATAAAACACCTATGAATAAATCTAATTAAGGAGGTAAAAGACCTGTACTCACAAAACTATGACTCTGATGAAAGAAACTGAAGACGACACGAACAGATGGAAAGATACAGTGTGTTCATGGATTAGAAGAATTAATATTGTTAAAATGACCAAACTATACCCAAGGGAATTAACACATTCAATGCAATCCCTATCAAAATATCAATGACATTTTTCACAGAACTAGAACAAATAATTCTAAAATTTGTATGGAAACACAAAAGGTCCCAAATAGCCAAAACAATCTTGAGAAAGAACTAAGTTGGAGGTGTATGCCCTGATTTCAAACTATACTACAAAGCTACAGTCATCAGAACAGTATAGTACTGACACAAAAACAGAACCATAGTCAATGGAACAGAATAGAGAGCCCAGAAATGAACCCACACTTATATGGACAATTAATCCATGACAAAGGAGGCAAGAATATACAATGGGGAAAAGACAGCTTTTTCAATAAATGGTGTCGGGAAAACTGGATAGCTACATGCAAAAGAATTAATAATGAGCATTGGCAAAGATGTGGAGAAAAGGGAACCCTTGTGTACTGTTAGTGGGAATGTTAATTGGTGCAGCAATTATAGAAAACAGTATGGAGTTTCCTCAAAAATTAAAAATAGAACTACCATATGATCCAGCAATTCCACTCCTAATTAGAAAAGATATGTGCACCCCTATGTTCATTGCAGCATTGTTTACAATAGCCAAGATATAGGAGCAATATCTTGTCCCATCAATAGATGAATGGATAGAGATGATGTGGTATACAAGGGGGGAAAGGAGGGGGTGGGATGAATTGGGAGATTGGGATTGACATATATACACTAATATGTATAAAACAGATAACTAATGAGAACCTGCTGTATAGCACAGGGAACTCCACTTCGCTGTACAGTAGAAACTAACACAACATTGTAAAACAATTATACCCCTATTTAAAAAAAAAAAAAAAGATGATGTGCTGTATAAACGATGGAATATTACTCAGAATGAAATCTTGCCATTTCCAACAACATGGATGGACCTAGAGGACATTATGCTAAGTTAAATAAGTCAACAGACAAATACTGTATGGTTTCACTTATATTTGGAATCTAAAAACAAAAGAATAAAACATAACAATAGAAACAGAATCACAGAGAACAAACAGGTGCTTGCCAGAGGGGAGGGCGTCGGGAGAGGGAAGAAATAAGTGAGGAAAGTTACGTGGTACACACTTCCAGTTGCAAAATAAGTGAGTCACAGGTATGAAGTGTACAGTGTGGGGTATATAGTTAATAAATATGTAATATCTTTTTATGGTGATATATCATAACTAGATTTATGGTGATCACTTTGAAATGCATAAAAATACCAAATCACTACGTTGTATAACAGGAACTAACATAGTGTTGTAGGTCAATCATAATTCAAAAACAAGCAAACTCATAGAAAAAGAGATCAGATTTGTGGTTACCAGAAGTGGGGAGTAGGGGCAAGGGGAACTGGATGAAGGCAGTCAAAAGGTACAAACTTCCACTTACAGAATAAAGAAGTACTAGGGATGGAATGTACAACATGATAAACATAATGAATGCTGCTGTATGTTATATATGAAAATTGTTAGGAGAGTAAATCCTAAGAGTTCTCATCACAAGGAAAAAATTTTTAATTAAAAAATTAAACTTTAATTTTGTATATCTTTACTAAGCTTACTGTGATAATCATTTCATGATATATGTAAGTCAAATCATTATGCTGTACACCTTAAATTTACACAGTGCTGTATGTCAATTATACCTCAATAAAACTAGAAGAAAAAAATCATCTTAAACTCATTATCCAAGAAACCACACTATTTCACTATATAGCTTTCCAGCCTTTTTTTTTTTTTTTTTTAAACTTTTTACTATTAATTTTTTATGTTGATTCATTCCCAATTCTCTGGTTGGTTCAAGTTCAGGATGCACTCACCCATGGTAGGCAGACCAATCCAACAGTAGTGTCCTCAAGTCTCAGCCTGCTCCCTGACTAACCAGCAAGAAGAGAGGAAGGTTGGCGAACACTCCTGAGCTCGGAAAGGAAAATGAAGTTTTCTGAATACTTTCTTCATGTCAGACCCTGGATTTACATACTGTTCTGGAGACAACTATCCTCTGTGCTTCCACTGAAGGATATCTGGCTCTCCTGGTTATTGTATGAAATCTACCATCAGCCAGGGAAAGAGAGCAGTAAGTGCCCAGGTGTCTGACTGCCGCTGAACAGAAGACAGTGGTCCCACAGTCTGCCAAGACCCTGATTTCTGGATGATTCAGATCCTGGGGCTTGCATCATTGGTTAACTGAATTCAGTCTAATCTTTGCGATGCCATGAGCGTTCTCTCTTCTCAGGAACCTGAAGCCCACCCAAATGCCTTTAATTAAAATGTTAAAATAACAAAATTGCACTTAAGAGTATATCACAACACAGCCACTATGGAGAATAGTATGGAGGTTCCTTAAAAAACTAAAAATGGAACTACCATATGACCCAGCAATCCCACTACTGGGCATATACTCTGAGAAAACCATAATTCAAAAAGAGTCATGTACCACAATGTTCATTGCAGCACTATTTACAATAGCCAGGACATGGAAGCAACGTAAGTGGCCATAGACAGATGAATGGATAAAGAAGATGTGGCACATATATGCAATGGAATACTACTCAGCCATAAAAAGAAACGAAATTGAGTTATCTGTAGTGAGGTGGATGGACCTAGAGTCTGTCATACAGAGTGAAGTGAGTCAGAAAGAGAAAAACAAATACCATGTGCTAACACATATGTATGGAATCTTAAAAAAAAAAATGGTTCTGATGAACCTAGGGGCAGGACAGGAATAAAGATGCAGACGTAGAGAATGGACTTGAGGACACGGGGAAGGGTAAGGGTAAGCTGGGACAAAGTGAGAGAGTAACATTGACATATGTACACTACCAAATGTAAAATAGGTAGCTAGTGGGAAGCAGCTGCATAGCACAGGGAGATCAGCTTGGTGCTTTGTGACCACCTAGAGGCGTGGGATAGGGAGGGTGGGAGGGAGACGCAAGAGGGAGGAGATATGGGGATATACATATGCATATAGCTGATTCACTTTGTTATAAAGCAGAAACTAACACACCATTGTAAAGCAATTATACTCCAATAAAGATGTTTAAAAAAAGAGTATATCACAAGTATATAAATATAAAACCAAGAGAATGGAAGAGGAAAGAAGACACACAAACCCACCCCTCAAATAGCCTAGGAAGAAAAACCAGCCAAACCACCAATCACTAGAGATCAGAATTGTCAGAACAAGACTGTCATCTATTTATTTTCTATGAGGAAATTTATTAACTAAAATCCACAGTATCCGATATCCCCAGTGTGTCTGGTATGTTATAGAAGCTCTCAGATTACGATGCACTGATAGTAGCTGCTTCCTCTCCAGAGACCTGTACTAGAGAAGGAAGTAGACAGCATGTCTGAACAGCGCCCAATGATTAATTCCTTGCGCGAGACCTAGTAGTTTCAAACATCCCTTCCAGATGCTCACAAGAGAGGACTAACAGTAATCAAACTGTTCCTGGAAAAATTGAAATATCACGTGGCTCCGGGTGGTCCATGCCTGCTTGCCACCCTGAACTGTACTTAGAATTTGGCTTTAAGGATCACCTCCTATTCTTCCCTACAGGTTGAGTTCTTCAGTTGGGCTGCCTTCGACTTGATACAACTGGGGCCGATTCAGCCTCTTCTCCCTCACGACACTCCCACTCCTGACAACTAGGTGACCCGAGGGTGGAGGTGTGGGGAGAGAGGCACTAGCTCAGAGCAGTTCTGATGTCCCTGCTTCACTCTCAACCATGGCTATGGACGGTCTCAGCTGTGTCACTCTTCCTCCTCACAACAGTATTTGAAGCAATGGCAAGTTTTCTCTTACAAGACAGGAGCCCTAACACTCCTTCACCACTCCTCATGTGACAAGGGCTTCCTTGGAGGCTGGCTCTCCAGTTTATCTGCTCCTCAGACTGGGTGTCCAAAATAGAACATAAGGCCACGGGTCTGGAACAGGGTGCCGTTTCCGGACACTACACTACCATTAACACGACCTAAAACTGTCTTAGCTCACTGGCAACCACTCCTGGTTCATACTGAGTTTAAGGTTAACTTATTTACATTTTCCTTAATTTTGTCTTCATTTTGGCCACATCGTTTCAATCTATTTTGGTTAGGTGAAATCTTAAGTTATTTTACCAAATAAACATATTGGTTAATTGTCCTAGTTCTGTGTCACCTGCAAATCTGAGAAATAAGCTTTCTTCCTTTTCATCTATGCTGAAGAAATATGCAGAATGAGGCAGGGCTAGGGATAGAAGCCTATGTCATGACACGAGTGCTCTCCTTCCGGGTATCCACCCGGAGAGTGTATCCACTCTCGCTCACCTTTGGCTGCAGCTGGTTCACTCAGCTATCAGGACCAGAGATGGTCAAATGCCTTGATGAGATCAGTATACCCAGTTAGCATTTCCTTGATATACAAGCCTTATCCAAAGATCAAGTGAAGTTGGGCACAACTTCAGCTAAGCCTGATGATCACATCAGTTTTCTTTGAGAATTTACCATACCTCTAAATTTCATTACTTATTCTCATCAGATACAACTGAAATGCAGGTATCCAGCTATAACGAATCACTGAATCCAGATTATTTTGCTAGGCCTAGATCAAATTCACTTCCAGAAGAGAGGGCCAGGAATTTGTTCCCCATCTTGCAATCGCAATCAAGGGAACGTGTAAAAAGGACTAGACTAGCTGGAAAATATGCCTTGAAAGAGCAGAGTGAAGACTATAAGCTACATTTATTATGAAAATTCGTGTTGCCGTGAAAAACAAGAGTCCAACCACAGTGCAATTTATTTCTGCGTTGCAAACTTGAGAAATGTGAAAGCACCATGGAAAGAAAAGTGCTGTATTAATTTACGGTAACAACTCTTCTTTTTTTTTTTAAAGTTTTTTTATTTATTTCATTTATTTTTGGCTGTGTCGGGTCTAAGTTGCAGCACACGGGATCCTCATCGAGGCATATAGGATCTTTCGTTGTGGCTCATGGGCTTCCCTCTAGTTGTGGCGTGTGGGTTTTCTCTTCTCTAGTTGTGACACACAGGCTCCAGGGTGCATGGGCTCTGTAGTTTGTGGCACTTGGGCTCTAGTTGAGGCGCGTGAGCTCGAGGGCTTAGGTGCCCCCGCAGCATGTGGGATCTTAGTTCCCTGACCAGGGATTGAACCCGCGTCCCCTGCAGTGTAAGGTGGATTCTTTACCACTGGACCACCAGGGAAGTCCCTACGGTAACAATTCTTGAGATAAAATAAGGCACTAGAGTAACAGTTTTTACGACTCGGCAAAAAAAGTTAACACAGCCAACAATGGATTTTTGTTTAATTCTCTTCTAACTCTACAGACGTAATTCTGCCTTCACCTTCATTACACTTTCATATGGTCTTAACAGGGGATGTACCTCCTCTTCTAAGAATCTCCGTACCTGCCAAAGAAGAAAGCAAATGCAAGATAAAAGAACACGTTAAGTTTTGAGAATCCTTTTTTCAATGTCAATTCATAACACTGAGACCTTATTGATAAACCTTTATGCCACCACTGAGCTTCTATTTTTCTCAACTCCCTGCCAGAAATCTCTCCCTAGACACAGGCAGCTCACCCCATCAGGCCCACCAGGCCGCCCCTCC
This sequence comes from Balaenoptera acutorostrata, assembly GCF_949987535.1. Taxonomy (NCBI): domain Eukaryota; kingdom Metazoa; phylum Chordata; class Mammalia; order Artiodactyla; family Balaenopteridae; genus Balaenoptera; species Balaenoptera acutorostrata. The sequence goes on from NC_080074.1 coordinate 8,666,382, forward strand.
CCACAAACCAGCCTGGCTGTGTCCTTTCAGTTGGTCTCACCATTCTCCACCCATTACCCAAGCTAAAATCATCACTGCTTCTTCCCTCCTCCCCATTCGACCAGCTTCCAAGTGACTAACATCTTAAACAGCCCTCGAATCTGTGCCCCGTGTGCACGTACCCTGGCCTTGGCTCAAAGCCCTCGTCACCGACTGCTTACCCACTGCAGCAGCCACCTTATTGGCCTCCCGACCTCCAGTTTAAGTCCTTCAAATCCAATACACCAGAGTGACTTGAATATAAATGATTAGCTCCCGTCTGTCTTCTACTTTAAATCCTAACTGCTTCCAGGGCACCAGATAATCTGGCAACTCTCTCTTATGCTGGACGTCCATGCATCTGCCATCTCCTCTCACCCTGGTGTTCCCTACAGGTAACTCCTGCCTGTCCGTAAGATTCAGCTCAGATGTCATGTCTTCCAAGAAGTCTTTCCTAACTTCTTCTGATCTAGGGTTGTCTCCTTTGTGATCCCCAAAAAGATGTGCTTCCCTCAATTCTTGCATGTACAGCTTGGTATTCTAAGCCTTCACCATTAAGTTTTGAGCTCCCTGAAGATAAGGATTATCTAATTCATCTTTAAAGCACCAGAATTAAACACAGCACCCAAACACAATCTGAGCACCTAGTCTGTACTCAATAATGTTTTTTTTTTTTTTTTAACTTTGGGTTTATTTATTTATTTATGGCTGTGTTGGGTCTTCGTTTCTGTGCGAGGGCTTTCTCTAGTTGCGGCAAGTGGGGGCCACTCTTCATCGCGGTGCGAGGGCCTCTCACTATCGTGGCCTCTCTTGTTGCGGAGCACAGGCTCCAGACGCGCAGGCTCAGTAGTTGTGGCTCACGGGCCTAGTTGCTCCGCGGCATGTGGGATCTTCCCAGACCAAGGCTCGAACCCGTGTCCCCAGCATTGGCAGGCAGATTCTCAACCGCTGCGCCACCAGGGAAGCCCTCGATAATGTTTTTGAATTAACCCGTAGTCTCCAAAAGGCCAAGAGGAAAAGTGACAAACATTTACTGAATACTTACTATGCACCAAGCTAGGCCTTTCAGTCCACACTCCAAGATATGTATCTCTATCCTATCGGCCAGTAAAAGTAGAAAGTCAAGACTGAACCCAAATCTACCTAACAGTAAAACCCAATCTTTGTCCATTACACCACGGCTCCAGACCAAAAGAGAATTCAGAGAAATCCACTGGGAGAAACACTTAAGGCAGCTCAAAACAACCAAATCTTTAAATTTTAGCCAGCAACCTACTCTGAATTCTTTCTAACTAGCCCCATTCTCAGCATACCTCCCATGAAGCAGAAACATTATATTAATAGATAATATTCCAGGCTCTGCAGCCCAGCAGTGTAAAAAGAGGGCACTTGGGGAAGACTGCAGCACCACAGAAGTGTTCTGATGTTTACCTGCTGGGATGCACGACCGGTGAAAGAAGAAGGATCCAGTAAATGGTCCAACTGGGAGTGAATGGGACTGAAGTAGGCATCAGCCTGGATACGCTCTATGAGGTCATTTTCACCCCCTTCCTGCTTGACCACAGCAGCTGCCTGATGGGAGAGCACTCTGATTTTCTCATGGCAATCCTGGGAAGACAAGGAGTATGGTTGGCTTACTAGTAACAGGCATTTGAGGGCCCATGCTGTATGGCAGCTGGAGCAAAGGCCTCCTCCAAAGCTTCATGAACCATCTGCCCTTACATCCTGCCCACTTCCCAGCATTTCCTATGGAAATTCAGACCTAATTTCTTCACTGAAAGAGGACCTTTTCTACAAGTGATTAAGCAATTCACTTTTTAATAAACTGAGGTCACCACCATCACCCTCCAAAGATAGGCCTGTTCTACGGCAGCATATGGTCACTGTTCTGTACCAATACCATGACCGAAGGTAATAACAGAGACATCTTCGTGCATCCTTCTTTGGGGAGGAGAAAGCAGGACTAAAGGTGTACTTTGTTTACCCAGGAGCATGAGGGGTTACAAACCTGGCGGTTACCCCCAGCTTTCACCATGGCCATAATGATGTTCTCTGTGGCCATGAAAGGCAGCTCTTGCCGAATGCGCCGCTCAATTACCTGTACGAATGAAGCACCAAGAAGGATGCCTCAGGTTACAAAGTCATATGCACAGTAGGACATCAACTATGACCAAAAAGATACACAGCAGGGACATGAACTACCGTATCTATGAAGAAAGAGGGTAGAATGGATTGTCTTATGCTACACTGTATTTTTAAGTTTTCTCATAATCCAGAGTATTATTTTGATTTAAAAAAGGAATACTGACTTGAGTAAACTTTTAAAAGTTGCTTCATCAGAATGATTCCTAAAACCTCAAGTCTGCTCAATTTCAGTGCCTGACTTCAGGAGCCAAGCACAGCATGGCAACAAACCCACCTGCCTCAGGTACTCACAAACAGACCAACGGAGAAGTCTACTCTGCCAGTCACAGCAGAGCTGATGACTCAGGCCGGTGGACAATTTTAAGCCAATTCGAAGCACTTCTTTTTCCCTCTTCTATAAACATGTCTATGAATCCCCCAGACCTAGTTCCCTAGAGCTTATGTCACAACATGAAGAGTGAGCTCTGCTTGGGAAGAGCTCCAACTGGACCAGAATCCAGCTTCTCCAACACGCTCACTCCAGAGCAGTAGGCCACCCGCCCCGCCCCATTCCCACCCCGCCCTCATACTGTGCTTTTTAACGGAGGCCGCTTACTCTGGGGTACACCACCAAGCCTTCAGAAATGTTCTGCAGCGTATTCAGTATCGTATCTGCAGTGAGAAATGCCTCGGCCAAACACATTCGTCTAGAAAACAAACAGCCAATTCAGTTATCGCTTCAAGCAAATAACGATTTCCATGAAATGGAGGGTGTGTCCCAAGAAGCTGCCCTACTGACTTCTCATGCCAGATGTGCTACTTGGACAATTTCCTTCAACTACCCCAATATCCTAATGACCCTCAAATCTATCACCTCTTGACTAAGACCACTTGCCCAAGCGCCAGACCATATACCCATTTGGAGAGCTCCACCTGGTTGACGTGTAGGTTCCCCAAACCCAGAACTGAATTCAGCCGCTTTTCCACTGTCTCCTGCTCCCCACCTCACCCCGCTCCTCCTCTCCCTGTAGCTCCTGACTCAGGAAATTGCACCAGCACCCCATCACCATCTTAACACTCACTCCAGTCAACCGCCAAGGCCAGCCCACCTGACATCGATTTTATAGCCACATCCTCTCCAGTTACATGGCCACTGTGCCAGTGTGTACTCGGATTTTTTTTTTTTTTAAAGATTTTTATTTCATGTGGACCGTTTTTAAAGTCTTTACTGAAGACTTTAGAGTCTTCGTTACAATATTGCTTCTGTTTTGTTTTGGTGTTTTGGCCGTGAGGCATGTGGGATCTTAGCTGCCAGACCAGGGATCAAACCCGCACACCTTGCATTGGAAGGTGAAGTTTTAACCACTGGACCACCAGGGAAGAACCTGGATTCGTTTTTTTTTTTTTTTAATAAATAAATAAATAAATAAATTTATTTATTTATTTATTTATGGCTGAGTTGGGTCTTTGTTGCTGTGCGCGGGCTTTCTCTAGTTGCAGCGAGCAGGGGCTACTCTTTGTTGCGGTGTGCGGGCTTCTCATTGCATTGGTTTCTCTTGTTGTGGAGCACAGGCTCTAGGTGTGCGGGTTTCAGCAGTTGTGGCTCGTGGGCTCTAGAGCACAGCCTCCATAGTTGTGGCTCACGGGCTTAGTTGCTCCACAGCATGTGGGATTTTCCTTGACCAGGGCTCAAACCCGTGTCCCCTGCATTGGCAGGTGGATTCTTAACCACTGCGCCACCAGGGAAGCCCCTGGACTTGGATTTTTTTTTTTTTTTTTTTTTTTTATTGATTGATTGATTGCTATGTTGGGTCTTCGTTTCTGTGCTAGGGCCTTCTCTAGTTGCGGCAAGCGGGGGCCACTCTTCATCGCGGTGCGCGGGCCTCTCACCCTCGCGGCCTCTCTTGTTGCGGAGCACAGGCTCCAGACGCGCAGGCTCAGTAGTTGTGGCTCACGGGTCTAGTTGCTCCGCGGCATGTGGGATCTTCCCAGACCAGGGCACGAACCCGTGTCCCCTGCATTAACAGGCAGATTCTCAACCACCGCGCTACCAGGGAAGCCCCTGGACTTGGATTTTTAAAGTAGCCTCCTAACTTGTTCTGATCAGCTCCCTGTCCCCTTACAACTGATTCTCCAAATTGGTGCAGGGTATTTTAGTGTGCACATCTGATTAGGTCACAGCCTGCTAAAAAACTGTCAATGGCTGACTTCCGAACGAGTTCACACGTTTTATTCCCATAAACCCTGGATTATGCACACACCCCAGAGACCTAGCTTTTTTTTTTTTTTTTTTTTTTTTTTTAGAGAGACCTAGCTTTGACTCTGATCATTTCCTCTCAAGAAATTCCAGCAGAATACAAGCAAACTAGAGTAATGAATCTGCTTTTGAATATTAATAAGTATATACACAAAGCAGAAAATCACGTGCATGCTGGTACCTTATTAGTAACTACAAATTACTCCTGACCCATCTCATAACTAATTAAGATGTTGCTGTGTCAAGACACCACACATGACATCCCCCTGCCTTCAGAACAGTATCTCTGGGACTCCCCTAGAGGTCCAGCAGTTAGGACTTCACCTTCAATGCGGGGGGTGCAGGTTCCATCCCCGGTGGGGGGGCTGGGATCCCACATTCCTCACGGCCAAAAATAAACCCACAAAAAACATAAAAGAAAAACAGAAGCAATATTGTAACAAGTTCAATAAAGACTTAAAAAAAAAAAAAAGAAAGAGCAACATCTAAACTCCTTTTCAGGGCCTAGAAGGCCCTTCATAAACTGGCTATTACCCAAGAGCATGTCCGACCTCATCTCTTGCCACAGACTTCACTCTCCAGGGCTACCCGACTATTAGTAACTCCCCCAACTGTTTTTTCTCCTGCTCTGTGCCTTTATACGTGCTCCCAATCTCGTCTCAAATGTTAAAAAATGCCTAGATTTCTTAAGTCTAAAGCATCACCTCTGTGAAGCTTCCCTCAACTCCTCCACCACCCCTCCCTCCGCTTTGCCCCCACAAGGATTACTCTGTATATATTTTGATTCTAACACGTATCACACTGTTCCTTCTACGTTCTTGCCTCCCTATTAGACTCCAGGCTCCTCAGGGACAAGGAGGGAATACAGAGATGCTCATAAAGTCCTGCTGCTTCCAGGCCCCTCTTGGTCCTCCCACAACTTGCTGTACGCGACACCCCCGTTTCACTGACCGGTTGGCACTATCATCCAGTGTGCGTTCAAACCACTGCACAGATGCTGTCTGCAGCGGGTCCATGACAAGGGTCATTAGGTGACGGGCCAGGCTGCAGCACCGCTCTGAGCGCATAGGGTTCCGCTTGTACGGCATTGCACTTGAGCCTGTCCGTGTAAAGGAGAAGAAGCAAAGGCAGGAAGACCTCAGGGGACAGCGGGCAGCCGAGCACGCTCCTGGCAGAACTGTTCACACACGCCCGCGAACCTCCTGGCATCTCGCGGTGCTCCCGGGCCTCCACACAACACTCACCAATCTGCTGTTTTTCAAAGGGTTCCTCCAGCTCCTTGAGGCTTGCCAGGAGTCGTATGTCAGTACAAATCTGGGGAAAAGCAGGGCCACAGGCATCACCCACACTCTTAGCATGTGGGGTCTCGGGCAGGGACTGGACGGATGGAGGAGGTGAGCTCTTCGGGAGCCCGCCGAGCTGAAGGTCAGCATGTCCTCCCCGAGGGAGACTCCTCTCAGCTCCTGAAGAGCTGGCATTCGGGGAGCACGGGCATGTTCTGGTGAAACACTGCGTAGGATTATCACGGACAGACAACGGCAAGATGAACTTAATGAGAACACGGAAACTAGTCCTTCCTTTTAACACACCTTAACTTAAGAGGCTTCACTGACAGGCCCCAAATTGCTGTGAGTGATATCTGACATCTCTCAAAAGCCACAATGAAGTCGAAGTGAGGCTGGGCGGGTCTGTCTGTGGCGTCCAACACTCCCACTGCTACCACCACTCACCTTGTGCACTGATGCCCCCAAGCCGGCCAGCGCGGACAGCACCTCAATATCTACTTTTCGCGTATAGGTCTGCCCTGTGATGATGAAAGCCCTAGGAATGAATAGAAAAGAGCCTCACGTGAAAATATTCCAAAATGTGACTGTGTCAAACAAATGAGCAAGAACAGACTGAGCGAAAGCTTGGCGCCACTGGAGCGCTAAGTCACACTGAGCCCAGGACCTCGCTGATACATGGCTCCAGGAACACACTGCTCTTCCACCCTTGTTACTGACACCCAGACAGCCGCCCTGACCCGAGCAGGAAACTCGGTCCAGCGAGCCCCTGTCCTGCTGCAGTCCAATGAAGCGCCTGGAACAAGGAGCCATGGGGGAGCCTGTAGCCCTCGATGCCAATAGCCAGACTGAGACCAACCCATCGGAGGTCCTCAGTAAAAAGCAAAACAGCAACAACACGGGTAAGGCTATTCTACTGAACTCAGAACTAAATAGCTTCCTTTTTCCTTATAAATTATAAGAAATATAATAGAATCCAGACTGTAAGAATAAAAACCCAGGCTAGAGATGGAAGGAAATGGGTGGAAGGACAGAGAAAGAAAAAAAAAAAACAAAAAAAAAATTTAAGGTCAAATCTAGAGGAATACTATCTTTCATTACTTAACAAGGAGGCCAACACTTTTCCCACTTACCTACCTCTTAAATCCTGCCTTTTCTGTCACCATCTTGTCAAGCTGCTCTACCTTGGAAAGAAAAGACATCCCTATAGAAATTCAGGTGTGTCTAGCATGAGAACATCTTGACAAGTCACCTGCCCAGGTTTTGGCCTTCACTACCTGCTTCCAGTCCAGACTCCACCCATTCCAGGTTCAATCGCTCCTACCATCCTGGAGGTCAGCTTTGTGTCTGGTGCTCCTGCAGTTGAGTTTGTATCACCCAGGTCACTTTCAGAATACCTTTTGGTCATCTCCCTCGAAGAGCTGCAGGAAGCTGGCCTGGGTGCCAGTGGTGCCCTTCACTCCTCGGAAGCGTAGGTCATCTTGGACACGCTTCAAGTTCTGGAGATCCATGCAAAGATCTTGAATCCAAAGACAGCAACGTTTCCCAACTGTGGTCAGCTGAGCAGGCCTGAAAACAACCCAAAGAGAACACAGAGAGGTCTCAAACCAGTGACTTATTTCATAAAACCTTCATTGCTTCTTCTAATAATCACTGCTACCTCTGGGAAGGGTAAGAATTAAAGTAAGAGACAGAGAAACCAGTGAAGACAAAACAAGAGCTAAAAAGTTTAAGCAAATAAGTTAAGCAAATTCAATGTCATTTATAAATATTCAAAGGTTACAAAACTAAAGGGCTACTAGCATAGTTCTTTCTTCACCATCAAGAGGCACTATAAGGGCAGAGACAATGTCTGTTTTGTTTGTCCCCAGGCCTTGGCAAGAAATATACACGTAACAAACATTTGCCAAGCATCTAATGTGTTCTTGGTATTGGAAATACAACAAAGAACAAAACAGACAAGTGGAGCTCATATTGTCATGTAAACAAGTAAACAAACAAGATAATTGTTCATTTTTAAAATGCTATCAAAAAATAAAACAAGGATGACGATACTGGAGATTGTGACTCTAGACTGACAGTAAAGAAAGGGCTCTGTAAAGAGTCCAGATCTGATGAAGAGGGACTTCCCTGGTGGCGCAGTGGTTAAGACTCCGCCTGCCAATGCAGGGGACATGGGTTCGAGCCCTGGTCCGGGAGGATCCCACATGCCACGGAGCAACAAAGCCTGTGTGCCACAACTACCGAGGCTGGGCTCTAGAGCTCATGAGCCACAACTGCTGAGCCCATGCACTGCAACTACTGAAGCCTGCAGGCCTACAGCCTGTGCTCCACAGAGAGAGAAGCCACCGCAATGAGAAGCCCACGCATCGCAATAGAGTAGCCCCGGGCTTCCCTGGTGGCGCAGTGGTTAAGAATCCGCCTGCCAATGCGGGGGACACGGGTTCGAGCCCTGGTCTGGGAAGATCCCACATGCCGCGGAGCGACTGGGCCCGTGAGCCACAATTACTGAGCATGCGCGTCTGGAGCCTGCGCTCCGCAACAAGAGAGGCCGCGATGGTGAGAGGCCCGCGCACCGCGATGAAGACTGGCCCCCGCTTGCCACAACTAGAGAAAGCCCTTGCACAGAAACGACGACCCAGCACAGCCATAAATAAATAAATTAATTAAAAAAAAAAAAAAAAAAAAGAGTAGCCCCTGCTTGCTGCAACTAGAGAAAGCCCGCATACAGCAACAAAGACCCAACACAGCCAAAAATAAATAAAATAAAATAAATAAATTTAAAAAAAAAAGATCCAATGAAGAGCCAGTCAAACTGTGGAGAATAACCCCAAAACACACACAACCAGAGGACTCTAACATAATAGCTAATGGCTTTGTCTTCAGTCTGAGGTCTAAATCAATCTATTGCAGGTCTCTTTATAACATAAAACATAATTATGAGTAAACTGCAATAAAGTCAGAGTTCTACTAGATGACCTAGCCTACTCCATATGGAATTTCTCTTCTATTAGGCTAATGATACTGACAGCTGGCGACATCAAGGCACCCCACTAGGAATGTCTACAGCATACACATCAAAAGTTAGGACACATATTCCCAAATCAATCTTATGGTAGTTTTCCTTGTTAACTTCTGCTACTAGATTATTGGTACAAGCAAAGAAAAAAATACATTTGCATGGACCTATTCATAGGAGCATTATACATAATAGCAACAGAGTGGAAACAAGCCAAATGTCCAGCAACTGGTGAACAGATAATGTAAAAATAAATTAAGTACTGACACATGCTACATGGATGAACACTGAAAACACTATGGTAAGTGAAAAGAAGCAGTCACAAGAAGATGAATATTATATGATTCAACTTAAACAAAGTGTCTAAAAGAGGCAAATCCATAGACAGAAAACAGATTTGTGGTTGCCAGGAGCTAGGGAATGGGGGAATGGGAGGGAATGCTAATGGGTACAGGTCTTTTGGGGGGGGTGATGGAAATATTCTGAAATTATATACTGGTAATGACTGCATGAACTCTGTAAATATACAAAAAACCACTGAACTGTATACTTCAAATGGTGAATTTTATGGTAAGTCAGTTATATCTCAATAAAGCTGTTTCTTTTTAATTGCAGGGACTCACCCATTCTGAGGTCACATCTACGCATCAGTACCATTCTCTGAGTTTCTAACGGCTGCTAACTGTGGCAGCAGGTACCCCTCATTAAGCCATCCCCAGAGGAATCCTGGAATGCCTGCAGCCCCTGAGCACTCTCCAGTAGACGCAGGAGAAGAGGAGCTGCGGCACAGGTGACGCTAGGCGTCCATGGAGCCAGCACAGAACGCAACGTTTGTCATGGCCCAGCCGCACACACTGAGCGCTGACTCCTTCACAGGAACAAATCCTTCTGGTTTCTGCTACTAATAACGAAGGCTCTAATTTTAAGGAAGATTAAACTCAATAGGCTTTCCTAAGTTACAGGGGATGACACCCTTGTTGCCATAGCAACACTCCATTAAAACATAAGGCAGGGCTTCCCTGGTGGCGCAGTGGTTGAGAATCCGCCTGCCAATGCAGGGGACACGGGTGTGAGCCCTGGTCCGGGCAGATCCCACATGCCGCGGAGCAACTAAGTCCGTGCGCCACAACTACTGAGCCTGTGCTCTAGAGCCCGCGAGCCACAGCTACTGAAGCCTGCATGCCTAGAGCCTGTGCTCCACAACAAGAGAAGCCACCGCAATGAGAAGCCTGTGCACCACAATGAAGAGTAGCCTCCGCTCGCCGCAACTAGAAAGCCTGCACGCAGCAACGAAGACCCAACGCAGACAAAAATAAAATAAACAAATAAATTAAACAAAACAAAAGGCAGATGCTAACACACCACTACTCAAATATCATCACTTGAAACCTGCTACTAGCATTTCAAAAATGACATCATTGGCTTTAAAACAGGGTTTTATTCAGTAATCATAAAAATACTTGCACATTCAAAACATAAAAAATATAGTATGGAAAAAATTTTAGTTACCCTATTATCTCATAAACCACAGTAATCAGTATATACATCTTGGTGTACTTCCTTCCAATCTCTGTACAATTTATATGCTGTCTTTTCCCCACAACATTAACCTAAGTGCATTCCCATGTCTTATCAGTCTTACCAGCATCGTTTTGCTAGTTGTGTATTATTCCAACCTGTGGATATACTACATTCTATACCTTATTTAATTATTCTGTTATTCTTGGACATTTAGATTGTTTCCAATGCTTACCATAATAAATAATATTTTAACAAAGATCTTTGTACATATAGCTTTTCCCATAATTTGGATGACTTGGGTTAAATTCTCAAGAATGGAATCACTGAATCAAGAATACTTTCTTGAGAGGCAGAGTGGAAACAGATCCAAGAAGGGAGCAATCAGAGGCTCCCCTTTCCTGTGGCCTAAACTGGGAGAGCCCCTCCTTCCCTCCTGCTCACGCCGCAGGAAGGTACCCATCTAAAACTCTGGTCCTTCATAGTTACCCCAACTAGCTGTCTACTGTCCTGACCTGCAAAACCATCTGGGCTGACTCTACTAACCAGCATTGGATTCCTGGAGTGGGAAAGGAGGGATCAGGCCCTGTGACTTAAACAGGATCTGCTCTCCAACCTCCTCCTTGCCCCTAAAAGATCTCCCTGTAGGCAAAGGAGATACCAGAAGTGTTAGATTATTAAATTAAGGGAAAAAAAAAAAAAAAAAAGAATACTTTCTGTATACATATTTTCCAATGAAATGAACCACTAGATTTACTCTCTAAGCAGTACAGCTTTTAAGGTAGGTATAAGGTTCATTCCTCACAGGCACCCCAAGTGCTTATGTTTTGAGATTTCTCACCTCCAGGTTACCATGGAGAAGGGAGAACTGAAGGAATAAATGGAAGCTGGATGCACATAAACAAGCCCAATTCCCAAGAGGTAACCCTCTCACTTACTGGAAATGTGTGAAACCTAAGGTGGGAAGATCAGCTCGTTCCTTGGCAAAGTCGGCAAGCCGAGAGATCACTCTGGCAAGCTGCGAGGAAGACCATGTGCGAGAAAGAGTGAATTCAGGCTGAGCACTTGCATAAACTGGAACTAAATTTGGAGACAATTCATATACAATTACACCTCCAGCTCACGGAAGGCAGAGGCCATATTTTTTCATCTTTGTATCTTAAAGTGCCTTGAAGAGTTCATACCAACCAACATTCAAAAACTGAGTTGACTACCTAAAATGTCACGAATTATTTCTGCACAGTTTTAACACCACTGGCACGTTCATGAAGAAAAACAAGACAAAATCATAAATCTGACCCACATATTCCAGCCACGTGCTGCTGGTTACACTTTCTTCACTTAAAAGGCTATGCTTTAAAAAGCATTAACTTATATAGTGATTTAACTCAAGAAGAGATAATTAGCTCTACAGATTAGATCTAGGATCATTCATCTGAGTAAACAATAACTTATTTAGATTTACATTGTGCTGCTTTACACTGTGTTGCCCATCTCCTGTCACAGGGAATCTTAGGACTGGTAAGCAACTTCTGTCAACTTCTTACCTTTGGCAAAAGCAGGTCAAATGCATTTCTAAGAATAATCAAGTCCTGCAAGGGAAATGCAGTGATCTTACGTTAATCAGCTTTGCCCAAACAACATTATGACATAACACTTTTTGGCCATCACAACTGGGTTTCTAACCTAGTTGCCTATCTCACTTTCAGCAACACACTGTGCAAGCCAGAAGATGCTAACAGAAATTCTCTTCTGATTACTGTTTTAAAAGCACACCAACTTAGAGAGCAGTACTACTAGATTCTATAAGCACAAAGCCTTTATACTCATAAAGCCCTATTTATGTGGTATCTAATGTAACGGGAAAATGATAAGGGGTAAGCCCCATCGTGAATACGGCAAAGATGTCCTGGTCAACAGGGTTTATACCTTCCTGAAGATTAGTGTTTGAGTTTCTGAGAAGAATCCATAGGGGTTAAAAAAAAAAAAAAAAAAAAATCCATAAGGCACATTTCATTAGTTTCCACTCCCTTTTTTTCATGTCAATCATTGCTAACAAAAAAAAGTCATGAACTACAAGATCTAGGTTTAGGAAATTTAAAGCTGCTCCTGGGGGGTTAGGAGATGTAAGTGTTGCAGGCAACTCCAACACATGTTTATGAGACAGTAATTGTTGAGCCCAACTGCATGCTGGGTAATTTTAGTTTTTTTTTTTTTTAATTTTATTTATTTATTTATTTATTTATTTATTTATTTATTTATGGCTGTGTTGGATCTTCGTTTCTGTGTGAGGGCTTTCTCTAGTTGCGGCAAGTGGGGACCACTCTTCATCGCGGTGCGCGGGCCTCTCACTATCGTGGCCTCTCCCGTTGCGGAGCACAGGCTCCAGACGCGCAGGCTCAGCAATTGTGGCTCACGGGCTTAGTCGCTCCGCGGCATGTGGGATCTTCCCAGACCAGGGCTCGAACCCGTGTCCCCTGCATTGGCAGGCAGATTCTCAACCACTGCGCCACCAGGGAAGCCCCATGCTGGGTAATTTTAAAAGGATACTCCAGGGCTTCCCTGGTGGCGCAGTGGTTGAGAATCTGCCTGCCAATGCAGGGGACACGGGTTCGAGCCCGGGTCTGGGAAGATCCCACATGCCGCAGAGCAACTAGGTCTGTGAGCCACAACTACTGAGCCTGCGCATCTGGAGCCTGTGCTCCGCAACAAGAGAGGCCGCGATAGTGAAAAGGCCCGCGCACCGCGATGAAGAGTGGCCCCCGCTTGCCGCAACTAGAGGAAGCCCTCGCACAGAAACGAAGACCCAACACAGCCAAAAATAAATATAAAAATAAATAAATAAAAGAGCCTTCCCTAAATTTAAAAAAAAAAAAAAAAAGTTAATTGTTAATAAAACAGATGTAACAATGTATTCATTCACTTATAATTAAACTATCACAAAAAAAAAAAAAAAAAAAAAGGATACTCCAAGTTAGAGGACTGTTGTTCTCCCATTATCTGATTCACCAATTACACATCGATGCCTTTAATTACGTACCACATTAGACAAAAAATGTTACTTGGGGCAACTTAGAAATTACTGGCTTCTTTCTGAACTGCAAGTGTATCTGGATTCTAACTTCTAGTCCCACAGGTGCCCTGCAATAAGGGCAGAGCTTTGGAGCCACTCTACCCAGGCATGAATCCTTTCCAGCTGCAAAACCTAGAGCAAGTTCTTCAACTTCTACACTTCCTCCTCTGTGGCAATGGAGAAAATAAAGCCAAAGCCAAAGACTACATATTCTGAATCCATTTATATGAAATATCGAGAAAAGGCACAACTATAGACACAGAAAGCAGGTCAGTGGTTGTTTGAAACTGGAAGCAGGAGTGGAGATTGACTGTAAAACAAGCAAAAGCGAACTTCTTGGTGTGAGGGGTATGCTCGAAAACTGGAGTGTGGTGAGGCTGAACGATTGCATAAATTTACTAAACCTCACTGAACTGTACCTTTAAAATGGGTAAACTTATGATATTAAACTATACCTCAATAAAGCTATTTAAAAATGGAGATAACAGAATCTAACTCTTATGCCTGTTGTGAAGAAAAAATGAAGTAATACATAGAAAGTGCTCAGAATAGCGCTCGGCGCCTAGTAAACTTCGGAAAATGCTTGCTTTTACTTTCTCGTGTTTATGAGACACTTTTGCTAATTAAGGGATTTAAGAATTATAATGTAATTATTTCTTTTTTTCAGAAGTCTTGGCAAAGAGTAAAAAGGACTTTGGAAAGAAAATCCCTTTGGAAAACTACTTTGGCCACTAAAATGCTAAGAACTCGGCTTATGTCCAGCATACCAATGCGTAGGCAGTATCTGTACGTCTCATTTTATGGAGGTCATTAGGAGCTTACAGTTTAGATTGGAAGGATACCAAAAGCAGAAAATTCCTGAGCACTGAGATCCTAAGATCTATGGAGTCACTTCCTAAAATGGACAAAATCAAAGAAAATTTATAAATGCATTATAAACACTGAGTCTAAGTGGAAACAAAACAACATCATGGGCTCCTACTGTATTGTCTCCAACATAGCAGGAGGTGGCACCAAGATGAATAATGCCAGCAGCTTTGGGGCAGCAGTGGGCAAATGTGTGCACATGAGCCATCACATCATGTCGTAACTGCTTCTCTTCCTCAGCTGCCATCTTGAAGTCGATGTTGTCCAGGTTTGATTTCATCTCCTGAATTTGTTCATCTGTGATAGGCAAACCCAATGTCTGCAGAACAGGCAAAATAAAATAAAATAACTTCTTGTGGCACAATTATTTGAATTGAAGTGACACTGAAAAAAAAATTGGTTCATGTTAGCATTTATGCCCTACCTTCCAATTCTTAAACTAAAATCGGGCCAACTAAACTAAAAGGACATGGGGAGGAGGAGACAACTTTCTAAATGAATCATGATAAATTATATTCTAAGGGAACTCCAATATATAAAACAATGCAATCCTGATTTTTGTTCCCTCTGCCCCTACGTCTCTGCTCACTCCCTCACAGGTCTGGTCTCTGGGCTCAAACGCCATCTCCTCAGAGGGGAAGCCATCTCCTCAGAGGGGTCTTTCCCGACTTCAATGTGAAACACGCTTCTTCTGTGCACTCTCTATCTATCCCTTTAGCCTGGTTTTATTTAGAGCACTTATCACCACATGACATTTTTACAAATCTATTAGCCTGTCTCTCCCCTCTAGAATGTATATACTCTCTGAGAGGAGAGCTTTGTGGTATTTATTGCTTATTCTTTAGTGCTTGGCACTTAAGTGCCCAAAGTGTAGGATCCAGGCCACAGCTTTACATTTGATCTAGATGGATTTAGCCAGAGAAACCAAAATTAGGAATGCTATTACTGTCTTTGCCAACAAATTATGTGCAACAAATTCAGTGCAACTGAAAGCAATTCCGGGGCTTCCCTGGTGGCGCAGCGGTTAAGAATCCACCTGCCAATGCAGGGAACATGGGTTCGAGCCTTGGTCCAGAAAGATCCCACATGCCGCGGAACAAATAAGCCCGTGCGCCACAACTGCTGAGCCTGTGCTCTAGAGCCTGTGGGCCACAACTACTGAGCCTGAGTGCCACAACTACTGAAGCTTGTGTGCCTAGAGCCCGTGCACCGCAACAAAGAGTAGCCCTTGCTCGCCGCAACTAGAGAAAGCCTGCACACAGCAACAAAGACCCAACGCAGCCAAAAATAAAAATAAATAAATTAAAAAAAAAAAAAAAAGCAAGCAATTCCGGGAGATACAAATGAGAAAATAAACACATCAATATCTTACGTTCATCCATCACTGAAAAAATCAGGCCGACAAAAAATAGCTGGCAGCCCACAGGCAGCTCGGAACCCTGGAGCCAAGTACTGAATATGTTCATTGGTGAAGTTTATCCAAACCTCACTTGAAAGCCCCAAGGCCTGGCCCTGGGAAGGGGCTCACATCTTAAGACCTACCTTGTCCAAGGTGGTAGCTACTACTCAGATGTGGTTATTTACATTTAAACTAGTAAAAATTTAAAAGTAAAAACTCAGGACTTCCCTGGCAGTGCAGTGGTTAAGAGTCGGAGCTCCCACTGTAGGGGGCGCAGGTTCGATCCCTGGTCGGGGAACTAAGATCCCACATGCCACTCAGCCCAGCCAAAAAAAAAAGAAAAGTAAAAATTCAATTCCTCAGTCACACTAGCCACATCTGGCCAAGCTGCCTTGGATTTTTAGTCATCAGACGTGACATCTCAGGGCTCCTCCCAAAGCAAAGCAGCAGGGGGCAGCGTGGTCAAAATGCTTCCTATCCCCAAGCAATGTGTCTTCTCAAAATTCATTCCCTACTCCTAATTTTCAGCCCTTCTCCTAATCTCTCATTGCTCAAATTTTTTAACTACTAAATTATTATGTAATTTGTGCTGTTAATTTTGACAACCTAGCTAACAGATAATCCGAACTCAGGAGACATCCTGCATTTCAGGCAATGTATATATAGACTGGGCAGAGGAAAGGACACATATTCAGACTCTACATTTCAATCCCAGCTTGAACCTTTTACTAGCTATGTTGAGTGGCAAAATCTTAAGAGTGCCACCACCCTTATCTAGAGTACCAAGTAAAACAGAAAATAGAGTACATGCTAGTACATAACAAACCACAACACACTTCATGTTCTTGTCTACTATCTATTATTGTTATCTGAGCCCAGTTTATGAAATCTCTCTGCGCCTCCATTCTATCCTCTGTAACTCCATTCTATCCTCTGTAAAACAGGAATAACTTACTTATTATAAAGAATTGTTTTGAGGATTAGTAAACTATTAATTTTTAATCTTCAAACTGCTGGGCACACACATAGCAGGCACTGTAGAAATGTCTGCTACTTTTCTTTTTTAATTGGAATATGGTTGATTTACGATGTTGTGCTAGTTTCAGGTGTACACCAAAGTGAATCAGTTATACATATACATATATCTGCTCTTTTTTAGATTGTTTTACATATAGGCCATTACAGAGTATTCTGTCTGCTAGTGTTATGTACTACTTTATTTTCTTGAGCATAGTGATAGGAAGGGGGTAAAATCTAGGAAGAAAGTTTCCTGTTTGGGGACCGTGTACCTCGGTCCTAGGCACGTACTCAAGATTGTTTCCAGGTTTACTAAATGTCATTTGGGTGCTGCCATCTTGCTTGTTGTGGCATTTTCCTCTGAAACTTTACAGCTCTGTGGATCACCTTCAGTTTCCTTCAGCTCCTCTGCAAAGGCCCGTCTGCAGCTATTTCTGAAATCGTTGGGCTAAATAGGTCTACATGCAGCTCTTATAAGAGAACCCATACATCTCATCTAATAGCCCCGATTCTCCCTCCCCAGAGGCAGACGGCAGCAGAGTGAAGCGGAAACGGTGGCCCAGGAAACATGGATTTTGTAGTGACAGTCCGGTCTCAGACAACACTGAGGCACTGTGGAGGGCGAGGTGGCTGAGCGCTCAGTCAGGCTCTGCACGGGACACGGGTTCACACCCGGGTTCCGCTATCAATGGTAAGGAGCAAATAACGCGCTGGGTATCATTGAGGCTTGGTCTTCTTCCCTACAATGTGGGAAAACCACCACCTAGTTTGCCAAGTCTTTACGGGTTAACGAGGGAAAGACGTGTACAGAAAAGAGCACAACGGCACGGACCAAGCGCTCGGCTATGTACTCCTGCAGGAACCGCCAAGACTTACCCCCTGAAACGGTTAACTGCACTTCTCGCCGCCCCCTGTGCGCCTCGAACCCTCGACGATTAAAACATGTGAGGCAACAGGTGGCGGCTGCCGGGTCTCCTGCCCTGGGCTTCCTGGGGCCTCAGCTCCTCTGGATTAGCGGGGAGGCTGCCCCCGGAGGCTCAGCCAGCACTCGGCAACCAACCCGGCACGTGCGGGGCCGGGCCCGCCTCCAGCCCCGCAGCACGTTACCTGCTCGGCTTCCGCCAGCCACAGCCAGAGCTGCCGCCAGGTCCGGAATTTGTACCTGTCGCTAAACACGAAGCACATCTCCGGGCTGGCATAACGAGAGGCAAGCGGCGAGCGGTAGCTGTCGTGCCCGCAGGCCGCCTCCCGCCCGCCACTGTCGCCCCCCGCCGCCATCCAGAACACTCTACACCGCCGAAGCCGGACAGGGACACCGAGGACGGAAGCGGAAGTCCGGGAGCGGAACATCCTCCGCTTGGTCCCGCCCCCGGGGTTCCGGGAGACCCGAGCCCTGAAGGTTGTTCAGTTTCGGCGGTTGGCTGCTGAGGGTTAAGGAGTTTCTCTTGGTTTACCAGAAACGTCATTAGCGCTTCATAAGTTACTCAGCAGCTCTGCGTCTCAGTCTCCCCATCTGAAAAAAGGTACATTAAGACCCGCCTTTAAGATTCCTGTGAGGATTGGGTGTCATCAGATCGATGTCTTGTTCACTTAGAAAGCCCTCTGTGTTTGCTATTATTATTGTCGCCTAATCCCTCCCACGCTCCTACCGCCTGCCTGGCCTCCAGCGCGGTTCTGAGGAGAAAGGAAGATGCCCAAGGGAAATCGGCATTTATTGAGGGCCAAGTGAGCCCCTTGCGCGAAAGTGCAGTAAAAATGGATTTCAGCAAGCGCTGGAACTGAGACTCATAGACGCTGATGACTTGCTCACGGTCACCCAGCTAATAAATGGAGCCGCCCGACTTCAGATTCTGACTCTGAGCCATTACGCTGTGTAGTTCCCAGCACACACCGTGCCGGGTCACACCACGGCTTGGTGAAGGCATTCCCCCGTCCTGGAACACCTCTCTCTGTCACTGCGTCTTATGTAAGGCCCAGATGGTCCCACTCTTCCCTCTGTTTGGCCACTAATAATAAAACCACTAACGTTTATGTAAGTTTCACTAGGTATCAGGCACTGTCCTGAGTGCTTTACACATGGGATCTCATTACATCCATGTGAGGATCCTGAGTTTTTCAGGTACTATTAAATGAAATAATATACTACTCTCCAATGCAGAGTAAGTGCTCAGTAAATGCTTGCCATTATTATGATCCCCATTTTGCAGATGACAAAGCGAAGGCATGGGCAGGTTGAGTGTCTTGAGATTGCTCATGTAGAAGGGCAAGAGCTAGGAGTTAAGTGCAGGGGGATAGGCTCCAGGCTCCTGGTTCTTACCAGATTCAAAGGTACTCTTTCCTCTGTGCTACAGTAGCAGGTCCTATAGTGCTTTGAAATTGCCTGTTTCTGAGTGTCTCACTATGAAGGGAGGTCCATTTTGAATTCTCAGCTTGTGTGCTGAGGTGAATGGCCGCTTTCCCAGTAACCATAATACTTCAGGAATATTAAAAGCTGCTGATTAGATCTCAAGACTTCCAAGATCTTGTCTTTGACAATAACTTCTTTTCCTGTCACCTTTCCATTCCTGCTTTAATTTTTTTCACGATTTACTCAAAAACTCATGGACCACCCCTGTAAGTGTTCTCCCTCCGCACCTCTGGGATTTCATATAGGCCTCTCATAACTCTCACCAGAGTTAAGTGTTGTTGGCCTTTCCCATCGATGGCAAACTCAGTGCGGGTGGAGATCATGCCTGCCTTGGTCCCCCGTGTCCCTGGCAGGTGGATCCCGCACAGGACCTAACGTAGTGTAGGTGCTCAGTAAATGTTCGCTTGGTGAATGAATGCTGCCCAAAGGAGCCTAGCGCACAAAGGGAAACAAGGCCCACAGTCACCAAGATACAAGTTAGATCCTGACGTTGCCACTCCTCTTCCCCCAGCCTCTCACATCCTTCAGTGTCCTCATGCCATGGATCCTTCATGTCTCCACCTGGGCTTCAGAATTGTCAGAATGGACCGCAGCACCAATCCCAGAATACTGTGGCCATCAGAGAAGCCCATCAGCTACCTGGGCTTATCACCCATGTCTTCTACCTCCCTTCTGGAGCTGCAGAGGATTGCTTTTGGGGATGAGGGCAAACAATTCTGGAAAGAAGACGACTACTCCCTGCAACTTCCAGGGCTGTCATTGCTGTGCTGTGATGAGTTTACTCTCCTTGCTTTCCACGGTGACTACTGCAAACTCTGTCTCCTCAGTCTTCCAGCCTCTCTCCTGGCTCTGCACTTTGCTGTTACTTTTCCTCCCCCAATAGGAGTTTCTGTCTCCAATCTCTTCATTCAGGAAAGGATCTTGCTCTTTCAATTATTTTATCTCGAATCTCTCCAGTTCTGCCTCCCTTCTCCTTTTTTTTTTTTTTTTTAACGCACAGATCTCTTCCACTATAGAAACACCTTCACTTGCTGTTACCTCCTTAACACGGAAAGCTCTTTCTGGCTGCCTCTTCACCAACCAGCATTGATGTTACTAGCTGTGTGACTTGGGCGATTACTTAATCGTTTGGCACTTGGGTCTTCTTACCTGTGAAATATGGCTCATGACCCGCAGGTGTAGAGTGAGGAGCAAAGGCAGGTGACATAGATGCTGACATCCTAGCTCAGTGTCTGGGGCTCCCGTATTGAACACATTTGTTCCCCTCCCTTCTTTATTCCTTAGCACTGTGATGCAGCTTCTGCCCTCTCATCTCCTCTAAACTGCACTCTCACTGATCACCAGTAACTTCCTCTAATAATTCAAAAGGCCCTTTGCCATAATATGTTTGCCTATTTGCATAAAGAATCACTAATAAAGGCTATGTGTGGGTGGGGTGGACATGCAGGGAACAGGATAGGCCAGGTAACTGGGAGCAAGCTTCCCAACGTACATCTTTAAATCATTTTGATTTTTGAGTCAAGTAGTTTTCCTTTTTCTTGTATTAAGTCATCCCTTTTGGCTGATTGAAATATTTAGCATTTTTGACGACCCCTCCCTCCTGCTTTGAAAACTAAAGTGTACTGATTCTCCTCCCTTTCTGACTGCTCTTTCTTTGATGATCCTTCCTTCTCACACTCCTGGAAAAGGAAGTGGTGGGAATTTCCTCAAGATTTAACCCATCTTTACTCCCCTTGGAAACCGCACGTCTGCAAGTCTTATCCTCTGAGTCCACAAGTTTTCTCTAAAGTTTTGGTTCTTTTTTTTTTTTTTTTTTAAATGTGAATTTATTTATTTGGCTGTGTTGGGTCTTTGTTGCTGTGCGCAGGCTTTCTCTAGTTGCGGCGAGTGGGGTCCTCTCTTGTTGCGGAGCACAGGCTCTAGGCACACGGGCTTCAGTAGTTGTGGTGCGTGGGCTCAGTACTTGTGGCTCACGGGCTCTAAAGTGCAGGCTCAGTAGTTCTGGCGCACGGGCTTAGTTGCTCCGCGGCATGTGGGATCTTCCCAGACCAGGGCTTGAACCCGTGTCCCCCGCATTGGCAGGTAGATTCTTAACCACTGCACCACCAGGGAGGTCCCCAAAGTTTTGGTTCTTAATCTTCAAAGGCCACCTAGACACTTGCGGCTGGTTGTCAGTGTTATCTAAAGCAACATCTCTAAATTGGGAATTTAATTTATTTATTTATAAACCTAATGAACCTAATATAGGGCAAGGTTATTTATTTATTTTTAAAATATTTATTTATTTATTTAGGCTGTGCTGGGTCCTACTTGCGGCACATGGGATGTTTTAGTTGTGGCATGCAGACTTCTTAGTTGTGGCACGTAGACTCTTAGTTGTGGCATGCGAACTGTTAGTTGTGGCATGCATATGGGATCTAGGTCCCCGACCAGGGATCGAACCTGGGCCCCCTGCACTGGGAGCGTGGAGTCTTACCCACTGGACCACCAGGGAAGTCCCTAAATCGGGAATTTTACATCTATCCTCTTGTTTTTTTTTTTTTTTTTTAAGGATTTTCTTATTTATTTATTTATTTATTTTTATTTTTGGCTGTGTTGGGTCTTCGGTTCGTGCGAGGGCTTTCTCCAGTTGCGGCAAGCGGGGGCCACTCTTCATCGCGGTGCGGGGACCGCTCTTCATCGCGGTGCGCGGGCCCCTCTCTATCGCGGCCCCTCCCGTCGCGGGGCACAGGCTCCAGACGCGCAGGCTCAGCAATTGTGGCTCACGGGCCCAGCCGCTCCGCGGCATGTGGGATCTTCCCAGACCAGGGCTCGAACCCGTGTCCCCTGCATTAGCAGGCAGATTCTCAACCACTGCGCCACCAGGGAAGCCCTATCCTCTTGTTTTTATTTCAGGCTTTTAAAATACCTAGTTTCTTAAATTCTGTTACTCATGAGGGTCATTCATTTCACAGTGGTGCCTAGTGTGTGCCAAGCATTGTACTAGGCACTGGGATATAGTGGTCAGCTGATGAGGCTTGAGTGGAGAGGGCAAAGGTGAAAAGAGAGGGAGGTAAATTTGCAGGAGCAGGTGGAAGGCAGACCATGGGAATCTGGTAGGAAATAAGGATATTTGGGGTTTTATTCTAAGCAATAGAAAACCACTAAGTTTTAGGCTGGAGGATGACTTCATCAGATTTATGTTTTGAAAAATATCATCTCAGCTCTTATGTGTAGAATGGATTGGGGGTGGGGAACTGGAGTGAATGCCAAATGAGAAACCAGTTGGGCTAATGCAGTGGACTAGGTGAGACCTAGGGGTGTAGGTGATCTAGCCTGGACAAAGGAAGTAAGTGGCAGAGGAAGTGAAGAAAAGGAAGAGATTAATTTAAGAGGTGCAATCAATCCAGCTTGGTGGTGGGTTAGTTACGGGGAGTAAGGAAGGGGGCAGACTCAGCTGATGCTCCTAGGTCTCTAGGTTTCATTGCTGAAAGGATAGCAATGCCATTTACCATGGGGTGGGAGGAGGGGCAAGCAGGCAGGATGGACTTCTCTTTTGGGTTTATTGAGTTTGCAGAGCCATTAAGATATCCAGGTGTTTCAAAATGTTGAGCAGACAATTACATCTACAAGTCCGGAGCCCAATGGTAAGCGTTGGAAATATAAATTTAGCAGTCTTAGCACATAGATGGTAATTAAAGCCATAGGGGTTTTAGGCGCTCGAGCTGGAGAACAACACGGAAAAGAATTCTGCCCTTTCTGATGCTTACATTCCAGTGAGGGAGATGGATAATAATGACTGAACAAGATAATTTTAAAAAGTGGTTAAGTTCTGTGAAAAAAATATAGCAGGACAAGAGCATAGAGTAGCTTAGGGTGGGGATGGGGGTGACAGTTGATCACGTGAAGAGAGAACGAAGAATGGGGAGGTAAAAGTAGCCAAGTGGGCAGGAAGGGAAAGTGCTGGAGGAACCAGCACTTGAAGGGGGAGCACGTCTCTTGATTACAGTTTGGAAGCAGGAATTTTGGGGGAAATTCTTCTTATACCTCTAATTTTCTCCACATATCAGCGGACACAGGATGCTTGCTGGCAGTGCCAAGGTCTCATTGCTGGTTGGTTACAGTAGATTTACAGGAGTCCTTATTTGCCCCGCAGTGACTTTTTTCCCCAAGTGGTACTGCTTTTGGTTGCTGGTGGAAAATAGAAAATAGGGTTTTTCCAAAGTGGGGATTTTAGCAACCATATTATTGAAATTATAGGCTATAAAATATAAACTGGATTAGGAAGGAAATGAGGAAAAGGAGAGGGCTGATGGAGTCAAAGAAAGTAAATAGGCCAGCGTCCTGGGATGGCTGATGAGGTCAAAATGAAGCCAAAGAGGAGGGGGAAGCAGTTTGGGAGGACAGGAAGTCAAGGTCAAGGTTGCTGAAATTAGTGATTCTGGAGGGGAGCAATTTGGTGTGAGTATGGGATCGTGTGGCCAGGGTGACTGGGGGAAGGAGTGCAGAAACCTGGCAGTTAGGATGGATTTTCGAAGCAGACGCTGAAGTCACCTAAGGTGACAGCAGAGCCCGCAGCGGTGAAGAGGGCTGAGTCAGAGGCTAAAGTCTTGACAACCATCTTCAATTCTAAAACACAACCCCCCTTAGACGTTTATGCATTTTTAAAATATCCAGAATTTAAAGTCTTTGGTGATAAAGGTCTTCATAGGTTTTGCTATGATCTCAATTCCACAAATATAGCACTTACTTGATATAGGCAGGCCCGCAAGGTTTTTTTTTTTTTTAATTTGTATTTATTTATTTATTTTTATTTATGGCTGTGTTGGGTCTTCGTTTCTGTGCGAGGGCTTTCTCTAGTTGCGGCAAGTGGGGGCCACTCTTCATCGCGGTGCGCGGGCCTCTCATTATCGCGGCCTCTCTTGTTGCAGAGCACAGGCTCCAGACGCGCAGGCTCAGTAATTGTGGCTCATGGGCCCAGTTGCTCCGCGGCATGTGGGATCTTCCCAGACCAGGGCTCGAACCCGTGTCCCCTGCATTGGAAGGCAGATTCTCAACCACTGTGCCACCAGGGAAGCCCCCGCAAGGTATTTTTGACATCTAGTTCCCCTCTCCTGACCTCACATTTCCTGGTGTTTACTTATTTTATGGTAAGAATTGGATGGTATATAGCCTACCACTTTGTACAGCAGACTTGCTTAAGACCATTTTCTTAGAATTCCAGGTGTCTTTCAGCCAAGGCATTTTGGCGTGATAACTTTGGAATCCAATCTAGGTTCCTAGCATGGTGACTGAAACAAGTTTCAATTAAGTGATGAATATTTACATGGTATGCTTAGAGCAGTGCCCTAATGTAAACATTATGGGAAGCAATCAGTCAGTGTTATCTACTACTAGCTGATTAAATTATGCTGAGCTGCACTTCCTCATGAAATGGGTTTGCCACTACCTATTTCACACAGCATTCTGAGAATGAAGTCAGACACGACACTACCTGGGAATTAGAAGGTCTTAGTTTCCTTCCATTGCTCCCCTTTGCCCTTCTAGCGCTGTTGCATGGTCACATGTCTAACGAGTCTCCAGCAGCTAACACTAAGTAAGAAACTGTTCAGATGGGAACGAGCTGGCTTTCAGGGTAAGGCTCTCCCGCTCCTCCGCAGTGGTGAGCACCGGAAGCAGGGCGGGGGTGCCGGCGGGTGGCTTCGTGGACAGAGCTGGCACGCTGTCGCCTTCCCGGGCTGCAGCAGAGCCCCGGCAGGCATCGTCCCTCTGCCCTCCTCCACTCTGTAGTGTCTTCACTCCAGAGGCACACGAGGCTCAAACGGGATGACAACGAAAGGTAGCAGGAGAACCTGAATTTCTTTCAGAGACTCTGAAGCCGGCAGCGTGGCAGGCAGCAAGGAGCACACACCCACCAGTGGCTGGTCAACCTGACAACTCTGGCAACACAAACATAACAAGACAAGATAGACAAAGTGGAGGCCCAGTCCAGATGCTGAATGTCAGACACCTTTTATGTGTGGGGCAGGGCGAGGGAGTACAGTAGAAGAAATACAAACATTCAACAGACGAGCAAATTAAACTGGCAGAATGAAACAGGAAACCACAATAAATGCTTAGCAGCCAAACACATTTATTAGTCTTTTTTCTTTTTTTTTTTTTTCCAGGAACCCAAAAATATTTTGTAGTTATAATGTAAGCAACTGAGTTGCACATAATACAATCATATCTTTCCAAAATAAAATAAAATAAAAAACTAAACAAAAACAAAAATAAGCTGCTTAAAAGCCCAAAAAAACCCTTCAGAAAACTCATATATGCATTACATCATCTCTCAGTTTTAATGAAATGACGACGACTTAATTCCTTATTACTCAACCTGTCACATCCAATAAAAGACCACCCTTTAGTTTTTTTTGTTTTTGACTTTTTTTTTTTTTGAAATCCAGCATGAGAAATACAGTACCTGCTATGGCAAAAAATACACATAAAATGCAACTTTTCAGCTTATTTGTACATTAGTAGAGTTTAACATTTTATTGTTTTTTAAGTGAACCAGTGATTTTAAGTACCACTATACTAAAAAAGTAAAATAAAATATAGAAAAGGGGGGCCCAGCCTGCCATGCAAGTGCACCTCTAAAGTGCCTAGTTTCTGTGTCCATGTAAAACCAGTCATATGAGGAGCAATTTCAACATATGGGAGTTTGATTAAACCTCTATGTTTAAGAGAAAAAAAAAAAAAAAAGACAATGCCATATCCTCCCTTTTCTCCCCTCAAACTTCCTTAAATCCCGTCATCCACTTTCTCTATGGCCCACCAGTAGAGAGAAAAGAAAGCCACCAAAATAACATTGTAGAAGCTATTTCAAGTATAAGAAAAACAAAACACTTCTAGGTAACTTGCAGAGAGCATCAAAATTGTGCAGCTATTTAGTCATGTTTACAGGTTTTGTTTCTGCGGACAGTGTTTCAGATGAGAGGATTTTTGCTGTACCTTCCTGTTACCTGTTTGTGTGCAAAGTTGGAAAGCTGCCTTTGAAAGATCCAGCCTCTTTCTGATGCCCTTCTCTGCACCTTCTGTGAAAGGGGGCAAGGAGAGAAGCGAAGGGAGGAGCAACGCGTCCCAGGCCGTCAGGTGGTACTGCTCCGTCTCTCCTCTGCGCCATTCCCCAGGGCCCTCACTTCTCTTGTTCACCATCAGTGACCTAACTCTCATTGCAGAGATTCCCATATTCAGTTTCCTGATTTGGTAGGATGTATTTTACTATGTAAACATAGCCCCCTAGGATTATGGAACCCAAAGCAGCATATATATCTCCATCTAAATGGAGAAAGAAAAAATAGTCCAGAAACCTCTCCTCGGGTTGCTTCTGTTACCTGTTTTTGGTTACTCGAAACAGGGAGGGGTGGGGTGGGCACAGAGTAAGTCATAAGCAAATAGTGGAGAGTTAGGAGTGGGCATGGTTGAGCCGTTGCGTCTGCTTTTTTTTTTCCTCCAGGAAGGGTTTTTTTGTTTTTTTAAAACCTGTTAAAAATGTTCCTGCACCTTAAGTCATACTGAGGTTAAGGCCAAGGGTGCAGAATCTTGTGCACGTGTCTCTGTGAGCACATTCACGGTGCATGCACCATTTTTAATGTCTTCTGTGAGATCACTGGACACACTTTGGTCACTGGTGTGTGCAAAGGGTGGTGGGGGGGAGTGTCCCAGGACAGAAGTGCAGAGATCAGCAGAGCCCTTTGGGAGCGTCGCAGAGGGACAGAAGGGCAGGAAAAACTCAGGAGGGACCAGAGGAAGGAGACTGATAGAAAAGGGGCTTCCACACAAACAACAGAAATAAAATCCGCAGGTCGACAGCGCCCAGATCAGAAGGTGGGTGGTGGATATGCGTGCATTTATCATCAAGCTTCTTCCCTCAAAGGAAGTCGTCAGTAGACAAAGATCAGTGAGCCCAACCTAAAAAGGGCTTCCTGACAGATACAGGGTTTATCTTTAAGATGGGGGGAGCTAGGGGGTTTGCAAAGAAGCTATTCAAAATGATCTATTCTGGTCCTGCCTCATGAGCGGCCAAATCTAGGAGAGCAGTAGCTGACAGATCCCTACAAGCAGCACTCGTTAAACTTATTTACCTCTACCTAAAGTCAGCTTCAAGCCTTGTGGAGGGAGGGACACCTGAGGGTGTGCGGGCCTTTCAGGGAGGTTGCCTGCACGTCTCAGATGATTCCTTCTAAGTAAGAAATCAATTCATTTCCAGAGCATCGCAAAGCGACACGGCTATGAATTCTACAGCACAAAATTGAAATGCCAGGGACTGATTCTCTTTATGATCTACAGAATGCTACTCAGTTACTCAAAGTATGTGTGTGTGTGTGTGTGTGTGTGTGCGCGTGTGTGTGTGTGTTTGAACCAAGAAAGGTTGAGAACTCAAGGTCTCAGGAGAAAACATTCTGGAGTCCCTGGAGGGGATGGATCTTCTGGAAGAGAGAAATCCAGACACTCCCTACTCTGGAACTAGAGCTAGAATGGATGGCATCTATTCAGAGCAGGGTTTAAACACTGGTCTGTCGTCACTGTGTATGGGAGGCAATGGAGAGAACATCACCCCACAAATGCAAGTCCACTCCCCTGACCTGTTCTGCTTTCTCTTCTTAAACATGAAAGAATAAGATCTGAAACTTCTGATGGCTTTAAAAAAAAGTGGAAAACATCATATTTTAGGGTTACTTTCACAGCAAAGAAAAAATTGTAAAAGTTATCCTGCTATCTACACGTTCATATTTTTCCAAGGATAACCCACCGATGTCAGAAAAGGAGGGGAGTTAAGGGTCTACACTGCAGGGGAAATGTACCTCGAGGTATTGTTTTGTGTTAGACAGCTGAAACGTCAGAATTTTATTTTTTTGTTTTCTTTTTTGTCTAAAGGCAATCTAACAGATTGGAACCCTGATGAGATCGTGCCTGTGCAGGCTGGCAGGGGCACGAGGAGACTGTGATCAAGTCTGTTACTAGTTACAGTACTGTGAACATCAACAGCAAAACTGCTGCAGGGAAACACTGGCTCCAGGCACGGCAGTCTCTTGCTTCCGATACTGTGTGTTGCCAATAATGCCTAGACCAGAGCAATGCAAGGGCCACGACTGACTGCAGGAAGGGTCAACAGAGGGATGCTGTCAGGACAGAGGAGGCTGTGGGCTTTCCCGTGTCAAACACCTCACTGCTCACTAGCTACACACAGCTTAACACCTGCAAGGGAAGCAGAGAGGCCACATATGGCGGGGGCCTAGTGGACAGGGAAGAGCAGCCCTGTTTGCCTGTCAAGCAACAGACCTCTTCCCCATAGAGCAAGAAAGTTTCCTTACAATTAAATTCACTTAAAAATGACTAAGAAAGAAGAAAGAAAAATTAAAATGGAGCGAGGAGGAGGAGGAGTTTTTTCTGAAATGACATAAAGATTAAGGTCAGCACGCGTGAGGCAAGGTTTCCTGAGCTTGAAAGGGTTCTGAGTTCAGGACAGGGTGAGCACTTTTTTCCAGAAAACAGGGGGCCTTCGGGGCCCTCCTGTTGCACCAGGCTGACACCGCACGGCTAGGATGGAGATCTGTACCACACTGGCTGGTAGGGGCTGCAGGCCCCCCAGGAAGTGCCAGGCCGGACTCACAGGTCTCTTTCTACCTCACTGTGCCGACCTTACCGCTTCTTACTCTCACTCCCCTTCCCTGCCAGCTTGAGGGGATACCATGGACACAGAAACTGTAGAACAAGGATACAAAGCTACTTCCTTCCCCTTTCTGCCCTTTCCTCCCACCCCCCCTTTGCAGAATGCATAGTTACAATTCACACGTTACAAAGTAAAGAAGCAATGATGACCACATATGGGACCTTTTTTTTTTTTTGAAAAAAGAAAAATCCAACAACCTCTTCTTAAGTTCAGTATCAAAATTCACATTTGCATAATAATACATTTCAAGGCCATTAGAGAGGAATGAGAGTGAAGCCCCGGAAGCTGCAGCATCTCTCCTCCCTGTGTCTTCCTGAATGAAGCTGAAGGAATCTTGCGGAGGGACTGTTTTCCTCTTTGGGGAGTTCTGAGGAATTATGGAAATGGCCCTTAGCATTCACTTGATTTCTCTTTAGAAAAGAGAGGGAGTGGGGAGAAGAGGTGGAATTGTTTAAAACAAACATGAAACAAAGGAAGAGACACTGCAGATTTCTATGTTTAACTATATAGTTCTGAAGAAATAAAATATGATTGCAGATTTTTCTCTTTTCTTTCACAAACACGTCAATCTTATCCTCTCAAAAGCCTTTTCCTCGTGTGTGATACCCTGTTTGTACAAACAGCAACATTATGTGACTTCCATTCGGGAAAAGAATTGCCTTCTCAGGACACAGACTCAAAGGGTGGCAACGCGCTGCCTGCCCTGCGTGAGGCAGGAGGGAGAAAAGCCTTCTCGACGTGCACGAGTGTGTCACAAGCATCACCATATTTCAGTTCTCCAGTGCTCACGGGAAAACAAAGACTAAACCAGCCACAGCCACAGCCACGCACGCACACACATAAACACGAAGAAGACCAGGCAATGCAGAGAGATTAAGTTCAACCTGCACTCTTGGACTAACCAGGTCTCTGTCATCTGTGCACCATCACCTCGTCATCCCCTCTCCCAAGTCCCGGAACCTCTCCCTCATGACTCTACACTGTGCAATAAAAACGCCCCGGGGACGGTCCGGAGAAATGCCGACTTCCCTAAAGACCAAGCTGACCGTCTTTCTGTTTTATCCCAATGGGTAGGTTCTTCCTAAAACAGACGGTCTCTGAACTCACAAAGGCACATTCAGAAATACTACACTTAAGTAATTAATTCCTTGGACAAAATTAAAAAGGGGTGGTGGGTAGGGGTGGTGTTTTAAACACATATATTTTAACTTATCCCGAAACGTCTGGCAAGAAGTGTCATGCTGAATGCAGCACTTGGTGAAAAACTCTACTACCTTTAAAAGGTACGTAACTTCTTTAAGGGTTCCAAAGGTTTTTGCTCTGTTTTGTATAAGTAGTCCCCTTTTTCATTTTTGGCGAACACACACGGGATACACTCTCTTCCTCTCCATAAAGCTCTGCTGTCAGGCTGGTCCTGCAGCGAGGTGGCTCCTGGCATCCCGTCACCTCTCGCAACCCAGCCCTCCGAGGACTGTGCACGCCTTTCAGGACCCCAAGGAGAAGGACCGCCAGATGCAGTAAGAGGTCCAGGGAAGTGGGGGACCGGAAAGGAAGGAAAGCACTTCGCTCCACAACATTGGAAGCTACTCCACAGTTTCTCTTTTGCTGCTCACCAACAGCAGCAAAGAGGACTTTCACTTTTTGAGAAAAACAATCCCAGCTAATTAATATTGGCTCAAAATGGATCAATTCCAATTGGGAATTTACTTTCAAAACAATGATTTATATTTTGAAAGTGAAATTGAGGCACAAAGTGCTTTAGGGAAACACTATTTCTTTTCAATTTAAAACAGAACACTTCTTGCCTCTTTCTGACCTTTCTCCTCCCATGAACAAAACAAGCGTTTGTCACAATGAAGAACCAACAGCTGAATTTTGCAGAGACCTTTTGCTCAGGGCAGTACCATTTTTCCTGGTGTGCACAGCTGTCGTTAAAAACAAATTCAGGTGTACGGCTAACTGAAGAGGAAATTATTTAAATTCTGTGAGGCAAACACTGGCAGTCTCTATCACTTTTGCTATTTTATTTTGGTGGTGGTTGGAGGTTACCGTAAGAGACTGACAGTTTAAAAACCACTCAAATGTTCAAATACGTGGTAATTAATCCAGATCTAGTCCGAGTGACTGTAAACATGAGGATGACATGGATGCCGAGCCGGTGGGGTGCAGCCCTGTTTCCTGACCGGTGTTCCCTTCACCATCCCGTGCATGTCTGTGGCCTCTTTCCTCTGCTGAAGCGGGCAGGGTCATTGCTCAATTTTAATTATGTTATTACTATGTTCATAGATTCTTGAAGTTGATAATTATTTCAAATAAAGAATGTGATGCCAGTACCTCCTCTGTCAAATTTCAGGTCAAGAAAACAACGCCATCATTGACAAATGGGGACCATCTCTGAAAATACACACACCTTTGGCACTGGCCATAAACCTACAGGCCTTATCACAGGGTGTGCACTAACTCTGGAAACAGAGATAATATTCTATGTTTTGTAATAGACTGATGATGTCCCTGACAACATTTTATACACCTGCCTGTTTCTAGACTGCTTGCACACCCTGTACTTGTGGAGAAAGAAAGCAGAGAGGCCGTGGTGCAGTTCTGCAGCCGAGGGGAAGGGCACTCCATTTTCTGATTAACTGCTGAGGTTATACACACGGGCCAGACTATTTTCATCTGCACTATCGCACGCAGCCTTAGTTGTACACTCACGGGAGGGAAAACAATAAGATTTCTCTTTGTAGTAACACTAAGAAGTGTAGTTAATGCATAGACGTGAAGTATGACAAAACTTGGCGAAACACCGGAGAAGAAAAGGTTTGATTTCTTTTTTTTAACCAGCTAAAAATGTATCTCTACTCCTAAAGACCTTATAGATAAGTAAAAGAAAACAACCCAAACTCAAAACAATAACCTAGAGTGTTGTATGCTGAATTTGAACTCTGAGGATGGGGGAGAAGGGGACCTTTTCAACATAAAGACTCAATTGTTCCCTAATCTTAGAGATGGCTACTACAGCCAAGTCTGCTGAAAACATCCTGTTTACACAGCAGAGAAGAGGCTTGGCCTAAGCATTCTGCTCAGCTCACAGACATCTTCATTCTGTTTAACAGTCAAGATGGCAGAATAGAAAAATTAAAACTAAAAAGTACGCAGCATCTGAGGTCGATATGGAATCTGGCTGTTAATCTTACAAAAACTGCCCCCCTCCCCTGCAAAAAGTGGTGAAAGTGAGAGTGAATACTTGCAACTAGTTAATAGCCTGTGAAATTTTAGTTGCTGCTAGCTATGTTAATAACAGGTCTTCCAAATTCTTCAACAGGAATTTTTTTTTCTTTTCTTTCTTTCTGCATATCTTACACACCACATGCAACCCACAGGAACTTGGAAGAACCAACTGCTAACTTCTGCTACATACACGTCAGAAGAGGTGGGAAAGTTCTTAGAACAGGAGCCACAGTAATAGAAAATCAAGTTGCTATAAATAAAACTGACTGAATGGCAATCAAGGCGTAATGTTGATTTACTGGGGGACACTGATGAAAGGATGTGCTTTGGAACCTTAACTTGCAGCACTACTAAGTTAACTTCCGTGAATGTTGTAAATGAAAAATATCAAGGGCTGGGGACTTGGGGGATCAGAGACGCCACATGGACCATCCATTTCGTCACAGTGTCTAGGAGATCTGTACTTTTTTTTTAAACACCTAAAATTAGGTCATGGCACTGGATCTTAATTGCCAGGAGAGGTCTCCAGTCTGATGGAAGACTTCCCTTCCCCTTCTAGCGCTTCTTTCCTTTTGGCTACTCATGTGGTAGACAGAAACCAAGTTCATGATGTTTGAGTGAGGGATATCTCTGGCCACTAGTAATCAAGTGTTTAAAAATATACAGGAAACTGGTAAAAATTGGAAAGCTCAAGTTTACATGATCAAAATGTTCATGAAGTAAACCTATGTAATGAGAGGTCACCAGCAAGCCCCTATACCCATGCCAGAATGCAGTGGAAGAGAAGATGCTTCCGCCACATTTTCTAAGTGTACTGAAGCCATCTAACCTCTCAGCAGACATGGCTCTTGCCAAGGAATACCATGGAAAGAAAAGTTTTCCTCTTCCATTACATCCTCACTATATCCTGTTCTTAGGTCACTGACAACCAAAACAGCAAAGCTTCCAGCAACTGGTCAAGAAAAAGGGAGTTGATGGGAAAGGGAGGAGACAAAGGAGAAGAGCAGAAAAATAGGAACCCCTTTCTAATGGCCTGACACAAAGAGCCTTTCCAAGTCACTGCAGTTGTCACGGGAGAAGCCGATACACAGTAACAAAGGGTGACAGCACGAGGAAGGATCTTGGTATCCCACATTATCAAGACATAAAAGCATACTTCCTTGATTTCTGTTTCTTTAATGACTTTAAATTTAGCCCACTGCCTTTGGGGGCTGTCCAGAACCACTCCAATTTCTGTAACGGGTGAGTGTCTTACTGTCTGGAGCGACGGGACCACATGCACATACGCACGAGCTCCTCTTGCTTAGGATGTGTGGGTGTATGTATGAAGGCACTAAAGCGGTTTCAGAGAAACTGCAGGCAGCAACCCCACCCACTCCCTTTACCTGTCGAGCAGGAGTTTCTTTCCTACTGGGAAGCTTAGGTGTTTAAAAGAAGCTGTGGTCATGCTTGGGAATTCTAACCCCTGGCCCAGGAGGGAATACAAAAGGAGAATTCGACATCACCAAAAACTGAAAGGAAACACTCCACATCTCCGGCTGGGGGATGGGGATAATTAAGCAGCAGATCTTCAAAACAGCAATTAAAATGAGCACAACGGTAGCTGGGAGCTAAAAAAGTAAAACCACTTGTTCCTTATTAGATTCTTCTACTTTCTCCTCCTCCCTTAACAAACGGAGGTAAGACGGACATTCTTCATTAATAGAACAGTCCATAGATATTTTTCCTCTAGTAATGCCTACATTTAAAATTTGTTCCAAAAATTATTAACCTGTATTTCCTAACTCTTTACATAGATTCTCAGCAATCCAACCGTACTACTT
Source organism: Balaenoptera acutorostrata (assembly GCF_949987535.1). Lineage (NCBI taxonomy): Eukaryota > Metazoa > Chordata > Mammalia > Artiodactyla > Balaenopteridae > Balaenoptera > Balaenoptera acutorostrata. Next base: position 8,700,112 of record NC_080074.1, read on the forward strand.
TACAGATTATAGTTACTTTTTTTTTTTAAGCTGTTGTTTCTTTCTTTGATCTTTTCTTTTGTTGCCGTGGTTGGGGAGACAGGGCGAAAGGTTCCTCTAAAGAAAACTAAAAATTCCAAGGGGAGATTTAAATGTTCAGTCTTAAACGGAAAGGAATAAAGTGATGGCATTCCCATTTATACACACCAAACACTCTCCCACTAAATTATACACAATTTCCAATGAATCCATGCTAGAGCTCTTATAAAGCTTAATCCTTCTCCCATATCTTTTAAGCTCGTGAATTTACCTGTTGCTGCTAAATTGATAATTTTTTAAAAATATTTCTTTCTACGTGTTTTAAAATGTGTGATCCCCAGTATGACAATAACGTTTGGAGACTTTTCTTTTTACATTTTAAGTAAAAATTGTTTAAACTTTCTGAAGTTTCAGGAACTTGTAAAAGTTTATTAAACAGGAAAGAAACATCCGTCTATCTAGGATAAGATACGGTTAAATAAACCATCTTCCAAAATCTGGCTTCCTACCCTAGAATTCCTGAGAATGCTTGCAAATTTTAAAGCAGGAAAATAAATGTTAAAAACAAAAAACACTGTTAAATGCTCCCAGAGTTAGTCTTCATCTAAAATATATATTTATATGTATATATATATGCACTTTTTGGTCTTTTTTTAAGTTTTTAGTTTTTTTCCCTTTAAGCTTATGATGGAAGAACATTTTAGCTTCTCATGTTTATTTTTACATATTTCAAATCCCTCATTATGTCTTGTAAACAAGAGGGGCTCTAGCACCCGGCTTTCACCGTAGTATCGTAAGGAACTCAACTAACCCATAGTGCAGGTCAAGGAACCAACAGGCAGGAAGAGAGGAGGGTGGGGCAGGACATGCCAGGGAACCAAGAGCGGCAGCTCGCCTGAGCCTCAGGACATGCTCCCGGCCCAGGGACACTCAGACTCAGCCTTCTGTAGATGTGTGATCACAGCTGCTCTTCACCTGGAGGCCACCACACATGCCAGGGTTTTGCCCCCCCAGGCAGACAGCAGTCGGTGGGGCTCGAAGGAGACATTCTGTGCGTGGGCAGAAGTGGAAGGGGCATGGTGGTGATGAAAACCGGAGGGCACAGTTAGTTTTCTAAAGGCATCCGATGGGACCAAACCAACGCTAGAAACTCAAGTTTGACCACCTACCCACACAGGGTTCATAAAGACTTGCATGAGCAAGCGCTCACTTGAATTATGCACGTCAATCTCTTTTGAGGCTAGGTTTATAATCAACAGAGTAAACTGAGAGGACTACAGAATTCCCATTCTTTGTCTCACAAAACCACTTAAATGCAAATAATTGGTTTTTGCCTTTTCCTATACACAGCCGCCCACCCACCCACAGACACAAGCTAAAAGTCAAATGCATTATTAGGCATTGTTGTATCCTTCACTGAAGATGCTAAAGAAAGAAAAACTCCCTTGTCCTCACTAGCAGCAAGTTACGGAGGACAGTAGAGGTCTGCTCCCACCAAGGGTTGGAATGGGCAGGTATTTGCTGGTACAGAATGTCGGCACTTTATGTTAAACAGTATAATGCAGACGGGGATGTCCACACAAGTGCTAGCACGTTACCGGCACACGTCTCCCCCCCCCTCCCCCCCGCCCCGCCAGCCATCTGTTTTGTATAAAGGGGTACCCTTCAGGTCTGCTGTAACTCTTCACAAAAAGCAGTTTGATACATTTTGATTCCAACATAAGTACATACATGTTGGTGATAACTGTGGATTAAAAGTTGCCCCCTATTCGGCCCAGAGTACTACTACATTGATGCTTAAAAAAAAAAAAAGTCTTTAAATACCGAAATAAAAAAAGCAACATTACAAGGAAAAAAAAAAAAAAAGAGGTCAAAACCAAAAAAAGGTGCAATACTTAAGTCTTTGCTAAGTTATACCTGCCTAAGCAAAACCACATACACAGGAAATACACAACACAGAGAAACAAAAGGAAACGCTTGAAGTACACACTGGTTTAAGAACATTCGTTAAGTAAACGTTTCTGTCAGTGATGGCCTGGTGCTGTAACACGCCACGGCCTGGCACAGGTAACGCTCAGCAAGAAGGGAGCAGAGAGGGAGGGGCTGCAGATGCTTGCAGGAGGCTGCTCACAACTTATTTTTTTTTTCTGTTTTCGTAAAATGTTAAAGAGGAACAACAGAAATTTTAAATTCAGCATTACCTGACTTTCTGACCAATTTCTCATACCTGATTACACAAGAAAGGGGGAACACAGTTTTTCTGCTTTTGAGACATCACATCGTTAAAAGCTATCTTACTGTCTGTTCCCATTCAGACTAATGAAAAGGCCAGCATGAAATTTAACAGATATTCAGATGTGCCTACTAGTAGCCACTTGATTCAAAAAACAGAAATAAATAAACACACAGTTGCTCCAAGAGGTACCTCCTGCTCTCCTAGTTTTGGGGACTTGGCAGTGCTCCACTCTACTGCTAGGTCAAAAGAAAAGAGACAGAAAACTCACGCTTGGGCTACTTTGCAAATGTAAAGGAGCTCCCAGCTATCCTCATTAAAGAGCACTCTGTTCATCTCAATACAGCCCAACGGGGTGGCTTCAGTAGCAGTGGCTCCCCGGGCGCTCGTGCTCCTGTGTTCTCATAGTTAAAAAAAATAAAAATAAAAAGCAGATGGCCGGCCAGCCAGCCTGCGGACTGTCAGCAATGCAGCTTTCTGAGAAATCAGGATGGGGAGGAGGAGGAGGAGGACACAGGCGCGCGCGCACACACACACACACACACACACACACACACACAGAGAGACAGAGAGAAGGATGCACGCGAATGCACATGAACACACGTGCACACACATACCAGAACGAGCATGCCTGGGCAGTTACATGTGCCAGAACACACTGGTATTTATCAACCAGCCAATCACAATTTTTTTTTCTTTTTTTTTTGTTTTTTTTTTTTAGGTTTTTTGTGTTTTTGTTTTTAAAGTGAGGCTCCGTCAAGTCTTCCCTCCCCCCACCCCAACAATTCTTTTGAATTCCCCTCCCTCCCAAACATGGTAGACCTAAGGACGGAAACACACCCAGTGCAAACAAAGTTAAAAAGCTATTTTTTTTTCAGTATATATGTTTCTTAGCAACAACTTCCATATAACATGAAAAAAGTGAAAAACTAGAAACTAATTTTTTTAATTTTTTTGTGTTTAAATTTAAATGGTATGTGTACTTGCTTCACATTGTCTTTCTAGGTTGGCGTTCATGATTCAAGTATTTCAAGAGTGATATGTTCTCTTTTTGGATTCATATTCCAAACGAAAAAACTGAAGTTATAAGGGAGGCAACTATGTGCTCAGACAGTCTGTCAATGACCCACCTTTTTTTCTCTCTCCGTTTTCTTTTTTCCTTTTAAAAATGTATTTATTGCAAGTTGAAAAAAAAAACGAAAAGGTCAAGTTAGTGCTGCTGCTGTTCCAAAAAAGGTCACGAGGTCAGAGTTGAAAGTTCTAAGTTCAGATTGAATCCGACCCTCCTCCCAGAAGGTCACCAGGTAGTAAAGGAGCAGGGCTGCCCATCCTATGGGGGTCTTCCACGGTCGGGACTCCCCACAAGCTAGAAGAATAGTTTGGGGGTCCCCACAATGAAGCGCCAGCAAGATCGGCCCCGCTGCTGCCACCAGCACTGCTGCTCCATTGCCCGAGCCCTGTGGACCCACCGAAAAGATTCAGAGCAGGTCCGACGGGATCTGACTGGGTCTGGCCGGTCTCCAGGGACTGCCAACCCGCTGCGGGTGCACTCGGGGTCGCCGCAGGGGTAGGGGGCTGAGCTTGTGCCAGAAAGCGGCTAACTTCATCATCAGTGGCAAACTCAGCCAGGATGGTAGTGTTTCCCAACACACACCTGGAAAAAAGGGGAGGGAAAGAGCTATGCATTTGAGGAAACTCCTAAAAGCATGCACAGGGACTGAGTATTTTGAGTCCTCGCTACTCAAAAGCGTGGTCCTTTGACTCCAGCTTCCACCTCCCCTGGACGCTTTTCAGAATCACAGGATCGGAACCTGCATTTTAACCAGACCAAAAGGTGACTGAGAAGTACTGATTGAGAACAACGTATCACTCAATCTCCAGATATCCAAAGACTACTGGAGAATATTATATATCAATATCCCTTGGGATATGGAATTTGTATGTCAAGTAAAACGTCACCTCTTTTTTTTCCCCCCTTGGGGGTAAAAGGTCACAGCCCCAAGCATCAAGGTGACCCAGCTCCAGACACCTGAAGTGCTGCTTCGTCTCAGGGCCGGGCTCACTGCCTGACCTCCCCATCACTTGCTTGTTCTGTGTGTACCTTCCTGTCATGGCATCTGCAGCCACGGGGAGTCAGCTCCTCCCGTTCACCACCTTGGCAGTGGCGGGGAAGAGGATAGTCAGAGTCTGATCCAGCCCCACTTACTTCAGGCAGAACCCCTGCTACCCACTAAGACCACAACATTCATCATCACCCACAGAGGCCAAAGAAAGCAGCTAGATCCTATTACGAAAAGGGACAGCACTTACAACGTCTCACATTTCATAAATCCTGGATTTGTTTCATGGTACTAAAAATGTACTCACTGTTTCACAAATCTGTTATTTTTGGAATTCCGATTATCGGATACAAACAGGACAATCCATGCTTACACAGGTAGAAGAGATTAGCCACCTTGGTACTCAAGCAATTGCTCATGTCATGATGCCGTCTGTGTGCATGTTCTCGTGCATCTCTGTTTAATTAAGCAGGTGCCCGAATACTCACATGTGCCTCTTCATGCATGTTTGTCTCAGTGAGCGCAGGCTGGGTACTCACATGTGCAGTGCAGTTTGGGCCTTGGCCGCCTCCTGTTTGGTGCTGTATCGGATCAGGGCGGTGCCCTGGGTTAGGTTCAGATGGAATGTCAGCAGTGGGCCATGCTGCATGCAGATGGTTCTCAAGGTTGACCCATCAATCTAAAGAGTAATGACAGTCATGAGATAATAACTGGTGATGGGGTGGGAAAGGAAGTCAAGTGACCTTTCTTACATTTGAGAATGAGAAGGACTTCCGGTTCGTAAATAACAGCATTAGTGCTAAATAAGTCTCGGAGAGACAAATGAAGAACTCAAGGCAGGGGATGACTGCACTGAATACAGAGGTCTTCAAGGCAAATCTTAAGATATTCAAAGCACTGGGCTCAGATCTAATGTGGCCATTTTGCACATAAAAAATGTGTATAAATACAGCTCAAAACAAAAGCGTATGATTCAACCTGTGGTCTATTTTCCTTAAGAGGTAAACAAGTAAACCTATGCTGACTGGTAGAGGCTTAAAAAGCAGAAATAAGATGGTAACCAAATAAGAATGTAAGAGAACATGCAAAGTTCTGAGCATGATTACTAATGTAACATTCTTCCAATCTCACAAAAAGCTACAGAAAAAAGACACGAACAAGAAAGGCACTGCTAACCATCTGACGATTTAGAATGCTGACAGGTGACCCAGCTCAGACTATTCTGACGTCTCTTTACTCCTACTCTCGCCATCTCAAGGACAGACTCTACTTCTACCTACTTCTCTGTGCCTTCTGCTGCCCTCAGCCAACGTGACCAATGGTTTTTTTTATAGCTGCTCACCCTAGTCAGACTCTCAGCATTAGGGTGTTCAGTGATTAGGGACAATTGCCCTTCCTCACCTATGACTTAGCGAACAAATCTCTTTATTCCCTCTGATTTAGTTGTATCAAGAACTTTACTAGGTTTATTGAAGCTGCTCAGTGCAACATTTCAGTTCATTTTTTGGGAAGGGAAACAGATTACTACCGGAATAGCCTTAAAAAGTTGTGCTACTGGCAGCAGCAGTGGAAACATTCTGTGGTTTTACCATGGAAATCCTACAGGATGAAAACTGGCAGTTTCACCGTAATTCTTTACAGAAAATGATGGGACAAAAGCTCTTAGCATTGTTTTATAAATGACAATTGACTATATAAGCATGTCAGTATATACCACAAGTGACTTTTTTAGGCTAGATGCCCTATAAATAAATTGTAGGTGATGACAAGTAAATTTATCCAGGTCCCCAAAAAATGTGGCCTTATAACCTCCTTTTAAGCTATGATTGAGATTAGTGAGATGTCTGCTATTAGGTCATTTTGATTTTTAAATGAATCAATTCTTTCTAACACAAACACAGCCAATCCCTATATTCATTTTTTAAAAAAATAAATTTATTTATTTATTTATTTATGGCTGTGTTGGGTCTTCGTTGTTGCACGCGGGCTTTCTCTAGTTGAGACGAGCGGGGGCTACTCTTCGTTGTGGTGCGTGGGCTTCTCATTGTGGTGGCTTCTCTTGTTGCGGAGCACGGGCTCTAGGTGTGCGGACTTCAGTAGGTGTGGCACGCGGGCTCAGTAGTTGTGGCTCGCGGGCTCTAGAGCACAGGCTCCGTAGTTGTGGCGCATGGGCTTAGTTGCTCCGTGGCATGTGGGATCTTCCCGGACCAGGGATCGAACCCGTGTTCCCTGCATTGGCAGGCGGATTCTTAACCACTGCCCCACCAGGGAAGCCTGCCTATATTCATTTATATACATATACAAATGTAATTACTATTTTTTCATTTTATTTATTTATTTTTAAATTAAAAAAATTTAATTGAGGTATAGCTGATTTACAATATTACATTAGTTTCAAGTGTATAACATTTTTATAGATTATACTCCATTTATAGTTATAAAACATTGGCTATATTCCCTGTGTTGTACAATATAGCCTTGTAGCTTATTTATCTTATCCATAGTAGTCTGTACCTTTACTATGTTTCATATGATAATACAGGCTCCTTTCAACACTGCTTCTCTCATCCTAACCATATTACACCCACAGCACTGTGACAACTTAGAAATAATGAGGCATATTTTGAGGATGGTTATATAAAATGTCTATACTTCAGTCAACTCTTTGCTAAATAAATAACCCAGGGCTTTCAGCTGAGTTGATTAGATATGGAGATTAAGAGCCGTTCCAGACAGTTCCTCATGTTAACTGTATTTAGAAAGCTGTCCATCTCAACACGAACCTTGAAATACGAGCCCCAGATTTACTCCCCACAAATAGGTTCACTAGGCAAATAAATTTAGGAGAATCTGTATTTCCCCACAGAGGATCATAATACATGTTAAAGCATAGTAAAGGGTCTAAGAAGCCTCATAATGAAGGCACCTGCTTAATTTTGTTTAATCAAGTATGTATTACAAACATATTAGGCCAGAGACCTATTAATATCCCATGGGAACACTCTGGAAAATGCTGGCTTAGTAAAGTGTGCATGAATCCACTTATGAATTAAACGCCAGACAATTTACTCTCTGTGTCAAAGGGAGGGAGGTATAATTGATTCCTTTTTAACAAGGTGTTGTAAAGGTTGTGCTGTCAAGCCCAAATGAAGGCCCTGGGCTCAGTTTCCATGGGTTCATTTAACCTCATTTGAGTGCTCCATGTATGTTGCTGCAAATACATCAGTTATCAGGTAACTCAAGCGGAAGGGAGGGAGGTTTGGTGCAAATGAAACCCCACCACTGTAACAACAACCCAGAGAGCACGTTCTGATGAGAGCAAATCAGTAATGCCATCTACAGAGAAGAAGAGAACAGACAGGAAATGAAAATTAAATTAACAGACAGAAATTCACACATACGGCATTTAAGCCACGAAATCCACACATTCCTTCCACTGCAGAGATGGATGGTTAATTGTGTATGAATGAAGCATAAAAATGGTTACCAGTGAGCCACAAGTCTCGTTGAATGAGTAACACAAAAACAGGTAACTTTTTTGCTTGGTTCCAGATTCTGACAGGCAGATCCACACAGCAAGTTATCTCTGCTAAACAGAATTCACCAGATCACCACCCCATGCTCACTATTTATAAACTACACGTGTCAACATCACCATGAAGGCAGGCGTGAAGCTGGGTGTCCAGCATCTCCCCAGCTTCAGAAGTAGGCTTCGGGCCTTAGCTGGGGAGACTCACCCCTGCAGGCGGGACCTCTCTGTGGTGACCAGGAAATAAACGAGCTCTCCTCTCTGCTAGCCCCACACACCTCGGACTTTCCCTCTCGTAATACAATCAAGTCCCATCCAGAAAATCCCAAGAAAGCGTGGTTACCTGTGGAGTGAGATTGTGAAGAACCAGCCAGTAACTAGGACGAACTGAACCACCATCACTCCAGGTGGAGGCTGGAAGCAACCAGAAAAAAAGATCAGGAAGAACAATCAAAAAATTAAGATAGCCACGCGTGAGACACATTTTCAAACAGCCCACAGGGTTCCTCTCTCCTTTTATAAATCATCTTCTCCTTCTGCTTCACTCTGACCTCCTTTATCCTGTCACTGAATAGCCAGTTCTCTTCTCCTAGACCTTGATCCTATGCGCTCTTGCGCCTTATTTGCAAGACAATGTTGTCCTCCCAGGGTTCTCATCTTTACTCCGTCAGTACCTCGGGAGTTCTTGGGTCCCTCTGCCTTATGCTGACTTCAATTCTCCACTCAAGAGATACTTTTTCCTCTACCCAACAACCGTGATTTCCTCTGAGTTCATCGTGTCTTCAACATTTGTGTGAACAGAAGCCCCTCGGGTTGGAACAGTGACGCTCCTTTAGGCAGATCCTTCTCACCAGAGGCAAGCCGTGAGTCCTGCGTCCCCCACCCCCTGACTGAGCGGGGTGCTGTACTGCTCCAGGGAGATGACGGCTTGGGGTTGGTCAGACCGGGAGGCGGGCGGGGCAGCGGTGTAGTGTTCCTTGAGGAAATATGGTTTTTCCACATCTTGTTGGAGAGATGAGTGGGGTTGTGTCCTATGGGATCTGGGGACCATGTCGATTTGTAATCAGGGAACTTTGCTGTAAGAAGAGAAAATTAAGGAGGAAATTAGGTTAGACAGGTCACTTTTGTTAACAAATACACATACGCACGCACACACAAATACATACGTGTTGAAATTCTAAAAATATTAAGGGCACAATTTAAGAGGGGCAGTACAAAATAATTTTGTTCTCTGAGCTTATCAAATATAAATTTTCAATGACTCTTACTCTGAACTGACAAATTAACACATGAACTAAAGAGTTAGTAAGATAACTAATTCTCTACCGCTTTCTTAGCTAAACACAACCTGAAAAGGAAGATAAATTCAAGGAAAGTCTTCTTAAAGTCATTAGTCGTACAGATATAGTAGAATGTGAACCCAGGCAGAACTAAAGTATTTATTCTATAAATACTTGCTGATTGAATGGAAAGTACATTAAAAATTAAACTTTTCTTGATCCAGAATACTAGATAACATTCAAACAGATTTTTAAAATATAATCAACAAATATTCACTAAGGGCTTACTCTGCTTTTAAGGTGCTAAATCAGTGCTATGGATAATATAAACAGTTGTTCCCAAGAACTTCAAGTTCAGACGGGGAAAACAGAAAAGATGAACAACAGAATTGGTAACCCAGGCAACATCATATATGTTCAATACACGGAGGAAAATGACAACGCTGGGCTGTCAGCAACGACTTTGCCAAGACAAGTCTTGAAGGATTGATATAAATGGACGGCTCAGCAAGACAGGAAAATAGAAACCGAGCTTCAACTTAAACTCTCTTTGTACCAAATATGTTTCTCCCCAATTTTGGCCGAACAACATTTCACAGTAGCAGAGAGGTAAAGGAGGCCATAAAGGTCCGCTGGGGGCAGTTTCAGATGCTATCAGGAGTTTTTGCAGTAGATTTAGCAGGTAGTGTTTAAACTAGGGCCAAAATGTGGATGACAGCAAAGAGAATGGAAGAGAAGAAATGGGTCTGACAGAGAAGAAACCACTTGGGAGACATCATCACTGGCTGGATCCAGCAAGCGAGGGAGACAGGAAAGAATGAGGAAGAGGCGAGAGGGAAGACTGAGATGCTGCGACTAAGTGATGCACAGCAGCACCACTAAGAAAAAGAGTTAAGAAAGAAAGACAGGGCTTCCCTGGTGGCGCAGTGGTTAAGAGTCCACCTGCCAATGCAGGGGACATGGGTTTGAGCCCTGCCCCAGGAAGATCCCACATGCCACAGAGAAGTTGAGCCCGTGCGCCACAACTACTGAGCCTGCACTCTAGAGCCTGCGAGCCACAACTACTGAGCCCGCGCACCTAGAGCCTGTGCTCCACAACAAGAGAAGCCACCGCAACGAGAAGCCCGTGCACCACAGCGAAGAGTAGCCCCCGCTCACCGCAACTAGAGAAAGCCAGCGCACAGCAACGAAGACCCAACACAGCCACAGATAAATAAATAAATAAATAAACTAATTAAAAAAAGAAAATTTGTGAGGGTGAGGGTTGGAAATGTATACATTCAGTTTTAAACAAGGGTGATGCTTGAGTCATCTCTCAGGTGACCGCTTGTAAACGAAAGATAAAATAGTTAAAACAGAGGTATGGGCAAGTTACAGGAATAAAAGAGGTGAAAATGAGTTTTTACATGTAAAGGTAGAAGCCCTAGGGGACTTCCCTGGCAGTCCAGTGGTTAAGACTGTGCACTGCCAGTGCAGGGGGCATGGGTTCAATCCCTGGTCGGGGAACTAAGATCCCACATGCCATGCAGTGTAGCCAAAAAAAAAAAAAAAAAAAAAAAAAAAAATTAAAAAAAAAAGGTAGAAGTCCTATAAAAGCATAATGTAGGGTGGTGTTTAGAAACATGGAATACGGAGTTGGCTCCTTCACACACTCACTCGGACCTGAGGCAAATTCTATCAGCTCTTTGAACCTTAGTTTCTTCATCTACAAAATGGGGATAATAGCGGGACCTCCCCCACAGACTTTGGTGAAGGTAAGATAAGAATTCACGCTGAAGGCTTAGCATGCTGCCTGGTCCTGAGAGGTTACTGTTGCACTGTTGCACTGTTGATATGACAGAGGTGGAAAGGAAAAGAAGACAATCTGTAAGGTCATTAACCCGCAGTGCCTTAGTAGGTAGCTAAGGATTTGTTTTATTTGCATTTGCCTGCATAAACGTCAGAAGCCTTAATGACTTTAATGGCTTAAGGTCCAACTTTTGCAAGACCAAGGTGCCAATTACTAATGATTGGTCTACCAATCTATAAGGTGTTGTGCTAAGTAAGTGACTTCAAAGGCTCTGTTATAACCAATAAGTTTTCCATTCCCTATTGTCTTAAACACACACACACACACACACACACACACACACACGGAACTCAACAAATGTTGTTGGTAGAATTAACCAAGGTCCTCTTTTTTTCCCCTTGGCCATCTGCCCTTAGCCTTTGTCTGTAAGTGGAAGAATTTTTAGAGAAAAGCAAGCTCTAATTGGCTGCCTTAGGAATAACAACCTGGACTTAACTGGTTCTTGCCACGGCCCCTGATTTTCTTGGCAGACTGGTTAAAAGAAAAGCACTTGTGTCATCAGGATATAACCTCTGCCCTCTCAACACCCATAGCTCCCTGTAATTATGTCACCATCTGCCTTGGTCCTAAAGCTGTACTTGTCTCACCCTGCCTCTGTTGAGACTGCAAGTTCCCCAAGGACGCAGCCAATACAAGAGGTGGGTCTCCATCTACCCTGACCTATGCTGGTCAACTGCTATAGAGGTATTTATTCCTTAAGAAATAAACGCCAATTTCCTTTGTAGAAGGCAGCCAGACAGGAAAGCGCTAGCGAAGGGGCAGAACTGGGTCACACGCGTACCTGAAGTGCTATGAACGTTGCTGAAGGAGTTGTCAGAGGCACTGTAGGGCCAGGCACCAGGTGAAGGCAGCGAGGTGTTGAGGGAAGAATTAGACCCTTTGGATGACGAATGAAGAACGAAATGAAAACAGTGCAGATAAATGTCAGCGTAACTAGTGAAATCTTGAAGTATTTTATTTAACCTTTAATAAGAGAAAGGACAAACTATATCTAAAAACTAAATGTGAAAAACTACATATTCCTATGTTTTCTGGTGAGATACCAGCAAGTACAAATGAAGCCACAGCCTGCCAAACATGAAAATACTGGGTGCTGAATAAACACGAGGGGTGTTTCACTTATTTACCTGTGGTGTTATCCCGCAGAAGTTGGTGGTCAGTATCTACAATGGGAGATGTGGCTGTACCCCCCAGCACACTTCCTGGGGTGACATAGGGGTCAGATTCAGGGTCAATGTTTTGGATACCTTTCCATGGCACTCCTGGTTGGAATTCTGAGATAAGGAGAACAAACGTTGGATAGAGGTAGGAAGTTGTTCAAAACGTGGTAAAGTTATTTTTTGATACAAGAAATAGATCTGTGAAAAGTCTAACTTCTGAATCTATTTTAGCTCAGATTTTCATCACAAAATTAAAAAAAAAAAAAAAAAAAGTCGGCCTGAACATATACTTTTCCAGCAGCACTCCTGTGCTATCTCGACATGTCGACCTTCTCTCTCTGCTTGGGAACTTGATGCCACAGACCCTCAAGGTCTGGCCCCAGGCCCTGCTCCTGCTCTTCCTGCCCCCAGGGAAGTTCAGGCCTGAGGGCAGGGAGGCAGGATACAGTAGTGTGGTCTCATGACAACTGTGAGGCATCTAGGACAAAAACTGGGAGAAAATCTGAGTTGGAGAGGAGATATTTCTCCCACTTATCTCACTGGAAATTGGCTCAGATGCACAAAAGAAAACACATATGACCACTACTGCGTGGAATGTCCAGGGACAACCAGCAGGAATAATTTGGCTTATCATGAGAAAGCCTAGAAAATATTTAAGTGTTTACAATTTTTTATCAGTTAATTTAAATCATATTTAAAGCTATATTAAACTTTTATTTTCCCAATCACGATGAGGAAGAACAGTATGTAGTACATATGAACATGCACTATACTAGAAACTATACATATTCATAGCTCAAATATACCCGTATAGAAAGAGGTTTAGAAGGACATACACCAAACTTCTTGTTTTTAATTTTGCTTTAATAAATTAAAAGTTTTTTCTACAATGAAGATAGATTACTTGTATCAGAATAAAAAGAGAAAACAAATAGCAAATAGTCTCACTGCACTCACTACTGCGTACCTAGAACCTGGTAATAAATACTTGCTCCGTGAATAAACTAATCAATTCACTGGACATTTCAGAAGAACCCACGTTACAAGGCATCCTTTGCATGGATGAATGCCAAGTCCCGGCTCCAAGGTCACCTTCTTTTACTCCCAGGCTGCACTCCATGGACTTCCTTTGGCCTATCTGTGCCTGTGCAGTATTTACCACACAGTAACTTGCCTTGTAGGTGATCAGCGTTCACACCTATGTTCCTGACTGAACGCTACAGAGCAGAGACCCCCTCTAATGAAAATTTGCTATCTTCCCACAGCAAATTCTTCCCTGCTTTTATCAGACAATAATTACTGAATGAAAAAAAATCAAAGTGAATGCCTTCGTAAAGGGAGTGTCAGAAGTAATCTGTTCAGAACCTGATATTAACAATTATAAAAAAAAAATGATATCCCAGAAAAAACATTTCCTGTACAATACCTGGAGGCCAACTGGCATTGCTGGATTTACTTCCGATTTTATTTGTTGGTGGAGATTTGGCAGGTAACCAGCTATCACCAGCAGGACCCGTATGGCCACCCAGTGTGTCACCCGGGATGATATCAAACTGGTTGTATGGTGACCCTCCTCGGGTCTTACCAGGGGCCACTATAGCGCCTGAGAAAAGAGAGAGGTAACTAATTCACACCAGAAAGGACTCCTATGAACAGAACTTGTTGCGCTTTCATTTAGAGGAACTCAAACACAGGATGCAGTAAGAAGAGTCCTGGAATCCGAGGTCCCACTTGAAAGCCACCGCCTAATTAGGGCGCAGGATGACCAGGACGACTCATCTCGCCTTTCAGCCTCTCAGTCTGCACTTACGCACACAGCGCTCTTCTCAGTCCTGAACGTCCTGTTCCATTTTAAAATTCCAGGGTCTTATGAAGTTAACAAAACTTTCATCAACTACGAATCGTACCATCATCCCCCCAGTTTTTACACTAATGACCTAGGGATGAGGAATAGGAAAAATACTCAACAATTTGCGGCACATAAAAGGGTTTTTAATTACATTTCTACTGACACCAACCCACCCAAGTCTTTAAGTGCTGATCAGGCCTAGTTTAGCTGGAAGAAGCAGGGTAAACAGAGGGAGTTCGCTGGAGAGAAAGGCATCTGCAATTGCTTTAAATTCCAAAGCAATGAGACAGCATTCTCGCCGCCAGCCGAGGGTCTCTGCCAGCACAGGGCCAGCAGTGAACTCTGCAGCTCTGAGATCCACGGCTCCACACATGAAGAACAGCAAATCCTTTGTAAAACTGCTGTCCCGAGAGTATTTCAGCAGTTTTGTTGGTGCCCCCTTCATGCATTTTATATGCTGGGAGGCAGGAAAAATATTAAAAGCTTAATAATTCCCTTAAACTAACAAAAAATGAACTTTACTTTAAATGAAAATTTTGACCTCTGTGAGATACCATGCTACTTATCTTTCAAATGAATTTTACATGCTGTATTGTGTTACCTGATCTACTCTTAGGATGCTGTTTATGAACAGATAAAATTACTTCCAGGGTAATGTATTAAAATATTTGTGTAGGGACTTCCCTGGTGGTCCAGTGGTTAAGACTTAATGCTTCCACTGCAGGGGGCACGGGTTCAATCCCTAGTCGGGGAACTAAGATCTTGCATTCCGCACGCCATAGCCAAAAAATAAAAAAAATGAAAATAAAATATTTGTGTAAATATCGATGAAAATAATGTTTGGTTTGGCCTAGCCCAAGTATTATTAAAACTGTCTCCACGCTCAGCTAAGAGAAGTCATTCGCTTTTCTGGAGCCACTGACAGGAATTTGACTCAAGGGCACATAGTAGTGAAGTAGTAGGAAATGAATAGCTCCATTACCTTGGGGATTGCTAAGGAAATGGGAAAACATTACCTATAAGTTCTAAAAAGGCAAGCGAGTATTCTACCTGTAAGATAGCTTCTCACATGCCACTGTGCATTTATAATCATACACCTATCATGTCTTTGGGGACAAGGGGACTTAATGAATCATCAGCCTAAGGAAGCAGCCTAAGTGTCCAAAGCTATAGATGCTGAGCTTAGATTATTCAGTCCAGAAACAGATTTGATAATTTCAATAAATCATTCTTGATTTTGTAGCATGAAATCAAATGATAATGCTTAGGGACAGCAGGCAGAGAACTTCACGTGGCCACTTCACCAGCCTACCGGATGGGCACATGAAAGAGGGGTTTATAAAGGAACCCTGAAAGGCTCCAGACTGATGGGGCTGAGGCTGCCAGGAAGCCCCTGCAGGAGCCAGTCCGACCCCTATTTACAACTTGGTTCTCATGGATACAGCTGAGCCCAAGTAAATTACTGTCAAATGAAACAAACATTGAAACAAAGGCTGAAGGAAGGTCCTAAGACCTTTTATCCATTTCACAGGGAAATGGAGATGCTCTTACAGAGAATTACAGAGATGGAAGAGCTGACCCACATTCACAACCAAAGCCTACAATTACAATGCCCTCAACTGCTGTCTTGCAGACACTGTAATTCATAAAGAACAAGAAAGCTTTGTGGAAAGTTCAAACCTCATGTATTGATCTATTAGTCATCTTTTGGAGATCAAAGAGCTCAAACAATCATCACGATATATATTTGTTATGATCTCTCTCTTGTAGCTCCAAAAACGGATTCTGTTCTCTCAGCCAGTTTATTAGGGTTTTAACCTAAGGGGAGCTCAAGTTCACTGCTACTGCCCTCAATCCCATTGCAGGTGGGAAATTTTGCTCCCCTTAAGTGGAACTAGCATTTAAGTTTCTTATAATTTGAAATACACACAACCCCAATCTTCCTCTCCTAGGTGATCATAGGATTGGGGGGAAAAAATCAAGAGACTCATTAGGAAAAAGCTAAAATAGATCTGTGCTTCAAAGTAAGTGTATAGGCCACTTCGTCAAGGCCTGCTGAGAGTCGGAACAGCTCCAAGTCACGAAGCTTTGTTTGCTCTTACCATTTTTGTGCATATTGGCTTCCTGTGTGGCTACAGAGGGCAGTCCCTCCATCATGGAGGTCCACTGTTTAAAGCGAGACTCTGTTCCAGCCTCCTTCCCACCAACCATGCCGTAGTCCATGCCGCCAGAGCTGAAGCCTAAAATGGAGAACCACATTTTACGTCTTTTTATAAGTTTCTAGTGTTAGTAACCAAGAGTTCTGAGGTAGAACCCATGAATAGCTTCATTTGTCACTTAAAGACCAATTCACATGAAGTTTTCTTCACTCAGAAACAGATATTTTGATTCAAAATGCTGATCTTGGCTCCTGCTTGCTAAAAAAGTGACGACTCTGTTCAGGTATGAAAACATGTATGACTGCCATCTCATTAAGACCATCTCAGTGCATGTGTGCATTCACTTATCCATCTGTGTCAAACAGAACGTGGGGCCAGCAATTCTCCAACTGAGATGGAGACGTCTACACGTCAAACCAACATGGTGGGCGCTTCCCTTGCGGCGCCGTGGTTAAGAATCCACCTGTCAATGCAGGGGACAGGGGTTCGAGCAATGGTCCAGGAAGATCCCACATGCCGCGGAGCAACTAAGCCCGTGCGCCACAACTACTGAGCCTGCGCTCTAGAGCCCGCGTGCCACAACTACTGAAGTCCATGCGCTTAGAGCCTGTGTGCTGCAACGAGAAGCCACCGCAATGAGAAGCCCACACACCGCAACTAAGAATAGCCCCCGCTCGCCGCAACTAGAGAAAGCCCATGCACAGCAATGAAGGCCCAATACAGCCATAAATAAATAAATAAGTAAATAAATAAATAAATATATTAAAAATAACAACCCAGGGCTTCCCTGGTGGCGCAGTGGTTAAGAATCTCTCTGCCAATGCAAGAGACACAGGTTCGAGCCCTGGCCTGGGAAGATCCCACATGCCGCGGAGCAACTAAGCCCATGCGCCACAACTACTGAGCCTGAGCTCTAGTGCCCACAAGCCACAACTACTGAGCCCGTGCACCACAACTACTGAACCCTGTGCGCCTAGAGCCCATGCTCCGCAACAAGAGAAGCTACCGCAACGAGAAGCCCGTGCACTGCAATGAAGACCCAATGCAGCCATAAATAAATAAATAAATAAATAAATAAATAAATAAATAAATAAATAAATAAATAAATAAATTTAAAAACAAAACAAAACAAAACCCCAACCTGGTGTAACAGCAGCTATTAAGTTGTGGCAGGGTCTCTGGCGGAGGAAAGGCTTTGCAGAGGGACACTGATCCTGGACCTAGGCAAGGTAGGCGAGTAAGTCAAGGAAACCAAGTACAAAGCTCTGACTGGTGACAATCAGGCGTGTTTAGGGAATGATGACAAGCCCAATGTGACTCCAATGCTTGGCTGCCTATGGATGCAGTGAGATGGGGAGCAACGAAGTGGCGTGGCGTGTAGGGTCTTCATGTATCAGGCTGAGGAGTCTACACCTTTTTTTCCCCTCTAAGACAGGAGATGAAATTCTTCAGCAAGTGAGGAGACATAACTAGACCTGTATTTTACAAAGAGACCTGACAGTGTGAGAATGGGGTAGACAGAATCTGGGAGATCAATTTGAAAAAAGTTTTTATATAATGACAAAGACCCCATAGCTTGAATAGGCAATTGGCGAGAGATTCAGTTTACTTCGCCATGTGCCGCCAGGTGTCAGGCTTTTAGCAAGGGTTTTGGCAGGTAACATTTTCCCACTGCACAGGGCTGGACAGGTGAAAGCCAGACAGGAGAGGCTTGTTGATGTAGCCTCACAGGGTCCACCATCCATTTTGGGTCAGAATGTATTTAATACTTTTCAAACTGATGCTCAAAAAAAGTAAAGGACTAAAATCAACCACTGAAACAGGGGAAGGGAAGAATAATGAATAAAAAACAGAAAAAGGAGAATGAGCCATAGGCAGGGTGGCAACAACATGCAAGCATGGACACCCAAGGAGGTCAGCAGGGTTCCCACCACGTCTCAGCTCAGGTGGCCTGTGGGGTCTATTCTTCCCCTAGTGGACGTGCAGCTCCAGCCAGGCCAGACTCCACGCTGTACCCACTTTACTCTCCTACCATCTGGTGCTGTCTTATTGGCCCTCAAGTTCCATCTATCCAAATCCCACTGGGGGCCCGGGTCACATTTTTCTCCCCTGTGCTTCTCCTGTCAGGGATAGTTTTATAAATGCACAATAAATCAAACCAGTTCTAACACCTTTCTTGACCTGTTTAAAATGTTGCTATTAATACACGGAACACTGTCCTTTCACACAGTTTGTAACTGACTTTAGTAGTCCAAGTGATTGCTTGGAGGGTGTGGGTGGGGAGAAGTCCTTGGAATGAGCTGGAAATATTTCAGATTGAACCCTTCTTTTTATTTTATTTATTATTATTATTATTTAATTTATTTATTTATTTTTGGCTGCGTTGGGTCTTTGTTGCTGCGCGCAGGCCTTCTCTAGTTGCGGTGGGCAGTGGTTACTCTTTGCTGCGGTGCGCGGGCTTCTCATTGCGGTGGCTTCTCTTGTTGCAGAGCCCGGGCTCTAGGCGCATGGGCTTCAGTAGCTGTGGCTCGTGGGCTCCAGAGTGCAGGCTCAGTAGTTGTGGCGCACGGGCTTCGTTGCTCCGCGGCATGTGGGATCTTCCCGGACCATTGCTCGAACCCGTGTCCCCTGCATTGGCAGGCGGATTCTTAATCACTGCACCACCAGGGAAGTCCCCGAACCCTTCTTTTTTAAAAAGAAGAGTTTAAGATATTTTCACTTTTGTCCTATGTGGCTAAAATGAAATGAGACTGGAGGACAGGGAGGCTGAAAGGAACAAGGGCCTTCTCTGATACAGCTTCAGTGGCCTACGTGGGTTTACTCCTTGGGCAAATTACACCTCTACCTTTGATTTAGAAAACCAGCCCAAAGTGCCTGGATTCCAGGCCATCTGAAAGCTCGGTTCTAATCATTGAGAAAGAGCTTTTGAAAATAACCTGGGATTAAAAAGAAGAATGTAAGGGTTAGTAAGATAAGAAACCATTCCTTATATATTAATTTTCTTTAAAGTTGCTCTCAAATTTAAAACTCACAATGAATTAAAGTTATTTAATTTCAGCTGCTTAGAGTTCTTCTGTGACACATAAAATGTAGAAAATTAGTAAGAGTTATAAATCTTAGGAGAGAAAAGAGTTTGAGCAGTTCCCCCTGAACCTTAGGTAAAGTGGGCATCTTTCTCATTAGAAACTTGTGGATCAAATGCCAACACGATATGGCAGCACCGTAACTAAACAATAAAGTGTGGTAAGGAAAAAAAACTGAAGAGGGCAAAAAAACAAACAAAAAAACCCCCCAAAAACCACAAGAGATAACGGTGCCTTGAAAGGTCCAATCTACAAACCCAAAACTATGAGAGGAAAATCAGTGCAAGGTTGTATGTAACTGTATCTTTCTTCGACGTCACATAGTGACTGGCCTGACTTTAGAATAGAATGTGTTCAACAAATCTGGATGAAAGGAATTCTGTGCTCTAGAGGCTGCATTAACAGAAGGCAGAGGGCACTCCACTCGTGACCTCTGGGGCTGCTCATGAGCTATCACACCTCCAAACCCAGGAAAACACTGACTTGACTGTCCTTGCTATTTCATCAAACCAAACTTCCTCGGTCCATCAAGTGGCCTCCAGTAATTCTCCAGTTCCCCGACACAGAACTTCTAATCAAACAAGTCATTTAGTTCAGTCCAATGAATATTTATGGAGAGCCTAATTTGTGCCAGGCTCTGTGTTAGGAGCTAAGGTACAATCAGAGATAAGACATGCCCCTTGCCTTTCCAGGGCCTCATTTCACTAGTACATTCCTTTTACCTCCCTTACCATTCTTACAAATACAAGCCCTTGGCTACCTTATCTGTCCTTGCCAGAATTACTTTCTTTTCCACACACTCTAATTCGTTGTCTGTTCATCACTACCACTTGTCTCAGGGCTTACCTCCTTAAGGAAACTCTCTCAAATTAACTTGTCCTTAATTCATCACTCCTTCACTCTCTTTGCCGTAGTTCTATATTTTCCACTATTACTTTGGTTGCAGATTAAAAAAACAAGTTCCTGGGGTTTTAAAATAATTATAAATGGATAAAGAAGATGTGGCACATATATACAATGGAATATTACTCACCCATAAAAAGAAATGAAATTGAGTTATTTGTAGTGAGGTGGATGGACCTAGAGTGTGTCATACAGAGTGAAGTAAGTCAGAAAGAGAAAAACAAATACCGTATGCTAACACATATATATGGAATCTAAAAAAAAAAAAAAAGAAAAATGTTTCTGATGAACCTAGGGGCAGGACAGGAATAAAGATGCAGACGTAGAGAATGGACTTGAGGACACAGGGAGGGGGAAGGGTAAGCTGGGACGAAGTGAGAGAGTGGCATGGACATATATACACTACCAAATGTAAACCAGATAGCCAGTGGGAAGCAGCCGCATAGCACAGGGAGATCAGCTCCGTGCTTTGTGTCCACCTAGAGGGGTGGGATAGGGAGGGTGGGAGGGAGACGCAAGAGGGAGGAGATGTGGATATATGTATATGTATACCTGATTCATTTTGTTATAAAATAGAAACTAACACACCATTGTAAAGCAATTATACTCCAATAAAGATGTTAAAAAAATAATAATTATAATAAAGAATAAATTATAAAAGAAAGAAATCATCCATAGTTGCCCCTTTAATACAACTGTTCTAATTCATGTCCACATGCACATGTGATATTGACGCATCATAATACCAGGAAAGATACAGTTATTCTTCTGCTATTTTAATAATCTCTACTATTCATAACTCTACTTTTCACTGGATATACCACACACAGAAATATTACATATTTTGATAAATTTTAAACATAAAAAGTAAAATTTTATTTGACATGCCCTTCCTGATGAGCAACTTTGCTTCTCGATTAGTTCAGATATTTGTGAGTGACTATGACTTAATACTAGAATGAGATCTAGTTCACGCTATTCCTATTTTTAAAATTTTTGTAGACTTGATAAAGCACTAAGATATCTTACACAAATAAGGAGATGGAAAAAGGAGGAGCCTTGTAATTACATAAGTTATTTCTTTACATTCCTTTTTAGGTATATTTCCTCCCCCCCCCACTCAATAAAACAAATACTAAAACTACTTTTAGTATTTAGTATATATTTAGTATAAATACTAATTTTTAGACAGGTCATTATCACGTGACAATTCAATTAGGTATATTTTCCATTTTGCTAAAAGCAGAAAATTAGAAACCATCTGCTTTACAGAAACAATCAGCTAGGGGGATTTCCCTCGTGGTCCAGTGGTAAAGAATCCGCCTTCCAATGCAGGGGATGCGGGTTTGATCCCTGGTTAGGGAACTAAGATCCCACATGCTGCCGGGCAACTAAGCCTGCGTGCCACAACTACTGAGCTCGCGCACCTCAACTAGAGAAGAGAAAACCCTCATGCCACAACTACAGAGAAGCCTGCACGCTGCAACTAGAGGGAAGCCTGCGCTCCACAATGAACACCCGAAGCAGACAAAAAAAAAAAAATAAATATTAAAAAAAAAACAGAAACAAAAATAGCTAAGGGTAACCCGTTAAGGAGTCATGAAAGTCATTCAACTTTTTAATTCTGAGAAAATATACCAGTAGAGGCTTCATCAATATTTATTAAGAAACTTAATTATTCTTGCTAGTCTTTAACCTACAGGCACTTTTTTTTTAGTTTGCTATACTCAGCACCATTTATACTCATGTATATTCATTCATTTTATTACAGCTTTGCCATATAATCTTCTTTGAAAAAATTTTAACCTGTGTAAATGCTTTAACTATATTTTCATCAAAATCTTACAGCTATAGATTTTATTCAAAATAGCCAGCCAAATCAGACTTGTTTTCAGTCCCAATTTTTCAATTCCAAGAAATGTGGTAATATGAATTAAGGAGAATTGTAACTGTGAAATAAATTGCAAAACGCATCTTGTAAGGCAGATTATAAGTGGTCAGATCACAATTAATATAAAGACCTAATAAAATTAATTTATCCATTGTTTAATAAGTGAGCAGATGTAAATAAGTCAATATGTTCTTCCTCCTCACTTAATTTGGATTATAATGCAGAACTAAATTTTTAAGTTACTTATGAAACAGGAATATGATTTAAAAAAAAAACCCATGAAATTTCTTCCGTAAATGTACATATGTATATATACTGAACTCTGATCCTTTAGTCATTAGGAATAGTTAAGTATAATAATCACAAACAACACGATTAATCTAATAAGACATCATGATACAAATTTTCTATATATTTAATAAATAAGAGGTATACACTGCTAAAAATTAACAGATTTGTAGCCAACACATAATTTTACTTTTTAATAGGGGGCAGCAGATAGTAAAGATGTTATAAAGACTGTCATTGAAATAAATACATCATGATTTTAGGTTTTTAACAACTAACTGACCAGTGCATACCCAGTCTTAAGGAAATCACATAAAAGTTTATCCACAGGCTTTACCTGATTCGCTGTGAAAATGTCTGTTTCAAAGAGTCAGTCTCACTAAACTATACTGCTCAAGCTGTTCAAAGGTGCTTTTCTTTCCAACTAAGACATACCCTCAGGATGAGTACTGAGAAGGCCTGAAAAGGACTGTGTTCTTAAAACAAGTGGAAAAGCCACTTGTGGCCTCCAGATGCTCTCTTTGCTTTATACGACTGGATTCCTTTTCAAGAACTACGCACCCTCTGACTAAAGCGGATGTAAAAGAAGCACAGTCGCCCCACTTCACTATCATGTACAGTGTCTAAATTCAGAACAAGTGAACACACACCCACACGCCCAGGCTCTTATGTCAAGCTTCATCTGTAACAGAAGACACGATTCAGAAGGCGAAGACTGGAAACCCAGGGGTAACGGCACCATCATTGGTCATCGAGGGAGGCTTCCTCCTTGCCTGGAACCTCAGAGAGGCACGCTCTAATAGGATACGGGATGGTGGAGACTCTGCCCTTCTTTTATGTCATATGGAAGAAAGTTTATTTTGAATTTAAAAGTCAGTTCTCAGGCAAATCATTTTTAAGTACAGTTGGTAGAACTTGAGGATCTGTAAATTAATTCCCTTACAACTATCCAGGATCAAGGAGTCCTTGAACTCTCTGCTCTTCTCTGGATGTGGCCTCCCCAGGGGGCAGTGGGCACCTCACAGAGCACAGAGAGCAGGGCCATCTGTCCAGGGTCACTTTGTCACCTGGGAGTATGGATTTCAAGTCTCCCCAAACTCTTGTTTTTGAGTTTGCAAAGAACAGTGTTGTCTTTACTGAAAGAAAATCTAAATGTTGTCAGTCTGAGAAGAAACCCACTGTGGGGTGTGGTACCTTTTTAATTTTTTAATTTTATTTTTAAATCACTGTTGCCTCGCTGATTGTGGACTCTGCTTACAACATGTTCCCCAGTTCTGAAAGAGCTACGATTTGCCTGCCAACAAATTCTTGATGAATGTCAAAGGTATAACTTTACTTGTGCTAATTCTATTTAAATCAGATGAGATACTAATATCAGAAGAATTTTATCAGTTTGCCTTTTAATTTTAATATCAGTTCCCCATTTTTTCAAGAGAAGGTAATTTTATCTGGAGAGCTAAACGCCTCAACTTGTACATAATTTATTAGATTATAACCTCAGACGTGTGTAGCAGTCACAGCAGGTACAAACATTTAACTGGCTTGAAAACACTCCTGGTGGTAGGAGAGCTGATTTCCACTCACAAGTAATAAAAGACTGCTTTGGACCCAGAGAAGGTGGAGGCCTGTCTCTGTTATTTACTGTGTGGTGAGCTTCAGGAAACCACTGAGACTCTAGGATATCAATAACTCAGATATCTCACCTGAAAGAGAGGGATACAAATAGTCACCTACCCCACACAGCTGTTGTGAAAACAGCGTAATGGAGGTCCAACCCCCAGCCTGAGAACGTGACTGGCAGGTAATTTTCAACAGGCAGTTTTCATTCCTTCACAGCTTACCAGAACCGTATCCAGGTATCGGCCCTTTGGTTTGAAGGTCTGGGAGCCCCACATTTAGAGCGTTGGGGACCATGTTGTCCAGGTGCGGCTTGGGCCCGACGGGATGAGACGGCGAGTGCTTCATGCTGGGCTGCCTCTGTTGCTGCTGCTGCTGCTGCAGGGCGCTCACCATTCGAGCCAGCTGGAGGCGAGCAGGCGCAAGGGAAAACGGACACGTGAGAAGCCAACACCCTGAACCGCACGGGGAAAGGCGGCATTTGAGTCGTGCTTGCCATCGAAGAGGTTAAGCAGAGATGCATCCCTCCCACGGAGCACCAGGGGGCCCTTCCGGTGCCACGTACCTGCTGCTCCTGCTGCTGGCGCACGGCTTGAGAAAGCTTCCTCTGGTTCTGCAACAACTGCTGCTGTTGCTGCTGCTGCAGGAGCAGCTGACACGCCTACAGCGCAGGGGAGAAAGAGAGGACGAAAGTTTCCTAAGACAGACTGACGGGGAAAACTGAAAGGACCTGTGAATGAATCAAGTGCCCGTGAGGGAAGCACCACCGAGTTCCCAGTCTACGGGTCACATTTACCTGCAGTTGAGCTGATATATCAACCCTTAAGCACACTCAACAGTTTGCATGAAATGAAGCAAATAAAAGCTAAAGAGAAAAAAAAGAAAAAAAGAAAAAAAAGCAAGTAAACTTTTTAGCTATAGGAGGAAAATCTGCTACTTACCAACTGAAACTGGGGAATCTGTGGAAGCTGGCTCAGCATGGCAATTTGTTGAGGAGATAACTGGGGCCCCACATTGAAAAGACCTGGATTCAGGCCACTGTTGGGAAACTGCTTGAGCATTGAGGCAGAAACCTAGCCAAAAGAAGGAACTTTCAGAATTTATCAAAATAAAATTTTTTTTTCCGTGAAATGAATCTTATTAGAGCTAAAGCAAGCACTGCCAATTTTTTCCTTGAAAAATATTTATGAAAAATATTAAACGATTGGGAGAAATACACCAAAGTGTTAACAATGGTTGTCTTTGAGTGGTGAAATTACAGGAGCTTTTTAATTCTCTTTTTAGACTTTACAATTTTTCTACAATAAAAATTACGAATTTTGCAATCTAGAAAATATCAAGAAAAAAGTTAATGATAATATAACTTTTGTCTGAGAAGTTATTACTGGAAATGTGCTATAAAAACATCCACTGAACCCACTGAATCAGTGAGTGCCATGGAGAACAAACTTACTCCGTCTTCCATGAGTGGTAAATAGCATTCTGGTCAAAAGCTTAGTTCTAGAGGCAGACTGTGTGGGCCTGCCATTTCGAAGGTATAGTACTCAGAGCAAGTGACTTACTTAACCTTTCTAAGCCTCACTTTCCTTATCTCCAAGATGATTGAGGATTTTACAAGTTAGTCCATGTCAAATGCTTAGAAATGCACTCTGTACATGTTCATATTATCTCACAGGATGGTTCTTCAGATGTCCAGGCAATGATTACAGCTCTCCTGCATCTCATCTCCAGGCTACATATGATCAGTTCTCTCACCTGTATCTCATTCAATTTCTCAATGCAGAGCCCAGGACAGAAAAGCCATTTCCTAAAGCTGTCTAATACTGGGTAGACCTGGCCATCACTAACCATTCTTCTAAAAGCCATGCTTTTAACAGTTCCTAAGATCTCAACTTCTCTGATGATCAACTCCTAACTCACACATTAAGCTTACTGTCAATTAAAATCTACAATATTAAAACTGTAGATGGGGCATTAGATTAAAATTACATGGAGTGTTTTACTCCCGCATGTAATTTTTAAGCAGCTGGGTTTAAAAATTTTATTAATTTATGTTTTGATCCTTAGGACTTTACATTTATCTTTATATGCATGGCGCATAGCAGATGCTCGATAAACACCTGTTAGATGAATGAACCTCTCATATTTTAACTTACTAACAGTCACCCTTCCAGTCGAAGTCCAGGAATAGTCAATCATTTCTAATCAACACAACTGTTTTAGACAGCTTGTCAAATGACTTGTCAAAATAGAGATACAACAACTTTATCGTTCCTATAATCCAAAATTTTTTTACCAATCAGTGAAGAAAACGAGTTAAGTTCAAATATGTTAGCAAACTATGATTCTCGATTCCTAGTACAGGTGCTCAGAAACCATGTTTTTGATAATCTTGTCTAGAATCTTGCTTGGAATTGGCACCAAGTTCATCAGTCTTTAAGCCACTTTCCTTGTTCTTTCAAAATTAAAA
Organism: Balaenoptera acutorostrata; assembly: GCF_949987535.1. NCBI lineage: Eukaryota > Metazoa > Chordata > Mammalia > Artiodactyla > Balaenopteridae > Balaenoptera > Balaenoptera acutorostrata. The sequence goes on from NC_080074.1 coordinate 8,726,501, forward strand.
AGAAAAAAAAATTCCCCCATTCTCCTTACTTCATTGTAGGGGAGGGGAGCTTCTTTCCCATTGCTGACCTGAGGCTCCAAAGAGGGGCACCCACCTTTATCATAACACTCTGGGCCTCTTTCCCTTACATCCTGGCAGCAAGCCCACAGGGGGGACTGCCCTATTCCAGTTACTAGGGGGTAAGTTTGGAATTCAGTATTAGGAAGCTCACATTCTCCAGTATCAGCTTTCTCGGTAGTAAAGAGGACGTTTAGGCCCCTGGAAGCCTTCCTCTTTTTGTCTTAAAAATTCAGGATTTAGGCAGGAAAGAGGGGTTGTCATTATTAAACCCTCCTCCTTGAAGACCTCAAACATTCTTCAAAGATCACAGTCAGGACTCTGCAATTCTTTCCACAAATTCTTTCTCTGCTGTAGGATTTAATGCATCTTAAACCCTTTCGGTTGAACTCCCTTATTCTTAACACAGAAGACAAAAGCAGTAAAAATATTCTTTCCACTTAATCAGTCAGCATTATACGAAGAGTCCAAAGCTATGATTCCTTTCCCAGTCACCACATTGCACCAAACCAAGTTCTAAGACACTTTTGACCTGCCTACTTTTTTACAAGCCTCAACTTATTTTGTGTTTTAATCTCCCAGCATGACTCTCACACATTCACCCTTGCTTGCATACCCTTACTTTCCATCTTTTAAAAATGACCCTATAAAACGTGAGTCAACAGAAAGCTTTCATCAGAAGGCCACGGGGTCTTCCCATGTTACCTTTCTTTAGCATCACAGTCAAAGTTAAATTCTTCAGCTTCCTAATACTTTTGAGTCACTGTCTGCTACATTCTCAAGAATATCTGCCTATCTTTTCTTTGACACCTTCTAGTCTAAAAACATCTAAGTTCAAGTTTCCTATACTCGGCTCACCAACTCGTTTTCTTCCAAGATCTCAGGCACTTGCACTTAAACTATCAATTCTCTCATTTTGGAAAGTATTTTGATTTAAAGTAATAGTTTGCCCAGCTGCTTCCTTGCTACTCTCTACGAGGTGCTGAGTGCTGCCAACCAATTAAAAAACTTGTCTGATGCGACTATATAAAAAGCAGATAAACAACAAGGACCTCCTGTATAGCATGGGGAACTATATTCAATATCTTGTACTAACCTATAATGGAAAAGAACCTGAAAAAGAACAGATATATAGATATATATAACCGAACCACTTTGCTGTACACCTGAAACTAACACAACATTGTAAATCAACTATACTTCAATTAAAAAATGAAAGATAAACTGACTTAAAAAAACAAAACAAAACAAAACAAAACAAAAACCCACCTTATTTGATTTTCTATTTTAACAGACCCCTAGCAGATAGGAGCTCAAAGCAGGCACACCATTACTGTGCACTTTACCTCTGCACCAGTTTTATGGCCAGCATGAGGGACATACCTTCCACAACTCCTCTCAAATAATAATTCTTCTTCATCTCTCCTTTGAGTTCACCCAAATGGTCACCAGTGTGGCTTAACTTATTGTCTCTGATATAATGGTTCCAACCTCACTGTATTAAAAGTTTTTCTTTATTTTTGTTTGAGGGGGGCGGGAGCGGTCGGGGACAGGGAAGGAGGCTACGAGTGGAGATATATCCTACGCTATCACACCATATTCCAAACCAGAGTCTTAGACCATACCTCAGTGACTCATGAAATCGTATTTCTTACCTTCACAGTGTGAATCTTAAATTCATTTGGTTTAGCAACTATACCAGGTTGAACTGTGTCCCCCACCCCCCCAAATTCATGCCCAACTGTGATCTGAAAATGTGACCTTATTCAAAAGTAGGATCTTTGTAGACATAATCAAGTTTCAGATGAGGACATAATGGATTACAGTGGGCCCTAATCCAATGACTGGTGTCCTTAGAAGAAGAGAAAGTCCAGAGACACACAGGGAAGAATGCCACGTGAATACGGAGGTGGAGATGGGAGTGATGCATTTACACGTCAAGGAACACCAAGCCCTGCCATCACCCACCAGAAACTAGGAGAGAGGCACGGAACAGACTCTCCTGTGGAGCCTGCAGTAGGAACCAACCCTGATGACACCTTGCTATCGGACGTCTAGCCTCCAGAACTTGTAAGAGAATAAATATCTGTTGTTTTAAGCTACCCAGTTTGTGGTCATTTGCTGTGGCAGTTTCTAGAAAAGAAACGAATACAATAACTCTGTTTGCAGGCCTGTGCCATCTGGTATGTTAACTACTAGTCTCATGTGGCTATTGAGCAGCTGAAACATGGCTAACCTAAGTGGAGATGTGGGTTTTGTTTTGTTTTTTTTTTGGCCGCAGCACGTGGCATGCAGGATCTTAGTTCCTCAACCAGGGATCGAACCCATGCCCCCTGCAATGGAAGCGTGGAGTCCCAACCACTGGACTGCCAGGGAAGTCCCGAGATGTGTTTTAAGTGTAAAATATACACCAGATTTCAAAGACTTGGTATTAAAAAAAGGAAAGTAAAAATTTTAATATAATTTAAAAACACTGAGTAAAGGTTGAAATGATAATAATTTAGATATATTGGTTTGAAGAATATATATTATTAAATTAACTTTACCAGTTTCATTTTATCTCTTAGATGGGGCTACTAAAAACTTTAAATTCCATCATGTGGCTTGTGTTACATTTCTACCGGACAGAGCTGCTCCAGGCTGTCTGTACTGATCAGCACGTTTCTAACTTCCTTTCCGAAGCTTTCATCTATGATTCATGGGAAATCTCCTCTGCTTATTTTCTTTCCCAACTTGCTGGCCTCCAAAATAAAGAGCCATTGTCTGAACTGTCATTTCTCCTCCCTTCTTTCAGTTTTATTTTTTTAAATTTTATTTATTTATTTATTTATTTATGGCTTCATTGGGTCTTCGTTGCTGTGCGTGGCTTCTCATTGCAGTGGCTTCTCTTGTTGCGGAGCATTGGCTCTAGGTGCGTGGGCTTCCGTAGTTGTGGCTCACAGGTTTCAGTAGCTGTGGCTTGTGGGCTCTAGAGCGCAGGCTCAGTAGTTGTGGCGCACGGGCTTAGTTGCTCCGCGGCATGTGGGATCTTCCCGGACCAGGGCTCGAACCCATGTCCCCTGCATTGGCAGGCGGATTCTTACCCACTGCGCCACCAGGGAAGCCCTCTTTCAGTTTTTAAAAATAAATTTATTTATTTATTTATTTTTGGCTGTGTTGGGTCTTCGTTGCTGTGTGCGGGCTTTCTCTAGTTGCGGCGAGCGGGGGCTACTCTTTGTTGCGGTGCGTGGGCTTCTCATTGTCGTGGCTTCTCTTGTTGCAGAGCACGGGCTCTAGGTGAGCAGGCTTCAGTAGTTGTGGCACGTGGGCTCAGTAGTTGTGGCTTGCAGGCTCTAGAGCTCAGGCTCAGTAGTTGTGGCGCACGGGCTTAGTTGCTCCGCGGCATGTGGGATCTTCCCCGGCCAGGGCTTGAACCTGTGTCCCTTGCATTGGCAGGCAGATTCTTAACCACTGCGCCACCAGGGAAGCCCCCTCTTTCAGTTTTAAAAGACCTACTGGACAAATCAGCTGGTCTCCTGATTACCATTTCTCTTCAGTCTTGAGAATGTATGTTACCCCTTGCCACGAGCCCATGATCCCACCACCTTCCTTACTATTCCTACTACTCAAAACTAGCTAAAGAAACCACCATTCAAAGTAAAACATGCCCATGACCCAGCAGTACCCTAGAGAAATTCATTCTAGGAGACAAATAGAGGAATATTCACAGCAGCACTGCTCATAATAGCAAAAATCTGGAAACAACCCAAATGTCTATTGATAGTAGGGTAGAATAGGTAAATGAATGATGGTATATTCATATAGTAGAATACAATATGAACCACAATTGCCTAAATCAACATGGGAAAATCTTACAAGCATTATCAAGTAAAAAAAAGTCAGAGAAGGCTACATACTGTATGATTTCATTACATAAAGTTCAAAAAAGGGAACATGAAACATATTATTTACAGATAGATACAGAAAGGCTATAAAGAAAAGAAATGCTAACACAAGGTATTTTTATACTTTAATTTAAATGCCAGCATCTCATATGTTCTATAAACTGACAGTTATAAAGACTATCAAGGTTGTACTTTGAGGACTTCCTATCTAGCACTGCTCAACTTCCCCCTCCTTCAGATTCACATGTACTGTCCCCCTCCAGTGAACACAAAAGGACCAGACCGATGCTTCACTGGGCTCCTGGCAAATGACTATTCATACCTGGGTTGCAGAGTAATTAAAGTGCAGCTTTGCACATTCCCATGGCAGGGAATTAATTATTCTGGCTTAAAATCCTTTCAATCTCCAGCTGGGTTGGAGAAAGTGAAGCTCTAGTTGGGAGTCAATATGGCATTTAACGAAGCGTTACAAGTGCAAAATGACAGCAATTTAAAAGCAAGACAGGCTTCCCTGGTGGCGTAGTGGATAAGAATCCTCCTGCCAATGCAGGGGACATGGGTTTGATCCCTGGTCCGGGAAGAGTCACATGCTGCGCAGCAACTAAGCCTGTGCACCACAACTACTGAAGCCTGCGCGTCTAGAGCCCGTGCTCCACAAGAAGAGAAGCCACTGCAACGAGAAGCCCACGCACCACAAGGTAGAGTAGCCCCTGCTCGCCGCAACTAGAGAAAGCCTGTGCGCAGCAATGAAGACCCAATGCAGCCAAAAATAAATAAAATTTAAAAAAAAAAGAAAGAATGGTCTCTTTATTAAAAAATAAATAAAAATAAAAGCAAGACAAAAACCTCTAAAATATGTTACTTTCTGAACATTTGAGTAACAGGAAGAAAAAGGCAAGGCAGAAAAAACCCACGGTATGGAACATTTGTAACAAATCTTAAAGATGAGTTTCAATATCTTCTTCCTATGTTTACATTAATTATTGACTGTCCCTAAAAAGCGGTTAAAATGGATGTAAAATTTGGTAATACTCATCAAGAATTTTATAAATTTATTTGTTTTTGGCTGCGTTGGGTCTTTGTTGCTGTGCACGGGCTTATTCTAGTTGCGGCGAGCGGGGGCTACTCTTCACTGAGGTGCGTGAGCTTCTCATTGCAGTGGCTTCTCCTGTGGCGGAGCACGAGCTCTAGGCACATGGGCTCAGTAGTTGTGGCGCACGGTCTTAGCTGCTCCGCGGCATGTGGGATCTTCCCGGACCAGGACTCGAACCCGTGTCCCCTGCATTGGCAGGCTGATTCTCAACCACTGCGCCACCAGGGAAGTCCCTCGTTAAGAATATTAAATGTTCAGGGACTTCCCTGGTGGCGCAGTGGTTAAGAATACACCTGCCAATGCAGGGGACACAGATTCGAGTCCTGGTCCGGGAAGATCCCACATGCCGCGGAGCAGCTAAGACCGTGCGCCACAACTACTGAGCCTGCGCTCTAGAGCCCGCGAGCCACAACTACTGAGCCTGTGTGCCACAACTACTGAAGCCCGCACGCCTAGAGCCTGTGCTCGGCAACAAGAGAAGCCACTGCAATGAGAAACCCGCGCACCGCAACGAAGAGTAGCCCCTGCTCGCCGCAACTAGAGAAAGCCCACGCGCAGCAACGAAGACCCAGCGCAGCCAAAAATAAATAAATAAATTTATAAAAATAAAATAAAAGAAGGTATGGGGAATGGATTTAAAAAAGAAAAAAAAAAGAATTTTAAATGTTCATGTGCTTTGACCCAGAAATTTCATTCTGGGCAACTAAATTTAGAAATAATGTGGGCAAAGATCTATGTATAAAGGATTTCTCTACAGTGTTACTTATGACAGTGAAAAATTAGAAACAATAACCAATTGGGAAAGGGAAATCAAATCAAGTCTACCTGATGGAACATTTTGCCTTCTTCGTTAAGAATGATCAACTTGAAGACTGTATTAGTAACCAGAAAATATTATGACCCAATGTTAATGAAAATAGCAGGCTGTTGTGACCATGAATGCAGTTATGTGAAAAGCATGCCTGTAAACGAACAAAGTCTGGATAGGGGATTACGTAAAAATAATTCTTGTCATTGCGTCCAGTGGGGTGGGAGGGTAGTTTTGGGAAGAATTTTTTTCTGGGACTTCCCTGGTGGTCCAGCGATTAAGACTCCGTGCTCCCAATGCAGGGGGCCTGGGTTTAGTCCCTGGTGGGGGAGATAGATCCCGCATGCATGCCACAACTAAGAGCTCCCATATGCAACAAAGATCCCGCATGCCGCAACTAAAGACCTGGCACAGCCAAATAAAAATAAATAAATAAAATTTTTTAAAAGAAAGAATTTTTTTCTGCACAATCCAAACTTTCAGTGCGGTTATTATATTCTCTTTACTTGAAAAAAAAAGTTTTTTTAAACCTACCCAACTGCTTTGTTTTTTAAAATATGTAAATGTCAGGAAAAAACTGAACATTCCATTGTTTAATATTTTGCCCTAATTATGCATTAAATAAATGTTAACCATGTTTTGCTAAATAAACACATTTCAAAAACGTAGGAGAACGCAAGTACTTTTCTTTTCCAAGTAGAGCAGATACTTTGGTCATAAAGAGATTTGCAGCCCCTAAGTCTCTTACACTAAGTTCACTGGGCTTTCCTAACAATTCCACTTTCTAGATCATTCTGAAATGCATCTTCCTGTGACTCGACATATACTTACTGAACTTAAAATACATGCCCTGCACAGTTGCCGATGTTCAGGATGCAGCAATGAACAGAGCAGCCACAGATCCTGCCGCTGTGAAGCTTATTACCCTCCTGGGGGTGGGGTGGGGGGGAGTAATGGTGGTGGTGGTGTACTATACACAGCCTGGGACAGCCTCCCTGATAAGGTGGGACTGAAGCAGAGCTCTGAAGGAAACAAAGACACAGCCATGTGCCAATCTGGGAGAAGAGCATTCTGGGAGTATGTTCCGTGCACTGGGGCCAGTTGGCTGGAGAGGTCTGGATGAACAGGAGAGCGGCAAGCGTGGGGGGCAGGGAGGTCACCAAGAGCCCCAAAGACCACAGTGAAGAGCTGGCTTTGTATTCTCAGCGAGAGAGGGAGCCAGGAGAGGGGTCCCGGTAAAGCAGCAACGTGATTTACCTTAACTGTCTGCGATGACAGAAACGTTCCACATCTGCACTGTCCATACGGTAGCTGCTAACCTGGTGTGGCTATTTTAATTCATTAAAACCAAAATTCAGATCTTCCATCCCACAAGTCACATTTCAAGTGCTCATGTGGCTAATGGCTACGCTGGACAGTGCGGTTTTAGAGGATCAGTCTGAACTCGGGGCAGAAAACAAGACTCGAGGGAGCAAGTATGGGATGAAGCGAGGGGGACCAGTCAGGAGACCATGGTCACAGTAGGAAATGGTCGGACGCTGGATGAAGTTTTGAAGGGAGGATTTGTTGCTGGGTTGGTTGTGCGCTGTGAGGACTCACAACCAGCTCTGGCCTGAGCACCTGCAGGATGAGAGTGCCAGGTACTGGGAGGAAGAGGACGCTTTGAGGGGAGAGCGGGATGAAGCAGGAAGTTCTGTTTTGGGCGTGTTCACTTCAGATGCCTATAAGGCATCCTACTAAAGACGGCCAGAAGTCTTTGGGGTTCAGAAGAGAGATCTGGGCTGAAGTCACAGTTTTGGAACTGTCAGTATTTTAAAGTCATTCCACTGGGTGAGATCACCTAAAAGTGGATGTAAGTGGTGAGAAGAGGTTCAGATATTGAGGCTGGGGTACTGTGATGTTTAAACACTGGGGAAGTGAGGAAGAACTTGTAAAGCAGAAAGACAAGAAAAGGCAGGTGGAGAACCAATATAGAAGGTGTCTGAAAGCCAAATGAATTGTTTCAAAAAGGAGGGAGTGACCCACTGTGTCCAATGCTGATACATGAGTAAAAAGAGACTGGGGAACAGATCACTGTATTCCACAACACAAAGATCACCAGTGACCTTCACAAGGAGGTCTTAATTCCCACTGCCGCTATCTTTTTTTAATGTAATGCTGTGTTTCCTTCCTTCATTTATTTATTTAGTTGCAACAGGTCTTAGTTGTGGCAGGCGGGCTCCTTAGTTGTGGCTTGTGGGCTCCTTAGTTGTGGCATCTGAACTCTTAGTTGCAGCATGCATGTGGGATCTAGTTCCCTGACTAGGGATCGAACCCAGCCCCCCTGCATTGGAAGTGTGGAATCTTAACCACTGAGCCACCAGGGAAGTCCCCCCGACTGCCACTATCTTATCTGGACTCCTGCACTAGCTTCGTAACTGATCTCCTTTGCTCTAGCGATCTGTCACTCAAACATGTCCTCTATATCATGGTGTTATTTTTCCAAAACTTACATTTTCCTATACTGCCTCTCAGCTGAGAAATCTTGCCTAATACTGTATTATCTTCAGCAGGAGCAGCCAAACTCTAGGGAGCACGTAAAAATCCCCTGGGGGTGATGAGGCCCCAACACCCAAGACTCTGTGTCTCAGTAGATTGAGGAAGACCCAGAAACTGTATTTTTAAGTAGCAGCCAAGATAATGTTACAAACCATGGTGACCAAAGGACAAAGTCCAAACTACTCAGCAAGGCAAACAAAACTGTTCCAAATTTGGTCCCAAACTTCCTGACTAGCTTCTTCCTATTCCATTCTAGACAGCATACCTACACTTCCACAAGCTCAAACTAACTACTCACACTAACCGCATTTCCCCAAACATGCCGTGTCCTTCCAGATATTACTGCCCCCTGCACAAGCTGCTCCTGCCTCTTGGAAGGCACCTTTCATCTGGCTGTGCCCAGTGAACTCTGACTCGTTCTTCAAGACCCAGCTTAAATGTCACTGCTAGTGTGAGGTCCCACCCAGCTCCCCAAACTCTGTTAAGCTTTTCCATGCAGCACACTATCTACCGACTACTCTGCCATCACCGCCACAACTCCAGGAGGCAGCGACGGGAGAGGCAGTGTTTTCTTCAATCACGCGCTGCCAACACACAACCTGGAACACTGCAGACGTTCGATAACCATGAACGGCTGTTGGCCTGATGGCAAGGCATGTTGGCAAGTGCTCCAAAAGGCAAGACACTGCCACTGTAAAGTGCTGGGGAAGTCAGGAACAGCTCTGTCTACCTGGGACTTGAGGGATGAGTGGAACTCAGAGAAAGGAAAGGGGAAGAAGAGAGACCTAAGAGGACTCCAGACAGGACCGTGAAGATGGAGGCAGGGGCACGATCAACATTCCTTCCTCTACCAAGATGGACAGACTCAACGTCCAAAGCAGGATTTGAAATCTATAGATTATGGTTTCAAATAAACATTTTAAGCTTCTGTCTTACAAGATGTATCAAAAAACAAACAACAAAACCTGACCCTTCACAACCTGTTGGCTGGATCTAGTAAGTACCCCACCCCCCTCTTATACGATGGGACAGACTCAAAGCTCTTGATCTTGATTGACACACTGAATCTTTACTTGGGCTTATCAGCTTTTACTTTGCTCCTCAGACCTGTTTCCCACAAAGATGTAAGAGAGGCAGTATGTGGTAGACTGGCACAAATCTCTCACCTATACCCCCGAACAACTTGTCCAATCTCCTGCTAATAGAGGGTCCTAAAGGGTTCCCATGGTACCCAACGGACCGTGTCCTACACAAAGCTGCTCTGTGAATAAGTCTCTGCCACTTCATTGGTTCTTTAACCCCCCCTAGAACACCCAGTCAGTGTTTTAGTATATATCTCCTCAAAACTTTTCAGAATAACCCAGAACCTGGCAATTACCCTGCGAATCCTTGAGGGCAACCAACTTCTGAATGTTGACACATCAGAATTTACACAGCAGTTTTAATTATACACAATTTAAAAATCAATATAGTATTGGGAAAATATATAGGAGATCTAAAAGGAATATAATCATAATGCTTTTCATGTAAAAACATCTACTTTGTATGCACGATACAAAAAAAAACCAAACAAACGAGATTTGCCATCTTGTTCTAAAAATCTTGATCCCTGGCATCTGGATTTTTCCCATTTTAGATGGGTAACTGTTATTCCTTTTACGTGCACAAAACCAGTCAGTTGACAACTAGTAACCATCTGGACTTTACTTATGAACTGTGGATCCATGAAACTGCTTACCTGGGGGGAAATGAACTGGGGAGGCACTTGCGCCCGGAGATTAGGAGAAGAATTCAGCGGCTGCACGGGGGTGTGCACGCCTCTCGATTGTGCTGTGCTATTTCCAAACAAACCATGATTGCCACCCTGTCAACGGAACAGCGACGGTGAGGCTTTTTGTTAACATAAGAAAACACAAATAAGAAACAGTTCAGGTTTTCTCTCCCTCAGAAGAATCATATCCCGTGTTCCATGGAATCACAGAATTTTACAACTGAAAAAAGTTCCTGATCTCAGAATGCTCAGAGAAGTATTCAAATCCAATCATGGGCATATCATCACCACCCCTGCAGTCTGATGCATTCTATAAACCAAAAGGGTTAAATTTAGCCAAATGTTAGAAAAAACACTAATTTGTTGTTGTTGTTATTGAAAGGTACAGGCAGTATAACATTTATTCAACTACTTTCTTTTTTAAGATTGGGTTTACCGAATTTATTCTCAAACTATATAAGCTGAGACGTACCTTAAAAAGCACCTGAGTAAAAATGCAGGCTTGTGAATAATATCAGTTGTAAAACAATACTATGATATGACTTCTCTGAATTGGTTGATTTGAATACTTTTCTGATTCAATCATAAGATCAGTGCCACCCAACTGTGAGCCTAGCTCCATGAGGATCCTACTCCAGATCCGAACACCCTTCCCTGTCCTGGGTCTGCTTGGTCCCTTCTTTACTAGACGAGGGAACGTGAATCAACCACAGAGTGAGATAAAAAAGGAAGAAAGGGAAAAAGTGAAAAATCATTCCAGGGACACCAAAACAAAACATTACTCACCTGTAACTTCTCTTTCAAATGTATGACTATCAGTCTAGTCAAAAAACAAGCTTAGCTCCCTGATTTCTGGAGGATCAACTCACTGAAGCACTTCTAGACTGCTCCAATCAAAGAGCTATAAAAAGCTGGGCTGTATATGATGGCCTTTCCTTTCTGACTTGTTTCTAGCAGAGAAGCAAAGAAATCATATTCGATACTTGACGCTGCCTGACGTAGTTTTCTATACCATCTTCACTTGGCCTCTTCAAGGCCCAGCTCAGAGGTCATCCTCATCAACAAAGTCTTTTCCCAAACCTTCCTCATTGCACATTCATATTCACTGAGCCCACCTCTACATTCTCAAAACACTTGAAAACTCTTTGATAGGATCCATCATCAAATCATATTACAGTTATTTTGCATCCTGTCTTTCCACCACCAGCTTAATATTTCCCTCTTTGTATTCCCAGGAACTCAGTCAAGCCCTGGTCTGTAGGATGAGCACATCATTTGCAAACATCCATGACCCACTAATTTCATACACTTGAAAACAAACGTCCCACTGGACACCGTCAGTGAAGACAGCTACACCACTGCTTATACCAAGTCTGTGCGCTCTGAGCTGAGGTCACCACCATCATCTTATCCCTGGAATCGTGGGGATTAAGGCAATTTTAAAGAATTTTGTCCTTAAGTTCTAGAGCAACAAAGATATTTTGATGGCTTAATGATTCAAAACAGATCAAGGGACTGCTTCAGGGGAATTAATGAACTTAAAAGTATTGAAAATAAAAATGATTATGAATATAAAGTAGAAATGGCAATTAAAATCTGTGTACATCTCATAAAAGAAAATCAAAGATCCACCATGAATTTTAAATCCTCCAAAGGACTGTTTAAACATGAAAAGACCTTTAGTTCTAGAAACTCTAATGTCTCTGCCTCTCCTGTCTTACTAATCAAACTTGTCATTCTGAGGTGAAATGGCTCAGTTCTAACTTTTCTGAGATCCTGGTAGTCTGGAGCTTAGCTACTAATCCTTCCCAGGAAAATAGGAAACATTTATTTTGCTAAGACTATTCCACTAAGATCGTTCTCACACTTTACTATCAAAGTAATGACCTTGTTATTAGATGTTAATTATTCATGGATGGTCTTGGATGGTGGGGTTTCTGACAGCTAGAGTCCTTGCCAGACCTATGTTTTGTAGGGCTCCAAACTGCTCTGTACGGGTCATTTTAAATTTCAACCTCTCTTTCTGGTAAGAGGTATTACAAAGAATTTGCCTTTTTTGCTTTTTGTAAAATCAAGCCCTCCTTTCCTATTCCTAGGAGAAAGAGTCCATCCCACTCCCATCAAAGGTTTTAGGTTTTCATTATCAAGTGTCTCTAAAGCCATACCAAACACTTTGATATATCTGATACAGATAATAACAAAGATAAGTCAACAAAAGTTTATCAAAAAATACCTTTTAAAAAAAAATAAAACCCTTTTTAGATAATTTTTATTCATTATTTACTGTTAAATCTCACTTTTTTATTTTTTGGCCGTGGCATGTGCCTGGTGAGATCTCAGTTCCCCCACCAGGGACGGAACCCGGGCCATGGCAGTGAAAGCCCAGAATTCTAAACACTAGGCCAACCAGGGAACTCCTCCCACCTTCTCTATTTTTTAATATGGAACCTTGGCATCACAAGTTGGTCATCTTCTTGGCTCAGAAGTAGCTATTTTGCACAGTAATGTATTTAATGGTAATCATACAAATCCAGTCTTTTTTTTAAAACTATATTTAGAGATTAGGAAAACCAGCATCAAAAGCATATATATATATATATATATATATATAAATGGTGGCTCATCTGGCTATTTCTAAAGCTTCACTGTTGTATGTGAGGCTTTAATGATGACCTGAGCCTAATAATTATTGGTGATATTTGCCTCAACTACAATGTTTAACTTAGAAAGGTATATAAATTAAAAACAAGGTTATCAAGCTAATTGAAATCTTCTATAATTTGGAAAAAAACCTCAAATTTTGTTTTTAAATTATGAAGTATGTTAACTCTGCATGAAAACAGTGTGAAAAAACCATAACCATATTTGGATAGAACATGTATAATCAACTTGGTTCACAATGGACTTTGTAGCAATCCACAGATCAAAAAAATCAAGAGGAATGACCTTTCTTTAGAGTCCAGTGCACAGCTAGTTTGGCTGGTCACTTATACTAAAGTTTATGTACTAAAAGCATCTGATAATCAGGTGATCCTGGGAGCATACTTATAATCACCATTAACCAAGAGTATTAAGACTATCTTATATATATATTTTTTTTTATCTTATATTTTATATATCTCAAACCAAAAGAGCCCTCCTCCCCACCAAAATGGATATAATTGTTTCTTCTCTGTTTATATAAGTAATACACAACCATGTCCTCTGTGGAAACATTAGGAAAAAGAGCGAAATATCAAGGAAGAAAACAAAAAACTACCTATAACTCTCAATCCAGAGTTAACCAATCTGAACACATGGATATAATATAATCCATTTTTTAAATGTGCTAAGGCAACAATTAGAAAGCATATGAACGATCTATATGAGACTTGAGGACTATAGCGTAAGAGGTGTTTCATACCATCCTTTCATTTCTATGTGGAAGTCATCATGTGCAAACAGAATGGACGCAACTAATAATTAAATGTCCTTCTGTGACATTCAGAGATGAAAGTCAGAAGGACAAGTAAGTAGTCATGGAACTAAGGTTAGGAAAGTATCACTGGAGCCACTGTCACAAAGGAATTATCTCCAAATTCCTGGTTTTCTCCACAAAAACTACAACAGAGCTCCTACAAGGTGAAAGACAGAGGCCTGCTCTGTCCGCTTGGGCCTGCAGAGGCGAGGCGGCATCATCACAACAGCCCTGCCAGTCCTGTCTCTGCTGCACAGCCCTTCCTTGGAGGACGGACAGATCCAACCCCAGGAAAGGCGCTGCTCCAGGCTGAACCAAACACTGGGCAACATCGGTCTTCTTAAAGCTTCCTTATCTAACATGCAAGTTACCTTTCTCTGGGTAATATGATACTTAAAGACACTGGATTTTTAAGATGCTGTAACCCTCCAATATTTAATCTTACTAGTTTTGCTGCTGTTTTCTAATTAGTAATTTTATTAGATTGAAAAGACCTCAAAAGTAGTCTTGCCATTCAATCATTCAAAAATGGCAAATATGTTGCTAAATTAGATGATAGAAGGTACCTGTAAGCTTCTTTAACATTTTCCTAAGCCAGTCATTAGTTAACTATTAAACGTAAACTTATGACTAAAAATGGGAAGACAAAAGAAACATATTTAAAATAAAATCCATGTTGAGAAACATGAAGAGAGATGGGTTCTATGGGCTGAAAGAGCTAAAGCCTATACTTAGTATCATTCTGTGCATTCAGTAATCAACAAATTTCCCAAGACAGACAAATGATGCAATAAACTGCAGACCAGGGCCAAGGCGAGGCCACAGCCAAGCAGTTATAAATTTGAGAGGCCTCCTTACTTGTCTAGCAGCGAAGTTTTGGGGGTTGAGCCCTGTGCCGATTGCTCCAAGGCTGACGTTGGGTAGTGTGGAACCAGAGGGAGACAGCTTGTAGCTGGGAGAAGGGGAGAAGGGAGAGCAGGGAGCCTCATCCCCAAGGCACCCATCTTGATTGGAGAAAGGCAAAGTCAGCTGAAAAGTAGTAGTAGTTAGCCAATCACAATGAGTGTTGGTTAGTGAAGCAACAGAATGCAAGAAGGGAAAAGAGAAACACCAGGAATAAACAAGGTTAGAGTGTATTAGCAGTAAACGAGGATAGAATTTGGATCTGATAATAGTCATGATACTTTGCCCAACAGACACCATCTGTCATCCTCTTTCCTATAGATTCTTATCCTCTAAGTTAGTAACACATTCTGTCCATTGCACTAAGATAAAAATTGCCAGACACTTCATTTTCGTGCGGCTAGTACTGATTACTCTAGCTACGTGGCTGCTGAAACAGAAGCCAGAGCAATCTTCTTGCGAACATGTTGCTGTCTGGCTCAGCACTGTGGCGTCAAAAAAGTGCCAGATCTAAAAACTTTGGTTTTAACTGCCTTCTGAAGACCAGGAACACTGCAAAATTGGTATTCTGAATCAAGGAATCATCTCCTCCATTAGAAATGTTAAAAATCCCAACAGATAGGTATAAATGACTTGTTTAAAGCAGGTAGTTGAGAATTTGAAAAGTATACCATCATAACTAAAAACAGATCATTATGGAAATGGAGAAAGAAGACAAAAGAGCTCTCTTAGAAATAGCAAAGGAGAAAGTTTTGGATCATCTTGACAAAGCTAGAAGGCAAGGCCTTAGGAGACACAGAGTATTTGCACAAGATCGAAAAATTTATTTTTGTAAATTGCACAACAGCAGAAAAAAGAATTCAGAATAAATTTGCCTCTAGGATTTCTTCTACGTGTTTTGAGTGTGCATTTCCCCCACTATAAATAGATCGGTTCCCCCCTCCAAACTTCATAAATTCCCCAAAACTTAGACCTTGTTCACAATACTCACATTCTAAAGACAGATGGTTCTAGCTGCTGCCTAATCACCTGCCAACAACAACTATTTTCATGTCACCATTCAAAAGCAGGTGATGTTTGTGCTTTGCTCGCTCATTCAGTTCAGTAATTCTATGCTTCCTTCTGGAATTAATTATCAAAAGACAAGTGGGAACCAAAGTGGTTCTCATGAATTATTATCTTAAACCAAGGATTCAACTCACCTTCTCAAAATAAGGCCCACTATCTGTGGTTCCCATGTCTTTGGAATTAGGTGGACGGAACCCAGATCGATCCTTCCTCATGATATCATTAAAATCCCCGAGATTCATTGTTCGCTTGTCCACATCAAATTTTTTATCTGGAAGGCTCCCTGAAAAGTAACACAGAAGGAGTGAGGATGTTAGCAATCAATGTCTCCCTCATGACCAAGAATGACCTGTCCCACTATGCTCCCTGAGTGCAGGTGTAAGACCAGAAGAGCTTTTTACTGGTTCAGGCTGCTGGTGGTCCTTCCTGGAACACACATGGATGCCTTAAAAACCAAACCAAACCAAACAATCCCCCCCAAACTCCACGACATATAGTAGCTGTAGCCTGTTTTCTATGGAAGACTGAAAGAGAGCCTGAGGGCTAACCTAGTAAAAAATCCCTAACTAATCTAATTCTTAGACTGGGTATTGATATGTTTGATGAATATATCTTGCTCATATATTCAAATGTCCTCGGTGAGAGGATGTGTCTCTTGTTAATATTTTAGCATCTGCTAGACAAACAGTTGGGGTTGTGAAACACGTTACTAGGAATAAAAAGAGCAAAGAGGCGCGGGTGGCGCCCTAACACTGAGAACTTCATGCTGAACGCAGGAGGCGGTGTGCCACGTTACTGGTACAATGTAATTTCCCAGGTGCAACGGCTATTCCCACTTTCTTTCACATGTCTATAAATTTGCTATTGTACAGTGACATGAAGCTCATTTTTTAGCTGTTCTCGTATTTAAGAGTATCACAGATCAGAGGTTATTTCCCTTATCTCCTAGGACTGTTTCCTTTTCTTCCCGGTTTGATTCTTTTTAAGTTCCTTCAGGTGAGCGACAGCATCACTGTGAAGGTCCCACAGATGAAGGGCTGATGCTGCATCTGCTCTACTTGCGGGGGGCGGGGGGGGGGTTGGTCAATAATGGGACATCCCAGTGCAGACAGACCTGGCCACCTGAGGGCTGACTCTGGCAGGGCCACAGACATATTTTATTTGGCCACACACAGCATTTTAAAAAATCTGCATTAGCTTCCACTATTTAAAAATCAGGATGTCCAGGACAGGAATAAAGATGCAGATGTAGAGAATGGACTTGAGGACACGGGGAGGGGGAAGGGGAAGCTGGGACGAAGTGAGAGAGTGGCATGGACATATATACACTACCAAATGTAAAACAGATAGCTAGTGGGAAGCAGCCGCATAGCACAGGGAGATCAGCTCAGTGCTCTGTGACCACCTAGAGGGGTGGGATAGGGAGGTTGGAGGGAGACGCAAGAGGGAGGAGATATGGGGATATATGTATATGTATAGCCGATTCACTTTGTTATACAGCAGAAACTAACACACCATTGTAAAGCAATTATACTCCAATAAAGATGTTAAAAAAAAAAAATCAGGACGTCAATGCATATCTGAATTTCTGGCCTCTCTTGAAAACACTGGAGGACCTGGCAAAGCTGAGCCTGAACTCGTCCACGACAACAAGTGCCAACAGCCGAGCAAAGGTTGACTCCTTTATGTGGAACACACAGTCTCCCCAGCTGCCCAGTGGCCTCCAAGTCTCAAGTTTTTATATGTAGCACACACTACTCATTTACGTCAAGCACGGTACCTTCCCCAGAGCGAGTGTGGAATATGTGTCTAGGACCTGCACCCATCCCAACTCAAAGTGAGCAGGGGATCCCAACAGGGTGTCATGAACAACAACATATTCCATTCGTATTAGTGCAGGGATACACACCTACAGACAAATCCATTTTGCTACTTGGATTATCTTCAGTTTGACTCTGAAAATAAAGAACAGTGAAGGAAGATTAAAGGCTTGAATTAAACGTCTGAATCAGAGGAGAAACGGCATTATTCATGTGTGAGCCACACCTTACTTTACTACTAGGACTATACAACATCCTTGGAAATGAACCTTAAACTGGAATGAAGACAATAACTTTTTTTTTTGGCTGCGCGGCATGAGGGATCTTAGTTCCCTGACCGGGGATTAAACCTGCGCCCCCTGCAGTGGAAACGCGAAGTCCTAATCACTGGACCGCCCGGGAAGTCCCAAGACAGTAACATTTTTATAACTTAAAAAAAAAAAAAAAAAAAAAAATATATATATATATATATATATATATATATATATTTTTTTTTTTTTTTGGCTGCATTGGGTCTTTGTTGCTACATGCGGGCTTTCTCTAGTTATGGCGAGCGGGGGCTACTCTTCGTTGCGGTGCGCGGGCTTCTCATTGCGGTGGCTTCTCTTGTTGCGGAGCACTAGCTCTAGGCACATGGGTTTCAGTAGTTGTGGCTCGTGGGCTCTAGAGCACAGGCTCAGTAGTTGTGGCACACGGGTTTAGTTGCTCCGCGGCACCCAGACCAGGGCTCAAACCCGTGTGCCCTGCGTTGGCAGCGGATCTTAATCACTCCCCTTCCCCACCAGGGAAGTCCCAGTAACATTTTTAATGACTAATTTTGGGACTTCCCAGGCGGTCCAGTGGTTAAGACTCTGCGCCCCCAATGCAGGGGACCTGGGTTTGATCCCTGGTCAGGGAACTAGATACCGCATGCCGCAACTAAGAGCCCGCATGCTGCAACTAAAAATTCCGCAAGCCGCAACTAAGACCTGGTGCAGCCAAATAAAGAAATAAATATTAAAAACAAAAATCTGACTAATTTTGATTGCTGTTGGTGTCTGTATTCCTAAATTCGATTTTCACATCAAATTAGCTTCAGTAAATCTATGGGCAGAGGAACAGCTAAACAGCTGCTTGGAGAATTAAACCCCTGTGCTCAAGTTCCAGTCGGCTCAGGATCAAATTCCAAGAGTGGCAGCCAAATGATGACAACTTCTTCTTGTGACTTGTCAAGTCATCAAATCTCGAAATGTGCAGCCAAGTCATTTGTCTTTTGGCAACCAGGGACAGGGTGTCCCCATAATGTTCCCAAGAGATCAAAAAATCAGAAATTCTACAAGAACTGCCTATATAATTAATCACAAATAGTTTCCCTAGTTATTCTGCAGTTGCTGTCTTTTTTAAAATTATAATATTAAAACTGGTACAGTAGTCAGCAAAAATTATATAAATTTTAAGTACTTGGCTCTTTCTTCCCTAACTGCCTAAGGAAAAGGATACAAGGACTAAAAATTTAAAAGCTGTACCCTTTAAATACTGGAGTATTTCATTAAGAAAAAAAGCATAGAGAACAAATACTGCCTAATCCAAATCAGGAACACTGCTTAACCAGTTTCTAAATCTGTAATTTTGCACTATATGTGGCAGTGGTCTTAAAATTTGTACTAAATGTAAAAGTTGGGAGACATTACACATATGAAAAAGTAAAACTTACCAGCAATCCCATATTTGAAAACTGTTTGGCAAGGGGATTCATCCATGAATCATTGTTTCCTCCTTTTAGTGAGCACTAGAGAAATGAAATACGTAACCTCGGAATCAAATAATTTATTTTATTTCAACTTCCTGAGTTGCATAAGTACTGACTGAAAATGCAAAACCAAGAGTTTACCTTTTTGAACCCTAAGTATTCCTCTTTAACTATAGTTATTTTGATATGTTATCTGTTAGTCTAAAAAAGTACTATGCCTTAGTTATTATATCTGTGTTTTCATTCTTACTTTATTCGTTGCATTGAATTAGAAGTAACTGGAAAAATATATGGTCAGCTAGTGTTTTTACCCTATAAATAGAAGGTCAATATCAGATTTTCTAAAACATAATGTTTGCATGCTAGTATTTTCTCTCTTAGTATCTCCTTGTAACCCAAGCCGGTTTGTATTAGGAGTGAAGAAAAAGAGTTTGATGCTAGTGCACGTTATTTGGAAAGGAGCCCATTTAAACTGGTCATTATTCTCTGTGTGGATACAATGAGGAACTCATCCATGTAGCACTTTCATCTGCTTGTTTCACAGTGTAAAGGATGTGGATCCCCAATGGGAAAGAAGCCTAGCAGAAGGCACTATCACCAAGCTTACCGCATAGCTGTTACTATATGAGGGCAGTTAGTTTTAAGTGCAAAGGTGGCGGATGTAGGTTTCTGCTTGTTTCTTAATGGGACAAACTAGTTTCTCCACTGAACAAGGCACCAGCCATCAGTTCCACTTTTATTTCTACGTAGAAGGTGAGTGGAACTGTGGCAGGGACCTTGTGGGGGCAGGAGGTGACGGGGCTTTGTGCACGTGTGCATTCTCCAGGTAAAAATTCTATTTGTGTTCTGATGGTATTGGTCAGATCAATTTTATTATTCTTGCAAGTGTTAAGGTACTTAGTTTGAGGGTCAAAAAAACCCTCACTGGAGGGAGGAGAGAAGTGGTAGTTACTTTGTGGACAGATGTTAGTGATGACAGCACAACAATGTGAATGTACTTAATGCGACTGAACCGTACACTTAAAATTGGTTAAGATGGTAAATTTTATGTCAGCTGTATTTGATCACACACACAAAGAGGCCCTCAGTATGAAAGGTCAGAATCATCAGTCATGGAGCAGAAACATTTAATTCCCAATTAACTTCGTTAAATCTTGGTGGTTCCCTGAGTGGGCTAGTACCTTTCACTCAGTTGCTTCCTCAACAGTCTCCTGAATTGTCTTGTAATTTGGTCTTATTGTTAATTTGTAAATAACAAAAAGAAAGCCACAGCAGACTAGACAACACGAATGTACTAAAAATGCTGGCAAGTTTACTGAATAATTTCTTTTGTGACTGGAGTAATACAAGTCCTTTAAGAGGGAAAACTGTAAATGACTGCTTAAACAAAACGTCTCTAACAGAAACAATCTGTATTCTCAGGCCTAAAAGAGAGTAATCGTATTCAGAACAAAATCCCATAGGCAAAGGGGATGAAGGTACAGCCCCTGGCCACTGAAGACCTTCTAAAATGGCACCTGGTATTTGAAAACCACGACTTTTAGTTGTGAAGCGTTACTTAGGGCAGCAAGGCTCCCATCCTCAGATTACATACATGGCTGCCCACTTCCTATGTCTCTCAATGTATCTGTGGAATGAGAGGCTGGAATGAAAAAAGAGGGCTTCTACTGAGAGTCGTTCAGGTTCTAGACTGAAAACCAAAGTCCTCATCAAATTATGCAAATCAAAGGAGAAACTAAGTTGTTCTAAGATACCGAAAGTAACAAGTGTAGAACACAACTGTTACAGGATGTAGATAAATCATCTAGTTGCTAACGCAGGGTTACACACTGGCACCTCGTTGAGAAAAGGGTCCTGGGCCTTGGAGTTTCCTGAATGAGATAAAATGAGTTGCGATGATTGCTGTTGGAGAAACCATATTACTGTGGTTTCTCTTTTACATATTCCTGGGGATTTACTCTAAGAACTGACTTGGCTTTAGAACGCGAAAGCGTAAAACATTTATAAGGTGTGCCTTGACAGCTTCCAAAGAATTATTCTAATATGGAAGCCAAAGTGAGGAAAATTTCGTTTCTTTGAAAATTCCATCTTACCCACAGCAAGAGTTTTGTCGTTTGAGATTTCAAGGTCACGGGGAAGGAAGATGAGGGGTAAAGAGGAAGTAGCTACTTGTTCTGAAGAAAATACCTTCCCCCTCACTGAGGACCTCAGGGACTCCGGCTGCCTGGCTTCGCCCATGAAAACATTCTCAGTTCTGCCCTCTAAGAACTAATAAGCAAGCCCAGGCATTTCTAAAGCGGGCTACCTTCATCTGCTTCTTTCCTCCTTGTCCCCAGCTTGCCGAACTGTGGGAGGAAGCACTTCCCTGAGAGCCGGCGGTGTTCCAGACTCCTCCATCCTCCTCCTCTTCCCAGCTGGGATGGCGAGTTCCTGTCACGGGCCCGTCACTCTCCCCCCAGCCGTCTTGCATAGATTTGGAATCTTTAAGAGAAGAACGAACCAACTGTACGCAATAGCTATATATAACAATAACCGCAACAACCATTCCCCGTAAACGCAGCATTTTAGTGTATTTGTAATTTTGTCTAGTCTACCTGTACGGCAAGGCGAATATCATTCGAACTTTTGAGAGGAGAAATGGAAACCCAAAAAGGGTCAACGATACAGAGTAAGTTAATAAACCACAAATCAAGATTTCCTGGCCTCTGGTTCAATGATTTTTTTCCCCTTTATACAAAGTTGACAGAAATCCCCCAATTGAAAAGAACCTGTCGTTACTTATAAGAAATTTCACATCTCAATTTAGAGAAATCTGTTACTCTTAATGAGGATGTTTTACTGCATTCTTTAGTTTTACCCTCCTAAAAGTATGTGGTGAACTTTATAATGGACTTTACAAATATGTGGTATGGCAAAGAACAACTGTCTACCTTGCTTGGGGTGAAGAAAAGAACATGCAAAATGGATGAAAAAAGAAAACTGTATTAGATTTTGAATATCAAAATTATGGTGAAAGAAGAGAAATTCACATATAGCCATGAAAATTTGAAAGTTATTGGATTTACACACTTGAAATGGATTAGGTACTAAAAAGATCCTAGGCAAAGACAATGTATAAGCAATGGCTTTTAAAAGACAGACGGAGGAAATGTGGTAGACAGGGAACGAGGAAAACAGAACAAAGACAGAGGGAAATCAGGGCTCTAATATTCGACGAAATAGGACGTCATCAGTATCCAGAGTCAAATTTCACCAACATCCCCCTTTAAACAAAGATCTTTAATTTGGAGATTGGGATAAATCCTTAATCTCCTTCTTAAAATACTGTATGGAACTGACAGATACACTTTGTGGTAATGATACTCTATACAATGATGGAAGAAGGGAAATACACTATCCTGCCTAGAAGCTCCATCCACACCTTCAATTTACCAAATGACAGGACCTTTACGAAGGGGTAGTTATTTGATTTAGATATCTTCATGTGAAGAGTCTAGAGCCAGAAAGGTGTCTCTTCCAGGCCTTTCCTTCAATAACTGCTGCCATGCCCTAGGACCAGGCCTATGATGCCATGCAGGCACCCATCAAGTACACAGGGTGCAAGGCAGTTGATTTCCTCAGACTGTGGCATCATCTCCCAGCAACGCCCAGGGGAACCTGATGGAACCTCCATGGGGTTCACTGAGCCCCCCTTGCAGGGGCTCTGTGACTGGGCAGCAAGAGGCAGGGCTTGGGGGCTGTTCTCTCCGCTGCTGGAAATGCCATTGATAACCAGGACCATTTCTTCTGCATAGGAGGTTACCCACTATCATTGTAAACACAGGCTTTATACATCCCCTGACAAGCAACAGGAATTAAAGACCCAACATAAGTGACATACTGACCCCTTTAGAGAAGGAAGACATCCACGTAACCCTTCTTCTAGAGAAAGGAGCTGAACTTTTAACAAACGACTTCTTGTAGAAAGATAAAAAAGCTCCGAATTTTAGTCACAGAACCGACACCAGATATAAGGTATCTGCAGTCTAGACAAGATCACAGGTTAACTATCAGCATCAATTTGGTAGGCTGTGGTGATCTAGCCCCTTCCTCTATTACACACTGAAATTACCCAGAGAAGGAGTAAATATAACTACAGCTTTAACTGCAGATATAGATGATCCTGAAGAGTAGAAGACTATTTAAAATCTGGAGAAAAGTGAGTCTTTTGTGATGGACAAAAGATGATCCTGAAGTTGGGAAAGACACATAAAAATCCTGAAAGTACTGCTGAAGTACCTCCTTGTGCCAAGGGTCTGGTTAATGCCTTCCAACAGCATTTTGGATCTATTCCAAGTCTACAGGATGGTATTTCCCATGATGATACAACCAATTTTACAATGAAAATCAAGACGAAATCAAATTCTTTATAAAGCTATTTCTATGAAGGGAAGGAGATTCGTAATTTTTAAAATGCAGTCAAGTTACATAGGAACAAGAGTGAGTTTCTAGAACACAGATAGCTAAGATGATATTCCTTCCTGTGGCATGGTAAGAATCATACATATCATAAAATAAACTTGACAGTAGAATTTTTTTATTCTTGTTCAAATTTTGAGTATTCAGTCTGACCACATTTTTTAATCAAAAGACAATTCCTTAAGTCTGCAATATGGTAGAAAAGTGATGTTGGAGTACTTTTTAAGAAAACTATAAACAAGTGAAAACAGATACTTGAAACTGAATTTTTCAATTGAGCACCATCCAATGGGACGTTCCGCAGCATCCATTTACAAAGTTTGCAAATTACTGTGACTACACATTGCCAGCTGGATCTAGTATAGCTTAGATTTTCAATGATCATGAATAAGTGTGACGTGCTTTGTTTAAAAATTCAAATGAAGAAATCTTTGTTGGGTTCAAGAAACCTTAAATGTCCTTACATGGGTGGATGCATGAGAAGAGAGACAAAGAAAGGGGAAAGCAAGGAACGGAAGGGTGAAGTCACTGGGCAGCAGAGAACTTGTTCCACGTTAAAAGCCAGGAGTTTAAAAAAAAAATTATACCAACATGAGAGTAGAAATGCAAAATAGATCTAATGAGCAATATTTAAGTTACTGAGCAAAAAAAAAGCACCACATGAAAATTTCTATTCTGGCCAGACACTAAACCTAAGTTAAAACGAAATCAACAAAACTAACTTATGACTTTTAGCTCACTGTAAGCATTTTTACATATGCCAAGTCCCCAGCATTTGCTGCTAACCATTTATTAAAGGTTCAAGGTCCTGAATCTCACTGAAACAACAGTTTAGCAACAGCCCTCACCAAAATGTGTGACCCCCAAAGTTATAATAGAGACTCCCTCAAAAATAATGCCGTATACTTACTAGGTTTCATGGCATTTGGAGCACTGGAGGGTGTGGTCCCCCAGCCTGTGGTCGATGCTCCTGTGTCATCCATTTCACCCCACCCAGGACTGCTTTCATTTGGCTCACCCCAAGCTGAAGTACCATTATCTGGAGCAGGTGGTGTGCTTTTGCTCCAGACTGTAAAGAAAGGACATGTATCTCTAAGAATGATTTGTTCAATGAACACCATAGTATCCACTGCGGGTGAAGGTAGGAGGAACAGGCACTCCTGAATTCTGTTGGTGGAAATATAAATAGGTACCACCTTCATGGAGGGCACTTGGCATTGTCACTTTAACTTTTTGCCCAGTAATTCCACTGCCAGGAAATTATACCACAGATATACTTGTAAAAGTAGATGAAATCACATGTACAACAATGCCCACTGCATCACTGTCAGATAACATTTGGAAGCAACCTAAATATCTACCAAAAAGGGACCAGTCAGACCAATCGTGAGTTGCCCATCAAATGAATACTATACACAAAGCAATTAAAAGACAGAAATGTACATGCTAACGTGGAAAGTTTTTAAGAATAATGAAAAAAGCAAGGTGAAGAACAGTGTATATAGTACAATCCCTTCCGTGTAAAATTTTAAAGGATAGATATATTTTGCTATAGGTATGAACGGAATTTTTGAATGGCACGCAAAATTCTAAGACCTGCAGGGAGAGACCCTAGGGGCTAAGATTCTTTTACTTATTACCCTTTTGCTTTTCTGTACAGTTTGAAGGTTTTTACTATATGAATAAAAATTTTTACATGTTCTAGGTAGGGAATTAATGAGCAATCTTCATTTCCTCCCTCATTCTTTTCAATATTTCAAGAACAGAACTAATTAAAAGTAATCATTTTCTAAGTGTCCATAACTGGATTCATTGAATACTAAGCTTACTGTGGAAAGTGGAAAATTAAATATTATAACTAATTTTAACTAAAAAAACGAACACTTGAATGGTGCATCCTCTTAATTTGTTGAACTATATGAGGACATTCAAGCTGACAATGACAAACTAAGAATGATTACCAGCACTACTTTTTTTTTTTTTTTAAGAGTTCAAAATCCCCTGGCCACCACCCCCGCCGCCCTGCCTTTTTAAAAATTTTCACCAGCACTATTTTTAATTTACCAGGTATGATGTTTCCTACTCAAATAAGGAGGGAAGAAAGTTTAATTCTGGACAACTGATTATCATGAGATAACAATCTCCACACAACGAAGTACTCCACTTCCAGAGGTTAACTGTTAAAAATCATCTGGAAAGTGATGGAAACCTTCCAGATCCCAGCTTTGCTACAGCATTTTCTGATGGTCTCTGCAAGAACAACACAGACTACTTCCCGTCGCCGGGGCAAGAGAAACACAGAGGATGTGTCCACAGGCAGAACCAGAATGGAAGTCAGGTCTATTTCTGCTCCTATTTTAATTCTTTATTTTTAAATCTAGAGCACAGTTTGTTCAGCAAGATATAAATCTTTTGGATTCTGCAGACCAATACAATTACCAAAACAAACAAAAAAAACCTGGGGAGACTAACCCAGGGATGCCATCTTTTTCCTTTTGCCAAGAAAGAACATTAAAATGTACCACCAGCATCTGCTATCACTATCATTTTATAAAAAGAGAGTCTCTGTTAACAACAGCCTAGAGTTAACGTAGGAAAGATTCCCAGAACAAAGCTAAGTTAAATAAATGCATCTTAATAAAAATGCCTTGGTTTAGGATTTCTTTTCTTCACCAAAACCTGTGAGAAAAAGCCATTGCCTACCTGATGCTGATTTAGCGGTCATCGGGGTAGGCAGGTTTGGTTCTCGAGGTGCTGGGCCCCCTTGGGAATTCTTATCCCACAGATTCACATTCTTGTAGTTGTAACTGTTAGGGTCTCCCCACGCTGAAGTGCCATCATCAATGTCCATCTTCCGACTAATCGACTGTGGGGATGGCTCTTCCCAACCACTGGGTTCCTCATCCTTCGGGGCCACTGGCTGCGGCCCGCTGCTCCAGTTGGAACCGGAAGGTCGTCCGTTGCCTGGAGGTGGTGGGGCTGGGCCTCCCCATGAACCAGAAGTCTCTGGTTGTGGCGGCGGCGGCTGCTGTGCCTGCTGCTGCTGTTGGTGCTGTTTGTTCCAGGAACTGGGTTGTCTGCCGGTCTCTGTCCAGGCTGTAGATCTTTTGCAATCTTCCCACCCGCCTTTTGAAGCTAGGCTTGCATTCCCACCGTTCCCCCAAGTTCCGATTTCATTCTGCCCTCCTTCACCCCACCCAGACACAGGTTTACTGGCAGAACTTTCCCAATTGCTGTTTTTCGCCTGATCGACCTCCTCTCCCCAACCATTCTTTCCAGAAGTCCATCCTTGATTGGGCTGGCGTCCACCTCCCCACCCCTGCTCCTTGTTGGAATTCTCATTCCAAGAGGAAGATGTCTTTTCATCTGGTCGTCCTCCTCCCCAACTGGAAGAGTTGTTGTTCTTATAGTCGTTCCAGCCTCCTGTGTTCTTGGGGTCTTTCCACTCTGTAGAGGCTGAGAGCTCCCCCCATCCAGACTTCATTTGATTGCTTTGGCTGGGTGCGTCTCCCCAGCCCCCTGAGTTCTTGGTCTGTGTGGCAGCGCTCTCCCACCCCTCAGTTCCTTTGTCAGATTTCCCCTCGGGCCTTGGCACCTCTTCAATATCCCACACTGTGTCCTGCTTAATTTGAGTTTGGCCCCAGCCAGTGTTTGAGAGCACCCTGGGGTCCAAATCAGTTCGGCTCAAAAGAGTCTGCAAGACAGCCTGACAATCAGGATGTGTGGGCCTGTACGACCGACGGCCAGAATTATGACTGTCACTACTTCCTGCTTTGTGGTTGCTTCCAGTGCTTTGACCTCCAACTTCACTTCCCGTGGAGCTGGAAGATCTTCCCCAACAGGGAGCCTGGGCATTGCCTTGGTTTTCAGGGAGGGGGTGGCCCTTTTGATTGTCCCATGCTCCAGTGCTAGAATTTGGTTGGTTTGGACCACTCCATTCTCCAATTTTCAACTCATCAGACCCAGTCGGCTGTTTCCATTCTCCCTGAGAGACCCCGGATGTCATTTTGTTCCCTTCACCCCATTTGTTGTCATTAGAGTCCTGAGGGCCAAAGTTCCAGGACCCACCCGTAGACCTGTTATTGTTGTCCCAAGAGTCATTTTTTGACCCGGTTGATTTCTGAACAGGAGCTCCTTTCCAGGAGTCCTCTCTATCCTTTCCATTGTTCCCATTGTTTCCAGAATTGCTTTGTCCAGAGGCTGTGTCAGTTCCAGAAGGCCCCCTAGCTGCACTCCAAGATCCAACACTCCCAGTCTTTCGATCTCCAGTGCTTTGTGAAGGGGCATCAGTGCTCCTGGAGGCGTTCCCCAAGCCCATTCCGAAGGGCGTTCCCTTATTCTCCATGGGGTTTGGTGAACTTAAGTTCAAGGAGTTAGTGTTTCCATTTTTTGGTCCATCAGTGTTATGAATTTGAGCCTGTTCTCTGCCAGAGACAACAAAATTAACACCCGCATTTTCCATCTTTGACTGCTGTTCCCTGGATGCCTGACCTACTGTGCTAACCTGTGCACTGGAATTACTAGTATCCGCTTCCAATGCCCCTTTCCTAGAATTTCCTTCTTGGACCAGCGCTGGCCAGGCAGATGGGTTGCTATTTGGGTTAAAGTTGCTGAAGCCAGAGCCAGGTCCAATTCTATCCTGACCGCTCACATTCCTCCAATTTCCTAGTCCATTGTTGCTTTCTGTAGTAGAGTTGGAAGATTGAACAGATTTAGCCTTAGGGTCAGATTTCCAGACCCCAAGATTACATTCGTTCCCAGAACTTGCAGACTGGCACTGGCTCCCTTTTCCTTTGTTACTAGTGGTGCTTCCTGGCAGAGTGCTCTTCTCAGAGCCAGGGTTCGAGGCACTGTTGTTATCGGTGGTGTTTTCGGAAGAAGACTCAGTGTCTTTGCTGGCAATGCAAGGCCACTCTTCCATGTCAGACCCGTCTACAATCACCTTGTCCCAGATGTGAATAGGGTTGGGGGAGGCGCCGTTGTTGGAGGAGGCTCCCGGGCCCCAAGTGGGATTTGCATAATGTGAAGCAGCAGCACCTCCAAGGGCTGACTCTGAGAAAGAGAGTGTCTCATCAATCACAGCTGCACATGCATGCTCTATTAACACCCCAAGCTCAAAGTGCCCCAGAGGAGAGCTCACCATGCTTCCCAGCAAACTAGTTCTCTACCCAGCTGCCTGCCTTGGTGAACTGTATCACACCCATCTTAGTCATCTCTTCTGTTTTGCCAGGTTGGTGTATTTGCTAAATCTCACCCCCTCAGCATCTCTCAAAGATACCCTCTTGCCATTCCTAGTGACAGAGAAGGGCCTTCCTGTATCTTGAGACAAGGCAATAACACCCTGTACTTGCTTTATATCTCCAATCCATGCTGAACACTCCTGGCTGCAGTGAGTTTTCTAAAGCACACTTTTGATTATATCACTGCTGTATGGAAGGCAGTGGATAGTTTCTTAGTGTACAAGAATAAAGCTGAACTCTTTGGACTGAGGTTTGATCAAGATGCTCCACAACCTGGGACCAACTGACTCTTCTAGTCTCATCTTCCACTGCTCTCTCTGATGATGCCCACATTCCACAAATTGCACCTTCTCACCCTGGCACCATTCCACATAGTCACCTCCACATAGGCACCTCCTGTTTTTTCCTTCTGAATTCACAAACTGAAATTTATCTGTCTTTCTGGGCCTAGTTCAAGTGCCATTGCTTCTATGAAACTTTTTTGAGCTTACCACCTGAAAACCACCTTTCCCTGTCTGGCGCCGTTTTGCTCAGTGTACTGTGTTCACATCTTCCCTTCCCCACGTCACTGCCTTTTAGTCAGAGACCTATCTTGCTAACGTTTGAGTTCCACATGGCGACCAGGGAACCACTGCTCAGTAAACATCTACTGAATGAGGAATGCCCACCCAGCTAGACGCCAGGGGCAGATAAGCATGAATCAGTTTGTATGCCCAAGGAACTTGATAAAATAGTCTGGCTCAGCACATATTTGATGGAATTTACTATATTTGGTGGGGGGGAAAATGACCTGTTTTTAGCCCAATAATTTCTAAACTTATTCCTTTCACCAAAGAGCTTTAAATCAATATGACGTTGGAAAAAAACTATTACATAGAGCCATATAAAATTAAGGAAGCAGAGAATCTCAAACTCTTGAGATCAGGGGCTCCTTGGTTTTAAGAATGTAAACAGGAGACTGACTCACACTGGACCCATGTCGACGTCCAGGCCTGGCTAGACTCAGCTGCTGAAGTGCCCGGCACAACCGCTCCCTCACACTTCCCTTTGCAGCTGGTTACGAGGGGCCAGGAAGGAAGGGCCAGGAGGCCTTTCTCTGCCTGATTTGGGCCTGGCCTGACAGCCACCACAAGAAGCCTCCTATACAGGGCTTATCTCTGTATGAAGCCTGTGTCGCCACGAGCTTTCTTTCCATCTTCGCTTGGCACACAAGATGGTAACAGAATTTTCTAGGCAATTCTACGTTCAAATCAGAACTAGAATAAAGTGTCCTGTCATTAACAACCACCAGGCTCATTGTCCTTGCCAACGCTTGATGGTCTTCAAGCTCTGAATTTTAATATAGTCTCAAAAAATATTTTAAGAATACATGGAAATCTGTTAACAAGCTTTAAAAAAAAAAGGGGGGGATGGTATCTGGAAGTTCTTTACTGTTAGCTGTTTAGTATTCATCTATTAAAAACTCTCAAAACTTCCAGTAGGACCCTTCAGCTAAAGATCCCTTATATCTACATACAGTTTTTAACAAAGCTCAAAATCCAGGGCTCTCTAAAAAAATACTGATTTTAAAAATCTAATAAAAGAATGGTATTATGTGGGATCCTCCCAAGATTCTACATTATCATCTAAGAGACCATTCTCTCTATTCTCCCAGCATTTCAGGAACGTAAACACGGGAGTCTGAGATTCAGAACCAGCCTCTGCACTAGCCTCACTTCCAGTCGCCCCCTGAGCACACACCTGTGGGGGAAGCTGGGACTATGGAGGCTCGAACTGTAATGCTCTTGTCTGAGGAGGAAAAAAGGTCCCAAAGAGAGAGGAAAAACAGCAGCGACATTAGACGCTCAGGCCAAGACCACGCACTCACTGGACACCAAAACCCAGTTTCAGGAGAGAAATGCTGGTACGCATCTCACACTGGGCTCCTCCCCCATCTTTTGAGTAACCCCAAGCGTCTATATAATTAACGTGGACTTGACATGGGCAACACAAGTGACATGCTCACTCCCTGCAGCCGCCGCGCCTCCCGTTCACCTGCATGAGGCTCGCTCACCTGGTGCGGTCCCACCCTCGCTCTGCAGCAGCGCTCCTGTCACTTGTGCGTTGGGGTTTGCTCCGGGCGCTGTGGAGGGAGGAGGCCCCGCCCCGCCCCCGAGGAGCATGCAGGACGGTGGAGGAGGCTGCCCACGCTTCAGTAACACTTTGTGGTCCTGCTGGCAACGGAATCGCGGCGGCACCTCCCGAGGCATGTAGCGGGCGGCGCTTGGCGGTTGTCCGTTCGGCACTGCCACCCTTTTGGCATTGTTGCCACCATTGACTGGTGGCGATGGAGAGCTGCCAATCGGGCTGGCGGCCGTTGGTTGGCTTAAACTTGGTTTCGTCACTTCGGGCACTGAAAGAGAGAGATTGGGAAACAGCCTTTGAGATCAAATGCATTTTTCTGAAGATTATTTTTAAGAAAGCTTCCATGAGACCAATTCTAATAAGACAACTCTTCTTTTACCCAACTCTGAGGGACATAGTCTTTCCGGATTCTCCAGCATCTTCAGTTTACCGAAGGTAGGGGGTAAGGGCAGCGAGTGATGGTGACAAGGATTCAAAGACTGCGGTATTGTGGAATTACACTCCATTAACTAAGGAGGAGAGGGGAGCAAGCACCATTCACTCCCCTAAATCAATAGTGGAACACCTGAAGGGCTGCCCAGAAGGTCTAAGGATGCATACAAACCCCACACAAAACCCATGGCAAAGGTTCAAGGCTCTCAGCCCAAGGACCCTTTTCCTTCATCCACATTCTGAAAGACTGGCCTCTGAGAAAATTTCCCCCAAATCCCTGGACTAGGTAGGCTACGCAGCCTTCATTCGGGCTCCTGGAACATGCTGTCCATCTCTGTACCACTGAATGCACCGGTTATATTGACATTCTCCATTTACAGACCCTTCTCCTCACCATGCCAGAAGTTCCTCAATGGCAGGAACCCATCTTTCATCTTTTTTTCTTAGGGCTTGGCACAGAGTAGACCCCTACAGGGAACCCCAGGCCTAGAGAATCACAAAATCAACTTGGTTTTGGTTTCTACAGCCACCTGAACTCAAAGACTCTTGGCACTCTGTGTAAACATTAGAAATGTTATCTTTTTGCTTTTGTCCAAAAAAAAAAAAAAAAAAAAAAAAAATTAAGTGGACCTTGTGTGTGTGTTTTTCAACTGTTCATTTAAAATAAAAATTTCAAAATGTAGCTAGTTTTCCTATTTACTTTAAATACTTAAGGTTTTCCCTCACTTTTACAATGGCAAACAGGAAGTACTGGAACACTGAGACGACTGTGAAGCTCTGCAGGACCCCTTGGCTTCCCTTCAACCCTACAGAGAGTGTTCCGCTGGATCTGCACCTCCCTTGCTTCATCTTACCAAAAGACTGCCACCCTTTCCAAGAAAATCCACCTGGTAAATACAGGCTGGCAGCAATACAGAAACAATCACTGAGACTGGTAATTCAGATGATTCTGAGGCCCAAATCCTTGACACCCAGAGTCATGTTAGGGCCAGCCCTGGTGGCAGTATTGCTCTAACTGCTGAAATGATGCTGGGCCAGCATGTTGCTCATTGAACTGGCTCCTTTATGAGGAGAGAGATACATCATCAGAAACCAGGGGGCCCAATCTATACCCACTGGACATTGGTGAGTACTGTGAGTAACAGGAAAAAAAAGAGTAGGAGCCTGAACTAACTGCAAAGCAATGCTTGGGTCTAACCTTAGCCAATCATGAGGCAGTTCTGGGCCTCCTAGTAAGGAAGGGAGGTCAGAGGATAAATGAATGAATGAATGAATAAATAATAAACATACTTCTTAAGAAAATAAATTGGTCATTATCTAATATTATTAATATAGTACCCTTTGCATGACTTATAACAGCCAGTGGATAAATAACTGATAAATGAATGAATAAAGATGAATTATTTAATGATTCATTTTCTATCTGTGCCTGGAGGATTCCGTAGCACATGGCATTCCCAATCCCTTTTCCTCTTACTATGAGAATAAACAAGAAGCTGACAAAGGCTGGCGGGATTCTTCCCAACTAGCTTTTAGGATAGAAGGAGTTATGCTTCTGCAAGGCTACCCTTCTATAAGAGGGCTAGAACCTCCATTTTAAGGTAACCAGGTTTGTTACATGCCTTCCCTCATTTCTCTAAAATAGAGTAAGACATGGTAAGAGAGTCTACAGAGCTGAGATCTGAACATCAGTTCGACTAACTTTACGACATTCATAGCATAACCAAAGAAATGTGGTGGGTACTGTGTATTGTGCAAGATTCCCTGCAAAAGCTCCTCAAGGCATTTTCCCACCGTCACATCAGAGGTAGAATGGATCATAAACGATGAAGTCATTATAAAACAGGAGCACCGCTTGACCACTCTCCTTGCAACATGGTGCTCTATTCTGGGAGATTAGCCATTCAAAACTCTAGGACACAGTCAGAAAAAGTCTGCCTGTGCTACATGTTAAGAGCAAACTGTTTCAGGACTTGAATGAATTCTTATTCTGTTTTTTTTTTTAAATTACACCTTTCTGTAAATTCAAGAATTTTCAACATTTAAAAGCCAGTCACAACTCTAGGCACTAACTGGAGAGCAGTGCAGCTGTTGGGCAGGACGCCCAATCCGACCTGCTTCCAGAAGTCCAACTAGAGACATCAGAATCAGTGCGTGTGCCACGTCATGCTCCAGAAAGTCAGGCGGTAACAGAGGAGAGGGAAATTATGATTAAGTCTGAATTACTTTTTGGGCCCTCTCTCTTCTCTTCTGAACCTGTTATTTTAACAGCTTGTGGTGCAAATATTTCTAAAGATGAGCTGCTCAGAATAAGGGCACAGCTTCTTATTTTCCAGAGAGAAAGTCTGTGGCTTAAATATGATCTCTGCATCAGGGAAATAAAGACGTGAAAAATGCTGGATATCCTATTTTCTAATTTCCATTCATTTACCACCAAAAGCCATTTACTTACTCTAATGATTGAATCTTTTCCCCTTTCCTGCTGCCATTATTTAATACCATTCTCATCTTACAGCCTGAACTTCTAATTGCCTCTATTTCTGAAAAACTTCAATAAGATTCTTTTTCAGATAAAAGTATTCTTTAAGAAAATTCCGATACGGATAGGACCAATACAAACTATTTTCTTTAAACACCTTTTTGTTTTGGTTTTTTAATTAATTTTTATTCTTTAAATACGTTGATGGTACCAAACATCAAAAACAAACAAATAAACAAAAACAAACAAACAAAAAACCCTTCTAGAAATGTTTTAAAAGTAGTAGTTAAAATACAAACAAGCTCTAAAGAAGATATTATTTTAGACTGAAAATTTTCTTGGTGAATAATAATGAGTTACAATGCAATACAAAAAATCTCAAAGATTGATGACACACAGAGTGGCTGACACACACTCAACACTGTTCGGTAACCTCTAAGCACTGTCTCCATTTCTTTACCTTCCACTCACTCCCCATACTCAATGTACACTGGCCTTTGTCCAGATTGTCTCCCTGGAAGCTTCTCTCCTCATTAAATCACTAGTGATTTCGTTGTCATTCTAATGGGCACTAGTTGGACCTCGGGGGAAGAAAGCCTACCTCAAATGTTAATCAATTAGAGTAGACCCAAGGTTATTCAGTGCACGCAGCACCATGCACCCACTGTAATATGACTTCTGGAATGGACTCAAAAGCCAGAGTTGTGGTCACTGTACAACAGTGGTCCATCTCCTCGGGTATGCTGATGGGAAAGTGCTGTTTCTCTGCTGTGTCCAATCTGGGTAAAGGTTATGAATTACTGCTTTGGACAGCAATATCTAAAAATTTTAATTTATATTGAGCTGGAAGCTTTTCCCTGTTGCTTTGACTCACCAACAGACATTTACCAAGGAACTGCTAAGTGTCAGGCACCGGAGCCCTCCAAATCCTTGAAGATAGTTACCAGAGCTTCCCCATGTGGGAAGCATTCCTTGGGAGTTAAACACTCCCCACCCCCTTCCAGTATTTAACCCTCCCAGAGGTGACACAGGTTCAAATTCCTTGACCATTCTGGCCCAAACTCCTCATGGTCCATAGAGGTTGATCTCTGTTCCTTTGCATAGAGTGGTGCCCATTACAGGAACTGTAAATCCCTGCCTAGATACTGTATTTCTAGTAATGTAGCTTAAGGTCATGTTAGTTTCTACAAATCGGTTTTTTCATACTGATAACTTCCATTAAGCCAACTGTCACCCTAAGATCTAACATCTTTTTAACAACGCTAAATGGTTACGTCCAAACTCTTCCGTTACACAGTCTATTTCTTCAATCCTAATCATACCCTTCCATCCCTGTTAAATCTGGTCTGTTACATCATTCCCACGAACTTTTCCAATTCCAAGACCAATATCCAACAAAGGAGGAGATCAGCTTCTACCTTAAGTGCCTTTTAGTTATTTGCTACTTGAGTAGCAGGCCCAGCTCTGGCCCATGTCTTCACCTAACCTCCACTTGAAAGCCCTGTCCTGTTTTCTCCAAAATTCTCACTTTTTTTAAATGATGGAAAATAAAGAAAATATGCTGAATTTACTTTTTCTCTGAAATACGGACAAACCTTACTTCAGTCCTCTGTACAACCAGAGACTTGGCACCGACACAGTCTTTTTTTTTATATAGGGTCTGTTGGGGAAAGAGAGGTGGATTCAGAGTTAAGGGGAGGCTGCCTGAGGAAGGCACCATCTTTGGGAAGGGGACTAGGACCCAGAAACATCAGCTGAGGGAAGAAGAATGGGATTTAGGCAGGCTCTTGGGAACAAAGATGAAGATGTGGCTGTAAAACGGGATAAAAAAGGTAGAACGATCAGGGCCTCCTTCTACTTATGGTCTAACATACCTCAGGGATAATTTTTATTCCCCAGTTCTAACAATTAAATCCCTTATGAGACCCAAAGCAGGCTCTCAGCTCACTTCAGGATTATTTTAATTTTTGAGTGGGAGGGTGGTGGCGATAGGGGGGTATGGAAACTGTGAAACTGTATTCCATTTTATGGTAGGTATGAGAAAAACCCTAAATGGAGGGAAACTTTGGTAGTAAGTAAAAAAGAAAGTTTAATTTTTAAGGCTTTGGCAGAGAAAAGAGGAATGTGATTCTGAGAAGAGACCTAGTACAAATTAAAAAAAAAAGAAAGAAAAATCTAACGGATTTTCAGTTTTCCAATAGAAATACCACTTAACATACAGAGCAGCTTGTTTCGACAGCTCAACTGGTCTTTGGCGTCACAAGTATTAAGAACTGTGGCCAGGCCCAGGAACCCAACCACTGTGTTCCAGCAACCACAGAGTCTGGATTTTTTAAGGAAAATGCCAATTTTCTCATCTGTTGTCCTCATAAATCATCAAAAAGTCCTATAAATATACTTATATGCCAAAATCCTTTCCTAGACAGTATACTGGTTTAGAAAATATGGACACTATTCTACTATCAAGAACTCTATTTCTATGGTAAAGTATAATTTATATTCCAAACAAATAATTTATAGAGATACTTCCAAAATAATGCCTACCTCTGGGTTAGGAACTGGCTGGAAGTACAAGGGGGGAACACCGTTCTCTCTAACTAATTAAAATAATTACAGCTAACAGTAGTTTCTCTCAGTTTATTTTATAAATCACTACAAAGTTCCAGACTATATTCTCTTTGAAATGCTTTTTGATTAGAAATATGTGACAGTAATGTCTACTCATCTGAGAATTTGTTTTCCAGAACTAAGTTTCCTCAGAAACTAGTACCATCTTTATTAGTCTTCACTGTGTGACATACTTTGGCCTGGTGGTCCAATAAAACGAAACAAAACAATAAAGAAACCAGTCATTAGAGAACCTCCCATCAAGCCTTGGCCTCTCCATGACCCTTATCTTCCCCCATGTTATCATAATCACATCTGATTCCCTTCATCCAGGGCAGTGGTCCTCAACCTGGGACATATACTGTGGTCACCTGCAGAGCTTCCCTAAATACATCGATCTGATAGGGCTGTGGCCTGGGACCATGAAGGTTTGGGAGGAGACTGGGCTTGCGTATTTTGACGAGTCTATGCAAATGATTCTAGTGCATATGCTAGCAGAGAACAACATATTTAAGTGGGTGAGGTTAGGAGCTACAACACTGGTCTCAAGGAATTAAGTCTCCCATTTTTAAGGAGAACTGACCAAAAGTATGACCACTGATTATGCAAGACTGCATAATCAAAATGAACAAAAGAGAAAGAACTGAATACACGCAGACCATTAGAGGTCGAGAAGGACCTCAGGGACATTTGCTTCTGTTTACAACACATCACAATTTTGTAAGAGGTAAAGTGCATTATCTTTTTTAAAAGCATATTCCAGGCTATAGTTCAGAAGATAGCGTGAGCATCCTAAATATAGCACTCATTTTCAGACTCAGTGCCTATCATGGACCAAGGTGGTTAACAAGCCTCTGCATTTCCCATCTGTAAAGTAGGGACCAGTGTGCTGCTTTTGCTACTGTTCTAAGAAAAATTTTGAAAAGGTTCAGTTCAAAATCATGACCTCTTTACTTTCAAAACAAGGTATTACACTGTCTAATCTCTCTTGCCTCCCCAAAAATGTAAGGCCAACTAGAAACACTAAGTACTTTTAATTTGTCATTACTGCTCTTCAGTGACTGCAAACAGCCAACCTTAATTACTCTACACCCACTCTCACGAATCAAGTGGATTGGAGGCTGAGTCAGCAAAGTGTAAAATCTAAACACAAAAGAGCATAAATCTAAAAAGGAAGAAAAAAAAAATCTTACCTTTGGTTTTTTGTTCCGTGACCTGCAAAATAAAGAGACGTAAGTAAATGAGACTTGCTTTCTAATTCTGTATTGTATTGTAAGACTACTTTAATTCTGATATTAGTATTTCAAGGTGTCAGATACATAGGCATACCTAAAATTCAGAAAAAGTCAGTTCAGACATTCTTCTAAAGACAATGGCCACATGTCCAGCTATAACTTACATGACCACCATTACGAAAGATTCTAAAAATTAAGACAAAAAAGCATTCCGCTCTCGTTAAATGAGGTCCTTGCACTGGGAATGCTATTTCCCATTCGGACTGCAATGATTAGAGAAAAGCAAATGGATGAGGCCCAGAAACAAAACTAACCACAGAGACAAAAAGATTTACCTATGAGTATGGACTCAAACACTTGGCTTCAAATCTAGAAAGCAAAGTTTAAGGGGCCACACTCAGAGGCATCAGAGATCACGGTAGGAAAGCTGGATTCAAAACCAAGCTATGCCACTTCCTGGCTACGTGATCTCAGTTTTTCATTTATCTTTTGAACGAAGATAATAACAGTATCTCCTTTGCAGAAAAGGATGCTGTAAGGATTAAATCAGATAACCTACACCAATGCTTAATGACTGCTATTATTATCAAAGTTTATAGAAAATAATGTGAAACAGAGAAATATTCAATAAGATTGAAATATATAAATTTTGAACAAATACAGATTGCTTTGTTGAAAGTATTTCTTTATACAGTAACTAATACATTTCTGGAAGTGATTAACTGAAAAAGTTGGATATGCTGAATATAATAAT
Source organism: Balaenoptera acutorostrata (assembly GCF_949987535.1). Lineage (NCBI taxonomy): Eukaryota > Metazoa > Chordata > Mammalia > Artiodactyla > Balaenopteridae > Balaenoptera > Balaenoptera acutorostrata. The sequence continues at coordinate 8,764,958 of NC_080074.1, forward strand.
GGGTTTTTGGAGAGTTTGGAAATGATGACTAGGAGCCGCAAGGAAAACTGCTTCTGCTATTAAGAGGGGAAAATAAAGGAGAGCATCTAATTATACGTGCCCTATAATATTTAAGCAAAACCACAAAAGGTCATGAATACGAAAAATATTCCAAAGGAAATGCACCAAAATTCCAATAGGGGTTAAATCACATTATTGAGATCATGGGTTATTTTGACCCCCTTTTCCCAATTGTTAAATCTTCCAAAAAAGATTTTTATATTAGTTCTCCGACTTCTGTCACAAAAATATTCATATAGAAGAGGTTTAATTATTTGTGGCTGGTAATCATACTAAGTTACTGCTTTGGGTGTTCGTGAAAACATGGTCATCTTTGGAAGGTCTGTCCTGTGGCTAACCAGCCCCTTCAAAACGGATTCCAGCGCACCACTGAGTTAAAACAATCCACTTGGATGACCTCCTGGAGTGTTTCTTACATTCTTGCATTAAAAGACAAGCTAATTCTGCTGTACTGAATCTGTGGTAGGCAGCCTCTTAAAATGAATGTGTTTCCCAGTACTAACTGTTACAGAGCTCAATTCTACTGTATAATTTTTCTATAAGCCCCCATATCGAAGAATGAACTGATTTGTATCCACATACCAATTCCTTAAGGCAACTGAAGATTTATATCATTGTAAATACTTCTTACAATGCCATTTGGAAGATCAGTTATACAGGAAGTCACTTCAATGCCTTCCCTAGCTGTAAGCAACAAACCCAACTAATGTCAAATGTGTCTTATAATGTGGGTTCTGTTAAAAGAACTGCCCCCAGACAGTGAAAAGCTGGATGATCAAAACATATGTTCTGCCAACGCTAAACAATGATTCTTTAGCAGCAGCAGCCTAACGAATGTGAGTGAAATCCTTCTCTGACACCTCTCTCGTGAGTGAAATCTAACAGTTTACTCAGGGATGGTTCTAGAAAGAGCAAACTGCCATAACCACTGAGCATAATGGAAAAGAAGCTCGTGCTTAATTTCTATGTAGAAATAACTTAATTTAGCTAAATAAAAGTCAGTTCTTCAGGAAAATTATGTTGCCAGCATCCATTCTTGACCATTCACTTATTTTTTTAACACATTTATTTATTTATTTATTTATGGCTGTGTTGGCTCTTCGTTGCTGTGAGTGGGGGCTACTCTTCGTTGTGGTGCACGGGCTTCTCACTGCGGTGGCTTCCCTTATTGTGGAGTATGGGCTCTAGGCACACAGGCTTTAGTAGTTGCAGCACACAGGCTCTAGAGCGCAGGCTCAGTACTTGTGGCGCACGGGCTTAGTTGCTCCACAGCATGTCGGATCTTCCCAGACCAGGGACCGAACCCATGTCCCCTGCATTGGTAGGCGGATTCTTAACCACTGTGCAACCAGGGAAGTCCCGACCATTCACTTATTTTTTTCTTTTTTTTTTTTTAAACATCTTTATCAGAATATAATTGCTTTACAGTGTTGTGCTAGTTTCTGCTGTATAAAAAAGTGAATCAGCAATATGCATTCGTATATCCCCATATCCCCTCCCTCTTGCATCTCCCTCCCACCCTCCTTATCCCACCTCTCTAGGTGGTCGCAAAGCACTGAGCTGATCTCCCTGTGCCATGCAGCTGCTTCTCACTATCTATTTTACATTTGGCAGTGTATATATGTCAATGCTACTCTCTCACTTCGTCCCAGTTTACCCTTCTCCCTCCCCGTGTCCTCAAGTCCATTCACTACGTCTGTGTCTTTATCCCTGTCCTGCCCCTAGGTTCATCAGAACCTTTTTTTTTTTTTTTTTAAGATTCCATATATATGTGTTAGCATACGGTATTTGTTTTTCTCTTTCTGACTTACTTCACTCTGTATGACAGACTCTAGGGCCATCCACCTCACTACAAATAACTCAATTTCACTTCTTTTCATGGCTGAGTAATATGCCATTGTATATATGTGCCACATCTTCTTTATTCATTCATCTGTCGATGGACACTTAGGTTGCTTCCATGTCCTGGCTACTGTAAACAGAGCTGCAATGAACACTGTGGTACATGATTCTTTTTGAATTATGGTTTTCTCAGGGTATATGCCCAGTAGTGGGATTGCTTGGTCATATGGTAGTTCTATTTTTAGTTTTTTAAGGAACCTCCATACTGTTCTCCATAGTGGCTGTATCAATTTACATTCCCACCAACAGTGCAAGAGGGTTCCCTTTTCTTCACAACCTCTCCAGCATTTATTCTTTGTAGATTTTTTGATGATGGCATTCTGACCGGTGTGAGGTGATAGCTCATTGTAGTGTTGATTTGCATTTCTCTAATGATTAGTGATGTTGAACATCTTTTCATGTGTTTGTTGGCAATCTGTATATCTTCTTTGGAGAAATGTCTGTTTAGGTCTTCTGCCCATTTTTGCATTGGGTTGTTTGTTTTTTTGATATTGAGCTGCATGAGCTGCTTGTATATTTTGGAGATTAATCCTTTGTTGGTTGCTTCGTTTGAAAATATTTTCTCCCATTCTGAGGGTTGTCTTTTCGTCTTGCTTATGGTTTCCTTTGCTGTGCAAAAGCTTTTAAGTTTCATTAGGTCCCATTTGTTTATTTTTGTTTTTATTTCCATTCCTCTAGGAGGTGGGCCAAAAAGGATCTTGCTGTGATGTATGTCACGGAGTGTTCTGCCTATGTTTTCCTCTAAGAGTTTTATAGTGTTTGGCCTTACATTTAGGTCTTCAATCCATTTTGAGTTTATTTTTGTGTATGGTGTTATGGAGTGTTCTAATTTCATTCTTTTACATGTAGCTGTCCAGTTTTCCCAACACCACTTATTGAAGAGGCTGTCTTTTCCCCATTGTATATTCTTGCCTCCTTTGTCAAAGATAAGGTGACCATAGGCGCGTGGGTTTATCTCTGGGCTTTCTATCCTGTTCCATTGATCTATATTTCTGTTTCTGTGCCAGTACCATACTTTCTTGATTACTGTAGCTGTGTAGTATAGTCTGAAGTCAGGGAGCCTGATTCCTCCAGCTCCGTTTTTCTTTCTCAAGATTGTTTTGGCTATTCACAGTCTTTTGTGTTGCCATACAAATTGTGAAATTTTTTGTTCTAGTTCTGTGAAAAATGCCACTGGTAGTTTGATAGGGATTGCACTGAATTTGTACATTGCTTTGGATAGTATAGTCATTTTCACAATGTTGATTCTTCCAATCCAAGAACATAGTATATCTCTCCATCTGTTTGTATCATCTTTAATTTCTTTCATCAGTGTCTTATAGTTTTCTGCATACACGTCTGTTGTCTCCTTAGGTAGGTTTATTCCTAGGTATTTTATTCTTTTTGTTGCAGTGGTAAATGGGAGTATTTCCTTAATTTCTCTTTCAGATTTTTCATCATTAGTGTATAGGAATGCAAGAGATTTCTGTGCATTAATTTTGTATCCTGCTACTCTACCAAATTCATTGATTAGCTCTAGTAGTTTTCTGGTATCATGTTTAGGATTCTCTATGTATAGTATCATGTCATCTGCAAACAGTGACAGTTCTACTTCTTCTTTTCCGATTTGGATTCCTTTTATTTCTTTTTCTTCTCTGATTGCTGTGGCCAAAACTTCCAAAAGTATGTTGAATAACAGTGGTGAGAGTGGGCAACCTTGTCCTGTTCCTGATCTTAGAGGAAATGGTTTCAGTTTTTCACCATTGAGAACTATGTTGGCTGTGGGTTTGTCATATATGGCCTTTATTCTGTTGATGTAGGTTCCCTCTATGCCTACTTTCTGGAGAGTTTTTAATCATAAATGGATGTTGAATTTTGTCAGAAGCCTTTTCTGCATCTATTGAGATGATCATATGGTTTTTATCCTTCAATTTGTTAATATGGTGTATCACATTGATTAGTTTGTGTATATTGAAGAATCCTTGCACTCCTAGGATAAACCCCACTTGATCATGGTGTATGATCTTTTTAATGTGTTGTTGGATTCTGTTTGCTAGTATTTTATTGAGGATTTTTGCATCTATGTTCATCAGAGATATTGGTCTGTAGTTCTCTTTTTTTGTGACATCTTTGTCTGGTTTTGGTACCAGGGTGATGGTGGTCTCATAGAATGAGTTTGGGAGTGTTCCTCCCTCTGCTATATTTTGGAAGAGTTTGAGGAGGATAGGTGGGTGTTAGCTCTTCTCTAAATGTTTGATAGAACTTGCCTGTGAAGCTATCTGGTCCTGGGCTTTTGTTTGTTGGAAGATTTTTAATCACAGTTTCAATTTCAGTGCTTGTGAATGGTCTGTTTATATTTTGTTTCTTCCTGGTTCAGTCTCAGAAGGTTGTGCTTTTCTAAGACTTTATCCATTTCTTCCAGGTTGTCCATTTTATTGGCATATAGTTGCTTGCAGTAATCTCTCATGACCCTTTGCATTTCTGCAGTGTCAGCTGTCACTTCCCCGTTTTCATTTCTAATTCTGTTGATTTTGAGTCTTTGCCCTTTTTTTCTTGATGAGTCTGGCTAATGGTTTATCAACTTTATCTTCTCAAAGAACCAGCTTTTAGTTTTATTGATCTTTGCTATTGTTTCCTTCATTTCTTTTTCACTTATTTCTGGTCTGATCGTTATGATTTCTTTCCTTCTGCTAACTTTGGAGTTTTTTTGTTCTTCTTTCTCTAGTTGCTTTAGGTGTAAGGTTAGGTTGTTTATTTGAGATGTTTGTTTCTTGAGGTAGGATTGTATTACTATAAACTTCCCTTTTAGAACTGTTTTTGCTGCATCCTATAGGTTTTGGGTTGTCGTGTTTTCATTGTCATGTGTTTCTAGGTATTTTTTGATTTCCTCTTTGATTTCTTCAGTGATCTCTTGGTTATTTAGTAGTGTACTGTTTAGCCTTCACGTGTTTGTATTTTTTTACAGATTTTCTTCCTGTAATTGATATCTAGTCTCATAGTGTTGTGGTCGGAAAAGATACTTGATACGATTTCAATTTTCTTAAATTTACCAAGGCTTGATTTGTGACCCAAGATATGATCTATCCTGGAGAATGTTCCATGAGCACTTGAGAAGAAAGTGTATTCTGTTGTTTTTGGATGGAATGTCCTATAAATACCAATTAAGTCCATCTTTTTTAATGTATCATTTAAAGCTTGTGTTTCCTTATTTGTTTTCATTTTGGATGATCTGTCCATTGGTGAAAGTGGGGTGTTAAAAGTCCCCTACTATGATTGTGTTACTGTCAATTTCCCCTTTTATGGCTGTTAGCATTTGCCTTATGTATTGAGGTGCTCCTATGTTGGGAACATAAATATTTACAATTGTTGTATCTTCTTCTTGGATTGATTCCTTGATCATTATGTAGTGTCCTTCTTTGTCTCTTGTAATAGTCTTTATTTTAAAGTCTATTTTGTCTGATATGAGAATTGCTACTCCAGCTTTCTTTTGATTTCCATTTGCATGGAATATCTTTTTCCATCCCCTCACTTCTAGTCTGTATGTGTCCCTAGGTCTGACGTGGGTCTCTTGTAGACAGCATATATACGGGTCTTGTTTTTGTATCCATTCAGCCAGTCTATGTCTTTTGGTTGGAGCATCTAATCTATTTACATTTAAGGTAATTATCGATATGTATGTTCCTATTACCATTTTCTTAATTGTTTTGGGTTTTTTATTGTAGGTCTTTTCCTTCTCCTGTGTTTCCTGCCTAGAGAAGTTTCTTTAGCGTTTGTTGTAAAGCTGGTTTGGTGGTGCTGAATTCTCTTAACTTTTGCTTATCTGTAAAGGTTTTAATTTCTCCATTGAATCTGAATGATATCCTTGCTGGGTAGAGTAATCTTGGTTGTAGGTTTTTCCCTTCCCTCACTTTAAGTATGTCCTGCCACTCCCCTCTGGCTTGCAGGGTTTCTGCTGAAAAATCAGCTGTTAACCTTATGGAGATTCCCTTATCTGTTATTTGTTGCTTTTTCTTTGCTGCTTTTAATATTTTTTCTTTGTATTTAGTTTTTGATAGTTTGATTAATATGTGTCTCGGTGTGTTTCCTTTTGGGTTTACCCTGTATGGTACTCTCTGTGCTTCCTGGACTTGATTGACTATTTCCTTTCCCATGTTAGGGAAGTTTTTGACTATAATCTCTTCAAATATTTTTTCAGACCCTTTCATTTTCTCTTCTTCTTCTGGGACCCCTATAATTTGAATGTTGGTGCGTTTAATGTTGTCCCAGAGGTCTCTGACACTGTCCTCAATTCTTTTCATTCTTTTTTCTTTAATCTGCTCCCTGGCAGTTATTTCCACCATTTTATTTTCCAGCTCACTTATCTGTTCTTCTGCCTCAGTTATTCTGTTATTGATTCCTTCTAGAGTATTTTTAATTTCAGTAATTGTGTTGTTCCATCACTGTTCGTTTGCTCTTTAGTTCTTCTCGATCCTTGTTAAATGTTTCTTGTATTTTCTCCATTCTGTTTCTGAGATTTTGGATCATCTTTACTATCGTTACTCTGAATTCTTTTTCAGGTAGGTTGCCTATTTCGTCCACATTTGGTCTTGTAGGTTTTTACCTTTCTCCTTCGTCTGTAACATATTTTTTTTGTCATTTCATTTTTTTTTTTTGATGGGTGGTGCTGTATTCCTGTCTTACTGGTTGTTTGGCCTGAGACGTCCAGCACTGGAGTTTGCAGGCAGTGGGATAGTGCTGGGTCTTGGTGCTGAGATGAGGACCTCTGGGAGGCCTCACTCCAATTGATATTCCCTGGGGTCTGAGGTTCTCTGTTAGTCCAGTGGTTTGGACTTGGAGCTCCCACCACAGGAGTTCGGGTAGGACCTCCGGCCTGGGAACCAAGGTCCCACAAGCCCATTGCTGGGGGTTCCTCCCGTCCCCTTAGGTGTCCGTGGTCCCCCACCGGTGCCTGGTAGGTGCCCTAGTTGTGAGGAGATGTGAATTCTGCGTCCTCCTAGTATGCCATCTTGACTCCGCTATCCCTATTCACTTATTAAACAAACATTTTTTGAGTAACACTTTTGCACTGGGCACTGTCCTAGTCACTGGAAATACAAATATGAATAAAATCTCGAGAAACTTAAGAGCCAGTCTAATGGGGTAGACAGAAAGAGATGATTGTAAAGCAATGGGGTAGGCTGAGAGAAAGACGTGGAAGCACGAAGAAGAGGCACCACAAATGTTTGCTGACTGAATGAATGAATGACCCCATTATAGAACCTCTGGCACATTCTCTACCATTCTTTGCATTATAGCACATTTTATGCCTCCTAGTTGAGGTGCTGTCTCTACTGTGAGGTCAGAAACCACTAAGACAGTCACATGGTGAGCTTTGTGCTCGCTCCTTAAAAGTGCTAAATCAGAATCTAATTCTGAAATTACACAATGGTTCAGTATGATAAAACAATATCAAAGGACATGTGTTAAGCCTAGATCCTGTGTCAGCCAATCTAGAACATTTCTGAACAAAAATGAGTGAATTTTTATTGTTCATAGTTAACCATCTGAAATTTCATTTATGGTGTTTTTCCTCTTTGCCGTAACTTTTAAACCAGTTCTTAGTGCAGATGCAAGTACATTGGGGAGACTGTCCAGCTGTATATACGAAATTCTCCGCATAAATAATCCCAATTCACTCTCGAATAAATCCACACCATCTTTTATTTTAAATCATTTTTCTTATTAGTAGGATCCACAACGAAGGTTTACAGATGCACATTTTATTAATCACTTCTAGTATTGACATTTCAGGTTAAAAAACATTGCTATCTATGCGAAGAATGAGGATGAACTGTACATTGCCTAAAACAATCACTCTATTCGGCATCTTCTTGTAACCAGCCTTTGTTCAAGTTCCCCAGTGGCCAGCTTATAACCACGTATTCCCACAGACAGCAAAATCCAATTTTTTTACCAATTTAGTAGATGAAATGTGAATGCCCTAAAGAAAGAAAGCCTTGGGGCTTCCCTGGTGGTGCAGTGGTTGAGAATCTGCCTGCCAATGCAGGGGACACGGGTTCGAGCCCTGGTCCGGGAAGATACCGCATGCCACAGAGCAAGCCCGTGCACCACAACTACTGAGCCTGTGCTCTACAGCCCATGAGCTACAACTACTGAGCCCACGTGCCACAACTACTGAGCCCGCGTACCACAACTACTGAAGCCCGCACGCCTAGAGCCCGTGCTCCACAACAAGAGAAGCCACCGCAATGAGGAGCCCACGCACTGCAACAAAGAGCAGCCTCCACTTGCTGCAACCAGAGAAAGCTCACGTGCAGCAACGAAGACCCAAGGCAGCCATAAATGGAAGGAAAGAAGGAAGGAAGGGAGGGAGGGAGGGAGAAAGGAAGGAAAAGAAAGAAAGCCTTCACTGAGGTTCACTGTCCCATCACTCCTGTTGGAAGGTCAGTGCATGTGGGTACAGGGGCAATGCCCCTGATACCCCAGAGCTGGTGGACCCGCACATCACAACCTTGGTAACGTGGAATGTGGCTGTATCCACCAAGTATAAAAAAAAAGCCTCTGGGTCATCATCTGACATTTTTATTCAGACTCTTTACTGTCATTTTAGGCAGTTCCAACAAGCTCAGATTAGAAGCAGGTACCCTGACAGCATGAAGATGTGACGGTGAGCACGTCACTATTAATAGAACCAGAAACACAATTAAAAGCAGACAAAACCTTAAAGAGCACAGTAGTCTATTACAGCACCAAACAATAATAAATATTCCTTTTAATTAAGTCTTGAAGAAAAGATAAATTACATTTCACATGTTTAATGTGGCAGCGTCATATGCAATCCAATTCAGAAAATATTTCCACTGTTTTTTTTGTTCCAGCACTCCCAAATGATTTCAATAATTCAAAGAACAGAATTATGGGAAACACTCTATCCAATAGTGCTGGGGTAACTTGCAGTGTCCCTTGAGTTCGAATGCCTAGAGTCTGTTTCTAAATCTAGAGTTCCCTCTGAAGCTGGTAACTGTTTCCCCTCCATAAACTTAGCTTCAGTAACCTGGCTCCACAGCAGGGACCCTCAAACCTGCCTCATACTGAGGCCCTGCTTCCCAAGTGCTTCAGGAAGTGATAACAAGAACTAGAGGCAAAGTGATTCTGCCAGGCACTTTGCAAAGGCAGAAATGCAACCGTGCTGAGCCAGAGTCCACAATGAGGTGGGCGAAGTTAGCTCAGACAGTGGCCAGGGCAGAGGGGCACGCTCTTCAGCAGAGGGGGCAGGGCAGGGAGGTCTACCCACTCTGTTCCCCACAACCCTGTCAGGCAAACACTTCAACTAAGACTTGACAGTTGACAGCTGTCAGTCCTATGTCTTTTTTTCTTTTTTATAAATTTACTTATTTATTTATTTTTGGCTGTGTTGGTTCTTTGTTGCTGCGCGCGGGCTTTCTCTAGTTGCGGAGAGCAGGGGCTACTCTTCATTGTGGTGCGCGGGCTTCTCATTGCGGTGCCTTCTCTTGTTGCGGAGCACGGGCTCTAGGCACGCGGGCTCAGTAGTTGTGGCTCGCAGGCTCTAGAGCACAGGCTCAGTAGTTGTGGCGCACGGGCTTAGTCATTCTGCAGCATGTGGGATCTTCCTGGACCAGGGCTTGAACCCGTGTCCCCGACTTTGGCAGGCTGATTCTCAACCACGGCGCCACCAGGGAAGCTCTGTCTTTTTTTCTTTTAGCATCTCTTTTTCCCCAAGCAAATGCCTCAAAGCCATGCAATACTATCTCCCCCATAGCACGAAGCAAGCCCACCAGATCCTCTCTGAGGGAGGTTTCTTTACGGAATTATCAAAAGGTAGACTCATATAAATGACAATGCTGTAGGTGGACCAGAAGGACAACATCAGGGCAAATGGAAAGCTTTGAAAAGTTATTCTATAAGCTTAAGAAAATGGAGATTAATCATGACACAAAGAAGGAAACAGTACAAGCATTTAAGTGTCGGTAACTCTCTTGCTTTTCTCAGTATTGTTTACTGTTGTTTTCAATAAAGTCAGCTATAGCATTAATTTAACATCTACTTTATGGTAACAAATGCAGGTCTTTAACTTTCTCCCACTTTCAAATCTTAAAACTCTTAAGTAAATTAATGCCTCAAGTAGCATTATTAAGATGTCAGGTATCCAAACCAAGGCAGTTACTTATTCTAGATGCTTGGCTATGTAAAGACAGACTTTAATTGGTAAAACCCACCTTCTGAGTGGCTTCTTTCTTCTTTTTATCCTCTTTCTTCCTTTTCTTGTCTTCCATTAACTGTTCTTCCCTTTCTTGCTCCTTCTCTCTGTTAAAGTAATGTCACACCACAAGGTTAAACATCTCTATCCACAGTCTATTTGTGTAGCAAATTAAATGCTTATAGATGGTAGGCAAGGCAACAAACATTTCATCTCTGACTGAGCAGAGCACAGTATTCTACTTAAGCTAGGAGGATACATAAAACTCACCACATTTAGTTATCCCCTTTATTTTGGTTTGTCACCCCTTTTGCAAAACATGACATTAAGTTTGGTTTTAAAGTAACCCATTAAAGAGAGCCTTTATAATATCTTCCTAAACACACACACACACACACACACACATGCACACACACACACACACACACACGAGATTAATGTATTTCCACTCAGCAAAGAACCTGATTTGAATATATGACAATATCGAGTTGGCTTCTGACAATATTCCTCACAAATAATGCAGAATATGACTTCAGTTATGGTACACAGGTATTTATCATAATTTAGGTGTTTTCCCATGACATCTTCAGAGCCGTGAACATAAAACCCTATGTTCTAAATTCCGTATTTTTCTTCTGCATTATTAACACTGTATGTTTTACATGTTTTCTACTTGTGTTTTTAAGGCAGTATTGAAGGTCCCACAAATCCATGTATTCCCTATTGGGTGATTTGACAATTAAGATCATCAGGTTTTGCTCTCCTCAATTAAAATAAAAATAATACATAAAAAAAAAAAATCTAGTTGAAGAAATATGCTGAATCCTAAGAAACTAAGATAATGTAACTTATACCTCACATTTGAAAAATAACTGTAAAATGTAATATTTATTCTATTATATATTATATTCTTACATATACTCTAATATTCTAATATATATAGAAAGCTGTCAACTTCTATGTATTGACTGGGAAAAACGCATAAACAACCACTGGTGTAACCTTGTGGTGTAACCACAAGGCAGGAAACTCCAGACGCCATGCTTATTGAATTTCAGAGCTGGAAGGAGAGTTAGGGATCCAGCTCCCAGTTCCCAACCTCTGAGCAGATGCTGCCTGCAGTACTTGTGATTTTAGGTGATCGGACACCGAGTCCACGGTTTCACAGGTATCACCTAGATAAAGGCTAAGTTAAACGTCAGAGAAATTAAAGAAAAATGTTGCATGTTTGCAGACATGACAAAGATCACAAAGATGGTCCTTGAAGGACTCAAGTTTGGGGAGTGAAACTCACTCAACCTACCTAAAAGGAACTGAGGACCCACACTGAGGCACACTCTCATGAATAGATAAGTAACGCTTTATTTATAGAAAACAAGAACTAATAAACAAACAAAAAATAAGTGTTTACCTACATATCAAGTTTTCAGTGGTTCTTTCTACATTCACAAATACTGCCCTTTCTCTTTCTGTACCTCTGGCCGTTAATATACAAAAGCCTAAAGTGCACGATTCATACTCCAAGGCAACTTCCATGAACACTTCAAAAATAAAATCAAGGAAGAGATTTTATTGTAATTTCCTTAGGTTTAAGGCTGGATTTCTTTGGAGTCAGATTGTGTGTCATCAGCCTAAGTGTGAAGTTCTTGGTGAAAATCCACTTGCAGCCGTGGACTGCTTTAAGAAAATGGACTTATGAAAATTGGCAAGATAGATGTTGACCATCTAAGGTAGGCTGGCCACAGATCCTGTTATATTTGGCTCCTAGGGCCTCTCGCTTCCTCTGGCCGCAAATGGAAGAAGATGGGGTTCCTCATGACCCAGTTACTGTAACTTGATTTCCATATTTTAAACTAAAACTTACTACAGAAAAAGAGCAACCACAGCCTGAAAATCTCCTGTTTAAATATTCAATGCTCTAAAGAGCATTAAGTTGCAAAACTAAAAGTTTATTTTTTAAATGCAATGTAAAAAATAAAAAGCAGTCTTTTCTTTTTTTTTTTAGAATTGTGTGATCCCTTTTATATATTACTATTTCAAAATGTCAAGTGATAAACAAACATTGGAAACAGAAAATAAAGCAGTAAGTCTTTAATGAAACACCTTTTTAAAAAACAACTAACCTTTTCAAATATTTTTTCCTATAAACAGGTAATTCAGGGAAAGGGATTGAAATTTATGTTCACTACAAGCAGATTTATTTCCAAAACAAATATTTTTCAAAGCTTTCCAGGAGACAGGCTGTGCTTTCACCCTGATCTTTTACTCTGTGTGTTGGTAGAATTGAGTCTTCTCTTTAAATTTCACTTCCTTAGGAAGAATTTATTTTCCCAAACCAAACCTGACTTAAAAACCTACCATTTGCTTAATAATGAGTCAGAAAGTGTGGGGTTCACGTTTCTTCTAATTCAGTTGTGCTCTATCTTGGCTGCACATTAGTGCCATTTGGGGAGCTTTAAAACATCTCTATGCTGCATCAGAGCCTAACAGGGGTGAAGAGGGCATCCATGCAGGGAAGGCAACTATGGTGGTGGTGATGGGAGATCCATTACATATGGGTGATTGACCAATAAGTAAGTATATTAACGATGATGACAATCAGGTTTCTCACTACTGAAAAAAGGAGTTACCAAAACAGAAAAGGAGAAATCTCAAATGAACCCTGTAGCGTTGGATCAGAATTAGTTATTGGCACGAACTCATGATTTTTAACACATAGAAACAGACATAACAAAAAAAGTAGATGTAACTTTGTGTGCCTATATGTGTATATTTCCTTCATGTATGCAAACACACACACTTATTGTCTAGCTCTATCACTGAGAGGGCTTGGGAACAAGCAACGTCCAAATACTGTAGGTATGAACACACCTCGAACCCAGATTATGTCTTCTAAATACCATTCTTTACTAAGAGAACCAGAGTTCTTCGGAAAAAGAGCTAATTTGGGGGCTTGAACATGGAAAGTACAAAATGAGCCTGGAATGCCTATTTGCCAAGAAGCAAGGAAATCGACAAATGATGGGGCACATCAAATGGTCACAAAGGCTTGAAGGGGCTCCTACAAGCTAAATCTGGGACAATATGACAATAAAAATAAGTAATGATAGTAACAGATTATAGGCCATTGCATACAGGAAAACATCAGTCTATACAGATAGAAATAAGTAAATGAATACATTGAAAACGACAAGGAATGTAATAGAGTTTTAAAGCATCACACCATAAAAATACGTACTGATTATAAAAGAGAAAATAATAATCATACAGAGGAGAAGCCTGGCAGACACTACCTTAATCAATAATCTATGTGAATATCGTCAATAATGGGACAAACTGAGACTGTGAGTCACCTGACTGGATGCTCTGAGAACACAGCATCACTCCTGTGATACGTGTAACCTCAATATCATCACGAGGAAACATCAAACAGCCCCAAACTGAGCGACATTTTAGAAAACTACTGGTTTGCAATCTTCAAAAGTTTCAAGGTAATGAACACTAAGGGAAGATTGGGGAAGTGTTCCAAATGGAGGGAGACTAAAGAGATACAACCACCAACTGCAAAGTGTGATCCTTTTGCTATAAAGGCCATTACTGGGGCTAGTGTTAAACCTTGAGAAGGGGCTAAAGATTAAATGGTAGTCATGTATCAGTGTTAATTTTTTTGATGGTTTTATTGTGCATATATAGGAGAATGTTCGTGTTTTTTAGAAATACACTAGTATTCTAATTATTGGGGAAAGGACGCACGTGATGGGACACTGGGTCGGCAATTTATTTTTAAATTATTAAGGGAAAAAAGTGTTGTGCTTTTTTTCCCCCAAAATCATAGTTGTAACTTTTCAGTAAGTTCAAGATTGTTTCCCAAAACAAAACACCAAAAAACAAACATCAGCAAAACCATTACCCAGGCAGTACTCCAGATCAATTACATAGGAATCAGTGGGTTTTTTCCCCAAGTGGTTCTAACATGTAGTTGCAGTTGAGAACAACTACTCTAAATTCCTGTGCTAAGCCTACACTTTAAAACATATCTATTTATACTTCAAAAATCAAACCTCCCATACAACAATCAAATACAAATGGCAGGGACTAGGTGGGTCTCACTTAACCTTCAAATGCTTCTAGATCTAGCAGCAGGAGAAATCATTGATACTTTCCCCCATCTCTAAACACACAGCCAGATGCAAGTGTAAACACTGTAATCGAGAATAAATCTACAATGATAAAAAGCCAAAACTACTCTTAAAAAGGTCCAAAGTGAAGAAAATCAACAGTTTCCTTCTTTCTTCTTCTTCTTCTTTTTTTAACAAATAACCATTAGTTGCAAGAAGTATGTACAAGTGAGTTTTTTTTGAGAAAGGCAGTATCTGAATAAAAGGGGAGATTATCCAACATTCACCTGAGCTGAGGCAGAGCAAGACTCCTGTTTTGCAAGCAAGTTCAGAACACTGAAGAATAACGATGTTGACATTCCTAATAACCTGCTGCTTCTCACATCCAAAGCCTCCAAGGGTCCGAGGCCATGCTGGGGATGTCCAGAGCTGTAATATCCAGATGACAATCCCCTAGAGCTGACATCCAGGGCCATTCACAGTACAGTTCCAAATTCTACACTTCCCTCATCCATTGTGCAGACCTGACACAAAAACCTTCCTCCTTTTTGTTGCCCGATGACATCTTACCCCGTTGTCAAGCCCTAGCTCAATATCCATCTGCTTCAATAAAGCCTTCCCTGACAACTCCAATTCATAAGAAACTCGCCCTCCTCTGTACACCTCACCACCTCTGCCGTGCCTCTTGTCTGGTCCTCGAGGGGTTCCAAAGCAGATGCTATCAGTCACTGGCAGCACCAGAGCATGTAAAATGACTTTTCTATAGCATGGCTGCTTTGACCAGGGCTCTGGGAGGAAGAGCTGGGTTGGGGGCTCCTCTGTGTCTCACTTCCCTTCTACCAGGATGCCCAGGAACTGACCCATTTTTTAACAAACATCTATGAGCCAGGCACTTTCCTAAGCACTGGAGATACAGCAGAAACAAAACCAAACCCCAGCTCTCGGGCGGGCTTACGTTCCAGTGGGGTAGATAGGCAACAACCAATATACAACAAAGTACATGTATCAAATATACATTTCAGGTGGCAACAAGGGCCTCGAGGAGGACAGGGCAGGGTGAGCTGAAGGAGAAGGGTTAGAAAAGGCCTCTCTGATAAGGTGGCCTAGGAATGGAGACCCACGAGGCGAGGGAGATGCGGCTATCTGGGAGAGAGCACTCCAGGCAGAGGGAACAGTAAGTGTGAAGGAATGACACGGGGGTGTTTGGCAAGGAGGCTGGAGCAGAGGGAGTGAGGGAGGCAGCGGCAGATGAGGTCAGAGAGGGAGCAGGGCTCTCGTGAGAGTGACTGCACTTTTCAAACCAACCGGGACACATCCCCTGATAACTGAGTAAGGAATCAACCTGGGACTGGGGTGCACACACATAAACCAACACTTCCGATACCTCTAATTCTCACCTTCAATGAAAAGGCCCATTTCTCCCCTCCAGGTCAACACTTCCAGAGCGCCTGCTTCTGTCCTCCCAGGGGCTGGCACGCCTCCCTCAGAGCACCCATCACACTGCGGAACAGCAAGCCAAGTAGGTCTACGTTTGCTACCAAGGAAGTCTCTGGACGCAGGGGAGTTGCCCTTCCTCTTATCATATGCACTGAGCACAAATACCAGGACACACTAGGCCCTCTACTAAGTGTTACCAAAACGCATGATTACGGAGCAAGCGACACTTTCCTATCCCTTCCGTGGGACACGTGTTCAAAAGAAAAGCCTCAAAGCACCTAATTAAATCACTTAACAAACATACGCTGAGTTACTATTATGTGCCAGGCCCTGCTCTAGGCACTGGGCATGTAACAGTGGCCTCAGGGGCTGACAGTCTAGACGGAGACAGACACACACATACACAACGCCAGGAAATCATTACAAATGCCATGAAGAGAATAAAGCTGGGAAAGGGGCTAGAGAGTGACCAAGAGGGAAGGGACAGGGAAGATGGTGAGCTACTTTACACAAGATGCTCACAGAAGGCCTCTCTCAGGCAGTGAGAGACCAAAATGAAGAAAATTATCTGGGAGAAGAGTGACCAACCAGGCTGAAAGAACAGTAAACACAAGGGTCCTGAGATGGGACAGTGCGTGGTGTGTATTTGGGGCTTTATTTTTTGGGGGGAGGAATATTCCTCTCCCTCCCTTCCCCAACCCCCCACAGCAAAACCCCACACACACCCTTCAGAGTTTTCTGTACTTACTTTGTAATAGTCCTCGCTCACATCAAAAGAACTATGCATTCCATTTCTTAAAAGCTTCTGTCCTACGTCCGTCCGTCCTTCCTTCCTTATTTCAGTGCCTACTTCATGCCAAGCACTGTGCTAGAGGCCGAGATTCAGCAGCAAACTAGATGCAGTGCTGCTTGTCCTCCTGGAGCTCTCAGTTTAAATTTTTGTGTGTGTGATAATTTTTTAAAATTTTTATTTATTTATTTTGGCTGAGCTGGGTCTTCGTTGCGGGGTGCAGGATTCTCTAGTTGCGGCACGCGGGCTCAGTTGAGGCATGTGGGATCTTAGTTCCCCCACCAGGGATCAAACCCAGGCCCCTTGCATTGGCAGCGTGGAATCTTAACCACTGGACCACCAGGGAAGTCCCTCAGTTTAAGTTTTTAAACAGCTGCATCTCGCCTCACAGCTCAGACAACATCTTCAAGGGAGGAACCTCTGCTCTTGCTCTGCTTTACCAGCACTCTGGGGTACTCTGAAGACAGCTTACAGTGCCATTGGTGTTTTGAAAGTACCAGAACGCTGGATATGTGAATTCATAGCTTGTGATAATCCAGGTAAGAGATCAACTTCTTCCCACAAACTAGAATCATGACCAATGATTCCTGAATTGCTCAAACCCAAACCCATCATGCCTCAAACATCAAGTAGAGGCAGGGCTGACAATTTCATACTTGAAAGCAGTAATCACCAATATGCTGACTGGAGTGTAAAGATACTAAGAACCTCAATTCAGCTAAACAGACAGGGTTCATCTTAACAGGAAAATGTGCCCAGATATAAAGAGCATCTTTCTTTTCTTTAATGTGGGGATAACTGGCCACAACACCATCAACACCTGATGCTCTCTGGTCAGTAAGTGTGGTGGCACCTTTGGTCCCAGTTCCTAACCAACTCTACACAATTGAGGCAGACATACCCGAACGGATACAACAGATCCACCCAACATGTGAGACATGCCAGAAGCAAACCAATACTGTAAAAGAACAAGCTATCAGTACATCAACAACTTGGATGAATCTCCAGGGAATTATGGTAAGTGACAAGAGCCAATCCCAAAGGTTACATACTGTACGATTTTATTTACACAACATTCTGAAATGAATGTTGTTGTGGTCATGAATGTTGTCAGTGAAGGAAGTAGTTGTCAGGGGTTGCCAGGGGTTGAGGTGGGGTGAGGCAGGGCGATTATAAAAAAGGTTGACACTAGTGGTCCTTGTGGTGATGCATCTTCTGTATCTTGTTAGTGGTGGTGGATACATGAACCTACATGTGACAAAACTATAGAACTAAACACACACATACGCAAATAAGCACAAGTAAAACTGGGGAAATCTAAATAAGATCGGTGAGTTATATCTGTCAGCATCTTGGCTGTCATACTGTACCACAGTTCTGCAAGAAGAAACCATTGGCAGAATCTGGGTAAAAGGTACCTGGAATCTCGACGTGTTATTTCTTACAACTGCATGTGAATCTACAATTATCTCAATAAAGATTTTAATTTAAAAAAAAGAGCCTCAAACATTGACTCATCTTTTAGTTACCTGTTTAAAATTTTTTAAGGACTTCTACTTTAAACAACTCTTTTAACAGCTCTTTATGAAAGTCACATAAGAGTCAAAAAGAATTTTAGAAAACATTTTAGTCCTGACATTCACAGAAATGCATTCCCCCAAATATTCTAGAATCTACACTCACTCTAATGTATTCAAATTGTTATAGATTTATCAGTCAAGGTTCCTTGTGTCTTCAGTACGTTAGATATGTGATAAATATGATACCACAGGATATTTAAAATGTTCCTCTACCATGCAATTCGTAGTATCATCCTTCTACTGAGAATTTTAGTGCTGTACTAGTAATAAAAGCTATTATTTGACTTTGCGGTGGATAAGTGCATCAATTCTGCCAACATCAACTCCAAGCCCCTTCTGGCCTATTTCCCAGACTCCCTTACAACTAGAGATTGAAATGTGACTTATGTCCTGCCAATAAGTTGCGCTCGTGCGTGACTTTACTAGGGAACTGACAGGGCACAGGGCACCCCTCTTCTCAGGGAGCAGACATGATGGGTCCTGGAGCCAAAACCTCTAACAGCGGTTTCCTGAATGTACAGGAAGAGGAAAAAGCTCCCGTGGGGCCGCCAGTTCCGTGGTGTGATTCCCAAGGATCTGTGAGACAGCATCACCATTTAATAAACCCCTGGCACCAGTGAGAGTGAATTAATTCTATTGTCTGACACTAAGAACTCCGTCCAACACAGATATATATAAGCTTTCCAAAGCACATCTAATATATGTGACTTGTATAGACGTTTATTTCCTTAAAAGACAAACGGTAATCTCGGCAATTTATAAAACAGTAAGAAAATAACTAGACACAAAAGCATTAACATTCATAACCAATTAAGGATTAATGATACCACACATGTATCTGGAGTGAGGAAAATTAACAAAAGGAGTGCAATTAAAAGAGTTAAGCAAAGTGCCAGAAGTATCCATTTAGAGTGTTTTTAATTAAAAACGCACACAGAAAGAGAGCATGTTGGAATAAATCCATTCCAGCAGAGGAATTACATAGCAGGATACTCCAAAGATCTGTGTTGGATTTGTTCTTAACATTTTTTCATTTGCTGGATCTGACTGAGGAAATTTAATGGGATGCTAATGTAATTTGCACATGATATTAAATTAGTAGACAAGGCCAAACAGCACAGAGGCATCAAAATCATTCTAACACTGAGTGGCTCATGGGAGGAAAACAGTAACATTAAACCTAGAAAAATTAAGGTAAATATATTTTTCATTAATTTAGAAGGATGCAGAAATTTCTCTTGCCTTCAGTTGCATCGTGTAATACGCAATAGGCTATTCTTCTGCGCGTCGGCAACAAAATTAACACCGCTCCTGCTACATATGACTTACCTTTCTACACGAGGCTGCGCAAAGCAATGCTTCTCAAACTTTAATGGGAATCTTGTTAAAATGCAGGTTCTTATTTAGTAAGTGTGGGTTGGGACCTACAATTCTCCATTTCTAACAAGCTGCTGGTTCCTGGACCTTACTTTGAATAGCTCAGGTACAATGCACTTGGTTGTTCTTTCTAGGAAATTATGGAATTGTACTTACTTCTCCAAGGATAAATATTAACCTCATTAACACCAAGCTTATGCCTCGTTATTCCCATCTGTGTTTCAGTGCCAAATTACAGTGTAATCTTCATAAAGATATATTAAAAGTCAATTAAACAACTTGTGTAATACCAAATATGCATAAAATTCAATTGAAACGATGACATCAGGAATAGCTAGGACCAAATCTGTGCAGGCAAAAAATCCACGATGACATCAAATGTAAGGCATCAATAGTTGAAGGGGACCATCAACTGCAGGGTACATGCAGATTTCAGGTATGTCAAACATGAAAAGAACTTGCGTTTCAGAATCAATGAAATATGGCAATAATACTTTTGCATATAGAACCTCTGATTCTAAGCATCTCACAAATTCCCCCACTTTCCATAGATGAGGCACATGCAAGGAATAGGTTTATTTGGAATTACTCAAATCAAATAAAGGAAGATAATACATTTAAAAGACCTTGTTTTCACTTTCAAAAATTCCATGTGGCAAAAGTTATAACCAACGATGCAGGAGGTTTTTCCCTGCGAAACCCTTCAGGGTTAGAATGGTGCCTGAGGAACACATAATCTGAAATGACTCTTCTTATACTTTATATACTGCTGCCATGCAGCCCAGCAATCTATAACAAAACCTTCTATTCAATCTTAGTGCAGCTGTGTAGGAAGTTCTCTATATTGCTTTGGAGATTATCTCCTTATAGTTCCCACCCACCGGTCCTAAGCCTTCCTTTTCAGACCGCACAAGACAAGTCTTCTAAATCCGTATCTGTAGTCATCTATCATGCATCCCTGACGCTTTCTCAGTTTCTTCAAACATTTCACATGTGACCTGGTTTTCTGTCCCCTCACCACTGGGGTCATTATCCCCTAAACATGTCCAGTTTGTCTACATGCATCCAATTATCGGTTAAAGCAGGACCAAATAGAGTAGACCTGCCACTTCTTTGTCCCAGATAATATTTCACTGCCAATACAGTCAAAGAGCCAGTTTGCCTTCTTAGCAATCACATCTTTCTGAGTTACAGCTACCTCACACCCCTAATTTTCACAGTACTGCTAAGTTACTTCTCCAAGACTGTGTGCAGGATCTCACATGTGTCTCTCCCAAAGTCCTCTGTGCCAGACTGTCTGTCAGCCTACCACTGCGGCCTCCTACAGTCTTCCCTGCACTGCAGGGAAAGGGCTGGAACAACACTTCCCAGAATCCCTTTCTCTGTCTGGTCTAGGCTGGATACAGCCAATGAGAGGCTCTCTCTTGGTCTGGAAGGCAGAAGTCAGTATTCTCTAAAAATAGTTGCAAGCAGACACATAGGCAGCGGCAGACAGGACTTTCCACTTTTACAGCAGCTTCCAGATGAACTGGAGCCATCCTGGAGCTGCAGGCAGCCGCTGAGATCACTGCTTCCCTGGGACCCCGGCCCTCTACTTTCATCAACAGTAACAGTGGTCTCCCTGCATTTCCCCCCCCAGACTTTCTAATGGTTGTGTGAGCCTTTAATTCCCTATAAAAAACCTTTTCTTCTAGGAAAATACAATGGGTTCTACAAAAAAAAGCTACCAGAATTAATAAATGACTTTAGCAAGGTTGCAGGATACAAGATCAATATACAAAATCAATTCTATTTCTATATACTAGCAACAAACAATCAGAAATTGAAATTGTAAAAAATCCTATTATAGTAGCATCCAAACTTACAAAATACTTAAGGATAAATCTGATAAAAAAAAAATGTCCAATCCCTGCACACTGAAAACTATAAAATACTGATGAGAGAAAAAATTTTAAACCTAAATAACTGGAGAGATATACTGTGTTCATGTATTGGAAGACAGCATTGTTTAGATGTGGATTCTCCCAAAATTAATGTACAGATTTGACACAATCCCTATCAAAATCCCAGCATGACTTTTTTTCAGTAGAAACCGACAAGCTCTTTTTAAAATTCATCAGGACCCAGAATAGCCAACAAGTTTTAAAAAGAACATTTGGAGGACTCACACAACCTGAAACCCAGACTTACTATAAAGGTACAGTAATCAAGACAGCACAGTACTGGCAGCGGCATAGACAAAAAGTTCAATGGGATAGAACAGATTCCAGAAATAGATTGACACAGAAATGGACAACTGATTTTCAAAAAAGGTGCAAAGGCAATTCAGCAGAGAAAGGATAGTCTGTTTTCAACAAATGGTGGGGTAGCAACTGAATAGCCATATGTTTAAAAAAGAACCTCAACCCATACCTTACACCACATACAAAAATTAACTCAAAATGGATCGAAGACCTGAATATAAAACTAAAAGAAAACACAGAAAAGGAAATCTTTGTTATCTTGGGTTAGGCAAATGATTTCTTAGCTACAACACCAAAAGCACAATCCACAAAAGAAAAAAAGTTGATAAAGTTGATTCATTAAAATTAAGAACTTCTGCTCGCCAAAAGATGCTGTTAAGAGAACAAAAAGAGCAGCAGACCAGGAGAAAATATTTGCAAATCACTTATCTGATAAAGAATGTACGTCCAGATATATAAAGAACCCTCCAAACTCATTAATATGAAAACAACCCAATTTTCCAAACGGGCAGAAGATTTGAACAGACACTTCACCAAAGAAGATACACAGATGTGGCAAATAAGCACATAAACAGATGTTCAACATCATCAGTCATTAAGAAAAAACAAATTAAAACCACAGTGAGGTGATACCACATGCATACTTATTAGAATGTCCAAAATTTTAAAAACGGACCATACCAAGTCTTGGCAACTGGAGCTCTCTCATGGTGGGAATGTTACACGGTAACCAGTTCGGCATTTTCTTAAAAAGTTAGACACCTACCACATGACCCAGCCTTTCTTTGCCTAGGTATTTACCCTAGAGAAAAGAAAGCATACATCCAATACAAAGACTTCTAAATGAATATTCACAGCAGCTTTATTTGTAAGAGCTGAAAACTGTAAACTACTCAACGGTGCATCAATAGGTGAATGGATCAACAAATGGTGGGATTGCATACAATGAAACAGTTCTTAGCAATAAGGGGAATGAACTACTGATACACGTAACATGGATAAAACTCAAAATAATTATGCTGAATGAAAGAAGCCAGATGAGAAGTACTGTAAGTTCCATTTGTATTAAATTCTAGAAAATGCAAACTAATCTACGAGGGCACAAAGCAGATCAGTGGTTACCTGGTGGCTGGGAAGGGGCAGGAAGGGGTGAAAAGGAGGACTGACAAAGGGGCAAAAAGAGACTTTGGGGGATAAAAGATGCATTCCTTATCATGTGTATACACAGTTCAAAATTCAGTGTATTCTGAACATTTCAAATATAGGCAGTTTAATATATGTCAATTATACCTCAATAAGGGGCTGAAATAAAAGAAAGAGGAAAAAACTCTTTCCTACATGGAATACCTAGAATGGCCTGTTTTCCTAGCAGAACCCTGACTGTGCACTGGTACCAATGAGATTTATCAGTTGAAATTTCACCCAGGTTGGGACTTCCCTGGTGGCGCAGCGGTTAAGAATCCGCCTGCCAATGCAGGGGACAAGGGTTCGAGCCCTGGTCTGGGAAGATCCCACATGCCGTGGAGCAACTAAACCCGTGCGCCACAACTACTGAGCCTGCGCTCTAGAGCCCATGAGCCACAACTACTGAAGCCCACGTGCCTAGAGCCCGTGCTCCGCAATAAGAGAAGCCGCCGCAATGAGAAGCACGTGCACCGCAACGAAGAGTAGCTCCTGCTTGCCACAACTAGAGAAAGCCCGTACAGCAGTGAAGACCCAATGCAGCCAAAAAATAAATTAACTAAAAACAAAAAAAAGAAATTTCACCCAGGTTGTGCACACTGTTCCCTAAGATGGCAAATCTTTAAATCGGAGCTTCTGCACGGATAATGTTCCTGTGAGTGTAAAGTTTCATTTTTAAGTGCAATGAAGCCTCCTGTAAAAGAAAGCTTAATAAGGCAAATGTCTGAACTTTTAGACCTTTATATTTCATTGCTTTAACTCTCTGGATTGCTATAAACTACCAGCATGTTCACTGGGATTTTCTCCTGATGTTTCCATTCAGTTGGTAACACCTATATGGTGTGTTTATATTGTAACTCTGAATCAAATCTGCTAATTTTTCAACCATTCTTTCGGTTTTGCTTGCCTCAAACTAAGGTTCTTCAAGCTCAGAGGACCCCTTAGGTTTTAAAGGGCTAAGATTTGGTGAATAAATCTTTGTTAACACCATCTCACATTTTACTCCTGAATGTGCTTTCCCACACGCTACAATGAACATGCTAGGCTCCTAAAGACAGCCTGAAATTAGCAGTAGTTTTACAAATACCCAAACAGGCTAAGGAGCAGCATCATGACGAGGGCTATACCACATACTCTAATATTTATATCCTGCAACCACTAAAAACTATGTTTAAACCTTAAGGGCCAGACCAACACACAAAAGCCAGAGAAGCACTCTACTCTTAGTATTCAACAGCAAAGAAAGCGAAAAGAAACAAGGTATAGGAGTCCAAGCCAGGGTTCTGGAAATCACTATAAAATAGTGATGAAATACGGTTCCTCAGCAGAAAAGAAAATAAGCTTATCAATCAGAACCCACAGTGTGAGGCACATGTTATTCAGGAGAAGAATTGACAACTTATTAACAGTAGATAGTGGGGCTGCTTTCACAAACATTTAGGTGTTTTTGTTTTTATATTGCTTTTCCACCCTTCTTTGCCTGCTTCCATGCATGGTCAAACACAATCACTATATTAAGAGAATAAATAATAATAACTGATCTTTGAAATCGGTAAGATTGTTAGCAATTCAACCAAAATCACAGTAAGTGGCAACTCCATTAAAAGGCAATTTTAAAGCAATTAAAATGTGACATAAGAGTATGCGGTGTCCACATGTATCCAGGAGGACTCAGTGGCCAGGATATCAAAATGCCTGAAGTGCTTCCACATGTCTATCCCCAGCAGGGCCTCATCTCTGAAGAAGCTGAGTCAGAAGCCTTGGTCTGAGGTTCGGACCCTTATGTGTGCACTCCCAATGGAACGGTCTGGAAAGTTTGGAGAGATTGTGGAAGGTCTATTGCCTACCTACACAGGAGAAGGGAGTTGGGAAGTGTGTGCCCTCAACTGGGAGCCATTATCCTCAGGCTCTGGACCCTCCTCTCTCACTGACCAAGCCACTTTCTCGGGGCTATGTGTGCAAGTGGCTTGCACCCATAAGAAACAGGGCTAAACAGTGTGCATGAAAATCTTTAAAAGCATTACTCAGATCTAAGGGGGGGAGAAAAGAAGGGAATTCAAACAATAATCCATTTGGCTCTCCTCTGACCAAGGTGGGAGGGGTCTTATATCGCAGGCCTCCAGGGAAAGTGATTTTTGCACATCTTTCTAGATCTGTGCCTTAAGAGAAAGCCAATTTTATTATTCAGAAAATAAAACGGAAGAGATCTGGCCTTTCCTCAGAGATCACACAGTATACTGCAAACAATGAGTGAGACAGGCAGTGTGTAAGCTTCCTGATTATAATGCATCACTATCACTTTATTAAGTCTGTGCCTGTTATTCTAATTCTGGAAATCCTCTGAGAAAGGGTGCTATTTGTGACACTTATCTTGGTATCGAAAAATTAGCAGAGAAGGAAATCAACTCTGAATTCAGGATTCCACAGGTGACAGTCGTACCCTACTTCTCAATGCTCTTAATCTGTGCTCTATTTTCAGAATAGTAAAAATGGAAAGTCGTGTTCTTGTGTGCCAGTTATCATTTAAACCTAGCAAGTTGAATGATAATAACTGAGTTACCTTGAGGGATATGTACGTTTCTGAAAGATAAGCATGTTTAATAAGTAACCAACTACAGAGTAAAAATAACTCGTGAACTTACATGACCCATTTCTTCAATTAAAATTATACAACAGTGGGAAAATGACTCAAAATTTAAAATACGATTTACATACAGCCTTTTGGGAACAACTAAGCCAACATGTACCTGTGCTTGATGCTTCAAGATCAGATACAGGATGCCTAATTCCATTTAAGATGATATTCAAGGCACAGTTTTGTACCTAATTTCTACTTAGGTAACCTGAGGAAAATTTTTAGAGAGTGATTTACCATTGTAATCTTTAATAGCATCACCCAAATCTAAGGAATTTCAAATCTATGTTTTTAATACTCTCAGTAACAGCCAAGTGTAAATATCATGTTTTTTTGAGAGAACACTTAAGTTTCTCTTAAGCAAGAGATCAAGATCTTTTTTTCCCTGCAGTTAAGAATTACGCTTTCTATATATCACTTGAGTCTAGAGAGTCTCAAGGAATGTATGCAGTACTTCTGTATTTTTTTGTGTGTTTCAGGACCCTCAGTTTCCAACATCTTCAAAGTTCTTTTGATTCCATCTCCCATACCCAAGCACAGTCAATTACAAGCAGAGCCCTCTACCAAGGTCACCAGGTGAAGAGAAAACACATAAGTTTTGAAGTCTGACAGTTTCAAGATCAAATTACATGTATTTCTCAAACACTAATGGTAGGAACTTGGGCAAATTACCTGGCTTCTAAGTCAGTTTCTGTATCTATAAAATGGGGGTTATACTAGTTATCTTGAAGACTGGTTGTGCTGATTAGATATGATGAATGAAAGCACCTTACAATACCCAGCCTATCGGCTGCTGCTGCTGCTTCTGGCAGCAGTGTCCTCCCCCTTCTCCTCCATATCAAGCATCTATTATGCATAAAGCACCAGATGAGGGGCTATGGGTGATACACAGAGGGTATGAGACACACACCATTTCTGAGACACACTCAAGAACCACCACGACTCTCTAGAGAATTAGACCCATATCTCAACACCTCACATGAAAATAAACTCCAGATGAAGGAAAGGTTTAAATATAAATGAAAGAAGGAAGGAAGGAAAATCATTAAGGCACTGAAGAAGCTGGCTAATTTTTCTTTTCATAATTACAGAGTGAACAAAGACTTTCTAACTATGATACAAACTCAGATTTCATAAACAAATGATTGCTGTATCTATATAAAATACAGATATTTAAAAACTTTAAAACAATTATCATGATAAAATCCACCAGGAGCAAGATCAGTATTTGCTGGGAAAATATATTAGCAATTTATATCACAAAGAGCTAGGTTCCATAATACATAAAGAGCTCCTACAAATCAATAAGGAAAAGGCCAACAATCCAATAGAAAAGTAGGTGAAGGAAATGAACACATAGTTCACAGATCACATCTAAAACATGAAAAGATGACCTACTGCATTCCGCATAAGAGAACACCATATTAAAACTGTACTGGGATACCACTTTTCACTTACCAAACTGTCAAAGACAAAATCTGTAAAAACACAGTGCTATCAAAGGTGCCAGGGAAAAGGCATTCACATGTGTTGCTGGTGAGAATATAAACTAGTAAAATCTCTCTAGAGGACAATTTGAAAGTTTTCTATCAAAATTAAAGTGTACATAGTCTTTGACTCGGCTATTTCACTTTTGGGAGCATATCACAGGAAAATAACTGCACATGTGGGAGACTATGCATGTAAAGGATATTCATTGCAACATGTTTATAATGGCAAAATATGGGAAACAGTCCATCAATTAGGAAGCTGGTTATATGAATTATAGCTTATCCACACAAGGAATACTATGTAATTATAAAAGGAAGCTCTTTATGTACTAATGAAAATAGATCTTCAAGATATATTGTTAAACTTAAAAAGCAAGATGCAAACAAGTGTACTTTAATTACCATGTGTGTAAGAAAAAGAGGGCTTACATGTAGTTCTTTATATATGAACAGAGACTCCCTGAAAGAAACATTTAAAAAAACTAGTAACACTACTGCATCAGAAAAGGAAAAGCTGGGTGGTTGTAAGACAATTGTATACCTTTTTTGACCAGATAAATTCAATTTTAAAGATTATATTTGCAAATGATATTATCTGATAAGGGGTTAATATCCAAAATATACAATGAACTCATACAACTTAACATCCAAAACAAAACAAAACAAAACAAAAACTTGATTTAAAAAATGAGCAAAGGACCTGAACAGACATTTTCCCAAAGAAGACATACAGATGGCCAACAGACACATTAAAACTAATCACTAATCACCAGGGAAATGAAAACCAAAAGTACAAGGACATATATCACCTCATACCCGTCACAATGGTTATTATCAAAAAAGACAACAAATGAGTGGTGGTGAGGATGTGGAGAAAAGGGAACCCTGGTACACTGTTGGTGGGGATGTAAACCAATGCAGCCACTATGGAAAACAGTATGGAGGTTCCTCAAAAAATTAAAAATACAGTTACCATCCAATCCAGCAATTCAACTTCTGGGTATTTTTCTGAAGAAAACAAAAACACTAATTGGAAAAAGTATATGCACCCTATGTTCACTGCAGCATTGTTTATAATAGCCAAGATACGGAAGCCACCTAAGTGTCCACTGATAGATGAGTGGATAAAGAAGACGTGATATATATACACAATGGAATATTACTCAGCCATAAAAAAAGAATGAAATCTTGCCATATGCGACAACATGGATGGACCTAGAGAGTATCATGCTAAGTGAAATAAATCAAACAGAGAAAGACAAATACCGTATGACTTCACTTATATGTGGAATCTAAAGAACAGAACAAAAGAACAAACAGAACAAAACAGAACACACTCACAGACATAGAGAACAAACAGGTGATTGCCAGAGAAGTGGGGGTGGGAGGATGAATGAACTAGGTAAGGGATTAAGAAGTACAAATTTCCAGTTATAAAATAAATGAGTCACAGGGATCAAATGCACAGCATGGGGGATATATAGTTAACATAAAAAAAGAGAGTAAGATGTTACCACTGGCGGGAAATGGTAGAGGGTACACAAGATTATTTCTTAAAATCCTTTTTTTTTAACCACCATATTATTTCTTACAACTGCATGTGAATCTACAATTATTTCAAAACAAGAAGTTTAAATTTTAAAAAAAATCTATTTTATTTGAGTAAGCAATATAAAATGGATCTGGAAGTCAAATGGGTGGTCAAGGCAGTGATGCTATATCCTGAGTTCAGAAGAAAGGTCACTGTTTGGCTTCAGCACGGGAACCTGATTCCCCGTGAGAGCCCTCCATTCCCCAGACAAGCCCCATCCCTCTCCGCCTGTCTGGCCCATGCCCACCCCCCCACCCCTGCCTCCCTGCACGCCTGGAATGCAAATCCCACTCCTTTCTTTTGGTTCCAATCAAGGCCTTCAAATAGCCAAGAAATTTCCCCTTGGTCATCTCCCCATCCCCTTTCAACCCCTTTTATTCCTGACACCTCAGCATTTCGTACAGTGGTACACAGAGGGAACTGTGCAGTCCACCAAACATGAAGATGCAGGCTATCCAGGTCAGCCATGATAGAATAAAAACCTCCTCAAGCAATAAGCTGCAAGTGGACAATTAAGAGGTTTCAGGGACTTGCAACTTTTACCTCCACGAGGGGCTATGAGATGGTGTGAAGAGAGAGAAGGTCAGGGGAGACGCCAAAGAGCGAGAATTTGTTGCTGTCTCCACTCCTCCTGGGGTTGAAAGTGCCCACATTATTAGGTATGAGTCATCATCCTGCCTCCTGGCTACACCCTAAAATGGAAAAAGAGATGGATGGGCCAGGACACCTTAACTTCAGGACATCAGCCATCAAAATCCTTCAATTAAATCACCCCTTATATGGACTCCAGGCTCACCAAGCAACCATCTAACTCTAAAACACAGGAAACCTGGAATAAGGACAGATTGGGGCAGAATGTCCAATGGGAGTGCTGGAGCCAGGGCGGCCAGGAGGTAGACAGGAGTCAATAAAGGGGGCAAGAAGGGAGCCAATAATCTTTACCTAAGAGAAAACCAGCAACCAAACAAATCTGCGTTTACAAATTTCCTGAGCACTCAACTGGTGTAGGAACACGGCTCCTGAAACATCAGCTAGACACCCAAGATCTGTCTTAGGAATATAGGTAAGTACTACTGTCAAACAATTCATACACCCGAAAGAAGGAAACCATTGCCCTGACAAAAAGAAACTATATGCTATGTTGTGTCACAGGGAATGGTGGAAGAACTGGAGTCTTTGACATGCTGGCGGGTTTGAGCGTCTAGACACAAGATAGAGTGCTACAGGTATCAACAAAACTGGCGGTGACAGTGGGGTGAGCTGGGAAGGGCAGGAGATGGGATGCCTTACAGGGATTCCACCATCATCAGGAAACCTGAAGCTTCCCAGAAACAGCCAAGCCCTCTCGCTAAAAGCATATTAGGTGGGGCTTTGGGGTTAAAATTTATAGTTATTTGCTTTCCGCTACATGCCTGCTTTAGCTTTACATTTTTCACTCATTTTATTTGACATGCTCTGGGCCCTTACCAAATGAGACCAACGAGCCCAGTCTTGAAAAGCTAACAACTGCTCTCCAAATACACCAATTTCCTTTTTCCTAAAACAAAGGCTTTAAAAGGGAAAGGAAAGTGAGCGCATTCACAATTCCTGCCAATTTTTCTGGCCAACTTGGGGTTTCCACAGTTAAGCTTTCCACTCTTGTATGTACATCTTTTGCTAAAATAAAATTTAAAAAAGGATGAAACAAGAAGGGAAATCAAACACTATGTACCAGAACTAAACCACAGAAGTGCTAACCAAAAGGGAGAAAAATTTCCAAGAAGATAAAATGACTTAAGCAAACACTTGAACAACAGTAAGCACGCAAGGCTAACAAAACTATTTTCTGCCTCCAGCAGGGAAAATTCAAACAGTCCCTCCCTCCCTCTTCTAAGTCACTCTAATGTTGACACAGTGACAAAGGCTCCCCAGAAGGTGGGGCTGGGGAGGGAAGGGGGCTCAACCTCCACCCCTCTCTCCAATGGAGAGGAAACTGCACCTGAGTACATATATACCGCCCTGCCTTACATCCTGGTCATACTCGGGATTCCGGCTTCAGCTCCAGGAACGTTGTGGCCTGTTCATGGTTATCAAGAATCTGAGGATCCTTCAACAAGGATTCCCCACTACACTTTCAGTAACCCACAAGTAACCGGTACTATAGATTTAGGATTCAGGAGGCCAGAGCATCCAGGCTAGGACATGCTAAAATGCTACAACCTCCACCCCTCACCTACTGTAACAGCAGTTCTCAGCAAGATCAGCTGTGAGCAGTAGCATAAACTGCTGCTAATAAAGTTCCTACCTTTCCTAATGGTTTTTTCAAAAGGAAGGGCTTCCCTGTGTAATAAAACATTTTTCTCCATGCAATCATTTAGTGCCCCCTATAGGCCACACCTTGTTCTGGGTACTCAGGATACAGGAGAAAAAGATAGAAATGGTGCTTACATTCCAGTAAGAGAAAACCAGCAGTAAGCCAACTAACTAATGAATAATATGATTTTAGTAGCGACCAATGAAGAATATAAAGCAGGCAGGGTAATAGGACAGAATGTGGAGAGGTCAGAGAATGGGTTCTTCTGGATAAGGTAAGGGAAAGCTTCTGAGAAGGTGATATTTGAAAAAAAAGCCATGTGTGGGAAGAATGTTCTACAGAGAGGGAAGAACCAGTCTAAAAGGCACGGGGAGGGAACCAACTTGTTAAGTGAAAGGCACAGTAAGATCTGTGTGGCCACTGTTGACACCAAAGTATTTAGCTGAAGTCTGCAGGGTAAAAGGCAGTTAGAAGAGTAGGTGCTGGCATGGGGTTGGGGGGAGGGGTCCACAGCGAACACCTAACAGCACCTGCTATCATGTCCAGGACTCTTCCTGTCCTCCCACTGCAATCAAAGAACCTCCAGCCTCCTGCTGGGCCTCCTCCAGCCCGCATTCCCAAACCTGGGCCTTTGCTTAAGGTGATTTCCACCTCCAGAAATGACTCTTGCTCCTTCAAACAGCTGTCCCTCGGTATCCACAGAGGATTGGTTCCAGGAACCCCCATGGACACCAAATCTTCGGATGTTCCAGTCCCTTATACAGAACGACGGAGTACAGTCGGCCCTCCGTATCCGCGGGTTCCGCATCCGTGAATTCAGCCAACCTGGGATAGGGAACCCGCGGACATGGAGGGCCAACAGTATATTGTTTCCATCTAGCTGAAGTTTCCCCACCCAAGTCTCAGCCCCTCCACGTCTTCCTGTTAGATCCAATGCAAGGATTCCTGTAAGCCCCAAGCACTTATTCATTTTTTTCTAAGCAAATATTGACTGTCCACCTTCTAAGTGCCCAGTATTATCCTGGCCCTGGGAACCAGACACAGGTCCTGACTTCGATGGGCTCAGCCTGCTCTCCCAGGGAGAGAAACTGGTAAACGACAATTTCTACACAATGGGGTAACTATAACAATAAAGGTTCATTTGACTTTTAATCAGATAACTGCCTCTGACAGCAACTTCACTCTTTTGTGGGTATATATGATGTCATCTGCCCGGTGAGCCTGCTTCCCAGAATGCCTGGACGTCTGGTTTAAGCCTGTTGCTCCTCAAAAGTGTCCTGGTTTGGACAATGACTGAACTCACCCTACCCATCAGGATCAAGCCTCCACTTCTGAGCCTGGCTCGTAAAGCCTGCCCTGCCTGTGGCCTCAATTTACATCTCCATCTCCTCTTTCTCGCCTCCCCAGACAAACCTTCACTTCCTGTTACTAGAACCCACTGTCACCTTCTGCCTTTTCTCTGGTCACCCTGTGCCACCCATGTTTAGTCCAAGAAAGGCACTCAGTAAATACTCGTGAATACAAAGAAATAAAGAGGATGTCTGTCCAACCGTCCCTGGGCTGGCTTGAGTCTCTCTCCTACAGAAGCCTTCTTGACAGCACTTCCCTGCCCTGCTCAGAATTCTTCACTATCACCTAGTCATCAATACGCTGCCATGTAATAGGATTTTACAATTATTTCTAGTGTTATTAAATTAGGTCATTGTCTCTAAGAATATTATAAGCACCCTGAAAACAGTAGCCCTAACTCTATAAACTATTATAAAGAAATAAGCCTGAGAATTTGACAATCATACCAGGATTTACTGTGACAAATAAGTTTTGTCCTCTTCAAAGCAGTTATCTTGAAGACATCTCTGTGTTTAGTCCAGTAACATTTTCTTGGGTCAAATAGTTTGGTAACTCCTCTTTCAGACTATACCAGTGCTAGGGCACTTTTTTCAATATCTGAACTGCCTGCTGTATGAAAGCAATGCTAATCTGGATGTATAAATCCTAGAGGACTGGCTTAGAAAGAAATCACATAGCCACACTGTGCGTTCGTTCCTGACACTGCCTTACACACAGTAGGCGTCAGCCCCCACTGTCACTGAACACATGAGGCAGGGCATCTGGAGCCCTGGCTCTGCATCCAACACTCACCAGCTCTGGGTCACACATGTGAGAGAAGGAATTTGGCTAGATGATGTCGGGTTACTTTCAGCCCTAACATTTTATAGTGATTTTACAGAATTAGTAAAATCCAATTTCAATAAAATAATTTGGGAACTATTATGTGGAACAAGTATCAAAAAACAGTCTCTACTTTTTAATTGTTAGCTACCAAAAGGCTGATGCCAATAACACAGTGATGAAAGACAAGAAGCAATGAAGGAAACGCTTTCAAGGTCAGAAGGAATTTTCAGAGTATGGTAATGGGCTGCAGAAGGGATATATGTAGGGTATACCCAGCTCGAGGACAAGGCTTTTCCCCGTGTGACCAAGACCTTGAGAAGAAAGAGGAAAGGAAGCAAAGTCATACACAGGGCACGGTACTGGATTGAGAGAAACAGTTTTAGAAATGCAGATATTGTGGGTTCATGCTGTAGCAAAATCTCCTATTTGAGACTAATGGCAACTCAAAGAAACTAAGTAGGATAACTTCTACTTCTGTCTTTTGAGGAGGAGGTGGTAATACAGAATTAGGCTTTAATGAGGGTACACAGGTCTTCATATTGTTTTTCCATCTGAATATCTCAGAAGACAGCAATCTAATAACACACTATGACTTCCAGTTCAATAAGTGAATTTTTTTCTTATAGTTTGGCTACTTGTCAGTATTTTTTTTGGAAAAAAAAACAGCCCTAATTTTTTTTTTTTTAAATTTTTTTTTTTTTTAATTTATTTTTGGCTGCGTTGGGTCTTCATTGCTGCGCGGGGCTTTCTCTAGTTGCGGCGAGCGGGGGCTACTCTTCATTGAAGTGTGCGGGCTTCTCATTGCGGTGGCTTCTCTTGCCGCGGAGCACGGGCTCTAGGCGCACAGGCTTTAGTAGTTGTGGCACGTGGGCTCAGTAGTTGTGGCTCACGGGCTCTACAGCGCAGGCTCAGTAGTTCTGGCGCACAGGCTTAGTCGCTCCACGGCATGTGGGAATCTTCCCAGCCCAGGGCTCAAACCCGTGTCCCCTGCATTGGCAGGTGGATTCTTTTTTTTTTTTTTTTTTTTTTATTTATTTATTTATTTATTTATTTATTTATTTTTGGCTGTGTTGGGTCTTCGGTTCGTGCGAGGGCTTTCTCCAGTTGCGGCAAGCGGGGGCCACTCTTCATCGCGGTGCGGGGACCGCTCTTCATCGCGGTGCGCGGGCCTTTCTCTATCGCGGCCCCTCCCGTTGCGGGGCACAGGCTCCAGACGCGCAGGCTCAGCAATTGTGGCTCACGGGCCCAGCTGCTCCGTGGCATGTGGGATCTTCCCAGACCAGGGCTCGAACCCGTGTCCCCTGCATTAGCAGGCAGATTCTCAACCACTGCGCCACCAGGGAAGCCCTGGCAGGTGGATTCTTAACCACTGTGCCTCCAAGGAAGCCCTACTTGTCAGTATTTTTATTGAAGTATTT
The DNA here is from genome assembly GCF_949987535.1 of Balaenoptera acutorostrata. NCBI lineage: Eukaryota > Metazoa > Chordata > Mammalia > Artiodactyla > Balaenopteridae > Balaenoptera > Balaenoptera acutorostrata. The sequence continues at coordinate 8,799,446 of NC_080074.1, forward strand.
TAACTCACAGCAAGAGAGGCTTTCTCAAAAATTTTTAGCTTATAATAAAAATTAATTCACCATCAAGATACCACCAAATGGTCCCTTGCTACATTTAATAAATATTTATTTTACAATATCCCTGTTCATTCAACAATTATTTGAGCACTAAGATGCGTCAGGCGTTTCTTACTGGGGACACCGCAGTCAAGAAAAGAAACAAGAAAAAACCAAACACTGACTTAGTCCTGCCCTCATGAAACTAACGGTGCAGCTGGGGAAGGGAGAAACATATATAAACGTCCACTGAGGCTGTGATAAGTGCTGAAGGGGGTACAGGCACCATGAGTGCACGTGGTGGGGAGCACAGATCTGGGGGTGGGGCGGGGAGAAGGATACTCCCAAGGAGGTTACAATTACACTGAGACTTAATGGAAGAAAGGGCAAACTGGCGGGGGGGGGGGGGGGGGGGCGGGGGTCGTGGGTGTGTCCAAGCAGAGGGGTCAGCCCCGGCCAAGGCTGTGCAGCGGGACGAAACCGGGCTGTTGAGGAACTGAAATACGACCAGTGTGGCTGGGTCACAAAGGCAGGGGAAGTGAAGTGTGAGGTGAGACTGGGCTGTTCACGGGGCCTGCAGGGGCTGTCGACCAATTTTCTTTTTTCCTCAGAGCATGGGAATCCACTGCTGATATCAGATTTCTATTTCAAAAAGGGCCCGGGCTGCAGAGGGGAGAGCAAGTGCAAGAGGAGCTGGGATGCAGGCCACGCGCATCCCGCTGGTCTTCCCAGGATGAGGCACGATCCCCGCAGGAGACAGACTGCACGTGCTGTTTTAACAGAGAGGTTTTTTTGTTTTTGTTTCTTTTAAAATAAATAAATAGCTAGCTAGATAAATTTATTTATTTATTTTTGGCTGCATTGGGTCTTCGTTGCTGCGTGCGGGCTTTCTCTAGTTGTGTCGAGCGGGGGCTACTCTTCGTTGCGGTGCATGGGCTTCTCATTGCGGTGGCTTCTCTTGTTGCGGAGCACGGGCTCTAGGCGCGTGGGCTTCAGTAGTTGTGGCTCACGGGCTCTAGAGCGCAGGCTCAGTAGTTGTGGTGCACGGGCTTAGGTGCTCCGTGGCATGTGGGATCTTCCTGACCAGGGCCTGAACCCGTGTCCCCTGCACTGGCAGGCAGATTCTTAACCACTGCGCCACCAGGGAAGCCCCTAACAGAGAGGTTTCAATGAAAAGAATAGTTAACTAGGTACAGAGTTATTAACTAGTCACTGAAAAATCAAACAGAGAGAGACAGAGTGAGCGCTAAGGTACCGCAGAGGTAGCAGCAGCCCTAGGGCTGGGGAAGAAGGGAAGAGGCTCCGAGCAGGGGGCTTTGGGTGGGTGCCAAGGCCTCGGGGGGTTGCAGGGAAGCTGGTCCTGCAAGTGTTGGAAAAACTGGAAAGTGCATTCAGCTGCTGCTACAGGAAGCCCCTGCTGCTGCCGCTGGGGCAAAGAAGTATTGCTCAAGTGACCCTCATGGGAAGAGGAAGCAGACAGGAAGAAGAAAGAGGCCCTGCAGTCAGCCTCTCACACGCCCTGTTGGTACAGCCTGACAAAGAGCTAGGTGGCAAGCACACATGCGGCTGGTAGAATCCCAGCTTTCACATCACGAAACAGAGTATAGAAGGATGGGCTTGGAGCTGAGAAACACAAGCTTACTAACTGAAAAATCACACACACATACGCACAAGTGTGTCAAACAAAACTTTTACCAGCCTCTGTTCTTTTCCAAGATGGTCAAATGACTCAGGAATCAAACGTATCAAATGTAGGACACCAGTGATTGTAGGACACACCAACATTTTAGGTACCATTAAGAAAAACTGCTGCCAATTAAACTGACTCAACGCCAAGTCTCCATGAATTGTAAGATGCATCCTTACTTCAAAGATGTTAAAAGGTAAAGAAAAAAATGTATATCTCAGAATTGACAAAACAGCTAAATATTCTTTAGCAACGTGTCAAATGTAATCAAGTCACTTCTGTAGAAAATTATTACTGAAGAAACATCCAAATAAAAGGAAAATACTGAAAGCCAGGAGCTCCAAGGAGATCTGCTTTATTCCGTTTTTTTGTTGTTTTCCTTTTTAACTTTTTATTTTGAGGTAATTATGGATTCACATGCAGTTGTCAGAAATAACACAGAGAGATCCCGTATCCTCTTCACTCAGTCTCCTCCAATGGTAAATCCTACGCAACTATGGCGCAATATCACAACTAGGAAACTGACATTGATATAATCCACCAACCTTATTAAGATTTCACTAGCTTTACAATGTACTCATCTGTGCCTGTGTGCGCATGTGTGTATTCAGTTCTAGGCAGCTTGTCATGTGTGAATTCAAACAACCACCACCATACCATAGCAAGATACAGAACAGTTCCATTACAAGAATCCCTTGGGTTACCCTTTTATAGCCACCGCCATCCCTCTCCCCCGCCAATACCTATGTACATTATTTTTTAAGGAAAAGACCTTATATATTTTTATCATTTGTCATATTAATTGAGAGTTCTTTTTTCCATATTTAAAGAGTGATTAAAGAACAAGATAACTCAGGTGGCTTTGGATTAGCTATTCCTACACAGCAGTACAATGCAAAGTAGATAAAGACCTCTTCAAATAAGGACACCTTGTTTTTCAAATAAGAGACGGCATCCTTCCTAACCCCCTCAGGCGCTCTCAGGCTCTCAGCATCATCTCCTCCTGAATCGCTGCCACACTGAATGGAAGCTGCTGTTATTGTCACTGTGGTTGTCATTAGCCTGATTGTGTCTCCCATGGTCCAGTTTTGCCACACTCTGATACATTTTCCACAGAGCGGCCCCAGAGTGATCTTTATAAAAATAAAATCCAAACATGTCATTTGCTTGCTTACAATCCCTCCATAGCTTTCAGGACCAAGCCTCATCTCCTTAGCCTGCCATCTGGGGCTCTTCAAGGCCTGGCGCCTACTTGCTAACCAGCCTCTCCAGGTCCAGGTCAGAAAGCCACTTGTCACCCCTCTCCCCTGGGCCACTGCTCCTGCCTGTCATACTGAGGGTACTCTCTCCTCAGCAAAAATCTCCCTGATGGCTCTTCACTGCAGACTTTACCACCATTCACCATGCAGGCAAACTTTCATTTGTTTTTTATTGTGGTAAAACACACATGACATAAAATTCACCATTTTGAAGTATACAGTTCAGTGACATTAAGTATTTTACTCAATTTTAACACAAGTTTACTACTCTAGATGCATCAGGCACTTAAGTACAGAACAATGTTCCACAAAAGAGCAGAAGGACATCAGAAGTTCCAAATTATGAGAAGACGTAACGTCTCACTTAACAGGAAGGGTTAAGTAATTAACAGTCAAGACCAGAGCTGTACAATATGGTGGCCACTAGCCACACGTAAATTGACTAAAATTAAATAAAAATTTTAAATTACTTCCTCAGTCACACATCTCAAATGTTCAAGAGCCACACGTGGCTCCTGGCTACCTGACTGGACAGCACAGACACAGAACATCTCTATCACCACAGAAAATGCTACCGGACAGCACTGCTTCAGACTATTTGAAAAAGAAATCAGAAATACCCGGCTGGTGTAAGGCAAGGCACACAGGCCAGAGCAAAGCCACAGCTACAAGGGAAGCTGACGCATGCTGGAAGCATGCAGAAACCCAGTACACAGAGACCACAACCTTGGCCTGTGTCCATACCCAAAGGCCATAAAAACTCCAAGCTAATCTGTTCCCTAAGGTATGCTTTTAAAAAATAATCAGTGCTGGCAATAAGGATACTAATGAAAGTGTTAACAGCAGTATGTGCAGAGGCTGAGAATGGAAGGTGAAGAGGGTAGAGGCACTGAGGGGCCAACAAGGCCTCTCCAGCAAGGTCCACGGTCACCGTCCTAAAGACAGACCTCAGCTAGGGGGACACGGTGGGCAGGGCGGTCCAGGCAGGGCCCAAGGTCACAGAACTGGTAGGTACCAAGATTCAAACACAGGTCTGTCTGTTTCCCAGTGATCTTGGCCACTCCACGAGACTGCAGAAACCGCAAAAGCATGCAGCTTTAAAGCAGTGGGTGGCTGGAGCCTTAAGTATACAGCTAGGGAAATAACAGGAGCCAGTTCTAAGGTAAGCAGGGGCCAGTACAAAGGGCTTTGTCTTTCAGGCTAGATTTGGACTTTATCTTGGTGAGGGACCATTGAAGAAATCTACTAAGCGATGTAAACTAAATTTTAAACAACCAAATTTTCACTTTAGAAAGCTAACCTTTGAAGAGAAAGAAGCCTATGCAGCAGGAGAAGAGATAGACCAAAGGATAGATGCATTAGGATATAGCACACAGCAGGAGAAAGAGTTAGGCTTTGGGGTCAGACCCCACCCACAAGGTAACCTTAGGCGCAGGGTTCCCCCCCCAGAGCCTCGGTTTCCTTAATGTCAAATGGAGACTATCTCCCTACACATTTCTGTGGTAGGTGAGGAACTGGCCTCTGCGGACTGCTGCCAGAGTTCTGGTGACACCCTCCTGCTGTTCTCTCTGGGATGGAGGTCTGTAGGACAATGCGGGGCTAAGAGTTGCCAGGGCCTCTAGCTTCCCTGCAGCGAAAGCCTGTCAGACGGAAGCAAAGCACAGGCAAGCACAGCCTAGAGGTCCAGAGTGGGGTACAGTCCTGGGCTTCCTAGTACCACAGGCCCTTAAGTTCCTCTTTTGGTTTAAATGTTGAGCTAGATTTAGGTTGCTCGCAACTGAGAGACCGACAATAAGTTTGTGGTGAGGATTATATGTAAATACATGTAAAGCGTGTGAGGTACTCAATACAGGTGGTGTTCTTAGTACTACTAAAATAGTTCAGGCAGGAGAAAAGAGCCTGAACTAAGGCATGAGCAAAGAGAATAAAAAGGAAAGATGAAATCTCCGAAAGATATTCAGGAAGCAGAATCAAAAGGGCTTGGTAACTGACTAAATGTGAGAGGTAAGAGAAAAAGTGTGTAAGACAGTCATTTTCAACAGGGGTGATTTTGCCCCCCAGGGGACATATGGCAGCAGTGTGTGGAGACATATTTGATTGTCACCACTGAGGGGGCCAGCGTCCTACTGGCATCTAGTGGGTTAAGGCCACAAATGCTGCTAACACTCTACGATGCACAGGACAGGCCCCCAAAACAAAGAATTATCCAGGTTCCTAGACTAGGGTAACTGGTAAAGAATGGGCTATAAATCAAGAGTGAGCACGAAGGCGGAAGACTATGGATATGGGGCTGGGGGAAGGAGGCAAGAGATAATGAGTTCAGTTTGGGATATGGCAACACTTGTGTGTCCACGGGCATCCAGATAAAGATGGTGAGCAGGGCTTGGAAACTCAGAGGAACAGTGGAGCTGGTAACAAGAATCAGGAATTTTACAGGGCACAGAGACAGTAGCCCAAGTCCCGGGAGTAATGAGTTTCTCCAGAGAGCAGGAAGAGAAGACGGCAAAAGACAAATCTAAAGATGATAGAAGTCTTAGCAAACCACAGCTTATAAAACCACTTTATCTTCTTTACAATTTAATTGACTTTAAGTTCTAGGGAAGATGAGTATCAAAGAATGTTACCACGAGTCTGTTAATAGTTTCTATCCTCACCTTCATTTAAGATTCTAACACTGTCTCCACTGCAGTAAAGAGGAAATGTTTAGGAAGTGATATGATAAGACTCTACACTCACCTACTTGTTTTAACCACTGAAAGCAATGCATAAAAAAATGTTACAGAAAATAATTTTGACCAAAGTATCAAATAGTTCTCAATGAATCTGCAAGCAGAAATAGATTCACAAACTCTTATCAATTTTAAGCAAAGACTGTCTGAGCCATGTACCTTCAAAGCTATTTTATGAAGATAAAACTCTGTCATTCGACAAACATTAACAGGCTTGCTTGGCAGCGGGTGGGGTGGAATGGACAGGTTCCCACACTGCTACAGAGGACAGAGCATTTTCATGCCCACTGCCTCATCTCACTTGACTATTTGATCTGTGTAGCAAAACTGTGACACAGATATTGCCATCTCTGTTTTACAGTTGAAGAAACCATTTCAGAGATTTTATGTGATTCGCCCACGCTCAAACAACTAGTTAAATGGCAAGTAGAGATGACGTGCCCTGTGAAACCTGAGGGGCAGATGGGGAGGCAGGAGAAATACCTGACCAAAGGGCCCAACCTGTGCCTGCTTTTTGTATGAAAATTAGGGCTGCTCCAAGAGTAACAATCACATGTTTTATATCTATTAGTTCTTTAATCCTTAAAACTATGAGATCGGAACTATCAACGTCCCCATTTTGTAAGTGAGAAACCTGAGGTTCAGAGACTTTAATTACAAAGGGTTTACACATAAGAGGCAGATCTGAGGCTTGAACCTAGGTTTGTCTGATGCCAAGCCCATGTTCTTAATTTAAACTTTTTCTTTTGCTTAATATTGAATTTTCCATGTTATTTTGGTGAGATAAAGGTTTGAGCTTTTTCTTGCTAGCCAGATGACTACATGTCCAGATGGGTTGGAAGAAATGAAAGCTAGTTTTATTTATTGTGTTCTTACTCTCTATTCAGTACATGATTTGAACGGAAAGGGGCAGGTGTAAGCTATCATTAAAAGCTTCTGTACTGGAGAACTTAGTGGGAAAGTAAATGTTCTAAAGGAAGTCTGCCCCAAGAACAGGCTGCTATCAACCTTGACTAGAATAAATTGGACTCTCTTAGTCAACCACTCACATTTTGAAGTCTTATCAACAGGAGATTAGGGACAATAAAATTAAATGGCTGACATGTCGAAATAGAACCTAATGTGGGAAACATTTTCCATCTGGCTCAGTTACTCAGATGCCAAGAAAAAAATGAAATGAACAGGAGATGGGCATATTGTTGCTTCGCTAAAAATGTGAATATGCTTTCACATGCTGTTAAAAGCCCCTTCAGCAGGGTCTTAAGACACAAATGTCACGTCTGCAGTGGCAGAAGCCTCCTCAATGCCAGAGACATGAGACAGACAAGGATCACTGGGCCCGCCTTTCCCTTCTCCCAGTTTCAAGCATCTCTCAGCGACAAAGAATTCAAAACACATGTAAAAATAAGTATTCAGTGCCTGAATTTTTGGATGGAGACCTGACATTTCTGTTATTTTTCTGCTCTTAAAAACAATAAAACTTATGAGGGTAACTTTTTCAAAGTTTTAAAATTTTTTATTATTAAATATTTAATGCGTACCAAAGAATATCCATGTATGCAGTACTCAGCTAAAGACCAGAACACTGCCAGTACTTAGAGCCCCTGGTACCCTCTGTGATCCCACCTTTCCCCACCCTGACAGGTAACTACCCCTCAGTTGATGCTTATCACCCCCTTGCTTTACCACATAATGCTTAAACAATAACCTAAACAATATATTTGACTGTATACATTCTGAATTTTATAAATGGAATCACACGATTTTATTCTTTTTGTGACTTGCTTTTCTTACTCAACACTATGTTCCTGAAATTCATTTGTTACGTTGTTATAGTTCATTCACGTAAATGTTGTACAGAGTTCCATTGTTAATATACCACAAGGTTTTTTTTTTTTAACACATTATCCATTTTCCTTCTGACCAACATCTAGGTTTCCAGTTTTTACAAGTATATGCAATTTTGCCATAAACATCCTGGAACATGTCTCCCTATACAAACATATACACAAGAGTTCTTCAGTGGGGGTAGGTTCGTGCCCACAACTCAGACTGCTGGGTCACAGGGTGTCCATGTTCTCCAACTTTACTGGATATTGCTACACTGTTTCCAAAGTGGTTACTAAAATTTACACTCCCACCAGAAGAGTATAAAAATTCTCATTGTCCCATATCCTCACCAATTCTTGGTATTTTCAAATCTTTTAATTTTTGCTCATTTGATGAGTGCAAAATCTTATCTCACTGTGCTTTAACTTGCATTTCCTTGACTACTAATTAAGCTGCATTTTTTCCCTATATTTATTGGACATTTGGATTTTTCTCTACTGTGAAATTCTTATTTCATTTATTTTTTTCTACTAGGTCTTATTCTTATTGGTTTGTAGGAGTTCTTTATGTATTCTGGATTCAAATCCTCTGTTGATCATATGTGCTGAAAATATTTTCTCCTAGTTTCTCTTTTACTTTCACTATAATGTCATTTGATGAATGTAAGTTCTTAATTATGATGAACATGAATGTATCAACTTTTTTCATTCATGATTTGTGCTTTTAGGATTGTGATGAAAACATCCCTGTCCCAAGGTCATAGATATTCTCCTATATTTGTTTCTAGAATTATTAAATCTTTTTACATTTATCTGAACCCATATGGCATTTATTTTTGTACCCAGTGTCTGACTTGATCCTTACACACAGGGCGAAATGGAGGCAGAAACTGGAGTGATGCAGCCGCAGCCAAGAAATGCCAAGGATTGCAGGCAAACACCAGAAGCTCGGAAGATAAGGCAAGATTCTTCCCTAGTGCCTTTCAGAGGGAGCCTGGCCCTGCCAACACCTTGATTTTGGACTTTCAGCCTTCAGACCTGTAACAGTGTAATTTTTTGATGTTATAAATCATGCAGTTTGTGACATTTTGTTATGGCAGCCCCAGGAGCCTATTACAATCACATAGAGCAACGCAGCACCATTTGTTGAAAAGTCCATCCTTTCCCCTACTAATCTGCTGTGTCAATTGTCACCTCTCCCACTGATAGACTGGTGAGGCCATTTCTATCATAGATTCCATACATGCTTAGTGGTCTGGGTCTAGGCTTTCCACTCTGATCCACTGATCCATCTCTACCCCTGCATCTATACAAGGTTGTATTCATTACTACAGCTTTACTGTAAGTCATGATATCTAGTAGGGTAAGTCCTCCTACTTGTCATTCCTGTTCTTTCTTCCGTATAAATTTAAAAATCAGAGACTTCTCTGGTGGCGCAGTGGTTAAGACTCCGCACTCCCAATGCAGGGGGCCCAGGTTCAATCCCTGGTCAGGGAACTAACTATTCACCACATGAATACCGCAACTAAGAGTCTGCATGCCGCAACTAAGGAGCCGGCGGGCCGCAACTAAGACCTGGAGCAACCAACCAACCAACTAAATAAATAAATAAATGTAAATAGGCTTATAAAGTTTCAAAAAAATTACTGGGATTTTTATTGGAATTGCTGTGGACTTAAATGCCAATTTGCAGAGAAATGACATCTTTACTGAGCCCTCTCACCCATGATCATGACAGAGTTCTGTGCTTATTTACACCTTCATGTCTCCTAATACAAGTTTACATTTTCTTCCATGGAGATCTTACTAGGTTTAGCTCCAAATTTCTTATTTTTTCTGTTGCTACTGTAGTAATACTTTTAAGAATTATTTTCTCAAACAGGGAATCATTTAAATCAGCAGCCCTCAACGTTTTGGGCATCAGGGACTGGTTTCGTGGAAGACAATTTTTCCACGGACGGGGGCTGGGGGGCTGGCTCAGGTGGTAATGAGGGCGATGGGGAGCGGCAGATGAAGCTTCGCTGGCTCTTCCGCCTCTCACCTCCTGCTGTGCGGCCTGGTTCCTAACAGGCGGCAACTGGTACTGGTCCGTGGCCCAGGGGTTGGGGACCCCTGGTTTAAATAAAAGAGATGAAACTCTGCTGATCTTTAGAAACAGTTTCTAATGCCCAGTAATCTCTTGAATGAGCATCTCAGACATTTTAATAACCATATTAATATCTGATATTTCAGTGCTCATTATGTGTCAGACACTGCCCTAAATATGTCATCCTCACACATCTGAGGTAAATTGTTAACCTCATTCTACAGTTGAGGAAACTGGCTTAAAGAGGTAAGGACCCAAGGAGGCACTTTGGAAACAGAAACCAGTATTTGGTTCCACTGCATAATCTCTTAAATACTATTGTATTGTCCCCTTGTATTGTGATAGATGAGAAGAATAAAATCCACTTTAACCTCAGAACCAAAAAGGAATTATTGTTTCCTAATAATCAAAATCCCTTTAGGCTGCCCAAATTCACTTGATGGGTTCTCTAAATCAGAATAGCATTGACAGTATATTTACGGATTCAAAACTACTTTTCTGATTAATTTCAAAGAACATGCTCTATAGATGATCATTTCCAACCCTTTTAAATAATTATATTTAAAAAACTTAGATAATTCGTAAACTGAGAATGTCACAAAAGCTAGTATTTCTCTGTTGGTTAACAATGGTAACTTTCAAATAATTATTCAATTACTTTTTTTCCCCTCAATGCTTAAATGCCAATTTTCAAATTAATGACTCACTTTAAAGATTCAGTAATGAACCTCACTCAGATCCTAAAGCTTCTAGGTTGATGATCATTACTGCTTCTGTGGGCAAACCAACACGACTAATGATTACATTAATACATTATGTGTAAATTCTTTTTTCATATTAGAGTACCAGTAATCTTTTGACCTCTAGTCAATACCAAAGAATCCTTTGCAGTATTGGTGCATAAAAACATGATCTCACCTAACACTAAATAATCTGTGAATGGCATCTGTTTAATTACTACAATGCTACAAATATTATTTACTAATCTATCAAGCACTTGGGATGCATCATTGAACAAAACAGACAAAAGGCGCTGACAATTTCCCCTAAGAGAACAAGCCAAACAATTGAGAAAACGGGCTCAGTACACTCCCGTGTGGTTCAGTGGTCAGGAAAAGCTGATCAGCCTCCTAGATCACATCTGTGGAATACACCTGAAATTAACATCATCGTCAAAATTAATGTATGCTGGGAAGAGTGCCCTCTGCTACATGCTTGTATACCGCCTTCAAACTGGAAAAACTGAACAGTGCTGTTTAGTAAGATAAAAATGCATCAGTACTTTCAAAATAACTGCCAAGAGCTTCTTAATATCAATAATTTCATTGGATAAATGAAAATAAAGATTAGAAAGCAATTATATTTGTCTTATGCCCATTTCAGCAAACTGTTGGTATCCCTACAAAAACCCAGTAATTGGCAACTTATTAAAAATAGAAAAAGCAGCGGCAGTGGCGGCCGAGAAGAGAACAATAGCAGGTGGTATAAGTATAGCAGAGCTCCTTGATAGCCGCAGGCAGCTCTGCAGTTACCAGAGTCAATTATTCTCACAGAAGAGCATCAATGAGGCCAAGCAGCCCCCGGGTCGGTTACACATGTAATCATTCAGAGATACATCATGCTTACAAATAATGGTGCAGGCATTAAAACCCAAGTTCCACAAACTGCTTTGCAACACTTAAAACTTACTCTCATTAGTAGTAACTTGCTAGAATTTTCTGAACACAGTGGGGCAGAGGAAGCAGAAGGGCAGGTCAACAGCCAAGAAAAGATATACTGTCTGGGCTCTGCTAGTAGCTGGGAATCCAAAGTGGCAGTAGGCGAATCTGGAACGACTGGCCCCGGACACTGGCCACAGCAACCGAACAAAGAGGAGAAGAATTGAACCTGCATGCCCAGTTTACCTTAGTGGCCCATGAATAAATACAGGACTGACTGAAATTTGCAAGTACATGAAAAGATCCTGCCCCATACCTCCTTCTCTTATAACGAAACAATAAAGAACCCACAGAGTCTAAACACAGTACAGATGGCTTACTGAACTACAAAAGACAAAATATTCATATCCTCTAAAAATGTAAAGAGATGTGGCAACACATAAAGACACAGAGTTATGTATGTCGCTCAAAACTTTGCATTATAATGACTCTTCTTCTCTTTTCCTTTCTTTCCTTTCTTTTTGATTCCCTTTCATTTACTAAGTGGCTGGTAGGGGTGAGACGTAGAGGGCTGAAGAAGGTACTGCTGTTTGGACAGAAAGAGGACAAGGAAGAGTGAGGAAGGAAAGGAAAAGTGAGACAGACACTTCATAAAGGGCAATAAGAGACAAGATAGAGGTCCAAGTTGAGGCTGGCCACTAGCCTTCCACCCTGCAACTAACAGCCCTTCTGGATTCTAGATAGATCACTGCACCCTGCAGAATGATGAGGCCAGAATTTTCCGTGATTTCTGAAGGTACTTCTCAAGCTGCACCTGCCATGTGGCAGGAAATGAAAACAAAACATAAAATCTCAAAAGTAGAAGGCCTCACCCCATGAGAATGTTCTGATGGCTGAACTCAAAGCTATATAAAGAAAGAAACAGGATTTTCAGGTCTCAAAATTTCATCTTAAATATAGAATTTACTGTAATTGTAAAGCTTTTCCATAAGTGGCATTTATCAAAGTAATCATTAAAGAGTTTACTGGACTGTGGAAAACAGTTTGGAGGTTCCTCAGAAAAATAAAAATAGAATTACCATATGATCCAGCAATCCCACTTCCGGGCATATATCCGGGCAAAACTATAATTCAAAAAGATTCATGCACTCCTATGTTCACAGAAGCACTATTCACAAGAGCCAAGACATGAAAACAACCTAAATGTTCATTGACAGATGAATGGATAAAGAAGATGTGGTACATATATACAATGGAATACTACTCAGCCATAAAAAAAGAATGAAATAATGCCATTTGCAGCAACACGGATGCAATTAGAGATTACTGTATGAAGTGAAGTCAGAAACAGAAAGACAAATATCAAATGATATCACATATGTACAATCTAAAATATGACACAAATGAACCTACCTATGAAACAGACAGAATTACGGACATAGAGAACAGACTGGTGGTTGCCAAGGGGGAGGGGGCTGGGGGAGGGATGGAGTGGGAGGTTGGGTTAGCAAATGTAAGCTTTTATATACAGGATGGATAAACAACAAGGTCCTACTGTATAGCATGGAGAACTATATTCAATATCCTATGATAAACCATAATGGAAACATTAAAAAAAGAATGTGTATATATATATATATTTACAACTGAGTCACTTTGCTGAACAGCAAAAATTAACACAACACTGTGAATCAACTGTACTTCAATAAAAAACTATTGAGGGAAAAAAAGTTTATTGGGCTATTTTCCCAATTCTGTCTATTTTACTCCACATTTGTGAGTTTTTGCATTCTTATGGAGTATTCTCATGAAGCTGACTTCTGCTATGGAAGGGCAAGTGGTGGGACATGGATTAATGTAAAGAGGAAGGTGGGGCAAACAGCCAGAAGCGAGCCTGATGGGAACCCAGTAAGGGGGCGAGTGAGACCCTGGGCAGTGGGGAAAACCTGGCATTGCTGTGACATGTGAGGTCTTTGTGATGCACTAGTGTCCTGACACGGGCCTGGGAAGCACCAATAGCTTAGGACCAAAAATGTATTTTGTTTTGAACTATCCGTGAAGTTTGCTAAACAACACTGTGAACACCAATGATTAGTTCTCTCTAAAACACTCAACAAGACAGGCTGATAATCAGTGGTCAGCATTTTGGGGAACCTGCTGGTAAGCTAATGCCAACCTGCAAAGCTGAAGCCCATTCAACACAGACCTTGGCCTCATCACAGTCTAAGGCAACAGGCCCCAAGGTCCTCCTCACTAAATTCAAAAGTGTTTTAGATCAAAACATTAGTGAAAGCCTGGGCAAGAAGAAAGAGGCTAGCAAGAGAAGACAGTAAGAGTGTGAGGAAAGACAGGATGGGAACAATGTCCCCCCCACCCCACCCCAGTTATCCCCTCCACTCAGTCCACTCCTCTTCCTATTCCAGCAGGCATTCATACATCTGCAAGAACTTGAGATCTGTATGGGCCAGTGATACGGAGGAAACATTTTGGTCTGTACAAAGCTATGAGGGTGACTATCTGATACTGTGGACTACATAAATCCAAACTGAGAAATAAGTCATTTGCTACTGAGGCATTACATAAATCAGATTAATCTTTAAGAAATGGGTTCGTCTCCTTTTGAAAGACAGACTCCCTTCTTTTTCACAATTTTCAGTCGTATCTCCCATCCTATACGAGTTTATACATACTCATGAGCAGCAATGGTTTATTTCCATTCCTTCACTGAGTACAGGAAAATCACAATCTATTTGCAATTATAATACCCTAAAAGTAAGTTATTTGATTCTTTCAAATGTGAAATGTAACAAGTGAAAACATTCTTGTTAAAACTCATAATAGAAAGTTGGTCATTTGTAAAACAGGTCTGCCAGAGGCCAAAAAAAAAAAAAGGGTGGAGGGGGGGAGTCATTTAGAGGCTTTAAAAGCTTATTCTGGTTTTTAAAGCATTGCTTGAAGCAGGGTATACAGGAATATAAAAGTCAAATTAAATGACTTTAAACTGGAACAAATAGGAATTCTCTGACTTTCAAAATCCATCAGGCAAAGTTTTCAAAACGCAGCTACCAGAGGTGGGCAAGGACTATGCCTTTTGATTGCTGATCATTATAACTCCTAGGAATGCAACGTGGCCAGCATACCATAAATACTCAATATAATCTACTTATATATACATTCATTCCTACATAAATAAAATGCCTAGAAGAATATGCATTCGTTGTTAACAGTGGTATCTCTACAGAGTTGGATGGGGGGGGGGAGTGGTGTTTAAAATGAGAAATGGGGGACTTTTAATTTTATGTACTTCTCATGATTTAAATTTTAGGCAAGAATATTATTTTTTAAGTTCTTTTAAAATGTTTAAACAATCTCAAACTTATAGAAAAGTGGCAGATATGGTACAAAGAGTTCATTCTCCCAGAACCATTGAGAGTAAGTTGTCAGTCTCATACTTCATCGCTCCAAATACTTTAATGTATAATTTTCTTGAATAATAAAATAAAATCTCCTATGTAACTAAAATACAGCTATCAAAATCAAGGAATTAACACTGATACATTACTATCATTTAATCCTCAGGCCCCATTCTAGTTTTGTTCTTGTCCCAGCAATGGTCTTTTAAAATAAAAGGACCCAGGTCAGCATCATATGTGGCATTTAGTTGACATGACTCTTTAGTCTCCTTCAGTCTGAAATAGTTCCTCAGCCTTGCTTTGACTTTCATGACCTTGAACTTTTAAAGATGATCACAGGTCATTTAATTTGTAGGATGTCCCTCAAACTGGGTTTGTCTGATGTTTGTTTCCTCATGATTAGATTTGGGTCATGCACCTTGGCACAAATATCACCAATGCAATATTGCATCCTATCAATTGCAGTCTGTCCCATTACTGGTAATATTCATTCAGGTCACTTGGTTAAGGTGGTATCTACCAGGCTTCTTGACTGTAAAGTAACTCTTTTTCCCCCTCTGTATTCAATAAGTATTTTGAGGGGAGGTACTTTAAAATTTAAATAAGACATTTTGAATTTATTCATGAGTCCATACAAAGGTTTTATTTCAAAGTAGGTGAAATTGTGAGAACCTTCACATTTCTCTTTTATTCAATAGGATTTAACCAATGACTATCACTTCTGAAATTTTGATGATCAAATTATCCCAAATTTGGCCAGTGGGAGTGCCTTCAAACTGGCGTGTGTCCTTTTGAAATATCTCCATCATTCTTGAAGACTTCTTTGCTTTCTAGCACAAGATATTCCAGGTTCATTTTAAACTTTTCTGCTCTAAGCTCGTAATCAGCCATTTGTCCAAGAAGTTGGGGTTCCTTTTAGTGGAAAATGGTATTTAGAAGCCAAGATCTGGGCACGTGATGTGCTCATTGCTATTGAGGTATTGCTGCTCTCAGGCACTCTCACCCTCTTTACGGACAGAGCGAAGAGATGTATATACATATGTATATAAATACACATGCATGCATTTTACATCTGTATCATTTCTATATTTATCAATACTTATTAAAATTCATGAGTTCACACTAATACTTCTGATTCCAATCTAACATCACAAGGTTCATTCCAGTTTTCTCCCTTTCAATATTTGTAACTCCCTTCTCCAACAGTGAGAGTCGCTGGCTCCCATTATTCTTAACGTACATATGCATTAGATCTATCCTCCTCCTATATTTAACCAATCTCCCAGTGCTGCTGCCACCCCAGGCTCACGTGAATGCCCTGCTTACCTCTCTTTGGGTCCAATACACCACACCAGACCTTCCCTGTATGTGAAGGCCGCCTCATCCTACTTGGGCTCTAACACCCCGACCAGGTCACCTACCTTCTCTGTCTACCTAAGAAGCGTTAGGACTGGATTGTTCAGGAAGGGACAGTTTTAAAAAATTAAGTGTAAAAAAATGTTTTTAAAAAGAGTATCCATTAAGTTGGAACTTGTGATAATTCAGACAGCCAAGCTAAAGTTCACTTTTGCATCATCTCTGAAGAACAGGTTTGTTAAGTAAATTAATAGTGTAAACAAGCTTATAACCCAGATGTTTAACCTACTTAAGAAAAGTAATTGTTTTCAAGCACTCTAAAATCACTGGGCATGTACTTGCCTTTAATTACTGTCTAATTACAAATGATTTCTATTTTCTTCATTATAGTTTTGATAAGTCCTCTGTTTGATTACACTTTAAGAATTACTACTTAAACTCGATACAGTTAAGATCCTTTTAAAAATGTCTCTTTATTAATCAATTTGGCTTTTCAATTAATTATCTGAGATAAAGTTTTTAATCACTCAGTAATTTCTCTTTCTTAACATATCATGTTGCTCAAGAAGAAAAATGCCTTTCAATGGTCATCCAGGACTGTCCCCCAAAACCTCCTGCTCTGCATGCCATCAGTACTGGCCTCACTGTCCTCATTATTATTTATTAGGAATGCAGTGTGAGGATCCCCATAAAGCCATCAGTTCCCATCATTTGAGTGCATATTTTATTTAAGACACTCTGCTTTATAAAACAGGGATTTATCATCAATGCACAAATTATTCTGTGCCGCAACTGAGAAGGCTTGGGGAGAGAATACATTCTGGAGTTAGAGCCCTAGTTCTTCCACTTCCTTGTTTAGTGGTTTCAGATTAGTTACTAAGTTTTGGGCATGCCATCCTTCCTATGAAGATCAAACCATTTCCACTTCAGGTTGCGGTGAGAACTAAATGAGGTCATGGGAAATACCTGCTATATAATAGGCACTTAATGAATGTGAGTTCATGTCCTTTCCCCACCAGAGCCTCATGGAAAAACTCAGTATGATTCTAAGCAGTCTTTTTCAATTTGGTCACACAGAACCTCAGAGAGAACCTATAGAAGAACATGGGTCATAACTGCTAGCTTTAACTATGTCTGCCTATCACTGACCTTGACCAAAACAAGAGAAATGAAAAAACACCAGCAAGAGTTCCATGACCTAAAAACAAGCAATGAACTTATCCCTTACCCAGGAGAATAGTATCAGTATTCAGAGGGGGAAGAAATGAGGAATAAATAGCCTATATTTTCTACTTTGACTTCCAAATAAAGGTGCCAACTAGTCTTAGAGACCCCAACTAATCCTGGCCTGAGGGCATTGGGACCACTCTCTCAGTGATGGGTTATCTGTTTGTTCTGCCTAACCAGCTCTATCAAGTACCAGTGACTAAATATTAGGATTTAATATCTGACAAAAGAAGATCATATTATTAAAAATCAATTAGGGCTTCCCTGGTGGTGCAGTGGTTAAGAATCCGCCTGCCAATGCAGGGGACATGGGTTCGAGCCCTGGTCCGGGAAGATCCCACGTGCTGCGGAGCAACTAAGCCCATGCGCCACTACTGAGCCTGTACTCTAGAGCCCGTGAGCCACAACTACTGAGCCCACGTGCCACAACTACTGAAGCCTGCGTTCCTAGAGCCCGTGCTCCGCAACAAGAGAAGCCACTGCGCCGCAACAAAGAGCAGCCCCTGCTCACCGCAACTAGAGAAAGCCCGTGCACAGCAACAAAGACCCAATGCAGCCAAAAAAAAAAAAAAAAAATCAATTAGAGGTAACCAATTTTAAAAACCAAAGGTGTTAATAATGTGATGCACTATGGGCCACACGAGCAGTGTTGGGAAAAAAACACAAAAATGCTAGCCCCCAACAGTGAACCAAGCAGAAATGCAAAAGTACCAGAAGGTAAGACATGGCCTCAATAGAAAACACTAGGATGAGGAGTGAACCTAAAAATTGCCAGCAAATAATGCTAGATGATCTATGTGCTCTGTATATTCAATATTTGAAATATCTAAGCTTTTCTGGAATGTAAAAGTATGTGGTTTTGGTGTGTGTTTTTTTTTTTTTAAATCATGAAAATTTGTTTACCTTGAAGGGATGGAGGAGGATGTAGTGGCCTTCCTTCCATACTGCTTCAAGAGCAAAGCCAGATGTTAAAAGAATGCAAACAAAATGCTGAGGTATCATGAATATACACTTGGTCTCTGCAAATAATTCTTTCTTCATACAAAAGGATGAAGTTGTGTACATGTTTCATTTGCAAAGCCTCTGTGCTTCCAAATGGCTTCCAAGCAAAGGTCAAAATGTTTCCCCCCAAGGTTCGCAAAGGGCCTAGTCTATGAGTGATCTGTCACAGGCCTCAGACACAGTTGGAGGGCACAGGGCCAGGGGTAAAATTCCTTACCCAACTGAAGTCCAACTAGTTATCCAGAAGAGCCCATGTCACCAAAAACACAAGGGGACTTGCCCCAGGAAGAGAACACTTTCTTGTTTGTCAAAGCCCCCAAACCACAGCAGACACTACCAACATTTCTGTAACAGGCAACACAGCCAGATTCCCCTCCTTTTAGACACCACACATCAATCAAGCTTTTATTTAGTCTCTCCTCCCTTCAAACTGGTGGAAGTGCCAGATGCTCTGGCTCTTCTCAGTTTAGTGGGGGGGAGGACAGGTGAACAGGAAAGGCACTAGAGCTCAGAGACTGACCTGCATTTAAAGCCTTCTCTAATTGTGAAATATTCTTTGTTTCCTATTCAAGGATGTCTGGGCATGAACAAGGCAGGTAGGAAAAACTGAGAGTTCTATATAAAATACACTGTCGCCTAAAATATTTTTAAAGGGAGGGGATAGTTCACAGGTCCCTTCCATGCCACCCCAAATATTTCTGCTAGAAGGGAAGGATGGCTCAGATACTTCAGGAAGCTACTGTGAAGCTACTTGGCCTGGGAGAAGCTCTTGCATCTGGTTTCTTCCCAAGGCAGTAGGGCTTAGTGCTCAAGCACACAAATTCAGCAGCCTTGGGCAAGATACTTAACCTCTCCATAGTTAGCTCATGGGGTCGTTATGAAGAATAAATGTTAACGTATATACAGCACTTAGAACAGCATTATAGGAAGCACACAGGAAGTAACACTGTCTTTCCCTTCTAATGTATAAGTTCTCGCCTCCTCCAACCCAAACCCTTTCTTTCCATATTCTTTCAGGTCATTTGCCTGACCCTGGACTTATCTTATTCCCAACCCAGCCTGGACTCCCATGAACATTCACCAGCATTCCCTGAAGACTTCAACCCCTGGCTACCCCACACTACCTACCCAGGCCAATCCTCACTCAGCCGCAGATGAACCCCAACTCACCACGTTCTTCACCTTGCTTTGCTGGAAAGAGCCTGCATAGCCTCAGATCACTGCAATTACAAAGAAAGGATCTCCTCTCTCAGCTGAGCCTGTAGAGCTGGTAGATGGCTCTTCCTGTAGTCCTTTTCCACTCAGACTTCATCTCCTGTTTTACAGCGAGGAATGCCACCCATTGAGAGGGGAATGTCTCCCAGAGGCAACTCCCTCAAATATCCTTCTCTCCATTTCCAAATTTACTCTTCCCTCTCCAAGGCTAACCTGTCATCTAGGCAGCAAATCTCTTCCCACACCTCGGTTCTCTTCAAACCCTCTCTCTCCCCTGTTCAAGCCACCCAGCTGTATCGAATGCCTCCTGGGTGCCAGGCTCAGTTCGTGGATGGTGAGGCTACAGAGCTCATCCTCGTACCTTCGACAGTTAAGTCTCGGCTTGTTCCTTCCCCTTAGCCTTCTGATTCATGCTTTAGAATATAAGCCCCACGAGCGTAGGGATTTTATCTATTTTCTTACTGCTTTATCCCTAGAGATTAGCATAGCTCCTGAAACACACAAGGCACTCAAATATTTGTTGAGTTAATTCAAGTCATCCTTGATTCATTTATTCATTCAGCAAATGCTCACTGAGCACTCACTCTGCGTGTGTGTGTGTGTGTGTGTGTGTGTGTGTGTGTCAGGTCAGGTGTTGGAGTTACAGAGGTGAGCACGACTAGTTCCTATCCTAGAGCTGCTCACCGTAGTGACAGAGAGAAACCCGAAAACCCACAGGGAGGCTTCCCAATGTGCAAGCAGGATGAACAACGTGCTGGCCCTCAGTGGAGCCCTGAACGCGTTGCACTGAGCTCCTTTTTTTAAAATTAATTAATTAATTAATTAATTAATTAATTTATGGCTGTGTTGGGTCTTCGTTTCTGTGCGAGGGCTTTCTCTAGTTGTGGCAAGTGGGGTCCACTCTTCATCGAGGTGCGCAGGCCTCTCATTATCGCGGCCTCTCTTGTTGCGGAGCACAGGCTCCAGGCGCGCAGGCTCAGTAATTGTGGCTCACGGGCCTAGTTGCTCTGCGGCATGTGGGATCTTCCCAGACCAGGGCTCGAACCTGTGTCCCCTGCATTGGCAGGCAGATTCTCAACCACTGCGCCACCAGGGAAGCCTCTGCACTGAGCTCCTAAAGGCCAAACCTAACTGCCCACATCCAGGGCTTATCTCAGCTGACCCCCTGGGGCACCAGCCCTGATAACTATCCTTTACTTCCCTAAACTCCTTCCTGCCTGGGTTTCTCTTGCACCACCCTTTTTCCTGTTTTCATCCCACTCCTCTGACCATCTGTTAAGAGAGTGCCGTCACAACCATGGCCTAGATGACCATCTCTAGATCTAAATGGATGGCTCCCAACTTCTCTCGAGCTCCAGGCCCTCATTTCCACCTGCCAAGTTATAGTAAATGTCCAGCAAACATCTAAAACGTATCCAAAGCAAACACACAGCCTGTTAGCCCCCATCCTCACACTTTTACAAACTCAAAACCTCTGCTCCACCCACCAAATGCTCATCCCAACTCCTGGCATCATCCATTCACCCAGCCAAGGGCCTGTCCACAACTCTTCCTCCTTTCTCACATCCGATGGATTTCATTTCACAAGTTTTTCTAAAATCTAGTCTTTCCATCTTTACTGTCACTGACTTAATTTACATTCTCCAATCACTTCTCTTGCTTTGATTGCCCCTTATCTCTCCTCCAGTATCAGATTCTCAATATGGAGATCAACTGAAGCAAGTTGTTTTAAAAACTGCTTTCTACAGAATAAAATTCAAATTCCTTAGAACACAAAACCCAGACAACCCTTCCACTCTCCTCCAGGCAGCCTGCACTTGTGTCCCACTAACACCTCACCATTTCCCAAATGCCCCCGCCCCCTAAATCCTCCCTTGTTTATGTCACTTCCTCTGCCTGAAATGCTAGCATAACTTTTAAGAAAACAGTAGCTAACACTGATTCCAGGTACTATTACTATTATTATTCCCCATTTTACCAGTGAGAAAGCTGAGGCACACAGATATTACTTGCCCAACACTGGGCTGACCTAACCACACAACTGTCCTGACTTCAGAACCTCAGTTCTTCTTTTTTTTTTTTTTTAAATTTATTTATTTATTTTTGGCTGTGTTGGGTCTTCGTTTCTGTGCGAGGGCTTTCTCTAGTTGCGGAGAGCGGGGGCCACTCTTCATCGCGGTGCGCGGGCCTTTCATTGTCGCGGCCTCTCTTGCGGAGCAAGGGCTCCAGACGCACAGGCTCAGTAGTTGTGGCTCATGGGCCCAGTCGCTCCGCAGCATATGGGATCTTCCCAGACCAGGGCTCGAACCCGTGTCCCCTGCATTGGCAGGCGGATTCTCAACCACTGCGCCACCAGGGAAGCCCAGAACCTCAGTTCTTAACCACTACGTTATATCACCCCAATCTACTCACCATCCCCTTCACCAAGCAACTCCTAATTTCCCTTTAAGACTCAGTTCAGGGACTTCCCTGGCGGCGCAGTGGTTAACAATCAGCCTGCTGATGCAGGGGACACGGGTTCGAGTCCCGGTCCGGGAAGATCCCACATGCCACGGAGTAACTAAGCCCATGCGCCATGGCTACTGAGACTGTGCTCTAGAGCCCATGCTCTGCAACAAAGAGCAGCCCCGCTTGCTGCAACTAGAGAAAGCCCGTGTGCAGCAATGAAGACCCAAGGCAGCCAAAAATAAATAAATAAGTTCAAATGTTTCCTCGATGGTGAAGACTTCCCCAATTCCCTAGGGCTCTGCCTCCAACCTCCAGGATCCCTTGGCATCATACCTCTGTCTTTATTACAGGCAGCCTCACATTACTGGTTGAGTTCCAAAGATAAAAGCCAGGTCTTTTTATCTTGTACTATTCCCAACACTGTATAGTGCCTGAGGCATAAATACTTAGGTAATAAACAAATTTTTCCAAGTACACAGGACATAGAGTATATCCTGCTCACTCAAGTCTACCCAGCCTGTTACTGCTTCCAAAGACCCTACCTGCAGTGCTAACCCCAACCTCTCCCCTCCTCCTCTCTTGGCCCCAGGATTCTGAGGATGGAGAGTCAAAGCACTCGCTGGGGCAGCCACTCCCACAGCCAGCTGACAGCATTATCACAGCAGGGCAGGCCAGTGAGCTGCTGGCCATGGGCCCCTTGATTAAAGGAGTAAACTGCATCTAAAGAGCACTTTCTCTCGCTGAAGACAGACAGAGGGGACATTTGATGTGCAGTTGCCAGATTTAAGGTCTTTGTCATTTAAAATGTGAGAGTGGGATGGTGGACATAAAAATAAAAACGTACATAATATGACAAAAAACCTGCCATGGCCATTATTTACACCTCACTAAGAGCCAACAGGCTGGCAAAAATGTACATAAGTAATATTATTTAGTTCTGTGACCTACTTGCCACTTTTACAAAATCACCACGACTATACAGTTGGCTCTTGAACAGACAGTGCTTGAACTGTGCGTGTCCACTTATACATGGATTTTTTTCAAGAGTAAATACTTAACAGTTGGTTGAATCCGCAGATGCAGAACTGTGGATACGAAGGGCTGACTGTAAAGTTACACTCGGATTTTCAACTGCGCAGAGAGTTGGCGCCCCTAACTCTGGCATTGTTCAAGGGTCAACTGTATACCTCATTAAATCAGATAAACTTTGGAATAGGTTTTGATTATTATTCTAGATTCTACAATTGCTCAGCACCTAATGGAGTTGGTTCGTTTTTTCTTTTTTTCGTACGTTAAAGTAGAATGGTTACCTGCTTACAGTATTTTCAGAGGGAGCAAAGTAATTTTTTTAGTGAGTCACTGTCACACAATGACCATCATCACTGTCAATAAATATGAAGGAAGGTAGTTCCAGAACTTGAAGTAAGGTTTATTCCTATGAGTGAGGCTAATAAAACCAGCAAGCACATAGTTAATTGTAATACATGCTAAGAGATGGGCTATAATTAGGGTGGTTCCCAAACACTGAAAACTTTAGTACCTGTGCTGATCTATATTCCGTATGTAATAGTTTTCACGAAGCTATAATCAACTGAGTAATGTTTCTTATTCTGAGACTGTCCATTCTACTCTTTTGTCAAAATGCCTTTTCTTTGAAATGGTGGTAATAAACAGTGGGTTTTTTTAAATGCCTTTACTTGGCATATTTAAAACTGATAACTCATGATGGATCCTAATACTGCTTTTGCAATGTTACAGTTCCCTGAAACCTACGTCTGTCTGGGAACCACCATGTTAAAGTGTCTGAAGAGACTTGGGAAATAGCCAAATCCAGCTTACTTGTCTAGAATGTAGTTCTAGAAAGGAATAACTAAAATGGAAAGCGCACCATGCATTTCCCCAAATTGTGCCTAAAAAACAAAAATAAAAACCTGGGACTTTAAGATTTTATATATACACAACACTTAAGATTCCCAACGCATATTAGCATCTTAAAGACTCTTAAGTCCTTGTAGTAAGCAAAGATCAGCTTAATTCAGGAAAGGAACTTTTTTTTTTGTTTTCCAGACAAACCTGTTAGTACCCTGACAAACAGTAGGAAATGCTGAACTAATCAAATCTACTGAAGTGTGTCTAAAAACAGAATATGTTAATTAGTGGAAGTGTGTCTTCCTGAAACCTGGAAAAGGGGCAGGGAATCACCCCACCCTCAACCCCTCCAAAAAAGAAACTATGGCAGTGTTTTCTGTGGGGCTTTCCTGAGAGAAAGTTACATAATCTGGTAATAGGGTTTTTCTACTTCAGTTTCTCTAAAATCTAGGGGGAAAACATGCATGTATATCTCCATTCCTCAATACGGATGGCCAACTCCTTTTGATCCAAATGGAAAGCTCTGGATAGGGAGGACAACATTCTGGTCATCAAAAATGTTCATCTCCTACATGTTGAAGTAGCAAATTAACTTCTTTTTTTTTTTTCCCCCCCAAATCTTCTGGCCGCTCCAGGCAGCATGTGGTATCTTAGTTCCCTGACCAGGATCGAACCCACGCCCCCTGCATTGGAAGCGAGGAGTCTTAACCACTGGACCGACAGGGAAGTGCCGCAAATTAACATTTTAAAAAATCGCTTATGAATTTGGTTGGTATGGCAACTGAGTGGACTGATAAATTTGATTCTCAAAACCAGAAAAACTGGGGATCATGTCCTGGAATATGGCAACCCACGAGTGGGTCCTTAAAAATTCTTTAAACCTCAGTGAAACAACCCAGAGTGGATCATTAAATCATTTCAGTGGTTGGGATCAGCTCTTTTGGTTTTGGTTTTGTTTTACAAAATGGACTTGAGTAGCCTATATCAGGATAGAATATATGACGTAGTATCAGAAAGTAAATATAAATACTTTTGCTTCAGTGTATACTTCATGTATGTACAGGGCCTCAATCAAATTGTATTGCTTAGTGTAGATCCAATCAAAAAGTTCGAAAGCCACTGTTCTAAGCTACCCAATTAGCTGTCTAACTTCAGCTTATAAATAGGAACTTCTTGGCATAAAAAGAACAGCAATTATTTTATGCAAGCAAGGGGTTAAAAAAAAAAAAGAATGGCACCGAGAGGCACAAGACTCACTGCTCTGGGCTCCTGAGAGGGGGGCAAGGAACCTTGTGCTAGGTCTCTTTTTAAGCCATTAAAGGGCATTACGTAAGCCCACCACTACACAGTCTGGTGTTTTACAAAGGCGTGGATAACCAAAATGCACTTCTAAAGGAAAACAAAAATGTAAGGAATTAATTTCCATATTGATTTAAAAAACAAAAACAAGACTTCACAGAATAACTGACACCCCAAACTCTTATACTTCATAGAAAAATAAGGTCCTCTACGCCCACCGAAATGGAATTGTGCACCAACTCAAAAGCAACGCTTAACTTTCCAGTGTGAACAAGGTTTGGTTCCAAGCACAACTCAAGATCATTTCTATCTTTACAGGTTATTATTTAGAAGGTCTAGTTAGCAACTACAAAGCAATATAAATCAATGAGATCATTAAATAAAAATCTTTGAACCCGCTTTTTTATAAACCACCCATATTTAGTAAATATTATATTGGCCCAGGATGTCAAGAAATACAAAATGAGTATAATAGCCTATGGCCAAACAGCCTGCAGGTTGCCAAAAAGAAGCGAGATTCAAGCACAAAATAATTAGCCCTTTGGCACCCTTTCCCCCTCATGCAAGAAGGCTGGGACCGCTGACTGAAAGCTTCTTAGAACACTGGAATCCTAATGTCACCTCCCCACCTGAAGCCCGGCCTCTCACTGACCCCACAGAGTTCAAAAACGGGGAGGGAGTGCTCCCACCCTCCAACTAAATCTCTGTACCTAGCATTACTGAAACTGGACACAAATTGGTTATGCTTAAGAACTTCTACCAATGTACCATCCAGCTGACCTTAGCCAAAACAATTTTTTAAATTCCTGTTTTAAATTTTAGAATCTATGCATAAAAAGTTCATCTCCTCACAAGCAAAATTAGGATCTGACCCCTTCAATTCTAAAAATTTCATTAGCATAAGCCCACATGTGTTCTAACACCAATCCTGTGAAATGCTTTGTGATGGGAAAAATGCTTTGTGACTCTGGCTATTTCCAAAGTGCCCATTAGCTGCAAGCAGCCTATCTTACTCTGCATAAACCCTCCCTGTCCAATTTCGTAGCCACACATGGCTAGTGTGAACTTTTAATGAGGCTACTGTGACTGAGAAACTGAATATTTAAATGTATCTTAGTTTTAATTAATTTAAATTTTAAGGGAGTTCTCTGGTGGCCTAGTGGTTAGGATTCTGGGCTTTCACTGCCGTGGCCCGGGTTCAATCCCTGGTTGGGGAACTGAAATTCCACAAGCCACATGGCGCAGCCAAAAAAAAAAAAAAAAAAAAAAAAATTTTTTTAAATTGATAACTTACTTCTATTACTAGAAAACTTTTGTATGTTTGAAAAAACTTGGGTACATGAATGTACTTTTTCAACTGTAAAATTTATCAAATCTAAATACAGACCAAGCATTTCCAATAAAATTTCACATTCAAACTGAAATGTATTATAAAACACACACCAGATTTTGAAAACTTAGTATGAAAAAAAAGAATGTCAAATATCTCATTAATATTTTAAAATCTGTTGCATGTTGAATTAACTTTTTGTACATATTGGGTTAAATAAAATATATATTATTAAAATTAATTTCACCTGTTTTCTTCTTTTTTTTTCTTTTTGGCTGCTCCGCATGGCTTGCGGGATCTTAGTTCCCCGTTGAACCCAGGCCCTTAGCAATGAAAGCACTGAGTCCTAACCACTGGACCGCCAGGGAATTCCCCCATTTTTTTTTAATGTGACTCCTGGAAAATGTAAAATAACACATGGCTCACATTCTATTTCTACTGAATGGTGCTGGCATAACGTAATGATTCCCAAACCTTTCCCACCAGAACACCTTCCAACACCAGGTTCGGGGACATTGCCATAACCAAATACTGTTCTTCCTGTGTGGCATCAAAACCTGCTGACGGCATCTGAGATTCAGAAGTCCTTCCCTCATCTTCAGTGACTCACGACTATCCCGCACAAGCACCTTTCTTTAATCCTTTCCCAGGTCCTCTTTCTCTGCCTGTCCCCAAGGCCCCATTCTCAGTTCTCTTTTCCATTCTCTGCACCCATGGTGACCTCATCTCCTCTCAGCTTCAACTATCACTTCTACGTGGATGACTTCCAATTCTTTATCTCCACTTCTGACCTCTTTCTCAAGCGTCAGCTCCACATTGCCAGCTGCCTGCTAACCAGTTCCATCTGGAAATCCCACCAGCTCCTTAAACTCAGTATGCCCGACCTGGAATTCCTCATCTTCATTTCTGCTGGATTCCCGTCATTCACCTTGAAAATCTGGAGTCCCTGGTCCCTCTTCTAGCCCCACTGCCATAGTCTTATGGCAGGCCCTTTCATAATAGGACTCCTGCTTGGCCTGCCTATCTCAATTCTCCCCTCAGTCCTGCCTTCTCGCAATCCCACCACCCCGAGTCCTCCTCTGCCTCACTGCCATACTAATATTCTCAAAATACCACACTGATCACATTGCCATCAGACTTTCAACAGACCCCCACTATCTGCCATGGCAATCCAAACTACTCAGCAGGCGTCCCAGCTCTCCCATCCAAACTCCCTTCAGTCCCCTCTGAACACAACTAACCCTCCAGCTACAATGCTCTGCCCTCATGTCTGCTCTTCACAATTCTGCCCAATATTTAAGGCTCAGCTCAAATAAAAGGTCCTCATATAAAGACTTCTCTGATCAACCCAGCCAAAATTAGCCTTTCTCCTCCCTCAAACTCCTTTTGTATTTCTAATGGTGACCACTGTAGTAATGGGAGTACATCTGTGGTCTTACCCTCTTTATAAAATAGTGTTCTTTTAACAGTACCCAATAGCACTTGCACTGCACATTGCCATTTCTGGACATCTTACCAAAGAAATCAACTTAAAAAGGAAAATCTTGGGCTTCCCTGGTCGCGCAGTGGTTGAGAATCTGCCTGCCAATGCAGGGGACACGGGTTCAAGCCCTGGTCTGGGAAGATCCCACATGCCGCAGAGCAACTAGGCCCGTGAGCCACAATTACTGAGCCTGCGTGTCTGGAGCATGTGCTCCGCAATAAGAGAGGCTGTGATAGTGAGAGGCCCGCGCACCGCGATGAAGAGTGGCCCCCACTTGCCGCAACTAGACAAAGCCCTCGCACAGAAACGAAGACCCAGCACAGCCATAAATAAATAAAAATAAATAAATAAATAATTAAAAAAAAAAAAAGGAAAATCTTGGTAAAGTTGGGACCACTGATGACTCTCAAATCTTTATCTCCAGCCAGGTATCTAATTACTCCAGACCTTCATTTAGATGTCCCAAGATTAAACTACTCCAAAACTGAACTCATTTTCTCAATCCCACATGTGTCTCTCATCTAAATGGACCCTAACTCCGTGAATGGTACCACCATCCATCAGCAGGCCAGGCCAGAGACAGAGGTGTCTTCTTTTATTTCCCCAACCCTAACCCTCAATGATCAGGTTCTGTGAAATCTTCTTCGTAAATGTCTCTGGATTTATCCACTCCTTCCCAGCTCTGCTGTCAGCCCAGGCCACCATCACCTGAGATTACTGCAATACCATCTGGTCTTATACTCAATCCTCCAGCCATTTTCTACAGTCCAACTAGAGCATATCTTTCAAAAATTCAATCTGATCAGGTGAAATTCCTGCTGAAAACCCTTTAATTGTTCTTGGGATAAAGACTTCCACACATGACTTATAGACTCTTCCGCATCTCACCAGTGTTTACCTTTTCAGTTTCACTTCTCATTTCCCAGATTATCTTTTCTCTTACACACATCATGCTCCAACCATGTCCAAGTACTCTACATACAGTTCTCCAAATATGCTGAAGTCCTCTCTTGCCTCGGGGCCCTTGCATAAGCTGGTCCCTCTATTTGGGTTGGGTGTCCCTCTTTTGTAATCACCCAACACCCTGAGGACTGGCCAGGCTCCTTGAATTTATATTCTTTCTAACTTCAGCCTGGAAAAAAATCTTCCTACTACTGGTACCTGGTACCTGGAAAAAAATGGTACCTGGAAAAAAATCTTCCTACTACTCCTATGCTAGCTCTTATCCCAATGTCTGGCAGGTAACAGGTATTCAAATAATTATTTGTGGGCTTCCCTGGTGGCGCAGTGGTTGAGAATCTGCCTGCCAATGCAGGGGACACGGGTTCGAGCCCTGGTCTGGGAAGATCCCACATGCCGCGGAGCAACTAGGCCCGTGAGCCACAACTACTGAGCCTGCGCGTCTGGAGCCTGTGTTCCGCAACAAGAGAGGCCGCGACAGTGAGAGGCCCACGCACCGCGACGAAGAGTGGCCCCCGCTTGCCGCAACTAGAGAAAGCCCTTGCACAGAAACGAAGACCCAACACAGCCAAAAATAAAATATAAATAAATAAATTTATAAAAAAAAAAATTATTTGTAATGAATGAACAGATAAAAATTTTGTTTTTCTCTGAAACAAATTCCAGTCCAAGGTCAATGAATGAAAGCTATTTGTCATCTATATTAATTCAACAGCATTGTATAAAGTGGGCAATTGACTTAAATTTTAATTTTATCTGTCTTTTGAGTCAAAACTATTACCAGTTTGGTGAAATAGAGTCTACATGTGCAGGCTCAGAACAATGAAAATGAAGGAAAAAACACTGTATTTTATGTTCTCCTTTGCCTTGTAAACTTTAAGACCAATTCATCTGAAACCATTGAGAACCTTTTGATGCAAAACACAGAATGTATGAAAAGCAGCCAAGCAAATGTGGATACACCACAGAGGCAGAGCCTGAAGGGAACTGGAGAGCAGGGAGACGACCTCAGACCATAGGAATGTAGGGACTTGAATAAAAGAAAAGGCTCAGCGCTGCTCCTGTCCTCATCCAGGCTGGAGCTCCGAGCAATCAGTGCAGCGCTTCACGATCCTGGGAGCCGTGAGAGGATCAAGGCATCTGTGGGGCCGTAAAAGCCTTTCTGGTTTACTTAACAGAGAGAGAGCAAAGGGGAAGGAAACACTGAGCAACGAGACTAGGTGCTGGCCCCTTCATACAGCATTTCCCTTCTGCTTCCCGACAACGTATTATTCCCATTTTACCGATTAAGAAACAGGGGCTTATGGTCACATAGCTGGTCCTGGTGACCTTACACTCAGGTCTAATTCAAACACATTTTTATTGAGCACTTACTTGTGCTAAGCCCTATTCTAGATGCTGAGGATTGAGCAATAAGCAAAACACTGAAGTCTGCTTTGGTTTGTGGGGAGTGATGTACCACACACAAATAATGTGATTTCAGACACTGACACAATTAAGGGGCATAAAAAAAGTAAAACTGAGGGATATGATAGAGTAACTAGGGAGGCAACTTAAGTTGCAAGGTTCTCAGAGATAATTTAAAAGATAATTTTGCAGGCCTAAAAAAAAAAAAAAAAGGATAAAGTGACTATCTCGTCAAACCTTAAATCGAAGTCTCTAGAACTACCAGAAGCAAAAACTTACCATTCATTCCCTGAGTATCAGTAAGGAGACCATCAGGTGAAAGAACTATAGCATTATCCTAGTCATAACCCAAAGCAGTAGGTTAGACAGTCATCAGGTGGCAAATATTTCCACATGAACCGGTGGTTGTTCAGGGCGATGGGCTGACCAAATTAATTCTTAGCGCCCCCTGCACCTACACCAGCACCTGGCATAATAAATGATTGCTGAATATTTGAAGAAAGAAAGGAAAACATGTTAAAATGTCACCATCGCGGGTTAAATCCCTTTTCAGGCCAAGTGGCTTCAATTCACCCCACCCACTCCACCACAAGTCTTAATCACAAGAAGCAGGTGAGGGAAGTCGGATTAGTGTAAACTCTTGAACAATACTGTACTAGGAAACAATTAGCATAGGCTGCCCCACTCCCCAGCCAACGATCAGAAACCCCACCTTTAACTTCCAAGTTCCACTTAAAGAAAATCTAATATCCAAATGATAATTAAAAATTAATAAGGAGTAATTATTTGGCTTCTTTAAATAAGGGTTCTCCTAATGCAGATACTCAGGCTACTTATGTACCAGGTACTTGTTCTAACTGTTGCACACATAGCACCAAGGTAAAGCCACTGGTTCTTTACCTGGGTATCTCCCTCGCTAGATGGGTACTCCTTGAGGGGAGGGACAAAGTATATTCACCTGTGTTGCCTCAGGGCCTTGTCCAATTTAAACGGCAGAAGGTCAATGATTATACTGAGTTGTAAAAATTAAATTTCTCCAAAACTTTTCAGTTCTGGGGCAACTGGGTAGGGTGAGGCCCACCCCTTACTACTGTTATCTGCTGGGGCCTGCTCTGCAGAACCTGAAGGTCTCATCATCACATTATCACTCTTTCTGTGTCTCTTTGTAGGTTTAAGAGCTGGAAAAGCCTTAGAAGTCTCTGCTTCAATTTTTAGAAGTTGATTTTTAAAGGACTGTCCCAGTGGCGACAGAGAATAACAAATGGCCATTCAAAGCTGAACAACAGGGTTGAGTCTGCGCCATATACCGAAGATGCCAATGCTTCCTTTCTGGCGCACAGATGGAAGGACTGAAAAACAGTTTAAGAATAAGGTACCACTTCTGATAATAGGCGCTATCAATTTTTGTGATGTTTCAGTAAAATCTTAATAATGAATCTGTGACAATTCTTTCTGAGACAGAGTAGCCTTGTGAATAATGACATTACTGTAATATCACAAGTAGACCCAGCATTGGGGGTGGGGAGACTTTAGTGAGGATTATATTATTTTTCTCCAGTAAGAAACTTCCTCTGCATACACCGTCTCATTTTTAAAAACCACAACATGCAAGTTCTAATATCCCTGGGGTTTTGCTGTTCATAACATCAGCCACACCTCTAAAGTTTTTAGATTCATTTCACGCTACCAACAGAAAGAAAACTTCAACAAAAGGCACAAATACCACCCATCTGCACACTTGATTTATTACTCATTTTTATTTGCTCCTGAATTCCCGTAGTTTGGTGTACCATAAGGACCGGCCCCGCAGGAACTTAGGTCCAAAATGGCAGCTGAGCTTCTGAAACTCATCAGAGCCATAATGCCTAACATACGTGAAACCAGGTCTTATTTATCGCACTTCTCAACCTGTCTAGGAGGGAAGAATATTTACCAAAACATTTCAAAGAATCAGATGGCATTCTGTTAATGTTCATTATATCATTCTCCTTCTTGCCTAAGAGAGCAGGCACCCTGCTTCTGGTCCCTCCGCTCTGCAAACTGAATTCAACTGCTATTCACATGTTGACAGTCCACAAAAACAAGCTAATGGCAAAACATGGAAAGCTCAGGTTCTTCTCATTCTTCTTCTGTAAGGCCAACTTAGGAAATGGGCGTAAAATGAATCATCTAACAAGTAAAGCCCCAAATAAGCGCTTTCATTTTCAGAAAAAACAACAACAAAAATCAGAGCTCTAATTTTCCTTAGGTCTACCACAAAGCAACACTCCCTATCACTATGGTAATTTCTGTCTTTTCCTTTAAATTCAAGCTGTAAAAAAAATTTTTAAGAGACAAATTTGTTCCAGATTACCTCCTGACTGTAATGTTTCCAATCCCTCTTACACAAAAGCTGAACTTATACCACCAAAAGAATTTACACTGAATTTAAACCGTCACTTCTCTACTCATTTCCACTGCTAATATAATAACAACATTAATTTTAGAAAAATAATAAAATACTTGCTCTTTAGAGACAGAGAACTTTAATTATCTTCATGAATTCAAATGGAAAGTCTTTGTTAAATTAGCATGAAAGTCCCTTCATCTACACACAATTGGCCCAAAGAAACAGGCCATTTTCAGCACAAGAGGCCAATCCATTTTAACAGTGAATAAAGCTTTTGAAAGCACTACACACCCTCTTCCAGACTGTCAAATTTTCAAAATGGTCCAGCATTTTTTTTCCATTTTTTTTTTTAACACTTTCAGGTCCAGCAAACATCTTATAATTAGATTAATTAAAGAGGAAACAACAACAGCCAAAAAAAGCCACTGCTCACTTCTGATCAAAATTATTCCATTTATGCTTAATTAGCTTTAATCCAAGTCTACATTTTTAATGATGGGGATATGACAATTCAATCTATTTGCATATTATAAATGCCCTTTCTAAACTATGTAACAGATTTAGAAAAATAGTCTGTTTCTCATGCCAATATGCTAAGGCATAAATCAGGAGGATACAAATTAGGAAGAAAAAAAAAAAAGAAAACAAGGCCTCTCAGAGCCAGGGATGTGCTGGGGGGGGCGGGGGGGGGGAATTTCCCCGGGGGGGCAATTTACCCGCCGCATCAAAACTACGATCCTTTCAGCCCACCAGACCGAGAAGCATTACATCACACCCTCACAATGATAGGGGGAGGTGGCTCTGAGAAAGCAAGTTTTCAGCCTTCTTCCCTCCCTGTTCCCAGGCTTTCTAGAATCCTGCATTAGGAGTAATGGAATTTAACTTCAGTGCACTGCACACACAGTTTCAGGGGTAACACGTACAGCTACTTATTTAGGTGACCCAATACGACCACTTCACAATGGATACGTGGCTAAAACAGGCAACTACACACACAGATGCTGAATTTGTGCTGAAAAGCCCAGTTCATCTGTGTAAGATTAAACGGAAATTGTAATCTATGAGAAACGAATAAGGCCAATCCACAGGGAGAAACTGATAAAGAAATAATTCCTAATCGGGAGGAATAGCTGTTTATACCCTTTAAAACACCATGTTTACAAGATAGTCCCACCATTTGGTTTGAACAACAATCAAAATAAAAGCGCATCTGGCTGCATATTTGAGAACACACACAGAGACCCAGTGCAAATGAGCGCGCGCAGAGGAGAGGGGTGATCCACACATTGCTTGGGAGGTTTTCAAGCAGGGGAATCTACATACCCCAAACCTCCTGGTGTTCACTCGCCCCCAGCCTGATGTTTAAAATGGATCAGGTCTTATTTTAGGTTTTACATCTCTCTAGGAAGGACGGCCTAGCTTTAAAAAAAAAAGAAAAAAAGAAAAAGGTTTTGCCGTGGTAGTGCTTGCCCTCCCAGATCCTTTGTCGGCCTTAGCAGCCGAAAGAATGCAAACCCATTTATATTTATGCAAATTTTTGCAGCAGATTTAAGGGGGCAGGGAGAGGTCTGTGTTTTTTAAAAAACCTCTTTCTAAATATCAAATTTCCAAATACTCGCAGCTTCATTTATTTGCAAGACAGAAACGATGATGAAAATCTGCATATAAATTAAAAGTGCAATTAAATCACTTCAAAATCAAATATTTTACCAAGGCTTTTCCATTTCTAAAATGCCGAACCAAAAGTACATCACGGGTCTGATTTACACAGATTCACGAAATGTCTGAAGCCAGTCTCCACGCTAGACAAATGTCGATTTGCAACACCACTAGTGAAAACGGTTAGACAAGATCCATATAAATCAATTGGTTTTAAAAAATTGAAAATATTTACCAACCTCATAAAGTGCAGCAGTGCTTAAATCCAGCAAATTGAGGCATACAAGGTAGAAATGGAAATGAAAAAAGGTCCAAAAAATGATTTCTTTTTGTCTATCTGTTTTTTTGTATTTTAAATATTCAGAAACCAGCAGAGACTCTGTCGGCCATTTTGGCTTGAACTAACTCTCACACTCACTCTCCCTCTTGCTCTCTCTCTCCCCCTCTGTCTCTAAAGGAAGCAGCTTTTTGTGACCTTCAAATAGAGGCGGATCATGTGACTTTGGGTAGGTTTGTCAATCAGGAAAGGGGAGGGAACTGGGGCTGAAACTACCTTAAAGGGAAAGCGGCCCTTTTCCACTCACTTTCATTTGTGAAACGCTGTTATCTCATACTCTCCACCTACACACACTGAATGTGAAAGTGGCAACAGCATAAGGGTAACAGATGAACAAAATATAAAAACCTTTATTGGTTTATAGAAATGTGCTCAGTTGCTAACGATTCTTACAGATCCTGGAGCTTGGCTCACATGCTACAGTTATTCTCTGGATGTTTGGGCAAGCACAGGCTGGCAAACTACTCTTTAAAAAGGGGCTTAAACAACACCTTACCCAAACAAGAGACTTTCGTCTTTAAAGACTGAGGTGAAATATAGGACACAACTGATCTCTAACAAGCTCCTAAAATGCACAGGAAAAGACTGAAAGGAAATATACCAAAGTATAATCTGTGAATGCCAACTCAGAGAGGTTAAGTGACTTATCCCAATCACACAGCTAGACAGCTGCAGAACAGTGACTGGTTTCCCAACTGAACTCCACATTTATTGTTTCGGGTGTATGTATGTTTGGTACCTCCTCCCCGCACCCCAAATAAAAACTATGCTACAGCACAGCAAGCTGGCAGATCTGAGTCACCTTTAATCCCCTCCCCCACCACCTGAGGAAGTAGCTCGGCAGCTGACCTAGAGTCAGCGCTAAATTTAAAACCTACCTGGTTTCCCCCATTTCTAAGAGCCTTCTTCTGACTCAGTGCATCTTGCTTTCAACCCACCTAAGAAAACCACGCTGGGTTTGCGTCTCTAGCCCTGGGGCTAACAGGCTGTGTAACCTTAGTTAGGCAACTCCCTTTACCTTCCAGGCCTCAGTTTTCTCATTTGTGGAATGTAAGGATTGGCCATCAGTAGACGGTATCTTTGATTCCTTTCAGCCCTAAAACTGTACTCGGCTTCTTTGTTTTTAGCAGTTCTGTTTCATCTTATCCTTGCCATCTCAAAAGTCATTACCCCAGGAAAGTTTTCCTTGACCCTCCCCGTCTAGACCAGGCCTTCCTGTTCAACACTCCCATAACTTCCCTTACTACTTCTTCATAGCACTGGGCATAACTGCAATTTATTATTTGTCAAAGAACTTGCTTATAGTTGGTCGTCCCCAGTATGTATAAGGGCACATACTACATCTTCCTTCACTGCTGTGTGAGGCCCGACACCTACCTAGCCCCACATAGTAGGTACATAAATGAATGAATTAATGACTTAGACCTCCATTCAGAAGTGCTGGGCTGAACAGAGGAAATGTGCTATCCAAATACAAGGAATAAAAGTCACATAGTTTCCAGAAAATCATCTCCATCTATTTGTTTTAAGGATTGCTTGAGGAAATAAAGTAACTAAAATGATAGAAAGTGGGCAAAAGTGCCCTGTGACTATCAGACTCCATCTATCTCTATGAACCAGAAAAGCTCGGATTCCACAGTGTGATTCTCCCAAATGAACTGGGCTGACCAAGCGTAATCTGACATGCCAGCCAGCACAGAACTGATGGATTCTGTAAGCCCAGCGTTCCTTGAAAAGGATCCTACGAACCCTTTCTAAATCCCACACTTTTGTCATCCTGGCTTCTGGGTCCTTATACAGTCTCCCTCCTTCGCTTTTTCCACTGTGATAGAAGAACCAGAAAGGAGCTGTTTCAGGGCAGGCAGAAGCCAATGCCTAGATGATCTGGCAGCTTGAGTATTTATGGCGTAAACGCTTCCACTGTCTTTGCACAGACCCGAGTGGAGTAGGAGCCAGGACCTGAACTGACAATTGAGATTGTAAGCAAAAGCAGGAAACTCCAAGGATGGAAATTTTGAACATTTAGTCTATTTTTATCCTTCCAATACCTTCCAGATGAGCTACGGAAAGCTTACTTATGTGGAGCATGCTCAACATGTTAAAATGCACGGAAATTGTACAGCTGCCTTGTTTTAATTTGTGACGGACAGGATTTCTTTGTAAGACTGAATTTTGCCAAGTCTCCACTCCTCAATGCAGAATATTATCATATAAACGTGACTATGTGTTTCCTTGTGTTATAGCAAGCTGCACAAAAAGTAGAGAAACAAACACATTTTAAAGCAAAATATTAGTTCTATTTTCAAATGATATGATCAACAATTTTCTTCAACCTCCAGGAATCTTTTTCTTGGTGAGATACCTCTAAACTTAAA
Source organism: Balaenoptera acutorostrata (assembly GCF_949987535.1). NCBI lineage: Eukaryota > Metazoa > Chordata > Mammalia > Artiodactyla > Balaenopteridae > Balaenoptera > Balaenoptera acutorostrata. Next base: position 8,836,499 of record NC_080074.1, read on the forward strand.
ACAATTAGTCCAATTGTTCATCTAAAAGAAAGAAGTGTAATAAATGCACTATTTCCCCTGTATTTCCAGGCATTTTGGACTTTGTGATATAGTTATATTTATTGTACTGTTTTCATATTAACAATTAGACAGCGTTTTTAAATTGTATTACAAGGTGAGGATACAAAGAAACAAAAAATGAGTTTACTTTTAAAACAAATAAACCTGAACTTATATGCTCAAATGAGTGTTATCTTTCAAAGTTGGCACCTTCGGTGACTATATAACCACTACTAAAATATTTCTATGTGGAAACACGATTGAAAAATAATGAACTGAACATATTTAACTCAAAAATCTACAAAAATGAGTAATGAACTCAAAAAAATAAATTAACAATGATAAAATCATAAACATAAAGAGTAGACTGAATCTTTATTGATTCAAAAAACTTTTGTTTGTTTTAAAATGAACCTATCTACAAAACAGAAACAGACTCACAGACATAGAGAACAGACTTGTGGTTGCCAAGGGAGAGGGGTGTAGGGAAGGGATGGACTGGGAGTTCAGATTTAGCAGATGCAAACTATTACATATAGAATGGATAAACAACAGGGAACCATATTCAATATCCGAGATAAACCATAATAGAAAAGAATATTTAAAAATTTACATATATGGGGCTTCTCTGGTGGCGCAGTGGTTATGAATCCGCCTGCCAATGCAGGGGACACGGGTTCAAGCCCTGGTCCAGGAAGATCCCACATGCCGTGGAGCAACTAAGCCCGTGCGCCACAACTACTGAGCTTGCACTCTAGAGCCTGTGAGCCACAACTACTGAGCCCGTGTGCCACAACTACTGAAGCCCACGCACCTAGAGCCTGTGCTCCGCAACAAGAGAAGCCACTGCAATGAGAAGCCTGTGCACTGCAACAAAGAGCAGCCCCTGCTCACCTCAACTAGAGAAAGACCATGCGCAGCAACGAAGACCCAATGCAGCGAAAAATAAATAAATAAAAATAAATTTAAAAAAGTTTATAATATATGTATAACACTTTGCAGTACAGCAGAAATTAACACTGTAAATCAACTATACTTAAAATTAAAAAAAATTTTGTTTTAAAAAATAAATAACTGGGCATATACCTGGAGAAAACCATAATTCGAAAAGATACATGCACCCCAATGTTCACTCCAGCACTATTTACAATAGCCAATCAACCTAAATGTCTATTGACAGATGAATGGATAAAGAAGATGGTGGTATACATATGCATATAATAGAATACTACTCAGCCATAAAAAAGAATGAAATAATGCCATTTGCAGCAACACAGAGGGACCTAGAGATTATCATACTAAGTGAAGTAAGCCAGATAGAGAAAGACAAATATCATATGATATCGCTTATATATGGAATCTAAAAAAATGATACAAATGAGCTTATTTACAAAACAGAAAGAGACTCACAGACATAGAAGACAAACTTATAGTTACCAAAGGGTAAAGGGGGGGTGGGGGGAGGGATAAATTAGGAGGTTGGGATTAACTTATATACACTATTATATATAAAATAGATAACCAACAAGGACCTACTGTACAGCACAGGGAACTATACTCAATATTTAGTAATAACTTATAAGGGAAAAGAATCTGAAAAGGAATATATATATATACACACACACACATATCTGTAACTGAATCACTGTGCTGTACACCTGAAACTAACACAATACTGTAAATCAACTATACTTCAATGAAAATAATAACAATAAAATTTTTAAATTAAGTTTTAAAAATTAATAAAAATAAATAAATAAAAGTTGATAATCCTTTGGAAAGTCTGATCAATTAAAAATAAGAGAGAAGTTATAAATTAACATTAGGGCTGAGAATGGGACATTATAATCACAGATTTCGAGAGGACTTTTTTAAATTGTGAAAGAATTATACATAACTTTATGTCAATAAACCTGAAGATTAAATAAAATGGATGATAGCCAAGGAAAATAGGAATTACCAAGGTCAACTCAAGAAAAGTTATGAAAATAACAACAAAAACCCATTGCAGAAATGTGTTAGATAATTATTCAAAGAACTAGCCACTGAAACTACGTCAGGCACAAGTGGTTTTCTTCTATCAAACAGATAATTTCATGTTATCTCTACTGTTCCCGAACTTATGGAGACAGAAGAGAAAGCTTCCTAATTTCTTCTATGAGGCTAACATATTCCTGATACCCATCTGGACTAAGACGCGGTATGAAAAATAAAACTACAGACCAATCTTTATTTGTGAAGACGAACACAAAAATCCTAAGTAAAATATTAGCAAATAGAATTTACCAGTTTTAAGAGACTAATTCATTATGACCATGTAGGGTTTATACCAACAATTCAAGGAATGGTAAATTACAAAATCTATTAACATAACTCTTCATTTGTTCAACAAGTATGCATTAACTGCTTTCTCTGTGTCTGTGCTAGGTGCTGCAGATACAGTAGTACCAAACAGGGTAGGTTCTCGTCCACATGGAGCCAATATCCTCATGGGAGAAGGAAATTCACTGAGAAGGAAGTAAAGAGTTGATGGGATATGGAAAAACTGAGAGAGGCTCACTTCAGATCAGGTGGTTAGGGAAGGCTTTTCTCAGGAGGGGCATTTAAGCTGAGTTGAAAAGCAATTGCTTGAGTATTGAAAGAACAAGAGGGATGATCAGGAGGCTAGGTCAGGTGACCAGGGGAGAGAGGTGGGAGCCGAAGCCGAGGAGGTAGGAGGAGCTAGATCATAGTGGGTCTTGCAGGCCACAGAAAGGATGTTATTGTTAAGAACGGTGGAAAGTCACAAAAGAATTTTAAAGCAGGAGAGTGAACAGTGCCATTTCATCCATTACGCAGTCTCCACTTAACATCTCGGATCTACAAGCTTTTTAAGGGTCTAGGCAAATGTTTGGGACCTGAAAAAATATATTTACAAGTCCAAAATACAAAAAGAAAATTATAACCATGAAAATTAATAAATGCTTCAGTGTCCTTGGAATATAACACCCAACAATTTCATTCACTAAGTTTAGCATTTATAAGGTTTCATTACATTTGAAAATAATTCTCACTTTGCAAAAAATACTAAATATGTTAATCATTAAGAAATATTAGGTGATTACAAATTAAGTCAGTTATTCGTAGCCAAAGAATTTCAGAAGCAAAATTATTAAAATTCTTTTAACATACGATAGCAAAAATAAATAAAACCAGGTATTTAATATGGGATGAGGGACTTTCCTGGTGGTCCAGTAGTTAAGAGTCCACCTTCCAATGCAGGGGACACGGGTTCGATCCCTGGTTGGGGAACTAAGATCGCGGGGCAACTAAGCCCACGCGCCGCAACTAAGACCCAACCCAGCCAACTAAATAAACAAATATTTTTTTAAAAAAATATGGAATGAGGGTACCTTTTAATATGTTTCCTATAAAGTGGGACAAAGTCTCCAAAACCTCCCAAAGTAAACATTCCAAGGACCCATGGAGGTCTTACTACCACTTTAGGAGAGACAGGATCAGAGTTATGTGTTCAAAAGCTCATCCTGGCTTCTATATGGAGAATACACTACAGAGGACCAAGTGGAAAAGCAGAGACAAGTTGGAAGGCAACTGTGGACTTCTAGGTGAGGGAGAATAGCCTGGATCAGATGGATGTGGTAGAGGGGCTTCTATCGTAAGTTAGATAACTGGTTGTTGTTAAGAATGCAATCTGTGGGACTTCCCTGGTGGTCCAGTGGCTAAGACTCCATGTTCCCAATGCAGGGGGCCTGGGTTCGATCCCTGATCAGGGAACTAGATCCCACATGCCGCAACTAAAGATCCTGCATGGGGGCTTCCCTGGTGGCACAGTGGTTAAGAATCCACCTGCCAATGCAGGGGACATGGGTTCGAGCCCTGGTCCGGGAAGATCCCACATGCCGTGGGGCAACTAAGCCCGTGCGGCACAACTACTGAGCCTGCGCTCTAGAGACCGCGAACCACAACTACTGAAGCCTGTGCTCCTAGAGCCTGTGCTCCGCAATGAGAAGCCTGTGCACCACAACGAGGAGTAGCCCCTGCTCACTGCAACTAGAGATGGCCCGCGCGCAGCAACGAAGACTCAACGCAGCCAAAAATAAAATAAATAAATTTATTTAAAAAAATATATATGCTGCATGCCACAACTGAAAGATCCCGCGTGCTGCAACTAAGACCCGGTACAGCCAATTAAGTAAATATTTAAAAAAAAAAAAAAAAAAAAAAAGAATGCAATCTGTGACCATGAAGTATAGTAAGGCCAATCCACCCTTTCAAAAATAAGACTCCAGGGGCTTCCCTGGTGGCGCAGTGGTTGAGAATCTGCCTGCTAATGCAGGGGACACGGGTTCGAGCCCTGGTCTGGGAAGATCCCACATGCCACGGAGTAGCTGGGCCCGTGAGCCACAATTGCTGAGCCTGCGCGTCTGGAGCCTGTGCCCCGCGACGGGAGGGGCCGCGATAGAGAAAGGCCCGCGCACCGCGATGAAGAGTGGCCCCCCGCTTGCCGCAACTGGAGAAAGCCCTCGCACGAACCGAAGACCCAACACAGCCAAAAATAAATAAATAAATAAATAAATAAATAAGAAAATCCTTTAAAAAAAAAAATAAGACTCCAAAATCTGAACTCACTGTTCATTCAGTCAAGAACCATCTTTTAAGCATCTACTATGTATTAGATGCTGTGCTAGAAACAAGCCCAGGAGGGTACAAAGAGGATTTTAACACCTTGAAGGACAGAGACATGTAAATCCATAATTAAAATATAGCATGGTAACTGCCATAATTAAAGTATAAATAGAGATATATAGATAGTTACGCTATAAGAATACAAAGAACTAACTGCTGAGAGTCAGAAAAGGTTACACAGGAGAGGTAAGATTTTAAACGGAGTCTTAAAGAATCAGTAGGAGTTTGTCGTGTAGAAAACAGAGGAAAGGCAAAAGCTTTTCTAAGTCTTATCAACTTCAGCACTACCAAACGACAGCGATGAAGAAGGCTGACGAGAAATAAATGTAAGAACTAAGTTTTTTCAGAATTTTTGTCCCCAACAAAGTCAGAAGGTATATAGATAGAAACAGTAGCCAAAACTACAGTGGAATCTCTAACACAACTAGAATCCAAAATCTTTGGAGAAGGTTAGCATTTACACTCTTATTACACATTTATAAATTAGAATGCTAGCAGACCTTTTAAGGAACACTAAAAAAAAATTCTCAGAGTCTTTAGAACCAAACCTCAAAAATCAAATTTGCGTCTGGAGGATGCCTTCCTTGACACTTCTGTTTGAGTTCAGTGTCCTCTGTGCTTCCTGGCACCCTGTACATGCCTCTATGGAAGCACCTTCAAACCCTATTGTTATTGTTACCCATTTACTTGGTGCTTCCCCCTCTAAACTATGAGCTTCTTAAGGGCAGGGTATATGGTTATTATTTCTATCTCTAGTACATAGGAAGAATTCAATTAATGTTTGCTGAATGAATGACCAAATGAATAAGCAAAAGAATGAACAGATGAATACTATTAACCTGGGTATTTATCAGATGCAAAAGAAACAACACTTAACATCCTATGATTAGGAGATAAGACACTGGACAGTCAACAAGAAAGTATAAGGTAAATTGTTAACTATATGGTTCCAACCCTCAGAGAGACAGGAGTTAGAAAATTGAGACATTGAAACTCATTTGAGCTGAGTTTCAAAGGAAGGACAGAATCAGAATGGTCAAAATAGATGTTTCAGCAATGTGTGCCATCCTGTCGTTACAATGGTGGAGTTGGTAGGTGTGCCCGGGCCAAACAGTGGGGCTCCATGGCCCAGAAAGAGTGCTGAATTTTTACTGCACATGCTCAATAATGCATAGGGTAATGCTGAACTTAAGGGCTTAGGGGTAGATTCTCTGGTCATTGAGCACATCCAGGTGAATGAAGTCCCCAGGACGTGGTGCAGGACTTAACAGAGCTCATGGTCAGATCAACCCATACATGGGCTCTCCCTGCCACATTGAGATAGCCTTACTGAAAAAGAACAGATGGTTCCTAAACCAGAAGAAGAGGTTGCACAGAAGAAAAAGATATTCCAGAAGAAACAAAAACTTACGGACCAGAATAAATGCCCCCCAAAAATAAATGCAAATAAAAGTAAAACAAAAAACAAAACCAGAAGAATGCAAAAAACCCAGTTGCTTCAATATGAAGCTAATGAAGCTTTAGCTGCAGGACCCCTCACTTTCATGGGGCTCTCCCAAAGCCCTAGGAGGGGTCCTGAAACTATGTCCAGATGATCTTTTTTCTTTTTTTTATTGTAGTAAAATATGTAAAATTTACCATCTTAACCATTTTTAAGTGTACAGTTCAGCAGTGTTAAATATATTCACATTGTTGTGAAACAGATCTCCAGAATTTCTTCATCTTGCAAGTCTGAAATTGTATACCCATTAAACAACTCCCCCTCCCCCCAAGCTCCTGGTAACCACCATTTTACTTTCTATTTATATAAATTGGACTACTTTAGATACCTCATAAAAGTAGGATCATACAGTATTTGTCTTTTTGTGACTGGCTTATTTCACTTATAATATTTTCAAGGTTCCATCCATGTTGTAGCATTTAATAGGATTTCCATCTTTTTATGAGTGAATAATATTCCATTTCCTATATATACCACATTTTGTTTATCCATTCATCCACCAATGGGACACCTGAGTTGATTCTACCCCTTGGCTATTACGAATAATGCTGCTATGAATATGAGTGTGCAAATATTTCTTCAAGACCTTGCTTTCAATTCTTTTGGATACATACCCAGAAAGGGGATTCCTGGATAATTTGGTAGTTCTATTTTTGATTTTTTTGAGGAAACTCTACACTGTTTTCCATAGAAGTTATACCATTTTATAATCCCACCAATAGTGCACAAAGGTTCCAATTTCTCCATATCCTTGCCAACATTTGTTATTTTGTTTTTTGTTTTGTTTTTTTTTTTTGGATAGTAGTTGTCCTGGTGGGTGTGAAATGACATCTCATTGTGGTTTTGATTTGCATTTCCTTGATGATTAGTGATGCTGAGCATCTTTTCATATGCGTAAAGGCCATTTATGTTATCATCTTTGGAGAAATGTCTATTCAAGGCCTTTGGACATTTTTTAATCAGGTTATTTGATTTTTGCTGTTGTTGAGTTGTTCTTTATATATTCTGGATATTAATCTCTTATTAGATAATATGATTTGCAAATATTTCCTCACAATCTGTAGAATGCCTTTTTACTCTATGACTGTGTTCTTTGATGCATAAAAATTTTAAACTTTGATGTAGTTCCATTTGTCTATTTTTGCTTTTATGCCTATGTTTTGGTGTCATATCCAAAAAACCACTGCCAAGTCCAGTGTCATGAAGCTTTTCTCCTATGTTTTCTTTTAGGAGTTTTATAGGTATAGGTCTTAGGCTTAGGTCTTTGATCCATGTTGAGTTAATATTTGTATATAGTGTAAGATAAGGGTCCAACTTCATTCTTTTGCAAATGGGTATTGAAAATTCCCATTGCCATATGTTGAAAAGACTCTCTGTTCCCCACTGAATGGTCTTAGCTCCTTTGTCAAAGATAATCTGACCTTATATGAGGGTTTATTTCTGGGCTTTCTATTCTTTCCATTTGGCTATTTGCCTGTCTTAATGCCAGTACCACACTGTTTTTGATTACTGTAGCTTTGTAATATATTTTGAAATTAGGAGTGTGGGTTCTCCAACTTTGTTCCAAATGACCAATTATTTTTAAAAATGTGCAAAGACAATGTATTTTTCCTCACAATCTTAACACAGATTGTCAAAACCACAGCCTCTTTCCATCTCAACTTCCCCCCACCATGATCCCCTCTGTCAATAGAGTAAGAGTGGCTGTAGGCATTTGGGGGATTCCTAAAGGGAAAGCTGTGTTGATGATATTCTATTGGTTTTGTTTTATTTTTTTAAATTAATTAATTTATTTTTGGCTGCATTGGGTCTTCGCTGCGGTGCATGGGTTTCTCACTGCGGTGGCTTCTCTTGTTGCAGAGCACAGGCTCTAGGCGCAAGGGCTTCAGTAGTTGTAGCATGCAGGCTCAGTAGTTGTGGCTTGCGGGCTTAGTTGCTCTGCAGCATGTGGGATCTTCCCGGACCAGGGCTCGAACCCGTGTCCCCTGCATTGGCAGGTGGATTCTTAATCACTGTACCCCCAGGGAACTCCCTTTGGTTTTAATGGAATATATTTATGTGGTTCTCAGTCACTTCCTTGTATGGCTGAGTTACTATTAACCATCCTGTGTACAAAGATGTTGCTGGGCCAACTCACTGTGCATACTGACAGAAATGTGCAGGGCCAGATCATACCATGAAATAAACGTGTCAATTCAAAGAGTATTTCAGGGTAGTCAACATATGAGAAAAAAATGAAGCCTTGCAATCTTATAGCTTATTTATAAAAGATATTTGCTTGAGGTTTTCCCAAAATTGATAACAATCTTACAAATTTATATGATGTAGCCAATAACAGGTTGTGAAGATGAAAGGAACTTCTCTAATCTATCAATAACAAACAACATATTTTGGTCAAACATGCTATAGGAAACACTGAATTATCTCCATCTCTTTTTAGAAAATATCACAGAATTGTCGTAATATGAAGGGTCAATCAAAGAGTAAGCAGCCAAAAAATGTTGGGAAAAAAACATTACAGCAATGTGTTAGGCAAATATTAATACAAATTAATATAAATATGTTATTTTTCTGAATTTTGTATTTGTCAACTTTTAAGTTGCCATTTTTGTGATTTCTTTCCTCATTGTAAATAAATATTCACTTTTGTACCAATTATGTATTTGAAATTTTCTTTTTCTTTTTTAAAAATTTTATTGGAGTACAGTTGATTTACAATGTTGTGTTAGCAAAGTGATTCAATTATACATATATGTATATTCATCCTTTTTTAGATTCTTTTCTCATATAGGTTATCACAGAATATTGAGTAGAGTTCCCTGTGCTATACAGTAGGTCCTTGTTGGTTATCTGACTTTCTTTTTCCTAAAGAGCATTCCCACAAAACCTAGATTTGCTCCTGGTCAGAAAGAAGGGTCTCTTTGCCTGAACAAAGGCATGAGAGGGGGAAGGAAACGAGATATGCATGGAAGACCTTACTGAGAGACACTGGGCAGGAGCAGGAAGGTCCTTTAAACAGTAGAGAAAATATGCATAAGTAGGCTAAAGGCATCTTATGGAGGCCCTTGGAAGCAAAGAAAGAGTTCAGACTTGCATAGAAAATCTTTTTTTTTTTTTTTTTTTGTGCAAAATAATAATCTACTGGCTTACAGGTAGGGACACTTAAAGAGAAGAATCTGTTAAAGCTGGATCTGTTGGAATATATTTAAGAAAGTACTGAATATAAAGTCAAACGTGACAGGTTACCAATTCACTTTTCTTCTGCTAACAATAAATAAAATATTCTGAAGTTAGGATTTTTAGTTACCCCACTTCAGATTTTCAAAGTTAGTGTGCAGAACAGGGATTCTTAACAGTCTGTGGAAACTTACTGACATCTTCATTTATTCAGTATATATTTATTGACGTTTTCTGGTGCCAATGGCAGTGACCATGCTGGCAAAAGCTTCTGTTCTTGTAGAGCTGAAGACAGAGCAAAAAGCCTTAGCCTGGCCTTTCACTGCCTGCCATCATGTTGTACCTCCTCTTTACTACAATCTCCCTCCCCCTCCACCCCGTACTTCTGCCAAAACCTCAGTTCACAGACTCCCAGTGGGAAAGGAAAGGCGCAGTGCTTAGGGCAGGACTTGTGTCCATACCCTCCAGTGAACATAAAATTTGGGAGAAATAAACACTACCTTCTCCTCATGACACCACTGGAAATTCTTGCAACTGAACATGCATTTCGTTATCTATATTTACATAATGCTATGTATTTCAAAACATTTTACAACTATATGATAACAGTAATGTCTCCAAAAAAGCAGCCTTAAAACAATTTCAAGGAACTGTGCAAATACATTTTACTACATTTTGCCTTTCAAGTAATATTTTTCCATGAAAGCATATTATTTGTCCATAAGTAAAATATAAGCTAAATAAATAAGACTTTTATTAAATTAACTGTAGTTTTCTGAGAGCCACATGAGCTACCCTATTCATTGTTGTTTAAAGTCACCACTTTAACCTGTAAGTAAGTGTAGCAGCAATCCACAGTCTAGTCATTTTCAATTATGAAACACAGGAAAAACCTCATAAAATAGAGTTTAGAACTTAAAGATATTTTCAAAGAATTAATTTTTTAAGTGACTTCAACGTATATTAGAAAATTTATTAGCAACTGAAAGTTTCCCAAAGACCTAGTATAAAATGTTTATGGTTATACTAAAATTCCCAGCAGGAAAAATTCCATGAGCATAACTATCTATTGAACCTCTTTGTGGCATTTTCAAAATACTAATAAACTTGAAAATAACTCTCACTTCCTTTCTCCCAAAAACAATCTGAAAAGATTATATAGAAATCCAGGGACTTCCCTGGTGGTCCAGTGGTTAAGACTCACACTCCCAATGCAGGGGGCCCAGGTTCCATCCCTGGTCAGGGAACTAGATCCCACATGTTGCAACTAAAGATCCCACACGCGGCAACTAAAAAAGATCCTGCATGCCACAACGAAGATCCCACGTGCTGCAACTAAGATCTGGCGCAGCCAAATAAATAAATATTAAAGAAAGAAATCCAACTATTTTCCTGATGTCCAGCTTACTGCTGTGTAGTAATGATTGAGTTTACAAAGCATTCAATTTGGTACTTCTTAAAAAGTTTATTTCAACATGTATATATTTTAATGGTCCAAAGGAAAAAAAAAGTTGGTGAAAAACTGATGGTAAAAACAGAAAATAAAATGTTAAAAACAAACAAACCAAAAAACCCTTTCCTATGGCCAAATACCAAGGTTTGTGTTTTGAAGATAATGATCTATAAAATGAGTGATTTGGAAATACTTTCATTTTCTCTGTATTTAGGAAATGCTACAGAGCTTCGCAAAGCCTTTAAATAAGCACCAAAAGAATGGTTCCCAAAGAGTTTAGTGTTAAATTCGGTAGTCAAATATAAAACAAGGGCTATCAACTGTAGAGATTTAGAAAGAATAAACTTTTAAAAGTTGTACCACAGTGTAAGATGAATGTGAGGAAGAGAGAACTGTAGGTTAAGGAGTTAGAGTAGGAGCAGAAATAACGGTAAGGACTAACTATCAGAACTTACAAAAGGTCTGTATAATTAACAATTCAGAAAAATTAAAAGGGCATTTTATAACTAGACATTTAAGTTGGGAAGAATGTAATTAGTAAGAAGAGAATTTAATCAAGACATTGTTGTTAAGACATTTAAAAAACAGCACCTCAAGCACAAAACCATATTACACCACACTGGGGTATAAAGGGTGGTGCTGACTCCCTAAATTACACTCTTCTCTCTGAATCAATATAAACCTGTCTTCAACACTTCGATTTCCTTACAGGTCTCCGATGCAAGAATAGATTCTCCCTTAGAAAGAGAAGTTAAAAAAGCACCCCAGGAGAGTAGAAATATAGAACATGATAGAATTAATTATATCAACAATCCCTAAAAGGGGGATACTGTCTATAAAATACATTATTAAATGAGATTTTTTTGGTTTTTAAAATTTTAATATGCTTTAACACAACATATATAACAGATTATCATCTCAACATAAAACAATATAGAGCATCCGAGCCGCCACCATGGTGTGGAAGCTTAAATTCCGTGAGCAGAAGCTGCTGAAGCACATGGTCTTCCTGAACTGGGAGGCCACCGATCACAACCTGCAGGAGCTGCGCGTGTCGCGGTGTCATCGTTTGCAGCGGTACGAGGACGACAACGCTACAACCAGCTGAGCCTTGCTGGGCGCGCGAGCTGCGCCTGCGCGACTGGCCGAAGCGCTGCTGGACAAGTATGCTATCGGCCTAGTGCCCACATGTGGATCACTGGAGCTCTGCGATTTCCTCAAGGCCTCGTCCTTCTGCCGCCGCAGCCTGCCCACTGTACTCCTTGAGCTGCGCCTGGCGCAGCACCTCCAGGCCGCCGTGGCATTCATGGAGCAGGGCCACGTGCACAAGGGGCCCGACGTGGTCACCGACCCCACCTTCCTTGTCACGTGCAGCATGTAGGACTTCGTCATCTGGGCTGACTCGTCCAAGATCAAGCGGCATGTGCTGGAGTACAATGAGGTGTGTGAAGGCTTCGATCAGGAAGCCTATCAGGTCTTGCCTCGCCAGGGCCGCATTTTATAGATGGGGAAGCTGAGAACGGATGCCTAAGATTCCATGAAGGCGTCCTCCCCAAGAGTATGGCAGTCAATCATTGGTTCTTAAGAACTTGGCTCCTCAGCTACAGGCCACGCACAGAGCCAAAGGGTATGCTCCTTTTCCACGAAATTTTCTTAGCCTTTGGACAGTTGATAATTAAATGACTGCCTTATGGGAAGTGGTTTTGTGCTGCACTGGGGAATTGTTAGATTTTTTTTTTTTTTTTGATGTGGACCATTTTTAGTCTTTATTGAATTTGTTACAATATTGCTTCTGTTTTATGTTTTGGTTTTTTGGCCAGAAGGCATGTGGAATCTTAGCTCTGCAACCAGGGATGGAAGCCTCACTCCCTGCACTGGAAGGGGGAGTCTTACCACTGGACCCCCAGGGAAGTCCCAACTGTCGGATTCTTGTACCTGAAACACTGTAGTGTGAAAGCAAGGACTCTGGGGGGGTGCTCCCCCGCCCTCAGCCTTCCCTTCATTTTCTTCCCCCGCCCCCCAGCTTTCCTTTCATTTTCTTGTAGATGGACAGTTTGGTTTAATTTATTTAACTCAAATTCTTGCTCCTGTTCGTGATTAAGCAGTTTACAGATGATGAAGAGTTTGGTCTCAAGTTTTCATAAAATGGATGAGGTTTTAATGTTCAGAGTCCTTTCTCTTATTTAAAGGAATGCTCTCCTAATGCCAACAAATGACCTAACTGCTTTTTAAGTGCAAAAAATAAATAAACAAACAATATAAAAGTTATTAATTTTACATTCTTTTTTTGTACTAAGTCTTTGAAATCCAGGCTATATTTTACATTTAAGGTACATTTCAATTTGGCTGCTATTTTTTTTTATTATGGTAAAAAACATTAAATTTTATATCTTAACTATTTTTAAGTATACAGTTCAGTGGTATTAAGTATAGTCACTTTGCTTTGCAACAGATCACTAGAATTTTCTCATCCTGAACTCTATACCTATTAAATACTAATTCTCTCTCCTCTCTCCCCATAGCCATTGGCAACCACCTTTCTACTTTGTATTTTTATGATTTTGACTACATTAGATACCTCATATGGGTGGAATAATACAGTATTTGTCCTTTGTGACTGGCTTATTTTGCTTAGCATAATGCCCTTGAGGATCATGCATGTTGTAGCACGTGACAAGACTTCCTTCTTTTTTAAGGCTTCATAATATTCCATGTATGTATATACCACATTTTCTTTATCTGTTCACCTGTTAATGGACATTTGGGTTGCTTACACCTCTTGGCTATTATGAATAATGCTGCAATAAATATGTGTGTGCAAATATCTCTTTGAGATCCTGCTTTGAGAGAGTTGTTTTTTTTTTTTTAATTAATTAATTAATTTATTTATTTTTGGCTGTGTTGGGTCTTCGTTTCTGTGCGAGGGCTTTCTCTAGTTGCTGCGAGCAGGGCCACTCTTCATCGCGGTGCGCGGGCCTCTCACTCTCGCAGCCTCTCGTTGCGGAGCGGAGGCTCCAGACGCGCAGGCTCAGTAGTTGTGGCCCACGGACCTAGCTGCTCCGCGGCATGTGGGATCTTCCCAGACCAGGGCTCGAACCCGCGTCCCCCGCATTGGCAGGCAGACTCTCAACCACTGCGCCACCAGGGAAGCCCCCGAGAGAGTTGTTTTTAATGATGACCTTTCATAAAATGAACCAAAAGAATTAAGAAAATTCAATCGATAAAAACTTACTAGAAAAATTGAATTATTTTAGTAGGTTAAAAGCAAATATCTTTTGAGAATATGAGTGAATTTCAGCATGGAGATGTAAAGCTTAGATTTGTTTATAAGCTATATTAAAATTTTTTTTAAAGGAGGAAATGAAAAAGAGGCCAAACTCATCTTGTTAATATACCAAAACTGATATCTAACTTCAAAATAATTTACAAGATAGGTGACCATATGTGCGTGCGTTTATCTAAAAAAAAAAAAATTACAAGAAATGATATGCCCACAAATAACTAGACCACCACTTGTATCATAAATAAAACCAAATCAAAATCCTGCCTGGGTAGAAACATTTTATCTGGAATGAGCTTTCAATAAGCATGATCAAACACAATCTATGAGCAAGTATCTGCTCATGTTGTGTTTTAAAAAGCTGTAATAGTTTTATATTTACCCCTGTGTCAAACACATCATGTGATTAATACTGTGTGAGTTTAGTGTAGTAATTATATGGCAATAACCTTGGTTTGTCTGATTTGCTTCAATAGCTCATAAAGTGAATATCCTCAGAAAAATGATTATATTAGATACACTAATAGTAAATAAACCTCATTAAAAAGCAATAATATTGGGACAATATATACAGACAAATGTTTAAAGCTACACATTCTACTAAATCTTATTCACATGTACACCAGAAATCAGCACAACTGATCTAAATATTAACAATTTAGCACAAATATTTTTCAATATCAAAAGGCAATTATTTTTTCAAGAAGCTTTCTACATGCATAGCTACCTTAATCTACCTATTAATAGAACTTATTCCATTGAAATAAACATCACAGAAATAAAATAATTTTTTCAAGACTTCCAGAACCTATGGTAAAAATGTTAAATGAAGAAACAAGGAAAGTGGCACAGATCAGCTAACAGAAATAATTTTAGACCTAATCCTTACTAGAATTTGCTCTGTGACCTTGAGCGAGTTATATAATCCCTGTGCTCCACCTGCCTCTGTAAGTGAAAAAGGCTCTCCGTACAAGCTAATACCAATGAATGAGAGCCATTTTGGAAACCAATTCAGAAGAAAATTAAGTTAGATCTTTGCCTCATACCATACACAAAAATGAGTACCAGTTCAATTAAAGGTATAAAAGTGAAAAATACAGCAGAAAAACTCAGGACATTTCATCATGTTAGGGTAGGAAAGACTTCTTTAGGAAAGCACAAAACATAGAAGCCATAAAGGCTGATTTTACTACATAAAAATGTAAATGGTTTATTAGTATGACAGATACCCCAATGTTAAAAGATAAGGCCTGGGAGAAAATATTCAGAACATCCCAAAAGACAAAGGTTAATATCTACACTTTGCAAAGGGCTCCTACAAAACTATCAAAACAATCCAAAAGAAAAATGGGAGGGCTTCCCTGGTGGCGCAGTGGTTGAGAATCTGCCTGCTAATGCAGGGGACACGGGTTCGAGTCCTGGTCTGGGAAGATCCCACATGCCGCAGAGTGGCTGGGCCCGTGAGCCACAATTACTGAGCCTGCGCGTCTGGAGCCTGTTCTCCGCAACAAGAGAGGCCGTGACAGTGAGAGGCCCGCGCACCGTGATGAAGAGTGGCCCCCGCTTGCCACAACTGGAGAAAGCCCTAGCACAGAAATGAAGACCCAACATAGCAATCAATCAATCAATTAATCAATAAAAATAAATAAATCTTTAAAAAAAAAAAAAAAAATGGGAATCGTAGGTAAATAGGGTGATAACACGAAATAAAAATCAATGGCCAATAAACGAACAAAAGACATTCCATCTTATTAGTAAGCATAAAAGTGCAAATTAAAACAATAAAATATTAGAGTGGCAAAAATTCAAAGATAAATAATTTTATTGTCATCAAAGGTGTGGAGGAGGGAGACGCAAGAGGGAAGAGATATGGGAACATATGTATATGTATAACTGATTCACTTTGTTATAAAGCAGAAACTAACACACCATTGTAAAGCAATTATACTCCAATAAAGATGTAAAAAAAAAAAAAAAGAAATTATTTGATCAATACATTTTTTCACTCATCAAGGTAAACTCTAAAATCTGCTTCCCATGGGCCGAATGGGAATCCAACAATAAGAAAGAGAGTGTGAGTTTAACCTTGAGAAACTTAAAAGAATTTTATAATTGAGAATTGGATCTTGACATTTCTGAGGTAAATGACTGTGAGGAACACCTACCAATAGGGCGAATCAGAGAATGGATCTGAATGAATGGAAACATTGAATGGAGGTGTGGAATTCATAAACCTCAGCTAAAATTGGAGTCCCAACAGGCCTGTAGGGGTAGCTCTCAAACCCCCCCCCACGCATCTTCAATCACTCTGAATAGGAAGAGATGTACACCTCCGTCTCCAGCAGGAAGATGCTGCTTACTTCACTACCCAGCCGGAAGAAGAAAAGTTCTCTCGCGGGACCACAGCCCAGCCAATCAGAGACTAGCAGTCCAACCAATGAGAAGCTTCCATACTTTGGATTCTCAGCTTCCTCCAATGGACTCTTTGGTTACTTCAGCCCCTCCCAACTCCCCCTTTTTTCCTTATAAAAACAAGTTCCCCTTCCTTGTCTCTGCCCTTGCCTATGCTCCGCCATATTTCACGTATCCCGGATTGCAGTTCTGGCTATTCTTGAATAAATTCGCGTTTGCTGGTTTAAAAAAAAAAAAAAAAAGGTGTGGAGGAATGGGCACTCTCATTCACTGCTGATGGAAATGAACACTGGTATAGCTCTTTTGAAAGGTAATTTGATAGCAGCTACCTCCTTGTAAAAAAATAAACATGCCCATGAGCCAAACAGCTCCATGTCTAGACATCTATTCTACAGAAATACACCTGTGTATAAAGATATAAGAATAAGTATGTTCAATAAAGTATTATTTGTAATAATCAAAGAAGCGAAGGCCACCAAAATATTTATTAGAGAAGAATGACTATAGTACATCAGTTCAACAGAATGTTTTGCAGATGTTTAAAAGAATGAAATAGACTGCAAAAGATGTCAGACGAAACAAGCAAGTCTCAGAAGAATTATATTAGGAAAAAAATCTATTTAGTTGTTTTTTCTAAATATACAGAAAATGTTTAAGAAGATGAGGAAGGGAAGGAGGGTAAAAGAAGAGTCTCATTTTTATTTCTAAATCCACACTTACTATTTGAATGTTTTATGACAACCATGTATTACTTTTATAATAAAAAAAAAAAAGAATGGATGGGAATTTCATAAGTTATTCAGCAATGTGTCACTCACAGGATCTAGAATGTAGTATTCAGTTCCTAGATCCTACTACCCAGGATTCAATCATCCTTTGCTAACTGCAGTTCTGAGATACAAAAAATAAAAAATAAAAATTTTTTTCACTCTTTTTATTTCTGTTGCCTCAAACAAAAGAACACAGCACCTTTGCTCCCCACTCCCACAGAAGAGGTGGGCAGGTCTATCGGAGGAAGCCCCAGAGAGAAGATTCATTTCTGCTTTATCATTTCAATATATGATAGCAGACCAAGCCCAGAAAAAAACAAACAACTCCTTCCCACTAAAAAACAAAACAAAATAAAACAAGATTAATCTGTGAAAAGTTGGAGATTTGTGAAAACAAAACAATCAAGAGGAATGGTAAGGATACAACCCATGACGTTTCAAGTCTGCTGGGGCTGTTTTAAGTTCTCTAAAAGAAGTACAGTTTGTATAACATAAAACTTGTGGGAGAATCTATCCCAGCAATGTTTCCTGAATACCTAAAGAAGCTGATTCAGGATAGGGGTTACTGGAGCAGGTTTTTAAAGATAAAGACTGGTTTGTTTGGGAAATGGATACCCTTCAGAGAATAGAACCTTCATCTGTGTTTTAAAAATAGGCTTTATGCCATTTTCACTGTTTCCCCCAACTCACTCTTATCCATGAGACTTTGATCTTGACAGCTGCAATTTTGCTAGACACAATACTTTTCAGGAACATAGATCCCAAGGTTGGCAAAGAATTTGCATTCAAGAGATGTTATAAAACACTTTAAAGTCAGAAAGATCCAGTTCAAATCCTAACTTCCGTTTCAAGCTGCATTACCATGGGCAAGTTACCGACCCCAATACCTGAAGTGGAGACACTGTAAGGGTTGGAAATAACATACACAGCACCTTAAGCAAAGTTCTCAGTGCACAGAAAACCCTCGTCAAATGGGAGCTATGATTTTTATATTATAATACCTTTGACCTGAGTCTGGGAGGGGGGAGTGGATATGGGAGCAGGGCAACTGAAGTGTTCCTAGTTCCCTCTACTGGGACTAGTTGTTTGGCTTTCTATCTTGCTAAAGATGAATTGATTCCATCCGCCCATGCAGAATATAAGTGCATTTGACAGAATACAGCAAAGTTAGGATTTATAGTGTAAGCTATTTTTAAAACTGCCTGGTTAGCAAATTAAACCAGCTGTGAAAATATCCTGGTTTCCATTCACAACAAATACAACACAAACATTCTCCTTTAATGAACCTGGCCTCAGGGCAGCATAGCATATTCTGCATAATTCATTCCTAAGGGTTTCAGAGACATAATTTTCATAAGACAGACCAAAACTAAATTATTTTCTAGGAAAAAAAAAAAAAGATGAGAGAAAAGAGTTTCTCTCTACAGATTTTCTGTAAATTCCATGAATCACTGTCCCATTCAACTTAGAAGACTACTGTCTGAATAAAAAATAGTTATGTCAGTACTTTAAGCCAGTCTTAACTGTTTTTCCTTTAAAAGGGCATATGAAACACCACTCTGCTCTACAACATAATTTTTCAAGTTCTGTGACAGAGGGAGGAAAAAATCTACTCACTGCCACACAAAAGCTACCTAGAGGACTCTCAATTTCAGATTTAAAACTTATCACTCCTTAAGAAGTTAGAGGAGGGGCTTCCCTGGTGGCGCAGTGGTTAAGAATCTGCCTGCCAATGCAGGGGACACGGGTTTGATCCCTGGCCCGGGAAGATCCCACGTGCTGCAGAGCAACTAAGCCCATGTGCCACAACTACTGAGCCTGTGCTCTAGAGCCCATGAGCCACAACTACTGAGCCCACGTGCCACAACTACTGAAGCCCGCGCACCTAGAGCCTGTGCTCCACAACGAGAGAAGCCCACACACTGCAACGAAGAGTAGCCGCCGGGCTTCCCTGGTGGCGCAGTGGTTAAGAATCTGCCTGCCAATGCAGGGGACACGGGTTCGAGCCCTCGTCCGGGAAGATCCCACATGCCGCGGAGCAACTAAGCCTGTGCACCACAACTACTGAGCCTGCGCTCTAGAGCCCGGGAGCCACAACTACTGAGCCCATGTGCCACAACCACTGAAGCCTGCGCACCTAGAGCCTGTGCTCCGCAACAAGAGAAGCCACGACAGTGAGAAGCCTGCGCACTGCAATGAAGAGTAGCCCCCGCTCACCGCAAGTAGAGAAAGCCTGTGCACAGCAGCGAAGATTCAATACAGCCATAAATAAATAAATTAAAAAAAAAAAAAAAGCATAGGCCCTGCTCGCCACAACCAGAGAAAAGCCCACGCAGCAACGAAGACCCAACGCAGCCAAAAATAAAATAAATAAAATACAAATAAATAAATTTATAAAAAAGAAAAAAAAAGTTAGAGAAGACATCCTGAATTACTTAGAACGTTGGCTAAGTTATATTATTTATAATTCCTGTTCCTTTAGGGAAACAATTTGTTATTTAAACAAAGATCAGAAGTATAAGTAACTAATGGAATAGAATTTCAGGAAGTATTATTCAAATGAATTCACACTTGGAATGCAGGGTAACAGTCTATTAATTAAGTTCACTTCATAAAGACATTGCTAAGAAAAGGATATACCATTTTATGCTGTCTTTGGAAATCAACCAGACTGAGTTAGTTCAGTTTGGAACATCCTAAGCCTTAAAGCCTTTGCTAAAGCGTGACATAAATTTTGATTAGTCAAGTGTGAAAAACTACAAAGCCAACTTTCTTGTCCCTCCAGTTAGTCTGTCTATAAATAGAAGCAATGCATTAACAGCCACCAAAGCAATTCGTGAGTTCCACAATGTGCCCAACATATACATCCCTTGCAAACATGCTCTCAGCATGTTTAACCAAAGTGTTGCTGAAGATCTGTAATAAGACCCTTTTTAAATAAACTGTAACTCACTGTTTGCTTTCTTCACCAGGAGGTGGAGTCTTGCCATGCCCTTCCATTACAAAATCCTCCTGTTCCACCTGTAAAGGCAAGTACCACAAGTCAGCAGTAGTCAGTAACTAAGATGTAATCACTCCAAAGTGCCAGGGCCTGTGCTTACAGAACCGCATGGCATTTCACTATACTGCCTAGGACAGAAGCCTCAGCCAGTGGTTTTCACTCTCCAGGTTTGCTTATGGCATCTCTGCTTGGGTGACCAGATTTGCAGAATAAAAAAGGAAGCATGCTGATTTGCAATTCGTAATTGTGACAAAAGATTAGCATCCAGAATATAATAAAGAATTGCTATGAATCAGTAAGAAGAAGACAACCTACCAGAAAAATTTACAAAATTATTGAGTAGGAATTTCACTGAGGGGGACGCATAAATGGCCCGAAACTTATGAAAAGATGTTCAATCTCCTGTCAATCAGGAAAATGCAAATTAAAACCACAAAGAGATACCAATTCACAACCACCAGGCTGGCTACAATTAAAAAGTTGGGCAATACCAAGTGTTGACAAGGGTGCAGAGCAACAGCAGCTCTCATCCATTCCCAGTGGGAGGGAAAATTGGTACCACTACTTTTAATAAGTCTGCCCTTATCTAGTACACTTGACTATGTACTTACTGTACAAACCAGTGGTTGCACTTCTAGGTACATACCCTAGAGAAACTTCTGCACATATACAAAAATATTTTTTGGAGCATTATTTTTAACAGGAAAAAAAAATAAACATTCATCAACAATAAAGTAGATAAACAGGCTATGGTGTTTTAAGACAATAGAATATTATACTGCATGAAAATGAATGAACTACAGAAACACACCTCAACCTGGATGAGTTACAAAAACACAATACTAGGTGAAAGAAGCAAGTCACAAAAGAATACATACACAGTTTAAATCCATTAATATAAAATTCCAATATATACATTTTTAAGCCATATATGTGTATATATAGACATATATGTATATTTATGGTTTATAAAACTATAAAGAAAAGGGAATAACTATTACAAAACTTAAGCTAATTAGTATCTTAGGGAGTCGGGCAAGAGGGATTCGATCAGGAAGGGACACATGGTGGTTTCTGGGGTATGGTTAAATTCTATTTCTTGGCCTATGTAGTAGGTATATGAGCATTTATTTTATAATTATTCTTTTAACTGTATGTTTTTCTTTTCTCTTTTATATGTATGGTTTATTTCTCAATGCAAATTTTCAAAGGAAAAAGAAAGCATTTTACTATTCCAGATGGTTTACTGATCAATAAAGGAAGATAAGTACAGAGATAGAGCTACCTCCACAAACTGGGACTATCAGTCCTATGAAAACTTCCCCAAAAGGCATAATCTTAAAATATCAAACAGAAGTATTCAAGGAGATAGATCTCAACAGATGTATTCAAGGATTATTCCCTACTTAGAAAAATACCGTCCATTTCTTATAGAACCTAGTAATCTGGAAGACAGACAACAGTAACATAGATACACACCATAATGAAACCCAAATAAAACAAAAGGCTTTCCAGCTCTGCAACCCTCTGCAGTCTTCATTTCTCAGAAATACTGGAGAAGATGGAATAGTATTAAGAGGCTATGTTTCAAAAAGAACAGAAAAATCGAGAGGTTTACTTTATTTCCATTAAAAGGAGAAACTGGAGGAAGTGTAAGCAAGAATAATAAAAGACACATACTGCATACTGTGAAATTCAAACCAGGTTTCGACTTTTATTCTTCTCTACGGACTTCCTGATTCTGCAGCCTACCAGATTTTGCCAAGGAGAGGGAGGATTCTTCCAATCCTAAATTTACACAGTGATCTAAACCTCCAGAAGAAAAAACATGGTTATAATGTTGCAAAGGGAACTTTATGAGGAGCTGGAGATGATCTTGATCTGGGTTGTGGTTACAAGAAAGTACACATACGCGGAAAAAAAAAATCACTGAACTGTACATTTTATGCACTTAACTCTACAAATAAATGTTATGCCTTAATTAGAAAAAAAAAGATGACACATTGTTTAAATTTATTAAAGTTCCTTGTAATCATTTTCTCAAAGAATGACTATTCTCCCACTTATATATATTATGAAAATTTCTTGATTTTTGACCTTTAAAAATCCTCCCCAGTTAAAGAGCTCTACATTGTGGACTTAGCCTCTGCTTACTAGTTTTTTTTAAAAAGGCTTATCTAGGGACTTCCCTGGTGGTGCAGTGGTTAAGAATCCGCCTGCCAATGCAGGGGACATGGGTTCGATCCCTGGCCTGGGAAGATCCCACATGCCGCAGAGCAACGAAGCCCGTGCGCCACAACTACTGAGCCTGCGCTCTAGAGCCCACAAGCCACAGCTACTGAGCCTGCGTGCCACAATTACTGAAGCCCATGTGCCTAGAGCACGTGCTCCACAACAAGAGAAGCCACCGCAATGAGAAGCCCGTGCACCGCCATGAAGAGTAGCCCCTGCTTGCCGCAACTAGAGAAAGCTTGCGCGTAGCAACGAAGACCCATTGCAGCCGAAAATAAATAAATAAATAAATAAATAAATTTATTTTTAGAAAGTCTTATCTATAACCATTTCTAATTAGCACAATAATGAGAAGAAATAATAATCAAAAAGCCCACAGCTTGGGACTTCCCTGGTGGCTCAGTGGTTAATAATCCGCCTGCCAATACAGGGGACATGGGTTCAAGCCCTGGTCTGGGAAGATCCCACATGCTGTGGAGCAACTAAGCCCATGCGCCACAACTACTGAGCCCATGCGCCATAACTACTGAAGCCCACGCGCCTAGAGCCTGTGCTCCGCAACAAGCCAGCGCAATGAGAAGCCTGTGCACCACAACAAAGAGTAGCCCCCGCTCGCCGCAACTAGAGAAAGCCCGTGTGCAGCAACGCAGACCCAATGCAGCCAAAAATTAAAACAAAACAAAACAAAACCCCATAGCTTCAACAACCTCCCCTATACTGGCTTTCGAATCTTTAACTGCAGCCCTCATATTTTGCATATCTGGGTCTCTACTTGGATGGCCCAATAGGTCCAAAATGAAACATCATCTTTGGCCTTAAATTTCCACTCCTTTTTATATCCCCTATCTCTGTAAATGGTGCCATCTTCACCAAGATCCTTAAACAGGAAACCTACAGTCAAGGTTATAGGTTCTCCACCTTCCTTCCTTAACCCCACATCCTATTAATCACCAAGTACAGTGGCTTCTACCTCTAAACAGCTCTCATACCCATTATCCCTTCTTTATCCTCTTTAACTGCCATAGTTAAAGCCAGCTTCTCTAAATCTCACTACTACAAAAACCTTCTCACTAGCCTTTGTGCTTCTGGGTCCCATCTCATTTCAATCCATCCTCCAAACCACTTCCATCAAATGGACTTTGTGAAATGCGAACATGATCACATCACTCTCCTTGAAATTCTTAAATGGCACTCTATCACCTGTCTTGAGGTATAAAATTTCAGTTCATTTGCCTAAGTGATCTTTATTATCACCCCTGCCTCACTCACCCTTTCTGAACCCCTGGTGGAGCACACACCAACTCTTCACCCCTCTGTGCCTTTACATATAATGTCCCTTCTTGCCTAGAAGCCCTGGTCTTCTGCCTTACATATACTTCATATTTCTGCTCATTCTTTTAAGTATTAATTAAAATGCTTTTCCCCAGAAGATACTACCTCCTTCACCAGGGTTCATACCTTTTCTCACTCTTCATCATCTCAGAAGGCAATAAAAACGGTCCAGAAAGATCACTGCTCCTTATTGCCACTTCCTATTTTTCTCAAGTCCACTTCCAGTCCCTTCGCATCTTAATTTCTTTTTTCTACAAATGTCTTGAACACTTTGAACTTAATTTGATGATCCCCACCACTCCTCCCCCTTGACCTCATTTTCAGGAGCTTCAGTACTTTTATTCATAAAACTTACACCATATCCTCACCTTTCTCCCATTACCATTCATTCATTCAACAAATTATTTATTGGGTACATACTACATGCTAGGTACTGTGCTGAGGTAATGGGGAAGAAGACAGTCTTTGCCCCCCAAAAAACTTACGGATTGGTGGGAAAGACAAACAAAAACTAGTCAATTAAAATACAGTGTGAGAATGCAATGAAACAAGGAAGGAAGGGCACTTAACTCAGTTTAAAGGCATCAGATACTCTAGACCCATCCTAGACAAAAGATCCATCTCCTTCCTGCTTCAGGGAGGAGATGGGCAGGACCGGATGCTGGGCCTCGCCATCCATCTGGACCGCTCCACACCGAGGTCCATGAATTCTGAAATCCGCCTCCGACCATAAGTGCCTCTTCCACTCCCTCCCTCCATATGAATCTGTAAGGAGTCCTCATTGTCAGGTCTACTTCTGTGGTTCTTCTCTTTCCTCAGAGTCCATTCAGAGGCTCACCCGCAGGCATTTCAGTGACTTTCCTCCATAATGTCCTAGATTTGCTCACCACCAACTTGTCCTTAGGACATTCCTGTCTTGCCAAACCCTTCTCTTTTTCTCTTCAGCTCCTGGAGTGCAGAGCTGGAGAAAGTTACAAAACTGGTTCCTTTACAAATTATACCAGTTAACTTCCACTCAGTGCTGACATTCAGCACCTCTGCCTGGAAGGCCCATCTTCATCCTGTCTTTCTGGTGAACTTCCATTTCACCTTCAAAAACTGGTTGAAAGTTACTTTTTTAGGAAGCATTTTCTGATATCTCCTGGCACTTCCTCCTCCTCCCTTCCAGGTGCTCCTTCCCAGTGGCTCTGTAAGGTTTAGCCAGCAGCTGTGATCCTTTGTTCACCTGCTTCCCCCCACTCCCCCAAACACAGCCTCTAACACAGCCCTTCTGGTCGGTTGTTCATTCTTTCAACACAACTGCCAAATGCCTTCTAGGTGCTAAGAACTGGGCTGAATGACTGACCTACTACACCACACTCCTTACTTATTTATCCTGTACCTTTTCTATCTCCTCAAAGACTCTAAACCCATCCACTAAGCATCCTAAGTCTTTCCTTTCTGAAGATGACAATGCTATCCCACACAAAGTCCCAAAAGCCCCTCGTTTTTTTCTCTTGTGAGTATATCACAAACCTCTGTGTCATTGCCCATTTGCCCCCCACTGACTGCTCTGCAAGGCTAACCTCACCACTTGTTTCCAAACTCATGACCTACACCACACTGCCTTCTCTGGGATCTCACTACCTAAGGAACCCTTCTTTCTCCCTTTCCAGTAAATTCAACTCCTCAAGCTACAAATATTTTATAATCTCTTCCATTCTGAAAAATTATTTTTGGCCTTGTGATCCTCTCCAACTATCCTCCTGTTTTTTCCCTTCCCTTTACTAACCAAATTCTTTAAAGACTAAACTACACCCCCATTTCTTCCGTGTTCTCATCACTGAGCACGCTCTTCTGCTGCTTCCCCCACCAACACATATGTACCTCCCTTCTCCCAATATATCCCAATATCCTCCCAATATAAATCACAATTTTTGTTCAAATCAATATTCAGTGCTAGCAGTGCTATTACTCAGTAAAAAACATATACAGCTGGATCATATGGAATAGTTAATTTCCTTTCTTGTACAATTTTTTCTTTTCCCTGGAACTAACAATTACTACTTCCTCTTATACTTTCTTTCAATTTTTCTGGCTTGGTATTATGTATTTTTCACTAATTCGCCCTCAAACCCTTCAACAGAGCTGTGAGTCTCCTCTTAAATAAGTTCAAACACTTCAGGTAATCTATCAATTTCACTCAGGTCTTGGAGACATTCCTCAGGGGTTTTCTCCTGTTCCAGCTGAGATTGTTTGCTCTCTAGACTGCTCAATAGCTGACACTTTGCCAGGGATGACTCTTTCCCTTCATCTCTGGGATTCCTTGCTCTCTCCCCTTCACTGGAGCATCTGTTTCCTTTTTCTCCCTCTTTTATGGTTTATTCCTGATTTAGGTGGAACACAGACTTCAATGATTTCCTAATAAAAGGTATACAGGAAGTGAATTTTTTGAGATCTTGAATGACTGAAATGTCCTTATTTTATCTATATATTTAACATATAGAATATTTTTATCCACATACATAATCAAATATAGCATTTCAAGTTAGTAAATGTTTTTCCCCCCAAAAATTTGAAGGCCATGTCCATTGTCTTCTAGCACCCAGAGTTGCTAGATAGAAATTCGATAGTATTATAAATCCTAATGTTTTGGATATAACCTGTTTCTTCTCTGGAAACTTTTAGGATCCTTTCCTTTTCCTCAGGTTTCTAAAAATGCAAACCACTAAGTATGGTCCTTCTTTCATTTATTGAGCTGGTACTGGGTAAATACTTGCAATTCCAGAAGTTCTAGTTCTTCAGGTTTGGGATATTTTCTCTACTTATTTAAATATTTGAAAATTTTATCCCCTCCAATTTCTTTTCTCTACTTCAGGAATTCCTGTTACCCAGTACTCAGTCTACAGGACTCATTCCTTAATTTTCTTCTTTATCTCTCCACTTTTATCACTTTGACTTTTTATTTTACTTTCTGGAGATTCTCTTAACCTTTCAATACTTTCAATTAAAATGGTTTTCCTGCCCTTGCAGTTTAATTTTAAGAGCTCTTCCTTGTGCTCTGAACAGTCCTTTTTTTAATAGTCCTGTTCTTGGGCTTCCCTGGTGGCACAGTGGTTAAGAATCTGCCTGCCAATGCAGGGCACTCCGGTTCGACCCCTGCTCTGGGAAGATCCCACATGCCACGGAGCAACTAAGCCCGTGTGCCGCAACTACTGAGCCCACGAGCCACAACTACTGAAGCCCGTGCGCCTAGAGCCCGTGCTCTGCAACAAGAGAAGCCACCGCAATGAGAAGCCCGCGCCCTGCAACAAAGAGTAATCCCCTCTCGCCGCAACCAGAGAAAGCCTGTGCACAGCAACGAAGACCCAACGCAGCCAAAAATAAATAAATAAATAAATTTATAAAAAAAAAAAAATAGTCCTGTTCTTATTCCCCGATTATATAATCCTTATTTCTGAGGATATTATGGAGTGTTTTTATTTTGTTTGCTTTATTTTCTTTCGCTCCCTGTATAATCTGTTTCCTCCAAGTTCCTCTTTGATCTTTGGTTTGGTCACTATCTTCCATTCACAGGTTTTTATCAAATGTCTGGGTCATCTTCGGCTATCCACTGATTTTTAAGAGTTAAGTCCTAAAGAGCTGAAAAGTGCTTTTTGTGTATGGAGAAGGGGGAGGACATTGCTTATCCCGTGGCTGGCTTCCTGGATATAAGGAGGGGACCTGGCCATTTCATTGGGAGAACACTCAGATGCCTGCATCTGTATATTCTTTTTCCCCCCTGGGTTGTTCAATTGCCCAGAGAGGTACCCCTTCAATCCTCAGCCTAACAGGTATAAGCCTGGCTTCCAGTGTTCTGGGACTGAATGGGGGAAGAGAGCTGGCACATTCTCACCTAGTACGTGACTCTGATTTAATCCTTCTGTTTTTAGTTAGGTTCTCTACCCCTCCCCCGCCCCCTGCTTTGCCAGGGTGGGAGAGGGATAGCTATCCATCCATCTGTGCATGTGAGGGGCAGGACACCTGGGACCCTGCTCCTTGTAAGTTCTTCAACCAAACCTGCCATTTTCAGGGTCACTCCAAAAGCTTTCTAGCTTCCAAAATTCCGTTGGCGTCTCGTATCTACCTCACCTCCTCTTCCACTCACTTTTTTTCTGGTGGATTTATGCTTGCCGAAATCATTTTGTAAAAGTAATTTTAGTGGAGGTTTAGAAGGGAGCAGAGATTAATAACTGGGTTTAATCTACTGTGTTCAGACTACTTTTAAAACCCTCTTGCCTCTACGTTTTCCCACTATCAAAACTGCTCTATTTAGTGCCACCAATAAATTTTTGTTGGTTTGTTTTCTTCTTTTAAAAATTATTTAAAATTTTAACAGTTTTATGAGGTATAACTGACAAATTAAACTGCATATATTTAGAGTAAACAATCTGATGTATGTATATACTCATGAAACCATCACCACAATCAAGAAATCACCACTCCTACAAGTTTCATGTCCCCTTTTTAATCCTTCCCTCCTGCTCTCCCTCCCCAGGCAACCACTAATGTCCTTTCTGTCTGCATAGGTTAGTTTGCATTTTCTAGAGTTCATATGCATGGAATCACACAGTATGTACTCTTTTGGCTTCCTCCCCTCCTCTCCTCTCTCCTCTCTCTCTTCTTCTCTTTTCTTTGCCTTTTTGCCCTGGCTAGAACCTCCAGTACAATGTTAAATAGAAGTGTAGACAGCAAACATCCTTTTTTTTGTTCTTCATCGTATGAGTAAAGCATTCAGTCATTCACCACTGAGCTTAATGTTAACTGTAGAACTTTCATAAAAGTCCTTTATCAAGTTGAGTAGCTCCTTCCTATTATTTTGCTGAAAGTTTTTATCAGGAATGGATGTGACGTCTGTCAAATGCTTTTTCTGCATCTGCTGAGTTGATCATACAGTTTTTCTTTTTTACTTTGTTATTGTGGTGAATCACATTGATTTTTGAATGTTAAACCAACCCTACATTGCTGGGATAAACCCTACATGTTCACATATTATCCTTGTACATATTATTGGATTCAATATGCTAAAATTAGGTTTAGAATGTTTGCATTTATGTTCATGAGAGATACTGACCTGTAGTTTTCTTTTCTTGCAATGTCTTCGTCTAGTTTTGTTATCAAGAGTAACGGTGGCCTCACAGACTGAGTTGGGAAGTACAGCTGACCCTTGATCAACACGGGTTTCAACTGTGCAATAGTAAATATTGCAGTACCATACCATCTCCAGTTGGTTGAATCCAAGGATGCAGAGGAACCCCAGATATGGAGAACCGAGTATAGGGATGGCTGACTATAAGTTATACTTGGATTTCTGACTGCCCAGAGGGTCAGCGCCTCTAATCCCTGCATTGTTCAAGGGTCAAGTGTATTCTCTTCTCTTCACGTGCAATTATACTAATTCACGTATAAGAATCTTACAATGGTATTCTACCATGTTCCCCTCCAGGTCTTTATGCCACTGTTATCGTACAGTTCACAGATACAAATGCTATAAACCCACAATGCATTTGTATTATTGTTGTTCAAACAATCAATTCTCTTTTAAAGAGATTTAAATAACGGAAAAAAGTCATATATTTAAGCTGTGTAGTTTCCGTTTTCTGAGTACTTCATTCCTTTGTGTAGATTCATACTTCCATCTGGCATCATTTTCCTTCTCCCTTTAACATTACTTATAGTAAGGGTATGCTGGTGATAAATTATTTCAGCTTTTGTATGTCTGAAACAGACTTTATTTAGCCTTCAGTTTTGAAAGATATTTTCACTGGTTATAGAATTCAAGGTTAGATTTTTCTTTCAGTGCTTTAAAGATGTTGCTCCACTGTCTTCTTGTTTGCATTGTTTCCAACGAGAAATTCTTTGTTCCTCTGTTAACAGTGTGTCTTTTTTCCTCCAGTTTTAAGATTTTGTCTATCACTGGTTTTGAGTAATTTGATTAGGATGTGCCTTGATGTGGTTTTCTTCATTTTTCTCATGCTTCAGGTGCATTGAGCTTTTTGGATTTGGGAATCTGTGGGTTTATAGCTTTTATCGAATTTGGAAAATTTGAGCCCATTATTTCTTAGCTATTTTTCTGCCCCACTGCCCCCTTCTTCAGAGACTCCAGTTACAGGGATATTAGGTTGACTGAAGTTGTCCAAAACACACTGGTACTCTTTTCACTTTTTCGAGTTTTACTCTTTGTGTTTCATGTTGGATAGTTTCTATTAGTGATTCTTTATATTCACTAATGTTTTATTCTACAATATCTAATCTGCCACAATTCCATCCAGTATATTTTTCATCTCAAACATTATAGTTTTCAACTCTAGAAATTTGATTTGGGGCTTTTAAAAAATATATTTTCCATGTCTCTGCTTGACTTTTTGAACATCTGAAATACAATTATAATAAGTGTTTTAATATTCTTGTCTGCTAATTCTAACATCTGTGTCAACTATGAGCTGGTTTCAATTGATTTGTTTTTCCCTTCACTATGTTTGTATTTTCCTGGTTTTTACATGCCTGAAAATCTTTGCTTTGAATAACAGACATTGAGAATTTTTGCTGGATCCTGAATATTTTTGTATTCCTATAAATATTTTTGAGCGTTGCACTGACATGCAGGTAAATTACTTTGAAACAGTTTTTTCCTTTTAGGTCTTGTTTTTAGGATTTGTTAAGCCAGACTTAATAATTAGTTAGGGCTAATTAATTATTCCCCACTACTATGGTGAGAACTCTACCAGTACTACTGCTGAGTATACTAATAATGCTCCATGAATTACGAGGTTTTCTAGTCTGTAGAAACAGGCACGATTACTGACACTGTTTGAGTGCTAGACACTGTTCCTTCCAATCCTCTTGGAGGGGTGCCCCCTCCTGCCTCAGCCTTGAGTAGTCACACGTATGTGCCGTAAGTATATAGCAAAAGTACTTTGTATATATACAAAAGTACTTTGCTGAATACACAGGTGAACCCTCCTCAAATCTCCAGAGTTCTCTCTCTTAGCAGCTCTCTCCTTTCCAGTACTCTGTCCTACAAACTTTGGCTGCCTCAGTCTCCCCAGACTCTCAGCAATGTTGCCTCAACTGAGAGGGTCCACTGGGCTTTGCCTGGGCTCCCCTTCCCTGCACTGCGGCCTGGAAGCTCTCTCTCAAGCCAGTACGCTGGGGTAGTCAGATGACTCACCTTGTTTTCCATTTCTCAGTGATCACTGTCCTTCATTACCTGATGTCCAGTGTCTTGAAAAACCACTGTTTCAAATACATTTTGTGTATATATATATTTTTAAAAAATAAATTTATTTATTTTATTTATTTTTGGCTGCATTGGGTCTTCATCGCTGTGTGCGGGCTTTCTCTAGTTGCAACGAGCGGGGGCTACTCTTTGTTGCGGTGTGCGGGCTCTAGGCACGCGGGCTTCAGTAGTTGTGGCGCACGGGCTTAGTTGCTCCGCGCATGGGGGAATCTTCCTGGACCAGGGCTCGAACCCGTGGTTCCCTGCATTGGCAGGCGGATTCTTAACTACTGCGCCACCAGGGAAGCCCCCATTTCGTATATTTTAAAAATTGTTATTTCTAGTGGGAAGGTAAATCCTGTTGCTGATACTCCATCTTGCCCATCTGGCCTCTGAATTTATTCCTTTGGCTTAGAAAGCTTTTCTCTCACATTGTTACATGAAAGCTTCCCTCAACATCATTTAGTTATCAGCTCAAGTGCCATCTCTTTGAAGCGATGAATGAATCCTGACCACCCCAACTGAAAGAGCTTCCACATTCAGTCACTCTCTAGCATAACACACATCATTATCTGAAGGGATCACTTATTTATGTGTTTTGTTGCCTGTCTTCCCCCCACCAAGAATGCAAACGCCTTGAGACAGAGATTCTGAATGTCTTATTCATCATAAACTGGGCTCAAGATGTTTGATAAATATTTGCTGACTCTCTAATTTGCTAATCTGTGCTTCTCTTTCTTCTACTCTCTAAACATTTATGTCCCCAGGTTCTGTCCTTGGACTTCTCTTCACATTCTGCCATAGCAATACCATCTAATCCCACAGTTTCAACTATTAAATGTGAGTGATTCCCAGTGCTGTATTTCCAGCCCCCAGCCCCGTATTTTCACCTGGCTGACAGACACGTATCTGTGGATAGCTTGCCACCGTCTCAAACTCTGTATGTTCGATACCGAATTAATCCTGTTCCCTCCCAAACTTATTTTCTTCCTTATGTTTCCTATTTGACAATGGCATCCCCATCCTCCCAGTCATTTAGCTTGACACCTTGATGTTACCCTTGATTTCTCCATCTCCTTTTCTTCCATATCAAATTAATTGCTAAATCCCATCCGTTTTATACATGTTACACCTTTCCAACCACCCCCTCCATTCCAGGTACCACAGATGGTTTAAAAAGAAAACATATGTATTTCCTGAAATGTAAAGCTGAGAAGGACAGCTAATATTTTGTATGACAGAATCAATATTCAAAATGATCTTAGTAGACTATGGAGAAGGGTGGAATTTCCTAAAACTGTTTTTTGTTTTTACTGAAAATCATTCACTTACAGAAAAATATACAAGCCTTAAGTGTAGAACTCAATAAACTTTAGATATGGTTGCACCCACATAACTATATAGTTCAAGACAGGACATTTCCACCTCCCCAGAAAACTCCTATATGCCCCTTCCCTTGAATTCTACCCCCTATACCCCAAGTTAACTATTCTATCACCATAGATAAGCTTTATGTGTTCATAAACTTTGTATAATTAGAATGTACACTTTCATGTCTGTCTTTTTTCACTCAATATGTTTTTGATATTCACCCATGTTTTATGTGCATCAAAAGTTCAGTTTTTAAACTTAGCAGTATTTCATTGAACAAATATGTTTATTCATTCACCTGTTGATACAGTTTGGCTATTTCTAATTTGGGGCTGTTATAAACAAAGTTACCATGAACATTCTCACATAAGTCTTTTTGTGAATATATGCAGTCATTTCTATTGGGCATACGTCTAGAATGGAATGTCAGGGTCGTAAGGTAGGCGTATACTTAACTTTACTACAGACTTGAGAAATAGTTTCTGAAGTAATTGTACCATTTTACACTCCTTCCAACAACGTATGAGAGTTCCAGCTGCTCTATACACTTATCAACACTTAGCGGGAGCTCCCTGGTGGCCTAGTGGTTAGGATTCTGGGCTTTCACTGCCGTGGCCTGGGTTCAGTCCCTCGTCAGGACTGCAAGTCCTGCAGCGTGGCCAAAAAAACAACAAAACACAGCATTGTCAGTCTTTTTGAACTATAATGAGTATGTAATGGTATCACATTACAGTTTTAATTTTCATTTCCCTTATGTATAAGAATGCTAAATATCCTATTTTCATGCCTATTTGAATATCTTATTTTGTGAAATGCCTATTTAAGTCTCTTGTCCACATTTTCACTTGAGTTGTTTGTCCTTTTCTGATTAATTTTTAGGAATTCTTTATATATTCTACATATGAGACCTCTATTAGATAAACGTATTGCAAGTGTTTTCTCCCAGTCTATAGCTTTTCCACGTTCTTAATGGTTTCAGCTGATCAACAAAAGTTTAACCTTTTTTTAAAAAATGAACTTCAACTGAGCTACTTCTCTTTTACGGTTAGTGCTTTCTGCAAGCTACCTAAGATCATAGAGACACTTCTTGTGCTATCTTCCAACAAAGCTTTATAGTTTTAGCCCTCACATTTAGGTCTATGATCCATCTCAAATTAGATCTTATGTATGGTATATGATATAGGGATCATGGTTCATGTATTTCCATATGGTCATGTATTGGCTCTAGCACCATTTATTGAAAAATCTTCCTTTCCCTCATTGAATTAATTAGTCTTTTAAAAAACTCCTTAAATTGCGAAGTCTTATACATTAGATTCAAAACAATCAGTTGTAAAACTGTAGGATGGGCAAGACCAGTATAATAGCAGTGTATTGGATAATGTGGTTGACTCACACAAAGAAGCACTTCTCGCTTAGCAAGGGAATCTACAAATTTTAGCTGACACATATTCTAAAGTCCTTTGAAGCTTATTGTGACCATGTGATTAAATTCTGGTCGAAGAAATATAAGCACAGTGGAATGTGCAACTTCCACAAAGTGTTTCAAGGGAAGTTTTCTCCTCTTTGCTGGATGGAACCCAGACATGATGGTTGGGGCTAGAGCAAAACATAAGGTGGAAGCAACATATTGAAGATGAAAGAACAAAATAGAAGACGTCTGAGTCCCTGTGGCCATACCAGTCCTGGGCCACCTAGTCAAGATTTTTGAGAAATTTATGAGAACTGTCATCATATATTTGAGAGAGCAGTCTGTAGAATACTTTTTATCCTTCCTTATTCTATATGGCAGAAACAAGAATAAGCTGTGTTGAAGCTACAAGGGGGGAGAGAAAAGCACAGAGAATAAAATAACAAACACACCCATGTAACCATTACCCAGATTTAACATATTTACTTTGTTACATTTGCTTCAGGTTTCTCTCTTTTTGTTAAAGAAATAAAATACAGTGAAGGTATGGTGAAGGGTTGAGGCCCCCCAGCACAGTCTTTTCCAAACCTGATCCCTGTCCTTCCTCCTCAGACGTAATAACCCTATTTTGAAGTTCATGTGTGCCTTACATCTCAGAGAGAACTTTAACAATTCACTGGTTCTTCCGCCTCTGAGTGCCCCTTAGTTCAGCTTTGGTCTGCCTACAACCAGCATAGGAATCACCTGGGTGCTTGTAAAACATAAATTCCAGAGTCCCAACTCTTGAGATTCTGTTTCAATAAGTCCAGGGTGGACTTTGGGCACTTTCATTTTAAAAAGCACACAATGTGCAAATCAAAACCACAATAAGACAGCATTTCATATTCACTAGAATGGCTAGAATAAAAAAATACAATAACAAGTGTTGGTGAGGATGTGGACAAACTGAATCCTCACACATTTCTGGTGGGAATTTAAAATGAGGCGGCATTTGGAAAACAGTCTGGCAGTTCCTCAAAAAGTAAAACAGAGAGTTAGCATATGACCCAGCAATTCCACTCCTGGTTATTCACCCATGAGAAATGAAAGCATATGTCTATACAAACTTACACAAAAATGTTCACAGCAGCATTATTTGTAACAGCCAAAAAGTGGAAACAACCCAAGTTTCCATCAACTGATGAATGGATAAACAAAATGTAGTATATATAATAAAATATTATATATAATAAGTTGTATATATTGTATATAAAATACTATATCTTATATATTTATACAACAAAATATTATTCAGCCATAAAAAGGAGTGAAGTACTGATACATGTTACAACATAGTTGAACTTTAAAAACATACTAAGTGAAAGAAGTCTCACACACAAAGGACACATATTGTATGATTCTATTTATACAAAATGGCCAGAATAGGCAATTGTATAGAGACATAAGGTAGACTAGTGGCTGCCTGAGTCCAAGAGGAACAGGAATGGGGAGTGACTGCTAATGGCTACAGGGTTTCCTTCTGGCAAAATGAAAACTTTCTTAAATTAGATTGTATTATTTTTTAGATTCCACATATAAGTGATATCATAACAGTATTTGTCTTTCTGTCTGACTTATTTCACTAAGCATAATATTCTCTCATTTTTTTTATATATAAATTTGTTTATTTATTTATTTTTGGCTATGTTGGGTCTTCGTTGGTGCATGCAGGCTTTCTCTAGTTGCAGCGAGTGGGGGCTACTTTTCATTATGGTGCGTGGGTTTCTTATTGCAGTGGCTTCTCATTGCGGAGCACGGGTTCTAGGCGCGTGGGCTTCAGTAGTTGTGGCAGGCGGGCTTAGTGGCTCCGTGGCATGTGGAATCTCCCTGGACCAGGGCTCGAACCAGTGTCCCCTGCATTGGCAGGCGGATTCTTAACCACAGCGCCACCAGGGAAGTCCCTCTCATATTGTTTCAAATGGCAGTGTCATTCTTCTTACAGCTGAGTAATATTTCGTTTTGCATATATACATAACCATTCATCTGTTGATGGACATTGGGGTTGCTTCCATATCCTGGGTCGTAAATAGTGTTGC
This sequence comes from Balaenoptera acutorostrata, assembly GCF_949987535.1. Lineage (NCBI taxonomy): Eukaryota > Metazoa > Chordata > Mammalia > Artiodactyla > Balaenopteridae > Balaenoptera > Balaenoptera acutorostrata. The sequence continues at coordinate 8,872,476 of NC_080074.1, forward strand.
TATAAACATTGGAGTGCATGTATCTTTTCGAATTAGTGTTTTCATTTTTTTCTGGATATATGCCCAGGAGTGGAATTGCTGGATCATATGGTAATTCTATTTTTAGGGGTTTTTAAAAATAAATTTATTTATTTGTTTTTATTTTTGGCTGTGTTGGGTCTTCACTGCTGTGCATGGGCTTTCTCTAGTTGAGGCAAGCGGGGCTACTCTTTGTTGCGGTGTGCGGGCTTCTCATTGTCGTGGCTTCACTTGTTGCAGAGCACGGGCTCTAGAGCGCAGGCTCAGTAGTTGTGGCGCACGGCTTAGTTGCTCCGTGACATGTGGGATCTTCTTGGGCCAGGGATTGAACCTGTGTCCCCTGCATTGGCAGGTGGATTCTTAACCACTGCACCACCAGGGAAGCCCTATTTTTAGTTTTTTGAGGAATCTCTGAACTGTTTTCATAATAGCTGTACCAATTTATATTTCTACCAACAGTGTACAAGGATTCCCTTTTCTTCACACCCTCTCCAACATTTGTTATTGTACACTTTTTGATGACATCCATTCTGACAGGTGTGAGGTGATATCTCGTTGTTCTGATTTGCATTTCTCTAATAATTAGCAATGTTATTATTTCATGTGCCTGTTAGCCATCTGTATTTCTTCTTTGGAAAAATGTCTATTCAGGTCTTCTGCTCATTTTTTGAGTCGTTTGTTTTCTTTTGATATTGAGTTATATGACCTGTTTATATATTTTGGAATATTAACCCATCAGTTACATCATTTGCAAATATTTTCTCCCGTGGGTTGTCTTTTCATTTTGTCAGTGGTTTCCTTTGCTGTTCAAAAGCTTTTAAGTTTAATTAGGTCTCATTTGTTTATTTTTGCTTTTATTTCTTTTGCCTTAGGAGAAAAATCCAAAAAAATATTGCTATAATTTATGTCGAAGAGTGTTCTACCTATGTTTTCTTCTAGGAATTATGTGGTTTCAGGTATTACATTTAGGTATTTAATCTATTTTGAGTTTATTTTTATATATGGTGTGAGGAAATGTTCTAATCTCATTGTTTTACGTGTGGCTGTCCAGTTTTCCCACCACCACTTATTGAAAAGACTGTCTTTTCTCCATTGTATATTCTTGCCTCTTTTGTCATAGATTAATTGAACATAGGTACATGGATTTATTTCTGGGCTATTCTGTTCCATTGATCTGTGTGTCTGTTTCTGCGCCAGTACCATGCTGCTTTGCTTACTGTAGCTTTGTAGTATAGTTTGAAGTCTGGGAGGGTGATACCTCCAGTTTTGTTCTTTCAAGGCTGCTTTGGCAGTTTGTGGTTCCGTATGATTTAGGATCCAATCCAAGAGCATGGACTATCTTTCCATTTCTTTGTATCATCTTCGATTTCCTTCATCAATGAGTTTTTAGATTATAGGTCTTTCACCTCCTTGGTTAAGTTTATTCCTAAAGTATTTTATTCTTTTTTGATGTGATTTTACATGAGTTTTTGTTTTTTTTACTTTCTCTTTCTGATAGTTCATTATTAGTGTATAGAAAAACAACAGATTTCTGTATATCAATCTTATATCCTGCAACTTTGCTGAATTCATTTATTAGTCCTAATAGTGAACTGTATACTTTATTTTTTAAATTTTAATATAGTTCTTAAAGTTTACTTTCCATTTACAGTTATTATAAAATATAGCCGATATTTTGAACTGTATACTGTAAATGAGTTAATTTTATGGTATGTGAAGCATATCTTTAGAAAACTGTTAAGAAAGAAAAGAAAAATACCCAAGGTAATGCATATGTATATAGGCATACCTCAGAGATTGTGGGTTTGATTCCAGACAACCACAATAACGCAGATATTGCAATAAAGAGAGTTATATGATTTTTTTGGTATCCCAGATCATGTAGAAGTTATGTTTACACTACACTGTAGTCTATTAAGTGTGCAGTAGCATTATGCCTAAAAGAAACAATGTACCTTAATTAAAAAATACTTTATCGCTAAAAAAATGCTAACCATCATCTGAGCCTTCAGCAAATTGTAATCTTTTTGCAACAGTAACGTTGAAGATCAGTGAGCACAGATCACCATAATGAATATAATAATGATGAAAAAGTTTGAAATATCATGAGAATAACCAAAATGTGACACAGAGACCCAACGTGAGAAAATGCTGTTTTTGAAAAAATGGTGCCGATAGACTTGCTTGACACACGGTTGCCACAGACCTTCAATTTGTAAGAAATGCATTATCTGTGAAGCAAAATAAAGCAAAATGCAATAAAATGAGGTGTGCCTGTATTAAAGGACACAAACCTGAAGTAGTTCCTACAGTTCTATACTTGGACCTTTTCTCATTTCCCAGGTCCCATCTATTCTTATATGCTGAGAACTCCCAAGTATATACCTTGATATCCTCTCTGTCTCTCTTCTGAGTTCCAAGATGCCTACTAAATATCTTCTCCTGGGGTGCCTAAAGGCACCTCAATATTTCAAAATCCAAACCCTCCATACATAACCCAGTTAACCACCACCACAATAATAGTTAACAACAGCTACAACAAACCTTGCTCTATCTCTTATATTATTGCATGTATCATTCAAGCTGAAAACTCCAGATTTGCCTCTAAGTGCCCCCATCCCATTCTTTCTGAACATTTCTCCTGTTAGTCCTCTCCTCTTTAGACCCACTGTTATTGCGTGATTCCAAGCCTTCCTCACATTCTTTCTGAACATTTCTCCTGTTAGTCCTCTCCTCTTTAGACCCACTGTTATTGCCTGATTCCAAGCCTTCCTCAATCTGACTCTTACTTGGTCTCCCTGTATCCATTTTAAACCCTGTCTGTAACCATTTCTCCACCCTGCTGCTACAGTGATGCTTCTAAAGCACATATCAGACCAGGTTTCTCCCCTTCTAGCTGTACCCTGTTGCCTGCATGGGATTCTGTCTAACCTCATCTCTCACCGCCTCACACACACATCCCAATGCTCCAACACCTCTCCTCAAGAGAAGTGTATGACTCTGAACGTGCACAAAGCACCCTCTTCCCTCATATGCATTCTTCTACACCCAGGTGAACTTTCTAGGAAGCTTCTCTGATATAAGTAAACAGAGTTGATTACTCTGCCATATGACTTCTTCAGGATGGAGTATTGAACTTAGTGTGGCCTCTGGAGTCAGACAGACCTGGAATCTAATCCAAATTATGTTGTTTGCCAGCTATGTAAACAAATGGGAAAAATACCTATCTTGCATGGTTTCTTTCCCAGTCTGCTCTTAAAATACCAGAATCTATAAAATCCTGTTATAAATTTGGTAAGTCAGATTCAGTCTAAGGTAGAAATATCCTAAACTTAAAGAAGCAAAAGACTGTCTAAATCATCTCATTTAATTCTCTTTAGTGTAAAGCAGTCAATAGATCACTTTATTCTTTGTAGGCAAAGACTGAGTTTACTTGTTACCTTTGGTAACAATAAAGGGAATGTTAAGCTAAAATGTTGGCTTCCTGATTCAATACATATTTTTTATTTGTAGTAATTAATAGAGATACATGGGCACTTAAATCCATAGCTATAACTTTTAAATCCTAGAGTTTATTCATTTTTATTGTTTTATTATATTTAAATATACAAAAAAGTACAGAGAATAAGATTACAAACACCCAACTGCTCAGTTTTATTATAAACTTTACTATAGTTGCTTAGATTTTGCTTACTTAAAAAAAAAAAAAAAATCCAAGCCTATAGCTGCATAATCTCTATAATTAGTAAGCCAACACGAACTCATTTAGACTATCAACCTAAATTATACTAAATTTAAACTGAGAAATAGCTGTGGAATTGAAATTAAGAATTCTAATCCATCCTCATTGAGAAATATGTATAATGGAAGATTATATCAGTGTTTATTAGAGACTTACCCAGGAATGCTGGGTTTTGCCTCCCAATTCATATGTCTTTTTTTTTTTTTTGGCCACATTGTGCAGCATGTGGGATCTTAGTTCCCCGACCAGGGACTGAACCCGCACCCCCTGCATTGGAAGCGTGCAGTCTTAACCACTGGACTGTCAGGGAAGTCCCTAATATGTCCTTTTATGGGATCTACTACCTCATCTCTGGGCCCTGCCATCCTACTCAAAGAACTCAAGACCCAATGGAAATCAGTCCATAGGTGGGGTTGGGCTAATCAGATTCTCTTTCTTTTAGAGAATTTGAGGGTCAAGATGCAGATATTCTAGTCTATCCTCTACATCAACACCAGCTATCATAAGAAAGCAAACCATAGGGACTTCCCTGGTGGCGCAGTGGTTAAGAATCCGCCTGCCAATGCAGGGGACACGGGTTCGAGCCCTGGTCCGGGAAGATCCCACATGCCGTGGAGCAACTAAGCCCGTGCGCCACAACTACTGAGCCTGCGTTCTAGAGCCCACAAGCCACAACTACTGAGCCCACGTGCCACAACTACTGAAGCCCGTGCGCCTAGAGCCTATGCTCCGCAACAAGAGAAGCCACCGTAATGAAAAGCCCGCGCATCGCAAAGAAGAGTAGCCCCCACCTGCTGCAGCCAGAGAAACCTCGCATGCAGCAACGAAGACCCAACGCAGCCAAAATATAAATTAATTAATTTTAAAAGATGCACTTAAAAAAAAGAAAGCAAACCATAAAGTAAAATGCACATATCTCTTCCATTCTTTAGAAATCTGTTGCCTATTATAGAAGGGTGCGGAGGGATGGATTGGGAGTTTGGGATTAGCAGATGTAGACTATTATATAGAAAATGGATAAACAACAAGGTCCTACTGTATAGCATACAAACTATACTCAGTATTCTGTGATAAACCATAATGGAAAAGAATATGAAAAAGAATATGCGTGTGTGTGTGTCTCTGAATCATTTTGCTGTACAGTAGAAATTAACACAACATTGTAAATCAACTATACTTCAATAAAATAAAATCTAAAAAAAAAAATCTGTTGACTATTATTAAAACTCCTTAGCCTAAAATAACCTGGTCTCTGCCATTACCTCCTCTTCAACCTAGCACCCAACACTCATATCACTGTGTTGTGGATTAAAGATGACCCTAAATTTTCTGCCAGTCCTCTCAATGAGAGGTGGGATCTGTTTTTCCTTCCTTTGAATCTAGAGTGGCCCTATGACTTGCTTTAATTCAAAAGAATGCAGAGGGAGTAAAGCTGTGTGACTTTTGAGCCTGGACCTTAATATAACTGCAGCTTTTGCATGCTGGGAATGTTCCCTCTTGGGAGTCCAGTCTCCATGCTGTGAGAAACCCAAGCCAGGTAGAGAGGTCATATGTAGGAGACCCTTGACGCTCGGGTCAACAGCCTTAAGCTAAGCTCCCAGCTGACAGCCGACGTTGACTGCCAGCTATGTGAGTTACCCACTTTGGACACTTCTGGCCAGTTGGGCCTCCAGATGATGGCAGCCCTTGCTGACACCACTTTGGAGCAGAAGAACTGCCCTACTGAGCCCAGCCAACTACGGAGTCATGAGAGTTAATAATAAGTTGTGGTGGTGGTGGGATGGGTGGACCCAGTGGAAAAATATAAGGAATAGTCACTGTGCCTCCAAAGGATATATTCAGGGGCTTCCGAAGTTTTACATTAATAATAACTCCGTCAACTTGCTGTCCTTCAGCATTTACAATAGAAGCTTTCACTAAAATAGCAGAACTCTGTTTGAGAAAGTGATTAGGTCACACAAAATTATATTTAGTGACCATTCAGGGAAAAAAAGCTAGTTCTAAACTAACGTGAAATTTAACATTCTTTTTTCCTGCTTCCACTTAAAATTCTTGCGGCTCCAATAATCAAAAGAAAGAAAAATCACAGTTCACTGAGGCAGCTCTGTGTGTCAGCACCCAGCACGGTTCCTGGCACGTAATAGATACTCAATAAGTATTTGCAGAATTAATGAGAAGAAAAGAGGAGGGGGGAAAGGGAGGTAAAAAAAAATAAGCAAGGAAAAATGGAAAGAACACTTGTACGCAACTATAGATTCATCTATGGCCATCCTACAGCCAACTGTTAGAAACCATCCTCTGCTTTTTATCTTTCTAGCACAGACACAGTCTTCTAAACTCAAGAGATTGAAGTGTACATCTCCTAACTCTTGAAGAATATATAATCCCCAGTCCATCTCTGAATTTAAACAAACATCTCTCTCCAAAAAAAAAAAGCTATGGAAGATGTTGCAAAGTTTCAGAGAATATTTCTTCAAAAGGAGCATCAAAATTCTCCAAGAAGACTTCCTTTGTCAATCCAGTCAGACCATAAGCATCCCTCATTTCTGTTTGTACAACACTTACATGGGTATTTTTAAAAACTGCATTGACCCTTTCATTCACTTATTAGCTTTCTTAGCACCCTCTCTACAAATGCAATTCCAAAACTTCCCCTTAAAAGGAAATCTAAACTCGTCATTTCAAGTCCTCAATCGTGCACTCTAAACTCTCCAAATAACAATGACTTCTATTCCAGAGGCAACATGAAGAAAAGCTGAACCCCACTTTCTTTCTTTCCTCCTCTAAATATCTCTCCACCACCAGACAGGAGCCAGAGGAGCAGGGTTCAGGCCTGAGCTCAGGCACCACCACAGCAGCAAAGGCCACCCTCACTGATGCCCGGGGCTTCCTTCCAGCTCACAAGCCTGGTGAACCTCTTCCATAAACACACTCTGCCTTCCTCCACTCATTTCTTTCCTCTTTCCTCAAACATGCATGGGCCTCCTCCATTAAAAAAATCTTTCACTTGAACTAGTAATGCCTCCTTCTCACTTCATTTACGTCTAAATTTCCTACAACTGGATAATAGACTACAGCCACAATTCTTACTTTTTTCTTTATCATTTCATTTCTTTTTAACCCATAAAATTAGTTTCTCATCCTCTTACTCTTACAGACCATTAATAAATTCCTTTTAAAAACTTTCTTATTATGGGGACTTCCCTGGTGGTCCAGTGGTTAAGACTCCGTGCTCCCACTGCAGGGGGCGCAGGTTCGATACCTGGTTGGGGAACTAAGATCCTATGTGCCGTGCAGAGGGGCCAAAAAAAAAACCTTTCTTATTATGGAAAATTTCAAGTACATACAAAGTAAATACAAATGAACCCCTACGTACCCATCACCAAGCTTCAACAGTCATCAACATTCTGTCATTCTTGTTTCAGCCATACTTCCATCCATTCTCCATCCCTATTTAATTATATTATTTTACAGTTTTCACAGGGCAATTGTACCTGGAAAGTTGTAATTTTTATTGTAAATGTAAATTATAGAATTATAATTTTGACAAATGGATATACCTGTATAACTCACACCCCTATCGGACATAGAACGCCTCCATCCCTCCAGAAAATTTTCTTGTGTCCCTTCTCTTTAATTAATTCTTCAAAAAACAAATCCAGATGCATTTTCTCAGTTACCAATCTCCTTGGCTTCTTAGCAGCATCTGACAGTACTGATTCTACCTTTTTCTTGAAATTTGCCTCTTGATTTTATGAAGCAAAAGTATTCCAGTTCATCCTCAAGTCATGTCAGCTTTACTGCCAAAATACACCTCAAGTCTGTCTTCCTCCACGTCAGTGCAGGACGCTAATCCATCTTCTCTCTCACCTGAGTGACTGACTACGACTGTCTTCTTTCTCATTGGTCTCCCTGCTCCCACTCTTGCCTCTCTCCAACCCATTCTCCACACAGCAGCCAGAGCGATCTTTTAAAAATGCAATTATATCACACTACTCCCTAACTTAACAGCCTTTAATGGCCTTCCTTGACTAACCTAAGCTTGTCCTCCCAGTCACCCTATATTACATTATTTTATTTTCTTCACGGTATTGACCATAATCCACAATTACTGTCTTTATTTACATTTGTTTCTCCCACTGAAACATAACCACCTCGAGAGTAAGAAGCCCGTCTTTTCTATTTATTGTTGTGTATCCCCTAATAGCACATATTCAAGAATTATTTATTTTTTTAAAAATGGATACACTTCAGTATCGTTTTGTAGAAAAGTCCCCACTTTTTCTCAAAACCAGTTACCTTTCCTAACTTCTTTCTGTTAACAGAAAACCACAAATTATGTTACCATAGTACTATGATAAATTCCTGCATTAAGATCAAATCATTCCGAATATAATAAGATTTTAAACAAAGAGAAGCAGAAGAAAGAAAAAAGTCATAAAAACATAAACTAAGACTGATGAAAACAAAGTTATAATGTAATTTTTAAGAACAAAGCATCAGGCTTCCCTGGTGGCGCAGTGGTTAAGAATCCGCCTGCCAATGCAGGGGACATGGGTTCGAGCCCTGGTCTGGGGAGATCCCACATGCCGCAGACAACTAAGCCCATGCACCACAACTACTGAGCCTGCACTCTAGATCCCATGAGCCACAGTGACTGAGCCTGCGAGCCACAACTACTGAATCCTGCGCCTAGAGCCTGTGCTCCGCAACAAGAGAAGCCACCACAATGAGAAGCCCGTGCACCGCAACGAAGAGTAGTCTCCACTCGCTGCAACTAGAGAAAGCCTGCACCCAGCAACGAAGACCCAATGCAGCCAAAAATAAAAAAAGAACAAAGCATCTACATACTATAAGTATAAAAGGAATATTCTTTTATTCTTTAGTCTAACTGATTCTAAACTGATAAAATATTCAATAACTGAAAATCAAGAAATGCAATCCTTCCTCCCCTGCTCCCAGAAAGAAGGTAGAAACTGAATCTCTGGTACAATTAAATATTCTACATTGGTCTAGTTACATGCTTGTCAAGCAACCTTCCAGTTACAACCTAGCTTTCCAGGGAGAGAATGTACTAGCCAGAAGATCCAAGAATCTAGTCTTCCTTAACATTGTAGTTCATTATAAATTAATTAAGTAGGGTCTTGGGGAAGGGTCTGTGCATACTATAGAAATCCTGGGGTTTGTGTATTTTGGGTGACCTGGGTGTGTGTTTGGGGGAGATTCCTAGAGTGTGTCCAGATGTCACATATTCTGACTCTCCCTAAATCAGATTCAGGATCTAGATGAGTCTGATCAAAGTCTATAGGCTTCTCCTTTGGCTACAGAAAGAAGGAAGAGATCTGGTGAGGGGGAAAAAAACAAACAAGAAGACAGGATGACATCTGTCCTTCTACCTAACACATGGACTGCAGTGAGGGGGGATTCAGAAAGAAGCTGAAGCATCTTTCACAAGGGACCCTGAGACTCAGGGCACAAACTGTGCTTCTCTGAAGCCCAGCCCACAAAGCCCAACAGAGCAGAGAAGGGGGTGGCCTCTCTAAAACTTGGTGAAGTGTTTGTATGAGGCCAATAGGCAGTGAGGACTGATCTGATGGGAACCCACAGATATTTTTTTTCTGTCTTTTTTGTTTTTTAAATAATTTATTGATGTGAAATCCACATAACAGAAAATGAACCATTTTAAGGTGAACAATCCAGGGGCATCTGGTGTATTTACAATGTCATACAACCACCGCCTCTATTGAGTTCCAAAACATTTTCATCACCCCAAACAGAAACCCCACACCCATTAAGCAGTCACTCCTCATTCCCCTTCCCCTCAGCCAATCCCTGGCAGCCACCAGTCTGTGTTCTGTTTACAGATTTATCTATTCTACATATTTCATATAAATGGAATCATACAATATGTGACCTTTTGTGCCTGGCTTCTTCCAATTAGCATGATGCTTTGGAGGTTCCCGGTGACATCTGATCCCTCTCCACTTTTGCTCTGGTGAAAGAATAAGCTTTCCCACAGAGAGTACCAGTAGCAGTGGCAGCAGAAAAGGGACAGCCCTCAGGAGGGTTCAGAGCAGATAACATGCTGGGCACTGCCCAGGACACAGTGTGAGATACCCTCAGAGCTCCCAGGAAGGGACTAGAGACAATTTTGACAGGAGAAAGAGGGATGTGAAAGTGATACCGAGGGTTCCATATGACCAGGAAGAGAAACAGCCAAGGAGACTCTGGACATGAGGCCAGATATAGACAGATATAGATAAACACATACATAACTACTTACACACAGGTGACAATGATAGCACTCACTTAAGCTTTAGCTTGAAAAACCAAACCAATTACCATTTAAAAATTTATAATTAAAAGTGTCTAAAAAATTATCAGTGATACCTCTGTGTAGCAGGAATAAGGGACAGACTTTTACCTTATACACTTCTGATTTGTTTTAATTTTTAAAATAAGTACATACAACTTGCATAATAAAACCTTAAAGTAGTCTACAAATGAATCATAAATTTTTCTATGAGTTCAGATAAATTTGTTTTAAATTTGTCACCGAGTGCAACAAAAATGGATATTGAGAAGAAAAAAAATCCTCTGAATCTTAGGTTAGGTTCTAATTTAAATCAATCAAATTTCTAAATTCACCTAAAACATAACACCCACTCTACTCAATCACTGCTCCTGTTGTTTAATTTCTGCTCAAATTATTTGCACCTTCAGTAATTCACTGACCTTGGAACTGCTTTCTTCCGATACTTCTCCCTCATTGGTCTGCATGGGAACAGACTCTGTGCAAAACTCTGCAGAAACACACAAATACTGCCTGAAAGAGGTAAGAAGAGAAAAAAAACACATAAGGAATTCAGTGTGAAAATTTGTTTTCTCAGACTATACTGAAATTCTGTCACTGAGACCATAGATACTGTGAAGCCATGACCTTAAGTAATGTGTGTGTGCGCACGTGCACGTGCGTGTGTGTGCATGTGTGTGTATGTGTATATACACATGCATCCTAGATAAGAAAGGAGGGAGAGAGGTAGGGAGAGAGTTTTCCCCACGTTAGGGGAGAATAATTAGGACAGGTTTCAGACACTGGAATATTAAACAGTTCTAGATGTCTTTCCTCTTTTTGACTTTTGGCAGAGGTAATAGTGAAAATCTTCAGCAATTCATACAGTACAAACACTGACCTGTCAGAAAAGAGGCTGACCTAAGTAAACTAGGGGACCAGTTGTTATGCTGTAGCAGGTCATACTGTCTGGCTATTAGGCTAGGCTATTGAAAGTATCTGGGTTTCTTGGGTTTATAATTTATGTTCAACATTTATGGTATTTTATAACTGAAATTAAGGTGTACTCTAATGGTTGATCCCACTTTTTTACTTTAAGAAAATCTGCTTAATAAAATAAATGTCAGTTAATTTATTTTTATATGAGAACAGACTATTCATAGGGCAAGACAATAAAAAGTAGTAATTTTTCCTCTAAGAAGATGAGTCCAATAAAAGTGTTAAAATTTTATGAATTAAAATGTACCAAAAAGAAACTACTAAAAGTTTATGCAACATTCAAATTAATTCATTAAGTACGTAATTATTAAGGAATAAGTACTCAAACTGATACAAATCTCCATTATAATACAGGTATGAATATTTCAAAGCCTTTCAAATATTTCAAAGGGCTCATAGCTATAAAATATGAAAGCTAAAAAGACGTCTGACAGTTAATCCTTTTGGTGTGCAGAGAAATCTTTATGAATACAGCAGGTCTGGGGACCTCGCAATCTGGTTCTGGTACAGGCTTCTCAATAACCAAGACCTAAGGCCAAAAAGGTACTGAATATTTCTGGAAATCTGTTTCCTTACCTGTTGGGTGGGAAAGGGTATCGAAATACCTACTGTGCTCACCTAATAAGGATTTTTGGGAACCAATGTGTATTTATGTAATGAAATGTAAAATTGGTACAGTGGAAGCCCCTTAACCAACACCAATTCACTCACTCCATGTGAGCCGACACTGTCCATTCCCTCTGTAAAATACACAGCTGATGCTCACAGCAAGTGAAACAGGCTTTCTCTAGTTGGTTTTGTCCCTCACCTGTTTATGACAGTTGTGCAGAAGCAGAATTACTCTTTCTATAAAAACTAAATTGACAGCACTGGAAAAACTTGGTAACATAACTAGGAATATTTGGTATACAAATTGCTTCACAAATGTCTTTTAAGTTCTCATTCTGCTTTACTGAAATAGAGATTGTATTTCATAGATGATACATTACAGGCATAGCTGATCAGGAAAGACACCCCCATTATTTCTGTGCCGTTTTCGTTTGAATGCGCTGGAAAGAGGAACGCTTCTTCCCCTCTCCTGAGGTTTCACTCCTGGCTCCACTCCATCCACACATTCCACCCCCGTGGAGGTGCAGGATCTTATCTGAATGGTGAGTTCGGAAGGAGAAACAAGGTATGTGAGCTCAGCCCCTTCTGTCTCTTCCCTTCGGAAGCCAGCTGTCCCCCAGGAGCACGCACTGTGCTCCACTCTCATACCCATCAATACAGGTCCCTCACGGTTACCTGTGACAGGTAAGTCTGCTGAATTCTGAGCTTCACTGTTAAGACTCTTGCCCGTAGATGTAAGCTGCATTCTCCAAAACAGCTTTATTAGTAATAAAGATGATATTTTGGTCTCCCAAATGCCCTACTCTTCTATTTCTCAATGGTATAGAACTCAGCCTAGGGAAAAAGTGCTATTTATTAGGTCTCTCAAAGACCTAAACCTGGGCTTCCCTGGTGGCGCAGTGGTTGAGTCTGCCTGCTGATGCGGGAGACACGGGTTCGAGCCCTGGTCTGGGAGGATCCCACATGCCGCGGAGCGGCTGGGCCCGTGAGCCACGGCTGCTGAGCCTGCGCTTCTGGAGCCTGTGCCCCGCGACGGGAGGGGCCGCGATGGTGAGAGGCCCGCGCACCGCGATGAAGAGTGGCCCCCACTTGCCGCAACTGGAGAAAGCCCTCGCACGAACCAAAGACCCAGCACAGCCAAAAATAAATAAATAAATAAATTAATTAATTAATTTAAAAAAAAAAAAAAAAAAAAAAAAAAAAAAAAAAAAAAGACCTAAACCTGGCACATGAGACTAGAGTCTTGATTAACAGACATGAAGCAAAGTTTGGGGAGAAAAATACACGTGAAATTTCTGAGGCTTCTGTTGGGCCCAGGACTTTGGGCCTTGGTCTTTTGTGAGACGGCAAAGTGCTTTGACCTTATAGAGGTTTACATTAGTCCACATGAGTTTTTACAGTTATATACTAGCTTTTAACTACTGAGGCCAAATTAGAAGTTTATAAAGCATAGGGGGGCTTCCCTCGTGGCACAGTGGTTAAGAATCTGCCTGCCAATGCAGGGGACACGGGTTCGAGCCCTGGTCCGGGAAGATCCCACATGCCATGGAGCAACTAAGCCCGTGCGCCACAACTACTGAGCCTGCGCTCTAGGGCCCACGAGCCACAACTACTGAACCCACGTGCCACAACTACTGAAGTCCGCACGCCTAGAGCCCATGCTCCACGACAAGAGAAGCCACCGCAGTGAGAAGCCCATGCACTGCAACGAGGCGTAGCCCCCGCTCGCCTCAACTAGAGAAAAGCCCGCGCACAGCAACGAAGACCCAACACAGCCAAAAAAAAAAAAAAGAAAGACAATTTTATAAAGCATAGGCCACACTGTATTTTGACCTTAGTGTAACTGTAGTTATGGCAACTCCGTCTTCAGGTATGTGGCTGTTTCTATAGAGACAAGGCTGCATGCACCAGGCAGAGAAGCCTGAGCAAAGGCTTGGGGGCTTTGTCGGCCTCAGCAAAGCAACAAGCCACAGTCAGTCATGGTGGCAGCAGTGGTGGTGGTGGTACTGAAAGCTCATCTAAATGTCAGCTGTGCAAGTGGCCTCAGCATACATCAGCCACTCTGGCCTAGCAAGCAAATGCCAGCTGTGCTGGCCTCAGCAAAGGCAATAGGGCATTATCAGGCTTGGGTGGCTTCAAAGTACAGAAGGCTGCTGCCTGACCTTGAATTATGCAGGCACAGCTTTTCCTAAGCAGGCATGGCTGAGGCAATGATTAGGCTTTAGGGAAAAGAGACTTCCTTCATACAGGCCTTTTAGATATTTAGCGAGTGTAACAATTATTTGCTGTACATAAGCTGCAAGGCAGCTGAATTTCAAACAGCACATGCGCTATAAAACCAGTGAAGTTCTATGTTTAAATTGTTTGTTCTAGGCTTATATAGGCAATTCAAAGGGGAAATGGAAATTGAGAGGTTTCTCACTAAATGTCATACTGATGTCCTTTATTTAATTTGCACTCTCTCTCTCTTTTTTTTTTTTTGGTTGATTTTGAACTATCCTTAATGTTTTTCAATGTGTTTCTTGAGAAAGCCTCTAAGACATTCTTGTTTGAAGTCATGGCTATAGTTGTGTCTAATGGTCTAAATCAGTTTTACTGCCCTTTTGACAAAAAGGAAGGTGAATAAAGCAGGTGACCGATAGTCTTGACCTGGCACAGTGCTTCAGCACACACAGGACAGGCCTCAGCAGACATTAATGAGCAAATATGAGTAATGTCATGCAGCCTCTGTGCTCGATCTTCTCTAAAGAAGTTGGCAAGTATGTTAATATTTTCAAAGTCCTCCAGGATCCAGCCCCCACCTGTCTTTCCAGCATCATCGGCCAAGGCCTTTTTGATCACTTTGTTCCAGCCATACTGAACTACTTACAGCTTCCCAAATATGCCAGATTGTTTCAGGTTTCCATGTTTTTATTCATATTACTCCCTCGGCCTTTCCTCTCCCTACTTCTCATTCGAGACTCAGTTTTTATAAAGTAATTCCTGTCCCATCTCTAGGCAGAACTGGTGATTCCTTCCTCAGTGTTCCCAGTGGATCTTGTTTGAATTTTATTGTAAGATCTGTAACACTGTATTGGGTTTATTTACTTACATTAATGCCTCTCCTATTAGATTATCAACCCTTTGATACCAGACACTATTTCTCATTAATCTCTGTATTAACAGATTACGTAAAACTGTGTACCCAGCATTTAATAAGTATCCAATAAATTTCTATGTAAGAATGACTGAATTAATCAACTCAAGTCTTTTTTGTTTAAATTGCAATAGGTATTTATTCAGTAAATATTTACTGGGTCCTCACCACATGCCAGATGGTGCTGGGCTAGTGTGGTGTAGTAGAATGAGCTTTGGCTTTGAAGGAGCAGAACCATTATTCTTTGTCATTTCTTAGCTGTATAATCTTGAGCAAGTTACTTAACTTTCTAATCTTCATTATTTTCATCTATAAAACTGGTCAGGAGGAGGTGTTACAAGAATTAAGTTAAATAATAGGACTTCCCTGGTGGCGCAGTGGTTAAGAATCCACCTGCCAATGCAAGGGACACAGGTTCAAGCCCTGGTCCGGGAAGATCCCACATGCTGCGGAGCAACTAAGCCCGTGCACTACAACTACTGAGCCTGCGCTCTAGAGCCTGCAAGTCACAACTACTGAGCCCATGTGCCACAACTACTGAAGCCCGTGCACCTAGAGCCCATGCTCCGCAACAAGGGAAGCCACCGCAACGAGAAGCCCGAGCACCACAACAAAGAGTAGCCCCCGCTCGCCACAACTAGAGAAAGCCTGCGTGCAGCAGTGAAGACCCAACGCAGCCAAAAATAAAAAAATATAAATGAATTAATTAATAATAATATATGTATAGCACTCAGCAAGGTGTCCAAAAGCAGCCAATAGGCACTACAAAAACCGTTCCTTTCCAAGAATTCTCAAAGGGTTTACAGACTAGTAAAGGAGACAGATACAAATAACTCTTAAAATAACGAGTGCTTCATTGCTGTAACAACAACGCGTGCTCTTAGAACACAGATGAAAAAGAAATTCTGCCAGGAGAGTACAAGAAGGAAGAGTAAATGGTTGCATTCCTCTCCCCTCATCCAAAATCTAAGCAAAGAGAAGAGCATCCATTAAGGCACAAAGTTGTGAAAAATAACTTCATGTCTGGGGAACAGAACATGGTCTGGTAAGGTTTACAGATAGGGGTTTACTAAAAAAGAAGCCAGAAACATTGTTTGGGATTAGGTTTTGGAGGGGTTTGTAGGATGACATCTGCAGTGACCGGGAGCCACGAGAGCTGTTTAAGCAAAGGTGCGACGTGAGCAAATCTATCGTTAGACGCTGACTCTGGCAGCGCGTGGACTACAGACCGGAGCGGGGCAGGGACCGGAGGCAGAGAAGCGAGGCTACACTCACGTAAAACTGTGAAACTGCTAAATCTAAGAACAAATTCTAGCTTCATAAAAGGATGAGGCACCCAATGTCAGTATCAAACGAAATACAGGTGTTTTTAAAGGGACCTAGTGAAGTGGAAATGCAAAAGGGCTGGTGTGATGGCCACTTTAAATACCCTTCTGTAAGAACTCTGGAAAGAAGCATTAATGTCAAAACATACTTTTCTTCTTTTTAAGATGAAGACTCTCTCATTTCACTGCCAATACGCGGTGGAAATAGATTTTAAAAACTTACCTTTGACAGTATCCTGGGGCAACACAAGCCCGTGAAGATGAGTCTAGACTACATTCAGTGCAAAAACCAAAACCCTGAAAAGAGAAGAAAATAACAATGAGCCTCATGCTCACAGCAAGATGCCATGGTACAAATCCAGGCTTCTCCACCTACCAGCTATTGACGCTTAGGCCAGTGGCCTAACAGCTCAAGCCTCAGCTTCCTCATTCAACATTGGGAACAATAACAGCACCTTCCTCATAGGGTTCTTTGGAAGTTTAAATGAAATATGTGTAAAACACTTAACACAGGGCAGGGCACCAGCCAATGCTCTATAAAGGTGAATGGTTTTTAAGAATGTGAACTGAAATACTTTCTGAAGAAACATGACAACCGATGTTAAACCTTTATTATTTATTTAACTTATTTGTTCTACCAAAAAATACCAAATTGCGTTTTCAACTTCTCCATTTGACATGAGGCTGTCTCATAATCACTGTAGATTCAATACATCCCAAACTGCACTCTTCATCCACTCCGCCCCTGTACCACCCCCAGACCCCATTCTCCTGTCTCCACTGTCTCAATCAAGGGTATAACTGGGACTTCCCTGGAGGTCCACTGGTTAAGACTCCGTGCTTCCATTGCAGGGGGCACGATTTCGATCCCTGGCCAGGGAACTAAGATCTGGCATGCCGTGCAGCACGGCCAAAAAAAATAAGGAGAGGGTATCGTCCTCCACCCAGGTGCTTGGGTCAGAGCCTCAGAGTCACCCTGGGTTTCTCACCCCACCCCAGTCCTCTCACAGTCCTTCAGCAAGTCCTGTCATTCCTGCTTTCACAGTATGGATCTCAGATCCACCCATAACTCTTCATTTTCATTGTTATCATCATTCCTTACTTGTGGAGGCCTCTTAGCTCGTGTTCCTGGGCCTACTCCTGCGCCTCCCCAATCCGTTTCTAATTAATTGCTGGAATGGCCTCTTCAAAATCAAATCAGATGATAGCAAGTTGCTAATAAGTGCAGTGAAAATGTTATTTCATGATGGAATGTTTCTCTCTTTATATATATGTGAAATATATACTCATATATATACAAATATATATGAAATGACAGCCATTTATTAGACATTTAGAGATCCCAGGCCAGTCCCTTCATTTTATAATGGCAGGAACAAATGCTAAAAGGATATTCTGCTCAACATGCTACACTGCTGTCAGAAAGAGGTCACTATTTGGAAGCGGGCCCCCTAGTTGATTTCAACTGGCCCCCTAGGTGATTTCACAATCAACTTAATGTTTCTGTCCAAGAAAGCACATTCCATTTCCCATGGCTACAGATTATAAATTATAGCTTTAGTCCTACATTTGAGGTAGTGTTTTACTGAATCTCGAAAGCATCTTGCTGCCCTCTTATCTATCATCATCTCTACCTTAGCTTATTTTTTTAAGTGTTTGAATAAATAAATCTCAGACGGAATGGTGCTGTGATATTAGTGACATTTTAATTATTATCTTTACCCTTCTATTATACACAGTTATCCCAGCAACCTTCCTTTCTAAAAAGCCAATTTCACCTTTGAGCATACCACTGCCAAAATTCAGTCAATACCTACCCACTACCCTCAGGGTTAAATTCAAGATCTCTCTAGCCCCATCGTCACTTCACATTCTAGTCACATAGACTGCACAGGGTTTCCTTGCTCACTAATGTCTCTGAGGGCCCTGTGCCTAATTCCCTTCTACTCCTCTTTTTTTTTTTTAAATAAGGGGTACTATTTATTTTTTTTTGGCCTCATCGGGTCTTAGTTGTGGCATGTGGGATCTTTGTTGAGGCGCGAGGGCTTCTCTCTAGTTGTGGTGCACGGGCTCTCTAGTTGAGGCACGTGAGCTCAGTAGTTGTGGCATGCGGGCTTAGTTGCCCTGTGGCTCGTGGGATCTTAGTTCCCCGACCAGGGATCCAACCCACGTCCCTTGCATTGGAAGGTGAATTCTTTACCACTGGACCACCAGGAAAGTCCCCCTTCTACTCCTCTTTTAAGATCTGCCTCAGCTGTTAGCTCCTGACAGTTTCCTGTACCCTTCTTGGTTGCACTAAGTGTCCCTCCAAATACCATATAATACTGGTAATATCCATGGGTCTGTTTTCTTCACACAACAGAACTCCTTGACAACAAGGACTATCTATGTCTTACATTAACTTTGAATTTGGTATCGGGTAGGAGTTCAATAAACATAAGCTGAACTGAATCCTGACGTGATCCCAATAACTCAGTACTACAGTGTGGACGCTTCCACACTGCACTGGGGAAAGCTGAAGAAGCTAGTTGCAACTTCCAAGATGGGCCTGGCCCTCACAGAGGATGTAAACCTTGTGGTTACGTGTGACGCTCAGCACCTCAGAGAAAGATAGGATTCTTAAATTTTTTCTCAACTGCAGACTATCAAGACCGACTAATTTTCAGTTCTCTATTGTGGTTAGTTCCTGCCCCGGCTAAACATTCTTCTCCAGGCTTATCAGTAGTCTAAATTCTATACCAACTTCATAAAGTAGCCCATTCTTACATATCTTGCTAACAGACAAGCTTAGGACACTGGCCAGCTCTGTCCTTTGCCTGCTTGGCAGTTGGTCCCGGACGCTTGCCGGTGGTCAGTGACGGAAAAGGAGTTAAAACAGAGGAGAGGCGGGCGGGGGAAACTGGGCAGTTTTCCAAGTACTCTGGAAACCAGTTTTTACAGAACAGCTTCATTACGTTCTCTGCAGGGCTGTAAACCTCTGTATCAGATGCACTCATATTCAAAATAAACAAAATTTAATTCTAAAATCAACATTTAAAATTATCTAGTTGAAGTTATCTACAGCACTGTTTTCCTTCTAAGGTATGAGTAATGGCAAATTCCTTCCAAACATCATTTTGAGACGTTCAGAACTGCACTGCGATCCTTCCATCTGACGATGTGTAGCCACGGCAGTAAACTATTTGAACTGCTCCAGTTTTCTCTATTCTCTTGCAGAATAACCAGATTGGTCTTGAAATTCACACTGGGGGGTGGGAAGGTTCAGTGGGTCTTGTACTAAATCAATTCCCAGGCCCTGCAAAACTTCAAGTAGGCTTCAAGAGCTCCTCCACAGTTAAGTATGGAACTAAACTCACAGATGTAATTAGAACTGAAATCTTTCATAGGGAATATGGCAGGTTGAAAGAAATACAAAGTCAATAAACTATATTTACTAATAACACCTCTGATATGATAAAGTTTTAATTTTCAAACTTGGTTGTTTAGCATGGTTCTTTTAAATTTAATTTCAATTCTCATTTCAAAAAAATTCAAGCAATATGGATAAAGCCCTTGACCATGGTCCTCTCTCTCCCTGCCCTGGTCTTCCCAGGACTCACCACTGTTATCTGTTTGACAACCATCATGATTCTTGAGATGCAGATTATTAAGAATATACCTGTAAACTTTTAATTGAATCACAAATAACACTGAAAACCCTGACTGTCTACCTTGTTGGGGACTGGCCTAACTTCAAGCAAGATGTCCGGAAGAGATGCCTTAAGTGAGGCAGCAGATGTGAGGGTGGAGCAAAACACCAGCAAAGAAGCCCAGGAAGGTCTTCCCAGGAGGCAAGCATAGACCAGGAGATTCAGGGCAGATGGGAGGGTACCACACGTCCAGCTCTATAAGCGGGGCACCCAGCCCAAGTGGGCAAAAAGGAACCTATTTAATTAACATCAATGATAAACTCAAAAGTCTAAGGAGCACAGGTGGAGGCTGTTCTGCTACAGGTCGATGGGTTTATTTAGCCACCAAAACCCGAGGGTTGTTATTGTTCCAAGATCTGGAAATGCTACCTTTGCAGTTTCCAATCACTACTACTTCAGTTCAACGTTTTGGAATTTCTGTAAAAATGTTCAAGTCTGCCCACTCCTAAAAACATCCCCTTTAATCCTAAAATTTCCTCCAGCTTTTGCGCCCTCCATCCCCTCTTTCCTCTCCTAGTCAAGCTCTTAAAAAAGAAGTTTTGGGGACTTCCCTGGTGGCTCAGTGGTTGAGAATCCGCCTGCCAATGCAGGGGACATGGGTTCGAGCCCTGGTCCGGGAAGATCCCACATGCCGCAGAGCAACTAAGCCCGTGCGCCACAACTACTGAGCCTGCGCTCTAGAGCCCGCAAGCCACAACTACTGAGCCCACGTGCCACAACTACTGAAGCCCACGCGCCTAGAGCCCATGCTCCGCAACAAGAGAAGCCACTGCAATGAGAAGCCCGTGCACCGCAACGAAGAGTAGACCCCACTCGCCGCAACTAGAGAAAGCCTGCGCAGCAACAAAGACCCAACGCAGCCAAAAATAAATAAATAAATAAATAAATAAATAAATTTTTTTAAAAAGAAGAAGCTTTTACTTGTGGTGTCAGTGTCCTTATCTCTCATGCACTTGCTAAGCATCAAAATTTGGTTTCTTTCCCTGTCACTCTCTGTTGTCAAATACAGTGGATATCATTGAATTTTTTGCTTTAACCTCTCTTTGGCATTTAAAAATTGGAATGACCTGAAACCCTTGTCATTTGGGAACTCCTTTCCTATCTTGATGTTAAGGATACCGCAGATCCCGTCGCTAGGCCAGGGGCACCTTGCTTTAGTTCCTGGTCCCTTGGCTGTGTCTGGGTCCCCGTCTCCCTAGGTTTGCAGCCAGCCCAAGGCCCCTGTCAACACTGTTGATTTTCAGGTTCTCACCATGGGCAGAGTGCTGCTGGGTGAGGAGCTGCTGCCTCTGTACATGGAGGGTTGGAGGACAGGGGTTGTGGTAAAGGAATCCAACTCAATTCCTGTCTTCAAGGATTGAGCCTAGTTCTGATGCTCAAACTGATATGGAACATATTTAGTCCCTTCATCCCACAGAAGGGGCCAAATGCATCAGTTCTGCTCTCTTGACTTAGACCATTTCCTTCCAGTCTCTTTTGCTGGACAGTCTTTCTCTACTTGTCCTTTCATTATTGGTACGTTCCTCGGGAATTCATCCTCCCTTTCTCTTTTTATTATAAACCAGGGGTCCCCAATCCCCGGGCTGAGGACTGGTACCGGTCCTTGGCCTGTTAGGAACCGGGCTGCACAGCAGGAGGTGAGCGGCGGGCGAGCGAGCAAAGCTGCACCTGCCGCTCCCCATCGCTCCCCATCGCTCGCATCACCACCTGAGCCATCATCCCCCTACACCAGTCCGTGGAAAAACTGTCTTGCACGAAACCAGTCCCTGGTGCCAAAAAGGCTGGGGACCGCTGTTATAAACTCATGTCCTTATTCTCTCCCACAGATTTAACTACTAGCTATATCTTGATGACTCCCAAATCTCTCTCTAGGGCTCTCCTTTCTTACAATCTTCAAAGCCATCTATATAGCTTCCTAATGTCAGTGGACTTCTCTACCCCATGTTCCACAGGTCCCTAAAACGCAATGTAATGACACAAAATAATCCGCCTCTCCCCTGTTTGGGAAATGCATCTTAGTAACTTTGGTGTAGAAATCAGCGATTTTTAGAAGATGGCTGCTCTCATCTGCCGATGCTGGCCTTCAGCTGCAACATTTCCAGCTTCCAGCCAACCCTGCTCACCTCAGACTGGCCCCCAATCTGAACTGGCTCTGGCCAGTCCATCCTGTCAATGAAGGCAGTGGTTTTTGTATACTGACTCCCTCGGTTTGTCTCAAGTCTGAAGTCAAGGGGAGATTCTGTCAGCAACCAAAGACCTCTGTTCAGTCTTGAATGGCGGGGCGGGTTTGTCCTCCAGTTCCAGGGCTTGTTCCTATACTTGGTGCTCCAAAGGGTATAGTCATACCCCTTCGATTGTCTAGTTGGTGAATATATTGTGCAGTGTTCAATAACATCCGCAGCCTTAAAACTGTTTGCCTATTTTGTCTTTAAAGATCTGAACAAATGGCTAGCTAACTCGGTGAAATTTAAATGTTAATAAAATTGTATACCCATAAAAAAAAAAAAAAAAAAAAATAATCCGCCTCTCTAGAGAACACTAGCGTCCCACTCAAATAAAAATCTGGGACCATTATCAGCATCTTGCTCTCACCAAACTCTGCCAATTCTAATCCCCAAATATTTCAACAGGTACCTACTTCCCTATTCCTACTGTCACTGCCTTAGTTCCAGCATAGTTTCTCACCAGATTTATTCCATTTGTTTTTTAATTGATTTTTTTACCCTCAAGACCCACCCCACCCCCAATGCCATTAGAATTACTGTTGCAAAGTGCAAAACCACAGTGCCTTTGCAATGTCTCTCATCCATCTTCAAGATGAAATCTAATTCCCACTGCGTGGTATACAAGGCCCAGGATCCATTCACCTCTCAGCTTCATTTCACAAAACCACACTGCTTTCAATTTCCCTTAAGAACCACATGGTTTCATGTGCCTGTGACTCTGTACATGCTGTTTCCCCTTGGACTCCTTCCCACTCACAGGGCAAATTTCTTCTCAATTTTCAAGATGAAAGAAAAGGGAAACCTTTCCTATGAAGTTTGTCTTGATTCCTCTCTTTCGCTACAGGTGCTCTGGATGGGTCCTTCCTCTGGGTTAGCAACCGTACTTGTATATTTTTCCACTAGGCTTGTTTATGTCGTGTATACTACAAAGTCATAAGCTTCCTGAAGGCAGAAACGGCTAAGTCTTTTTATCACAGTATCACCATCATTTAAAACAGTGCTAGTCCAAAGGATATTCCAATAAACTCTTATGAAATAAAAACATACATTTTTGGGGGAAAAGAAAATCAACTCAATACAATATTCTTGGTTTACTCAAATAAGGATGCTGCTTATCACTTATAACAATATATCCAGGGGGACTTCCCTGGTGGCACAGTGGATAAGAGTCCGCGCTCCCAGTGCAGGGGGGGCGGGTTTGATCCCTGGTCAGGGAACTAGGTCCCAAATGCATGCTGCAACTAAGGAGCTGGCGAGCCGCAACTAAGGAGTCCACCTGCCGCAACTAAGACCTCATGCAACCAAATAAATAAATATTTAAAAGCAAACAAACAACAACAAAAAAACAATACATCCAAGGCCACATTACAGATTCCATTCATTCATTCATTCATTCAGAGAATGAGCCACCTGCCAGTTATCATGCTCTGTTCTAGAAACACCATGGTGAAGTAATGCTAGGCTCTCGGGGCAGTGTGCTACTTGCATGGACCCACAGACTTCCAGGGAGAAGCTGTGAAGAAACTCTGGGACTGAGAGCAATACCCTGGCACAAAGATGTTAAATTTATTGTATCTTGTAAGTCAGGGAGGGTTGCCTAATAAAAAACAAACTCAGTCTGAAGCAGGGATGATGAAAAAGGCACGTGCTTTACCTTCAACCACTAATCCAGTTTGGTCAAATGGAACTAACGCCCTCTCACTTAGTCCAGGACAACTTGTCAATTCTTTAACAGAAAGTAAAACTACCCTCTGAAGACCTACACACACTGCAAGTCACTTGGAGATGGGGGCGGGATGGTAGGGAATAATGACTGCCAGCTACAAGAACAGCAAAGGCAGCTATTGGAACAGCAGATTCAACTCAACCAGCTTTCCTGATGCTTACGAAATGCCCAGCACTATGCTCAGTGTTTTCAGAGCAAGGGCCTCTGGCCAGGTTTTACTGCAATCATTGGCCACATAAGAGTCAAACAGATTAACATGCTCAGCTTTTGTACCCAATTCACTGACGATCTAGGATCAAAAAGCCTTTATTCTTTTTCCATATTGTATATTTTATGTAGGTTTTTAAAAAATCAAATAGCTATTTCTATGAAGGTTCTTCACAAAATTTCAAATGCATATTGGTTTTCCATTAAACCAGTAAGTAAGGGAAATTTTAATATTGATATTGAAGATAATAATAATATGAATAACCATTAACTATTTATGCTGTGCTCAGCAATATACATCGTGGACAGCTCAAAAAACTCTCATTTAAGATATGCTCCCTGTTCTCAGAGGTCTTAACACTGTTGATAAGTGTTGATAAGAAAACTAGCACTCCAAGCAATTCCACAAAAACTAAGCACTAAGCTGTGTGGCACAGAAGTTTTGAGGATGCAGAGAAAACGGTGGGCTAGGCAATCTGTGCAGCCTTCAGAGAGAAACTAAGATTCGTGCTGGAATTGACGGGATATAAAGCAGTGATTCTCAAACTTTTTCGGCTCAGGGTCTCTTTACTTTCTTAAAAATTATTAAGGACTCCCAAAAGCTTTTGTTTAGGTGGGTTGTAATTATCAATATTTACCACATTAAAAATTAAAACTATGAAAAATTTAAAATATTTATTCATAAATATTTAAACAAATAAATGATTATGTGTTAACATTTTTAAATTAAAAATCATATTTTAAAGGATAAAAAATTTGAGAAGAGTGCCATTTTTTAACATTTTTGCAAGTGACTTTAATATTTTGCAAATATCAGACAACAGTTGTATCCTAACATCTGCTTTTGCATTCAACCTTTTGCAGTACCGCATGCCATGCAGCCTCTGGAAAACTCCACTTACATTCAGGAATGAGTTTAAAAGGCATATATCATCTTAATGTCATTAAATAGTTGTGATTTCATGGACCCCCTGAAAGGGTCTAGATGGGGGGTGAGGAGGGATCCACGTACCACACTTCGGGGAATCATTAATTTTAAAAGAGAAAGAAAATGGTATAAGCAAGGGCTGGGCAGGAAGGAAATGTGTGGCTCGAGAGCCATAACTTCCAAGTACGCAATGCTTATCCCTAAAATCTTGGCTACAACCAGGCTCACCTCCATCGTGAGCCTCAGAGACAGAAATGGCAGGGCAAGGTGGGGACAAGAAGCCTCCACCTCACCCCATGGTGCGTCTGTGCCTGTGGAAGAGGCTCTGCTGCCCCCAGCAACATTCCCTGGAGGCCACGTCAGGCTTTCCTCTCTGGCGCCTACACTGTGCTCTCCTCCTAGAAGCTGTAAATGGCTCACAAGAAACTGCCTTGCCGGGCCTTCCCAAGGCTGTGTTTACTAACTACTAAATCATCTCCCTGCTACAGTCTCAAATTCTTCAGACATTTCTTGATCTGGCTGTCTTAAAAAGCACATTTAACATCAGCCACGTAGCCAGTTTTTCCTTGCCAATAATCATGGGAGTTTGCTATTCGGTTCCTGTGCATCTTGCGACTGTAAAAACAGTTCCCGGAGCATCATATGTCATGGATCTAGTTGCCATAAACTGAAAACATTTTCTTCATATTTTGTGGCACAAACTAAAAGCATTCTGGATGTGATTTGCATACAGTCCATCTCTGGCCAAAAAAAGAGGTTTAAATATATGGATAGACGGAGAAAGGGGGGTGGCCATTACCATCGTTAAACTGTTTTATCATCAGTGTTCGATAGTGTATAACTATGGTAAAATTCTAAATTAAAAAATAACATTCTAAAATTATCCTGCAATAAGTACAGTTGTTCATTTTATGTAGCAAGCTTTAAGTTGTCTAACAGTTATTTTATAGCTGAGAGAAGCACAGATGAAAACAGAAGCTTCTTTTTTGGTCTTTTAAATAAAAAATATAAAAAATAAAAGCAATCATGAATCTATATAGTTTTCAGTCTTTTTTATTTTATTTTTTTAGTAAACATATTTATTAAGGCCTCTTTACAGAAGAGAATGGATCATTTTGAAGTCAAAGTGAAACTAAAACTTTAAAAGAGATTTCTGGTTCTGGGAATGGTAAACTAGGTAATTCAGACCAACCATCCTATCTTGCTAAAAACAGCCCAGAAAATCCGGACAAAATATAAAAAAATATCTTAAAGGCAGAGAAGCACTAATAAGTTAATTAAGAATTACCGTATACAAAAATCAATTCCAGGTGAACTATCTGCCCCGAAGTGAAAGATAAAGCTTTTGGAAAACAATGTAGGATAATGTTTCCATTACCTAGGCATAGGGAAGGATCTCTTAAACAGGAAACAAAAAGTATCTATTATCAAAAAACAGACAAATATAATGATATCAAAATTCAGCTTTTGTTCACCAAAAGACACCCTCAGGAAAACAAAAAAGCAGGTCATATAAAACCAATAAAGGGGGGCTTCCCTGCTGGCGCAGGGGTTGAGAATCTGCCTGCCAATGCAGGGGACACGGGTTCGAGCCCTGGTCTGGGAAGATCCCACATGCCGCGGACCAACTAGGCCCGTGAGCCACAATTACTGAGCCTGCGCGTCTGGAGCCTGTGCTCCGCAACAAGAGAGGCCGCGATAGTGAGAGGCCCGCGCAACGCGATGAAGAGTGGCCCCCGCTTGCCGCAACAAGAGAAAGCCCTCGCACAGAAACGAAGACCCACCACAGCCATAAATAAATAAATAAATAAATAAAATTTTTAAAAACCAATAAAGGGCTCATATTCAAAATAATAAAGAGTTCTAAAATGAAATATAAGACAGATAACAATAGGAAAATGGGCAAGAGGCAAGATGAGGCACATCACCAAATAAACTACATTATCTAAATGGCCAATAAACATATGAAAAGGTGTCTAGCCTCAATAGTAAGAAAAATACAAAAGAAAATCATAATGGAAAATACAAAAGAAAATCATAATGATATAACATTATATACCAGAATAGCTAAAAAATTTAAAGTCTGATAATAACAAGTGTGGCCAAGGATATGGAACAACCCGAAAAATCATGTACTACTTGTGTGACTGTAAACTGTTATATCCACTTTGGAATACAGTTTGGCATTATTCTTCTAAAGTTAAAGACAGACATACTCCATGATCCAGCAACTGCACTCCCAGGTATATACCCCAAAGAATTCATGCACATGGGCACCAAAAGATATACAGAAATATTCAGAGCAGCACTATTATAATAGCCCCCAAATGGGAACAACCCAAATATTCTCAATAGTAGAATGGATAAATATATTCTGGCGTATTCATAAAATGGAATACCATACAGAAATGAAAATCAAGAAACAAAAGCCATACACAGCAACATGGATGGATCTCACAAACATAACGACCACAAACAAAAGAATATATAGCATGTGACTGTTCAAAATCAGCCGAAACTATAATGTTTAGAGGTACATAGGAAGGAAAGAAAGAAATCAGAAGAGTGGTTACCTGTAGGTGGGAGTGGGGGGGGGTCACTAGAAAAGCCACTAAAAAGAGCTGCTGGGTCCCTCCCTGCAATGTCCTATTCTTTGACCTCAGAGGTGGTTATTTTAAAATAACTAAGTTTTACATTTGTATTTTATGCACTTTTCTGGTTGTGTGATATATTTCACAATAAAAAAGAATGAAAGCAAAACAAAAATAAAATTAACACAAAGGAAAAAGTGGTATCTTTGGTATAACTTTTAGATGACAGAACCCCAATTCCTTAGCTGGCATCCTGGCCTTTCATTATCCAGCCCTGTCTTTCTAGTCTCATCTCTTGCCACCCACCTTTCTTCACAAGTAGTACAAGGAGTCTGCCACACTTGTTCTCAACCCTGTGCTTTCTTTACCTTTACTCGTGATATTTCTTTGTCTAGAAAACCATGTAGACAAAATCCAATCATCATTCTGCAAGGCTAAGTACAAACTGTCATTCAAGACACAGCCTGGGTGTCATCTCCAGTGAGACACCTTCTCAGGAGACACAGATTCTAGAGCCACACTGCCTGGTTCAAATTCCAGATTTGCCATTTACTGGGCATGTGACCTTGGTCAAGTTACCAACCTTAGTTTTGCAGCTTCCTCATCTGTAAAAAGGGGTAAAAATACTACCTGCCTCACCAGGTTCTTGTAATGATTAAATGAGTAAATATATGCAAAGTGTTTGGAACATGCCTGGGAGAGAGTAAACGCTAGGGATTAGCTATTATTATTATCTAGCTACTATTACTATTATTATCAAGTATTATTATTAACTAGGTATTAGCTGTTATTATCATCAGTACACTCTGATAACCTCCTCCCTATCCCCCAAAGCCCCTCCAGATTAGACACTCTTCCGCTGGGTTCCCACGGCTCAGTATTATAGCTTATTTTCCTTTACACAGCTCTTATGGATAGTTGCTTCCTTGAGAGCAGGAACTAAATCTTTCACATCTCAATCCCCAACATCTAGCACAGTGCCTGGTATGTAGTAGATGCTCAATGAATATCTACGGAATGAATAAGCTACAAAGACTGCAAACATGTATCTAAATCACATATAAGAGTAGTCCTTTCCTGGGGACCTCCCTGGAGGTCCAGTGGTTAAGACTCCACGCTTCCAATGCAGGGGGCACGGGTTTGATCCCTGGTTGGGGAACTAAGATCCTACATGCCATGTGGCCAAAAAAAAAGAGTAGCCCTTTGGTGCTGCCCTATTGTGTGTGTACACTACAAACTGGAAGCATCATCTTGATGAGATTTCTACAGCAATTACCTCAGAATATCAATGGAGACTCCCTCTGGCAGCAACAAATGAGAGACAAGTAATAATACTTGTCCTATGCACCTGCTGTGAGGTTCAAATGATAATGACTAGGAAAATATTTTTTTAAGTGTGAAGCTCTACAATATAAAGTTTTATCACCTTAATAAAATAACAGGATTATTGTTGAATTGCAAGTGTGGAAAGGGATTTAAGGGATAATAAGGAATTAATATAATGTAAAAATGCAATCTGACATGGTCTTAGAGAAGATTTTTTATTTTCAGGTTAAAATATTTTGCAATGAAATTTTCTGATTTTCTCATTTGGTTATTAATGGTTTATGTACTGTCAAAACAAACATTTGTGTATATATGAATGTTCACAGCAGCATTATTCATAATAGGCCAAAAAGTGGAAATCACCCAAATGTCCACCAACTGGTGAATGAATAAACAAACTGTGGAACATCCACCCAGTGGAAAACTACTCAGCAATAAAAAGGAACAAACTACTGATACATACTATACAACATGGGTGAACCTCAAAAACATGCTTGGTAAAAGAAGCCGCCCATGAAGGCTACATATTTTATGATTCCATTTAAATGAAATGTTCACAAAAGGCAAATCTACAGAGACAAAGTAAATTAGTGGTTGCCTAGGGATGGGAGTTGGAACAAGGATTGACAGCAAATGGGCATAAAGGGTCTCTGTGCTGATGGAAATGTTCTAAAATTGAGTTGTGATGATGACTACACAATTGTGTAAGTTTACTGAAAATGTTTTAATTTCATACCTAAAATGGGTGAATTTATGGTATGTAAATTATGCCACAATAAAGTTGTTTTTTAAAATACAAATATTTGGTATTCTTTTACAGCTAGCTATACTTCCCACATCTTTAAAATCTCACCCAGGGACTTCTCTGGTGGTCCAGTGGTTAAGACTCCGTGCTCCCAATGCAGGGGGCCCAGGTTCGATCCCTGGTCAGGGAACTAGATCTCACATGCCGCAACTAAAGATCCCTCATGCCGCAACTAAGAAAAGATTCTGCATGCTGCAACTGAAAGATCCCACATGCCGCAACTAAAAATCCCGCATGCGACAACGAAGATCCCAAGTGCCACAACTAAGACCCAGAGCAGCCAAATAAATAAATAATAAATAAATAAATATTTTAAAAAATTAAAATAAAATCTCATCCATACATGGGACCAAATAACATAAAATTAACAAGAAAAATCAGCTTTTAAAAATTAAAAAATAAAAATATGTCACATACTAAATATCTTAAAAACCCAAAGCGCCATCTCTATACTTATTTTCCAATCCAAGAGCAACAAATAATGATCTTGATAAACAGGCTTTCACTGTCATTTGTTCATTTCATCCCACCTGTACAAACATACACTCTTGCCTCATTTGCATTTATAATTGCAAATATAAATATTTGGCACAATGCCTCCCCTTTTTATGGCCAAACAGCAAGCATAAGAAAAAGGTAAATACAAGAAAGTATAGTGTATAATGAGATAAAAAATAATGATATACATACAATAAACAGAATTTCTAAATAGGGTATAAACTAACCCTTAGAAATCAACAGTCTTTATACAAATGTATTTCAGATTGAATTCTACAAGTCCTAAAATGCTATCCAAATTAGTTTGCTGAACTGGAATTGTCAAATTGGATATTGCTTAAAGTAGGTCACTGGCACGGGCCTGAAAGTATTTGGTAATGCAGAGTTCTACTTGCAAAATCATTTGTCATAATGAGATCTGACTTAGACACAACAGGAGAAACCACACTGGTTGGGTGTCAACTGTCAATTGTATTTTATTCAAATAAATCTCATTTTAGATGTATCGCACTGCAGATTCTTGAACAGGGAAATAACAAGATGAAAGAAGTGTTTTCGAAAAAAGTAAATCTGGTGGCAATGCTCAGAAAATGCCTCTTTTGCTTCCTGCTCCTTTCTCTCTCACATCTACGCAGTCTCCAAAGGCCATTAATCTTTCTTCTGAAATGTCATTCAGGTTTATTCGTTTCTTTCCACTTCTACTCTCACCACAATAATCCTAAATTGTGTCAGGAGTTGTTAAAGGACAGGAAAACTGGGAAAAGAACCCCAAACTAGAGGCCATTAGAATAATCTAGATGGAAAAGAAGAGGACTTGGTCTCGAGCAGTGGTTCTCAAAGTGTGGTCCCCAGACCAGCAGCATCAGCATCACCTGGGAACTTGATAGAAATGTAAATTCTCAGGCTTTACTAAGACCTACTGAATCAGAAACTCTGGGGGCAGGGCCGGCAATCTGTGTTAAGGAGCCCTCCAGATGATTCTGATGTAGGCGTAAGTTTGAGAATTAGTGGTTTGGAAAGAAGCAGCGAAGAAGGAATTGGCCAAGATGAGGAGAGAATTTGGGAACCTGATAAGAATTTCTATCACAATGTCCCTCCAATCTCCAACCCAACCTATCCAAAAAGAACTCTTCTCCAAACCTCTCTCCCAAGTATAATTCATTTCTGATATCACAAACCTCTACATTGCTTACATTCAATCTCCCTTCCCACTAGTCCTCATCCAACATACTAATCTTGTTGATCCCATGGTTGAAGCTCTAGTCAATCAGGGAGAAAAGAAATGCACCATATAAGGGAAATTATGATAAAAAGGACTCTTCAAATCAGTGAAGAAAAGATGAATTATTCATTAAATGATTTTGGAATAACAAGCTAGTTATCGTGGGAGTGGAAAGTGGAAAGCTATATTCCGTCCATCAATTCTGAGATGCGTATTTTTTTCTTTACATGTTAACATCTCTGAAATCCAGACAGGTTTTACAATGAATGCCATCTTATATCTTACAGTTAATTGACAGCATTCTTTTTTCTTAGTGGAGCATAAAATAATGGCATGTCTTATAATTGATGGCATCTTAAATTCAATAAAATATGGTAATACAACCCCTAACATTTATTGAATGCATACTATGGGCCAGTCACAATGCTTTAGATTTAACAACTCATTTGCTTACTTAAAACACCCCACGTATTACTGTCATCCCATTTCATAGAGAAGGAAACTGAAGCAGAGAGCTTAAATAACACAGTCAAGGGCAGTAGAACTCAAGCTGACTCCAGAGCTTAAGCTCTAACTACTGTGTTATAACTGAAAGCTCAAAAACACTCTTCTATTTCCTCCATTCATCATAAAATGGTCTTTATTTCAAAATAAAGATTTTGTCATCATTTCTGAAAGATAATTATTTTTCTCTCAGCACTCTGACAATAGCATTCTGTCTCGTGGCTTCCACTCCAGCTAATGAGAAGTCAGCTACCAAACTGTAGTCTGAGAACAGTCTGCTTTCTCTCTCTGGCCACTATTAAGATCTTACATTTGCCAATGTATTTAGGGGATATTTCTCTTTCTTTATCCTGCTTGAACTTCCTAATTCAGAGGATTCAAGTCTTTCATCAATTTTGGAAAATCTCAGTCATTATCTCCTCAAATACTCCCTCTCTCCCAATTTTTCTATTATCTCCTTCCAGAATTCTGGTTAGATGTTATGTTAGACCTCATTCTTTCACATGCCTTAATCTTTCTTTTATATTTTCTCTTTGTCTCTCTGGGTTTCCTGTGGGCAATTTCTTTAGCTCTATCTAGTTCATTAGTTCTCTCTTCATGTGTCTAATCTGCTATTTAACTTGTCGATTAACTACTAAATTCAATAATCGTGTTCTTCAGTTCTGAAATGGTTCTTTTTAAAATATATCTGGTTATTAATATCTTTTAAAACAGCTAGTCAGATAGCTCTACAACGACGCACAGCAATTGAAAAACCCGGCCACAACATATGGGACTTTCAACCTAGTTATTTCGGATGGTCTCAGTTACCTAGTTATGCTTTTAATCTCTGTTTTTATTGCTTTAAGGATATCAAATATTTTTACTTTATGTTCAGCTTCCAATCATTACGATATATAGTCTTTTCAAATCAGATGATTTTATTTCTGCTGACTCACTCATTGCGGCTTGTTTCCTAAGTGCTTTGTGATTTTTCATCATGGGCTCCTGTTCTGTGGAATTTTATTTGTGGGACTTCTTTGAGTCCTAAGTAGGATATTTTTTTCTCCTGAGAATATTTGTGTTGCTCTGTCAGGTTCCTGGAGGCACTACTAACCCAAGAACAATTTAAAGTAAATTAGCCTGAGTTTCTCATGCTACACAGACGGTATGAATTCAAATCCCACATCCACACATGGGCCGGTTCATGGTTATGAATTCTTAGGGGAGATTTCAAAAAAATGTATCATGGAAAAATGTAAGCACAGAAGTAGGTGGAATAATGTAAATGAACCTTCACGTGCTCATCATCAGCCTAAATAATTGTTAACTCCTGGCCAACACTGTTTCATCTGTATCCAACCCACATCTGTCTCCCTGCCTCTGCATTAGTTTCAAACCAAACCTATTTCATGGATAAACACATCAGTATTCATCCCTAATACATAAAAAAAAAAAACCTCTTTAAAAATTCACAATGCCACTATGACACTTAAAAATAGTAATAATACCAATACCAGCAAGTAACCAGTGGGTATTCAAATTTCCAGTTGTCTCATAAATACACAAGGTTTTGTTAGTTTGTTTGCTTTCATGTGTTTTTCCTTTGCAACTTATTTGTCGAAGAAACCAGGCTATTTGTCCTGTAGGGTTTCCTATAGTCTGGATTTTTCTTATTAGACCCCCATGTTGGCATTTAACATGTTGCTCTGTCCTCTGTAATTCTTATAAATTGGTACTCAGATCCAGAAGCCAGATCAATTTGTATAGGAAAAGAAAAATATATGCTTAATGCAGCATTAACAAATGGTAACCAATAAGCTTTTATAAAGTATCATTATGAACTCATAAATGCATCAGTTAATGTTTTTATTGGTATTCAAATTGTCTCATCACTGGCCAAAGGGAGTCTCTTCATGTATGTTCTTGGGCCCTTTTGATATGACCTTGTAGTCTTTGATGACCTCCTTGTAATATGGTATAACAAGAAATTCTAGGTTTAGCTTTATCTTGTATAATTCCTACTGCAGAACTGGATAAGCTATCCAAGGAAT
Organism: Balaenoptera acutorostrata; assembly: GCF_949987535.1. Taxonomy (NCBI): domain Eukaryota; kingdom Metazoa; phylum Chordata; class Mammalia; order Artiodactyla; family Balaenopteridae; genus Balaenoptera; species Balaenoptera acutorostrata. The sequence continues at coordinate 8,906,351 of NC_080074.1, forward strand.
TCTGCTTCCTTTTGTGAGAATTGGTATTTCGAGACTGTAATTTGGGCACTAGGGTTACATACGGCTACTGGGTTGATCATTGTTTCTAGGGCTTTTCAGTAGAATAAGGTAGCAGGTAGTTTTTATGTTTTTTTTTTTAAGATAAAATATATCAAGAGTTCTTCCAAAAACTTCCAATTCAAAATCAAGTTAATCAAGAGAATGAGAAGACAAGCCACTGAATGTGAAAGACGTATTTGCAAAAGACATACCTGATAAAGGACTGTCACCTACAATATTCAAAGAACGCTTAAAACAATAAGAAAACGAACCCAATTAAAAAATGGTCAAAAGACCTGAACAAGACACATCACCAAAGAAGACACACAGTTGGCAAATAAGCATATGAAAAGACGCTCAACATTATGTCATTAGGGAATCATGAATTAAATGAGATACCACTGCACATTGATTAGAATGGCCAAAAATTAAAACAGTGACAACACCAAATGCTGACAAGGATACGGAGCAACAGGAATGCTCACCATGGCTGGTGGGAATGCAGTACACAGTACAGCCACTCTGGAAGATGGCTTGGCGGTTTCTTACAAAACTACAGTCTTATGATCCAGCAATCACACTCCTTGATATTTACCCAAAGGAACTGAAAACTTATATCCACACAAACACCTGCACACTGACATTTACAGCAGCTTTATTCATAACTGCCAACACTTGGAAGCAAGCAAGATGTGCCTCAGTAAGTGAACTGATAAATAAACTGAAAATGGATATTCAGCACTAAAAGAAATGACCTATCAAGCCATGAAAAGACATGGAGGAAACTTAAATACATATTAGTAAGTGAAAGAAGCCAATCTGAACAGGCTACATACTGTATGATTCCAACTATATGACATTCTGGAAAAGGGAAAACTATGGAGGTAGAAATAAGATCAGAGGTTGCCAGGGGTTCTTGGTTGGAGGGAGGGATGAATAGGGGGAGCACAGAGGATTTTTAGAGCAGTGAAAACTACTCTGTATGATACTGTAATGGTGGACACATGCCATTAAGCATTTGTTAAAACCCACAGAATGTACAGCACCAAGAATGAACCCTAATGTAAACTCTGTAGATTTTGGGTGACAATGATGTGTCATTGCAGGTTCTTCAATGGTAAAAAGTGTACCACTCTGGTGCAGGATGTTGATAGCAGGGGAAACTAGGGGTTGGGTGTGGGGAAGGAGGTATATGGGAACTCTGTACTTTGTGCTCAGTTTTACTGTGAACCTAAAACTGCTCTAGAAAAATAAGCCTATTTTTTAAAAAACCAAGTTAACAGGGTTTTAATTAACTTCTTCTATTTTATATCTGTATCTCCTTTCACCTATGTTGAGAATCTGAGTCTCAACAACACTGGAAATGATAAAATATCACATAAGTACTCATTTACTTTATCTGACAATACACACACAACAATCTCTGAATGACAATACTGATACCATCACCAATTATATATGGGTACACCTGAAGGGTTTTGTTGTTTTGCTGTTGTTTTTTGCAGTTCTTTTTTTGTCCTTAGGGTATACACCATTAAGGATATAACGTTCAAATTACTGAGTTTTAAATTTTAGGTTCTCTGTTTCTTGTTATTTTCAATTTTCAAGGATTGCTTTTATAAAGAAAATTAACTTTGCCTTATAATATTTAAGTAATTGCACGAAGTCAAATCTACAAATACACTATACTCAAAGCAGTCTTGCTCCTATCCCCGTCCCCTCTACCTTATTTCCCTTCCTTCCTCTCTTAAGTTTTATGATTTTTCTCCAATTTAAAAAAACATAAAATGCAAATATTAACGTCAAAATATGCTAGAAGCCCTTGCATTCAAAGGGAATGGAGGAACAGAGCACAAAGAACACTGGTCTTGTAGTTAGAAGACATAGTATCCAGTTACTGTTTGTTATACTACTACTTGGTTTTTCTTGTTGTTTTTTTACAAAATATTTATTTATTTATTTGGCTGCCCCAGGTCTTAGTTGCGGCACATGGGATCTTCGTTGCCACGTGCGGGATCTTCATTGTGGCATGTGGGATCTTTAGCTGCGGCATGTGAGATCTTTTAGTTGCAGCTTGTGAACTCTTAGTTACAACATGTGGGATCTAGTTCCCTGACCAGGGATCGAACCCAGGCCCCCTGCATTGGGAGTGCAGAGTCTTAGCCACTGGACCACCAGAGAAGTCCTTGTACTACTTGTTAAGTTGACCTTGGGCACTGTCTAATTTTTCAGAGCTTCAGTACCTTTTATGTATTATGAGGAAAATAATAAATATCTACCTTATACACTTGCTGTGAGGATCAGATGAGACATGAAAAAATTTTAAAGGTACAATTGTATATAAGTACATCCTTGGAGGAAAGGTTTCTGAAGATCAGTCCAAAATAATTCTGTTTATAATAAAATCTCTTTCACTCTTAGGTACAAAGTAGGCAGGAATAATTTTTAAACTATTCCCTTATTAAGAAAGGACCCTTGAAAAGATACATGCATTCCAATGTTCATAGCAGCATTATTTACAAAAGCCAAGACATGGAAGCAACCTAAGTGTCCATCGACAGATGAATGGATAAAGAAGATGTGGTACGTATATACAATGGAATATTACCCAGCCATAAAAAAGAATGAAATAATGTCATTTGCAGCAGCATGGATGGACCTAGAGATTATCATACGTCATGAAGTAAGTCAGACAGAGAAGGACAAATATCATATATCACTTACATGTGGAATCTGAAAAATTATACAAATAAACTTATTTACAAAACAGAAATAGACTCACAGACATAGAAAACAAACTTGTGGTTATCAAAGGGGAAATGGAGGAGGAAGGGATAAATCAGGAGTTAGGGATTAGCAGATACAAACTACTATATATAAAATAAACAATGAGGTCCTACTGTATTACACAGGGACTATATTCAATATCTTAGTATCTTGTAATAAACCATAATGGAAAAGAATCTGAAAGACAATATATATATATAGATATTATATATAGATAGATAGATATTATATATATAGATATAGATATTATATATATATATATATATATATATATATATATATATATAACTGAATCACTTTGCTGTACACCAGAAACTAACACACATTGTACATCAACTATACTTCAATTAAAATAAAAGAAAGAAAAAAGAAAGGACTCTCAAGAAGTAGGGGGAGAGAAGCTGAACTCAGAGGTTCCCCATATTCTCCCAGGAGAAGGACCAGCGGGTCCTGGGAAGTGTTACGTGGAGGCTTGCCCGATCCTTAGAGTCTGGGTCACCGATGATTAAGTGGCTGGACTTCTGGATCTCTAGGGGAGAATGAGGTCGACAATACCCTGCAAGACCCAGGCCTGCCTACATCTCCAGCTTCTCTCCTACGACCCTGCCTTCTTCTCTGTCTCCAGCAAACCAGCCTTCCTCAGTTCCTCCAAGGGTTCAAGCTCTTTCTTCCCTTAGTACCTTCACATGTTAGTCTCTTTACACGAAGGCTCTTGCTCCAAATGATCATCTGGCCAACTCCTGCTTTTCCTTCCAGTCTTTGCTTAAATGTTACTTTCTCAGAGAGGCCCTCCCTAACCTCCCAGACCGAGACAGATCCCCTTGTGTATCACTCTTACAGCTCCCTATATTCTCCTAAAAGGCAATTATCAGGGTTTGGTATTACTACATACTACATATGTAGTAATGTGACTGCTTGACCGTCTTTCTCCCACGAGATAAAAAGTTCTGTGATGGTCAGCAAATGCTTTGCTTATTTCTTTCTTCTTTATTTTTGGCTGTGCCATAGGGCTTGTGGGATCTTAGTTCCCCAACCAGGGACTGAACCCAGGCCACTGCAGTGAAAGCACCGAGTCCTAACCGCTGGACTGCCAGGGAATTCCCTGCTTTGCTTATTTCTTCATTCCCAGTTCCTAGTACCGTGTCTGGTGTAGAGTAGGTGCTCAATGAGTATTTGTTGAATGAATGAATGAATGAATGAATAAGTGAATGAAAAGTTTAATGCATCATATATAAAACTGATGAACTAGATCCTGAATACTGGGGAAAAGGGAAGGATCAAATTGTTAAATATGGGGAAAAAAATCTGTATTCCAGAGTCTTCTCATAAGGGGGGCAGTATTTCATTCTCCTCTAACTTGATTTATAATTTAAATATATAATCATTCAAATTGTAGAATTCATTTCCCTCTCTCTATATAATGAGTTTTAATGATCAAAATATCCAGAAACAAGGCTTCCTTATGCCTGTCACAAAAACTGCTTTCTTCCACTAGTGATGTAGCATAAGCCAAGAGTATTATGATAAAGCAAAAAATTTCAAAATAAAATACTATACCCTCCTAAAAATGCCAAGAAGACATGTGTCTGTGGGAGAAATGTGTCTGTGGGAGGGGGAATCTAGAGATAAAAAGAGACTTAAGAAATATGGAAACCAAAAGCTATAATGATAATCTTTAAACACTACCTCGTTTTATGTAGCCAGAAATATGAAAAGCTTATTAGCATTTCTCTTCACTGGACATAATGAATAAAGTATGGCAGAAGAAGGACGCACAATTTAAAAGAGAAGTTAAAACTTTATTTTTTCTATCTAAAGCCTTCATTTTCCTATTTTCCTGCAAACAAACAAAAACATTCCATATTTCTTAGATTAAGAAAAATAGCATTTCTATCCATTTGAACTCAAAGTGAAAGAAGACCTTTTTTGAACTCTTTATACATTCTGATTAGCATCTATTAAAAAGTGTGATATACATGATCAAGCACCCAAAATTCACATAACAGCCTTTACCACTGAAAGGAACCAGAGCTCCTCAAAGAAACATCTGATTCAGAACTGGGACAGAAAACGTACAAGATAAGCCCCAGACATCTTACATATCAAAAAGCAAGGATGCTATCTATAAAAAGTCTTCAGAAGTCAACTTGAAGAGCTTCCTCCCACTAGTTAAAAATAGGACAATCCGAAGCATAAATAAAAATAATCACTGCAATGGTTTCACATATATCAAATATGTTAAAAATCCATGAGTTCATGATACTATTTTTTTTTTTTTTAATTTATGTACTTTTGGCTGCGTTGGGTCTTCGTTCCTGTGCGAGGGCTTTTTCTAGTTGTGGCAAGCAGGGGCCACTCTTCATCGCGGTGCGCGGGCCTCTCACTATCGTGGCCTCTCTTGTTGCGGAGCACAGGCTCCAGACGCGCAGGCTCAGTAGTTGTGGCTCACGGGCCTAGTTGCTCCGCGGCATGTGGGATCCTCCCAGACCGGGGCACGAACCCGTGTCCCCTGCATTGGCAGGCAGACTCTCAACCACTGCACCACCAGGGAAGCCCCCATGATACTTTTTTTTTTTTTTAAATACATTTATTTATTTATTGGCTATGTTTGGTCTTTGTTTCTGTGCGAGGGCTTTCTCTAGTTGCGGCAAGCGGGGGCCACTCTTCATCGCGGTGCGCGGGCCTCTCACTATCGGGGCCTCTCGTTGCGGAGCACAAGCTCCAGACGCGCAGGCTCAGTAGTTGTGGCTCACGGGCCCAGTTGCTCCGCGGCATGTGGGATCTTCCCAGACCAGGGCTCGAACCCATGTCCCCTGCATTGGCAGGCAGATTCTCAACCACTGCACCACCAGGGAAGCCCCCCCCATGATACTATTTTTAAACAAACTCATTGGTCTCCTTTGGATGATGTTAGGGAACCAACTTATTATTCTGAAAACTGGTAAGTAAAGGGAAAGAATCAAGCATTTTTCCTGCCTTTCCTGAATGAAGTGTACCTCAGATTAACCACAGGGGTGATATGGGAAAGTTTCTCCAGCTAATTAATGAAGACAAATGACAGAGTTAGAATATCACCATTTTGCAACATAGAATAACATAGTGAGGCACTGATCTTTAATACCTGTTAACATCACAGTAAGATGAGACAACTGCTTATTATGCCTCCTAATGGAAGTAAACACCACCTCCTATAAAGTATTCTTGTCAAACAAAAAGAACCTGAACTAGAACAAGCCTCTAGATATAACTACCAGTTTACATGAAATACAAGATAGAGGAACATGTTAAACACACCATGGGGATGCAATTAGCAAAATCCAGAAGGTGAGAAACTACTGGACACATGATCGAGTTAATTTTTAGATAAATTGCGGGGAAGAAGAGAGGGATCCCTACAGATAAAAAAAGACTTAGGAAACATTAACCAAATGGTACTTTGGTTCTTGTTTGGATCCTGATGCAAACAAATCAAATTTACAAAATCAGGGGAAATCTGAATCCTGATTTTTTTGATGTGCTATTAAGGAATTATTAATTTTTTAGATGTGATAACTGCATTATGCGTATGCTTGGTTTTTTTTTTTTAATGAGTCCTTAGCTTTTAGACATATACACCAGAATATTTACGAATGAAATACACATGAGAGGCTGTAGTCACCTGAAGGTCTATCTGGGGCTGGAGGATCCCCTTACACAATGGCTCCCTCACACGGTGTCTGTTAGCTTGAGGCCTCAGTTCCTCTCCACGTGAACCTTCCCACAGGCTATTTACATGTCCTTCCAATATGGCAGGCTGCCTTCCCTCAGATGAGTGGTCTAAGAGAGCAAAGCAGAAACTGCAATGTCTCTTACGACCTAGCACTGGAAATCACACACCATCACTGCTTCAATATCTCATTGGTTACACAGGCTAGCCCTATTCAATGTGAGAGAGGATTACACAAAGGCATGAACTCAAGAGGATCATCAGGGCCATCTCGGAGGCTGGCTACCACATTACCGCACATAAGCTCCAGACTGTGAGTTTCCAAAACCCTTCACCCTCCTACTGCACTCTAACCTCATTTCATTTCATTGCACCCTTTCTTGGTTGAATAAGCTCCAGCTTTACCGGCTTCCTTTCTGTTCTTCAGAAGTGAGGGGTTTGTATCCAGTTTAGAGCCTTTGTACTAGTTGTTCTCTCTGCCAGAAGTATTCTCTCCACTCATCATCTCATCAGTCAGATTTGACCATAGATGTCACCTGCTCAGAGAGGCCTTCCCTGGCCACCCAGTCTGAAGAAGCTGTCTATCCCAGAGTCCAATTTAATTATTTGCAGAACACTTATCACTCTCTGATATTTTGGCACATCTGTCTCAGTGTTAAACTCTCCAGCACACTTAGTCATCACATTCAACATAACCTCAGCATCCAAATGGGTAACCCAGGCAAACACCTTGCCTCCCAGTTCTGTAAACTGCTCAGTTCCAAGGACCTTCTCCCTCCCTCTGCCTCAGCCACATCCTCCCACTGTCACACCAAACTCAATCCACTATTTGACCCTTCTAGTTCACTTGCTCAAGTGCCCCATGAAAATGACTTTTCAATTGCCATAAGACCTTCAATTCCTTTGACCCCATCTTCCCTCTCCCAACTTTTCTCTTTATCTAGCTTAGATTTCATAGTTAAAAATTATAACCACTCCCTTGCAAGAACCCTCAATCCTCTTCCAAGGTCTCTTTCTTTCAAACTCCATAATTCCAGAACTCAAGACACTGCCTTCTCCATACCAAGAATATTGATGAAAAAACATTCAACTAGGAAGACTACTTTCACCATAAATTCAAGGTCACTAAATGGGCACTCAATCTTAGCTGGCAATCCTACTAGATTTCACTAGTAAACTCGATTTCTAATTCCTCCCCTCTCCAACAAAGCTCTTTCTTACCCATTTTTCCCTCCTTTACAGCCCTCCCATCCTTTTCAGCTAATGTCCTTGATTCTCCATTGAGAACCTAAACAAGCTTAAAACTAGAAATTTGTCATCTTCTCGTGACCAGTTGTATAAACCTATGTGAATCTGTGCGCGTTTTCCCTTCTTTCCTCCGTTTCAACAGACATGACCCTCCTCCTCCTACTGAAGAACAATCTCTCTGCTTACGCTTCTGATCACCTCCCTTCTTCCCTACTCATTAACTCCAATCTTATAATTATCTCCTCTTTTTCCTCCAACTGTCACTCACTCTTTCCTGGATCATTCCCATCTATATAATACATTTAAGCTCTAGTATGTCCCCTCTTAAGAAACAAACAAAAATTCTTCTTTGATCCCATACTCCCCTTCAGGTACAACTCCATTTCTCTACTCTTTTCACAGCCAAATTTTGTTAAAGTGGTTAAGTAAATAAATACTATCTGCACTGTCTCACCTCCCATTCATGTTCTGTTCAATCCATTCCAATATGACTTCTGCCTCCATCACAAGCAATTTCTATCCCACCAATCCAATGACTAGTTTATGCCCTCATCCTACTAGGTCTCTCAGCAGCACTAAATTCTGTTAATCTTTCCCTCCTTCGCGAAATAATCTCTTGATTTCATTCAAGCAATGATTACTGAACACTAGCCCTGGTCAGGCACTGTTCTAGGCATTGCCTGAGGATACAGGGCTTCTGTGGCATCTCACGTCCCTGGTTTTCCTTCTTTGTATTTGACTCCTCTTACTTCTCATCTTCATCCTCCTCTGACCTATTCTCTAAATGTTAAGTAATTCAGAATTTAATACCAAGCCCCCTTTCCTTTATTCTCTCCTTAAATGGCATCATCTGTTCCCACGGCTTTAATTATTATCCTTATAGCAAAAACTTTCAAATTTATATCTGCAGCATGGAACTTCCTTTGGAACTTTAGTTCTCCCATATTCAATTACTTACTTGACATTTCCACTTGGGACTCCTTAAAGCATCTCAAACTTAATATAATCAATTTTGACTGTTTACTTTCCTCCCCAAACATTTGTTTTAGTAAATTTCAATAAATAACACAATATACAGCTCTCAAGCCATAAATCTTTATTCCTATCTCTCCCTCCTCTCCCACTTCTAATCCACCAACAAGTCCCACTGACTCTATTTCCAAAATATTTCTCAAATGTGTTCCTTTTTCTCCTTCTCTCTTGCTATTATCATCTCTTGCCTACTGCAATAGCTTCAACTGGCATCTCTGCTCCCATCCTTGCCTCCTTCCAATCTGCTTGTTTTTCTTTTTCCGATTCTTTTAGGTGGTAGGTTAGGTTGTTTATTTGAGATTTTTCTTGTTTTTGAAAAAGGCCTGTATTGCTATGAACTTCCCTCTAAGAACTGCTTTTGCTGCATCCCATAAATTTTGTATGGTTATGTTTTCCTCCAATCTTTTTGACAGACACATTTAAAAAAACAGTAAATTAGGTCGGCTTATTCCATACTTACAATTCTTCAACAGCATCACACTATAACAGGAATAAAATCTGAACTCCTCCTCTTGGTCTTCAAAATCCCAAGTGATATGGACTCTGCTTATCTGCTCACTATCATCAGCTCTCTCTATTCTTCCCTGCTCTAATATGCACTGACCTTTCAATTTCTTGACTATGCTAAGACTTGCTCTCCTATGACACGGTACATGTTACTCCCTCGTCAAACACCCTCTCCTCTAGCTGGCTCCTTCTCAATCTCCAGTCTCAGCTTAAATACAAACTCCCCAGACCACTTTACTCTTCATAGCACATAACATTTAATAATTACACATATTCATGTATTTACTTTAAAACTTATTTTGAAAATTTACAACCATAAACAAAGGTAGAGCAAATGGTAAAATGAGCCTACAGATTCTAGTATTTTTGTTTTATTTTTAAACTACTTCCCCTATTATACTGTAAGCTCCGATGGATAGAGACAGTATCTTTTTCCCTTTTTCACCCAGGGCCTTACACAGTGCCTGGATCATGATAAATACGCAACAAATTTCTTGTTTTAAATGGGAAGTAAAGTTAAAGATGACTCTAAAGGCAACGACAGTGCCACTGAGAAGAGGGAAACAGGAGGGGAGAGTTTTGAGCTGGTAATTTATTCATCAGTCTACTCCCTGCCAGGTTCTGGGCTAAATATTGGGTTTCAGAGGTAAATAAGAGATAGTCTTAAACAAAGTGTAGTGGAGACAGATATAATAATAAGTAGCATTTATTCAGGGCCACCTATGTTCTGAATATGGGGTAAGCATTTCAGAAGTATTCTCTCATCTAGTCCTAAAACAACCCTATAAGGAAGGGACTATTATTATCCCCAAATTACACCTAAGGAAACCGAGGCTTATGAAGGTTAAATAACTGAAAGCAGGTTTCAAAACTGAAAAGTGGTAAAGTCAGGTTTAGAACTTAGGCTATTTAATTCTAAAACCAAGCTACTGGGACATCCCTGGTGGCACAGTGGTTAAGAATCCGCCTGCCAATGCAGGGGACACGGGTTTGAGCCCTGGTCCAGGAAGATCCCACATGCCGCGGAGCAACTAAGCCCGTGCACCACAACTACTGAGCCTGCGCTCTAGAGCTTGCGAACCACAACTACTGATCCTGCATGCCACAACTACTGACGCCCGCGCACCTAGAGCCTATGCTCCGTGAGAAGCCACTGCATAGAGAAGCCCTGGCACCGCGACCAAGAGTAGCCCCTGCTTGCCGCAACTAGAGAAAGCCCGTGTGCAGCAATGAAGACCCAATGTAGCCAATAAATAAATAAATAAATTTTAAAAATAGATAAAAAATAAAACCAAGCTACTAAACAGCACTACTTCCAGATATATACTATCGTATAGAGCACTATGAAAAATCTTACAATTGAGGCATGCACAAGGCAAGATGGAAGAAAGTAGGGAACTCTGATGATAGGGCAAAAAGGCTCCTCCAGAGGTGACCCCTGAACAGAGCCTGAAAGTTTAAGCAGGAAATTGCCAGGTAATGCAGTGTGAGGAAGCAGTATGTAAGAAAAAGCATGCAGGCACTTAAAGGAGCACTGAATACCCAGGACACTTTGAAGGATTCCTCTGTTTTATTATTTTAAACTGAGTGCAATGAATTACAGGAGATGAACCTATGCTGGATCTTGAAGGACAAATTAACCACGTTAGGAGAAGAGGGCAGGCAAAGGGAATGACTTGCACAAAGGCATGGCCATCTGATAAAGCAAGGAACACTTGGGGAAGTACACAGCCAGAGATGGAAGGAGTATATTACAGGTAAGTGGCAAGAGATGAGGCTGGCAGCTGGGGTACAGATGTGATCTTCAATGTCATTGTTTATTATTACAGGATTAAATAACTGACTAACAAAAATGCTTCAAAGCCATAGTTACTAAAACAGCATGGTCCTGACAGAGGAATATATTCCCAAATAGAACAAAGAAACAGACCTATGTATATGTATATTGGAATGTGGTGTATAATAAAGAGGGCATTCCAGATCAGTGGAGAAAGGATAAATCATTTAATAAATGCCATGGAGACAACTGGTTATCCATTTGGAAAAAAAAAAAATCATGTAAACCCCTTCCTTCATATATAAGAAAATAAAATTCATTTAGATTTGGGATTAAATATAAATAATAAAACCATAAAATTCTTTTTAAAACAAAGTAATATTTTATGGAATAGAATATAAATTCTATAGACATTTCTCAATTAAAACAGGAAACTTCAAAGGAACTTTGTTCTGGTGGCAGACTAATGTGGCTTGCTTACCCCAATGAAGGTTATCAAGTTCACTCTGTTGCAAAAGACCAGAAGCACTGGTCCAAAGCAGTCAGAACCACCCAGGAGCTTTGCAAAAACTCCCTAGAAACCTACCAGAGCTTCTAGGCTGAGGGAGAGGCTTAAAAGAGAGATCTTCTTTTGATAAAAGTTTTCATTTAAAAGGAACACACTGATTTTCAATAGCAGTTAATCAGTGATTAATCATAAATAACTTCATTAAGAGACTGGAAAAGTCCTTTAATGAAAAGTCTTCAGGTAGTAAAGTAGTATGGACACTTCATGAGAGAAGTTTCCACTTACTACACTTGACCCTTGAGCAATGCAGGGGGTTAATCTGCAAATAATTTATAGCAGACCCTCCATGTCCACGGATTCATCCACCTGCAAATCATGTAGTACTGCAATATTTACTATTGAAAAATATCCATGTATAAGTGGACCATGCTGTTCAAAGGTTGACTGTATATCTAAACTTTACCTTTAGCCTGACAAAGTGTCTTTTTAAAGCATTAAAAAAAGCCACATATACCTTGTGACCCAGCAATTCTCCTTATAGAAATCTAGCTAATTAACTATGCATATGTGCAAAGCCAGATATACAAATAAATTACAATGGTGTCGATAAATATTATAAATTGGGAATAAGCTAGAATCAGTATGGGAAATTATTACATATCCATATAATAGAATATAGCCATTAAAAATGAAGTCTATTTATTGACATGGAAAGATGTTCACAATACATATTGAATGGACAGAGAAGATCTCAATGCAACACATATTGTATTACTCATTTTGTGAAAAAAATATATATGAAACTCATCACCAAAATGTAAACAGTGGTTATCTCAGTGTAGTGGGATTACAGTGATAACAGGCAATGTGTATTTTCTGAATTTGTCTACAATAAATATTTATTATTTGTGTAATAAAAATATTCCTTTTTTTAAGCTATTTACGTTCAATTCCCATCATACAAAGTAAAAGCAATGAAGACCTCTTGTAGCCTGGCAAATGCCAGATACTGAATCACAGTATTTTCAAAAATGAAAATTTCTAATGGTTATTCTAAGAAAAGGTATGCAGGGTAAAGGTTAGCAGACTGTTACTTTCTTAACAGACTGGAATAGAAAGTCTCTAGCATATAAGTGGTATAAAAGGAGTGGCCTAGCTTCCTGTTGGAAAGGAATTTATTTCCTTGACCTAACCTCTTGACTGGGTTCAATAAGGTCAGCAACTGAAACTGTTTAGTATTTCACTTAACTCTCAAAAAATATGTATGTTCAGCAAAATGTCTGAGTAACTAATAGGCAGATTGGGAAGAGACTTAATTTGGAGGAGGAAGACATGGGTTCTAGAAATTGCCACATAGTAGCTGTGTGGTACCAAACTATTCACTTAGTTATTTAACTTCTCTGAAATGCAATCCAATCACCTGGAGACTGACAATGACGATAATCCTAGACTCCTCTCCCACAGGGAGCCTGCAGTGGGAACTGCATGGGATCACCTTCCTGTGAAACCACCCAGTGAATACTTGGGGAATGGTGAATGAGTACACCATATACGGTAAGTGTTTCACACATATATAGGAATGCTACAAAATATCCCACCAATCTTTGTTATAATAATCACTAGAACTACACAATATAGATTCATATATTAAAACCAGGAGTCCACAACTCTTCATGCTTCTAAATACACATCAAGGATGTAATGGAGTCCTGAGGAGAAGGCTACTCCACTCCTCTTGGTTTCTTCCACCTCTCCTTTCCACTCCTTTCCTCTCCTGACCCTTGGCCTTCAGGAACAAGTAGAAAGGGAAGGCCTGGCTCTCCCAGTACGACTCAAGTCAATGAAAGGGTATCCTCTTCCCAAATATCTCAATCAAAGACCACATTCTGAAGATAAAGGTATTCACCTCTCTTCTTGATATGTGGTGGTAGAATGTCACCACCGCAAATTCAAAATTTCACTTCCTCGAATACGCATTTCTTCAGTAAGTAATCTCCCAAATGGATAGGCTCCTTAGGTTCTCTCCACCTTCATGATATTTTGTTTGGCACTCCTCACATAGTGCTTAGCACAGCCACCCTTTGTTATAAATATCTGTATACATCTGACATCCTCATTACCTCACAAGTGCCAGGGGACTATCTTTGAGTGCTTGTGGGGCTTAGTACATTATCTATAATACTACACATCATAAATACTCAACAAAAATTTAGTGCATGAATGGGTGATGACAACTTAGAAATGCAATGTCACCGTAAGAGATTGAAACTTGAGTCAAAATAATTGGAATAGCAGAAACTGAGAAAATATACAATTTCACTTCAATCCGTTCATTTAGTAAATAGTGGGTTGGCCAAAAAGTTCCTTCGGTTTTTAAGTAAAAATAAAAGACACATTTTTCATTTTCCCAAGAACTTTACTGAACAACGTATTCACTGTTTTGTTCCACTACCTTCTGCCATTTTTCAAGAAACTTCATAATTCCATCTTCCCAAAACTTTTTATCTTTTTGAGCAAAGAACTGTTCCAGGTGCCTTTTACAGTCTTCCAGGGAATTGAAATTTTTTCCATTAAGAGAATTTTGTAAAGACTGGAATAAATGGAAATCTGAAGGCGCAAAGTCTGGTGAATACAGTGGAAGAATCAGAACTTCCCAGCCAAGCTGTAACAGTTTTTGCCTGGTCATCAAAGAAATATGAGATTTCTGTTATCCTGATGGAAGATTACGCATTTTCTGTTGACTAATTCCGGACGCTTTTCATCGAGTGCTGCTTTCAGTTGGTCTAATTGGGAGCAATACTTGTTGGAATTAATCGTTTGGTTTTCTGGAAGGAGCTCATTATAGAGGACTTCCTTCCAATCCCACCATATACACAACATCACCTTCTCTGGATGAAGATCGGCCTTTGGTGTGGTTGTTGGTGGTTCATTTCGCTTGCCCCACGATCTCTTCCATTCCACATTATTGTACAGTATCCACTTTTCATCGCCCATCACAGTTTGCTTCAAAAACAGAACGTTTCTGTTACGTTTAAGTAGAGAATCACATGTGGAAATACGGTCAAGGTTTTTTTCGCTCAACTTATGTGGAACCCAAACATCCAAGTGATTAACATCACCAAGCTGGTGCATATGATTTTTAACGCTTGATTTGGATATTTTGAGTATGTGAGCTATCTCCCCCATGGTATAATGTTGACTATTCTCAATTAATGTCTGAATGTGATTGCTATCAACTTCAACTGGTCTACCCGACCGTGGAGCATTGTCCAGTGAGAAATCTCCAGCACGCAACTTTGCAAACCACTTCTGACACATTCGATCAGTCACAGCACCTTCTCCATACACTGCACAAATCCTTTTTTTGTGTTTCAGTCACATTTTTACCTTTCTTGAAATAATAAAACATAATATGCCAAAAATGTTGCTTTTTTCTTCTATCTTCAATATTAAAATGGCTACACAAAAATTCACCAATTTTGGTAAGTTTTTTTTTTCTTAATGTAGGCTGATATGACAGCTGTCACAATACAATCTAACAAAACTGTTTTGAATGAAGTTAAAAGACAACTAAGCACTACTAGAGTCATCTTACGGAAAAAACTGAACAAACTTCTTGGCCAACCCAATATTTAATAAGCATCTACTTATGCCTGATACAGCCCAAGGTATGTCATGGCGAACAAGACCCATTCTCTGTCCTCAAGGAGTTTATAATCCTATTAACACTAGATTGTATTTTTTTACTTTTTGATATAATTTTAGACTTGCAGAAGAGTTGCAAAGATAGTGTAGAGTTCTCATATCACTTTCACATAGCTTTCCCTAATGCTAACACTTTATATAACCATGATACACAACTAGGAAATTCACACTGCTACAATACATTAACTACAGACTTTAATCTGATTTCCCCAGTTTCTGCACTAATGTCCTTTTTCTGTCCCTCATTACACTTAGCTGTCATGTCTCCCTCTCCTCTAAATTATATTATTAATAGCTTTTTATCCTGGTTATAGTAATATATTTTCTGCAAAGTTAACAAAAAAGATGAAGAAAAAGAAAGAATAAAATATCTGATAATTCCCTTATGAAATGATAAACACTCCTAACATCTATAACCTACTGGTCTTTTTTTCCATGTGTGTACACACATAATTTTACATTTCTTAAACCTAAGAATCTATATAGCCTTTTGCATCTTCTCTTCTCTTACCATTTTATCAGAAACATTTTCCCATGTTTTTAAAAAGTCTTTAAAAATATTATTTTAATGACAGCATAGATTCCACTGATAATGAATCATAATTAACCATTTCCCTGTTGTTGGATAGGTAAGTTATTTCCCATTTTCTACTACTATAAATAATAGCACAGTGAATATCCTTGAAATATGAAAAACACAATAATATATATTGTGATGGGTAAGCACAGGGTTAGTAACGTAGCCAGGAGAAACATCTAACCTAGCTTTGAGGAGTAGAAAATCAGAAAATACTTGTTGGAGGAGATATATCTGAGAGATGGGTTCTGAAGAGTGAGTGTTTTCCTTCATTCATCAGTATTCAAACAAACAACATTTATTGAGTGCCTGTTACCCCCAGTTATTATACTAGGATCCAGAGATACAAAAGGGACTATGGCTCTGCATGGGGAGCTCACTGTCTAGTCAGAGAGGCAGACACTGAAATAGAAAAAGCACAACAGAATGAGGTAAATGCTATTATCACAGTGCTGTTTATGAACAGAGCGCTCTGAGAGTACAGAGAATGCATTTTAAGAATCAGTTACGAAAGTAGGCACGAAGAGTTATATCTGAGTTGATAATAACACACATGAAAGGTTTTAGTGAACTATGATCTTAATGTACGCCAACAATATGAAGGAGTTCCTTAAAACAGGTAAATTATTAATAGGATGCAAAGTATCCAGATGGAGAGAAGCAATAGTTCTATCATATTCTGTACTGGTGAAACAACAGCTAAAGCACCATGCTCATTTCTGAGAGCTCTTTTTTTTTGTTTGTTTTAAATTAATTAATTTATTTGTTTATTTTATTTTTGGCTGCGTTGGGTCTTTGTTGCTGCACGTGGGCTTTCTCTAGTTGCAGCGAGCGGGGGCTACTCTTCGTTGTGGTGCGCGGGCTTCTCATTGAGGTGGCTTCTCTTGTTGCGGAACACGGGCTCTAGGCGTGCAGGCTTCAGTAATTGTGGCACACGGGCTCAGTAGTTGTGGCTTGCGGGCTCTAGAGCGCAGGCTCAGTAGTTGTGGCACACGGGCTTAGTTGTTCCGCGGCATGTGGGATCTTCCCGGACCAGGGATCGAACCCGTGTCCCCTGCATTGGCAGGCGGGTTCTTAACCACTGCACCACCAGGGAAGTCCCAGAACTCTGTTTTTTTAAATCAACTTTTTTGAGATATGTCCACACTGAAATGTACCCTCTTAAGTACACATTTTGATGAAATCTGACGAGTTTATACACCCATGTGCCACCACCACCATCAAGAGATAGAACACTTCCATCATCCCCCAAATTTCCTTGTGCTTCATCACAGTCAATCCCCCTCACCCCACATCTAGCCCAAAGGAGCCAATGATTTCCCTTCTGTCACTATAGATGTCTTTTTTAGAGTTTCATATAAATGGAATCGTATTGTACGGACCTTATTTGCTTCTTTCATCTCTGCATGTTTTTGAGATTCTGCCATGTTGCTGTGCATATCAGTAGCCCATTCCTTTCTACTGTGTGAACATCATATTTATAAGACCGTGGATAGACTGAAAAAAATCTGGTTAATACTGAAAGGAAGGGCATATGAAGAAACTTTCATGTGGATAACAGGCTTGTTCTGGGTTATTCCAGAAGGCAAGACAAAAACTCATGGCTGCTCACAGAGGCAGTAAGGCATTTAAATGAAAGTAGCATGACTGACAAGGATGCTGCTGAAGGGATTCTAAGTTCGGCAAGAGTCTGGACTTGGTATCGTTAGTGTTTCTTCCAGCCACGAAGGGCCATGATTCTGTAATTCTCATAAATGAGAAAAACCTTATACCATTATTAACGACTAATATCTTAGCATACATTTTTTTAAGCTAAATTAGCTATTCTGTCAGTCCTAGAGGCAGTACAGCACATAGCTTCAAATGTTATAGATGGGGGTTGGGAGGGGAGTGTTTAAAATCAGACAGATTTAAGTCTAAGTAAGTCTCTATTCTGCCACTTACCTGTGTGCCCAGAACTTACCCTCTCTATGCCATAGTTTCTTCATTTGAAAATTGAAATAATGATGAATATGCCTGCCCCAAACCAAAAGCTGAATAAATCTTGTTGTTATTCCCTAGGGAATGGGATGGAGCATATATGAGATTTCATAGGTAAGGGGGACTAGGCAAGTCCAAGGTATTAAGGGACTGTCTAGAGTGGGGACAGTAAACTGAGCCACAGGTCAAATCCTGCCATGGCCTGGTTTTGCTTGGCCCACTAGCTCTTTTTTTAACCTTTTACATTTTTAAAAGGTTGTAAAAGAAAACAAAGGAGAATATGTGACATAGATCTTATGTGACCCAGAAAGCCTAAAATATTGACTATTTGACCTTTACAGAAGAAGTTGGCCAAACCCCAGGTCTAGAGCAGACAGGGCTCAACGTGGCTGCTGGTGAGTTATATGGCTTTAGAGAGGCAAACATAAAGACTGTCCATCTGGTTAAAGGAGTGCAGTAGGAAGAATTCCTTAAATATGTCTGGGCCCCGAGTTCCTTATCTATAAATTGAAGATAAAAAACGGTATCTCTCAACTTCTGCTTCAGGCCATAATTAAGCAATTAGTACCATACCTGCCCTCCCATTAAAAACAACTAGAAAATTGGGCAAAATATATGAAACAACTGTTTCTGTCATTGAACAACAGTTAGCACTGTGATATCTGATGGAAGGGAACCAAAGAAGTGAGTCCTATGAAGGCTCTAGCTTTCTGCTTGGAGGCACTTTCCAGACTGTGGCAATGGGAGAAAGAATGCAAGCAGAGCACAGCGGGCTAAATGACTGGGTCTCCTTGAGTCTTCTGCTGAATGTGAAATTCTATAAGGCCAGGCAAAGACAAACTATTAGAGAAAACCCAACAATTAGGGAGCTTAAAACTGAACAATACCCAGAATTGATACCCGGATGGGAGACATCTGGGTTTCAATCAGCCAGAGTGGAGAAACTTCAATGAATACTCCAAGCATGCAGCAGAGACCCTTAGTAGAGGGCTAAACTCGGAAGCCTAGAATAAAGGCAACTCTAGATCAGGGGTCCCCAACCCCCAGGCCACAGACTGGTACAGGTCCATGGCATGTTAGTAACCAGGCCACACAGCAGGAGGTGAGCGGCGGGTGAGCGAACAATCGAGGGAAGCTTCATCTGCTGCTCCCCATTGCTCCGCATCACTTGCATTACTGCCTGAGCCATCCCTCCTCCCCCCCGATCCGTGGAAAAGTCGTCTTCCATGAAACCAGTCCCCGGTGCCAAAAAAAGGTTGGGGACCGCTGTGCTAGATCCACCCTAACAGATTAAAAACTAACCCAGAAAGAATCATCTGACCCACAAGTGATTTAACTGCTTGCCAAAATAAAACTTAACCCTCTTTTAAGAAAGACAACAAAATCAAGATACCAAGTGATGTAACATTCACAACATACAGCATCCAAAAAAAAAAAAATTACTATACATGCAAAGAGGCAGGAAAATGTGACCCATAACTAGGAGAAAAAATATCAGTTAACAGAAACAGACTCAGAAATGACCAAAATGATAGAACTAGCAGGTAAGGATTTTAAAACAGTTACTATAAATATGTTCAAGAACTTAAAGAAAAGCATCAACAAAATAAGAAATAAAAGATTAAAAAAATCAAACACAACTTCTAGAGACGAAAAGAAAAATTCATTGGCTAAGCCGAACTGCACAACAGACACAACAGGAAAGAAGATTAACTAAAAAAAATGAGCAAAGCCCCGATGACCTGTAGGACAATATCAAGCAGTCTAACTTATGTGTAATTTCAGACCAAAAAAGTATGTAGGGTGAGGAAGAAAAAATAAGAAATAATGGCTAAAACTTTCCCTAATTTGTTGACATTTCTAAGCCCAGAGATCTAAGAATCCCAAGAAAAGCATCCCAGGACACAGTGTCATCATCAAATTGCTGAAAACCAGTGAGAGAAAATCTTATAAAGCAGTCAGAGAAAAAAGGCAAATTACACACAGGTGAACAAAGCTAAGAATGACACCTGACTTCCTATTAGAAATAATACAAGATGACAACAGAACAGCATCTTCAAGTACAGAAAGATAGAAACTGGCCATCTAAAATTCGACAGTCAGCAAAAATAGCCTTCAAAAATGAAGGAGAAATGGAGATTTTTCAACAAACAAAAGAGGACAGAATTCATTGCCATCAGATCGTTTCTACAAGAAAGGCTGAAGCCTTTCAGGCTAAAGAAAATTAATACAAATGAGACCTCAGATTTAAACAAAAGAATGAAGGGCGGGACACATACAGACTGAAAGTGAGGGGATGGAAAAAGATATTCCATGCAAATGGAAATCAAAAGAAAGCTGGAGTAGCTATACTCATATCAGATAAAATAGACTTTAAAATAAAGAATGTTACAAGAGACAAGGAAGGACACTACATAATGATCCAGGGATCAATCCAAGAAGAAGATATAACAATTATAAATATATATGCACCCAACATAGGAGCACCTCAATACATAAGGCAACTGCTAACAGCTCTAAAAGAGGAAATCGACAGTAACACAATAATAGTGGGGGACTTTAACACCTCACTTACACCAATGGACAGATCATCCAAAATGAAAATAAATAAGGAAACAGAAGCTTTAAATGACACAATAGACCAGATAGATTTAATTGATATATATAGGACATTCCATCCAAAAACGGCAGATTACACGTTCTTCTCAAGTGCACACGGAACATTCTCCAGGATAGATCACATCTTGGGTCACAAATCAAGCCTCAGTAAATTTAAGAAAATTGAAATCATATCAAGCATCTTTTCTGACCACAACGCTATGAGATTAGAAATGAATTACAGGGAAAAAAACGTAAAAAAGACAAACACATGGAGGCTAAACAATACGTTACTAAATAACCAAGAGATCACTGAAGAAATCAAACAGGAAATAAAAAAATACCTAGAGACAAATGACAATGAAAACACGACGACCCAAAACCTATGGGATGCAGCAAAAGCGGTTCTAAGAGGGAAGTTTATAGCTATATAAGCCTACCTAAAGAAACAAGAAAAATCTCAAGTAAACAATCTAACTTTACACCTAAAGAAACTAGAGAAAGAAGAACAAACAAAACCCAAAGTTAGCAGAAGGAAAGAAATCATAAAGATCAGAGCAGAAATAAATGAAATAGAAACAAAGAAAACAATAGCAAAGATCAATAAAACTAAAAGTTGGTTCTTTGAGAAGATAAACAAAATTGATAAGCCATTAGCCAGACTCATCAAGAAAAAGAGGGAGAGGACTCAAATCAATAAAATCAGAAATGAAAAAGGAGAAGTTACAACAGACACCGCAGAAATACAAAACATCCTAAGAGACTACTACAAGCAACTTTATGCCAATAAAATGGACAACCTGGAAGAAATGGACAAATTCTTAGAAAGGTATAACCTTCCAAGACTGAATCAGGAAGAAACAGAAAATATCAACAGACCAATCACAAGTAATGAAATTGAAACTGTGATTAAAAATCTTCCAACAAACAAAAGTCCAGGACCAGATGGCTTCACAGGTGAATTCTATCAAACATTTAGAGAAGAGCTAACACCCATCCTTCTCAAACTCTTCCAAAAAATTGCAGAGGAAGGAACTCTCCCAAACTCATTCTATGAGGCCACCGTCACCCTGATACCAAAACCAGACAAAGACACTACAAAAAAAGAAAATTACAGACCAATATCACTGATGAATATAGATGCAAAAATCCTCAACAAAATACTAGCAAACAGAATCCAACAACACATTAAAAGGATCATACACCACGATCAAGTGGGATTTATCCCAGGGATGCAAGGATTCTTCAATATACGCAAATCAATCAATGTGATACACCATATTAACAAATTGAAGAAGAAAAACCATATGATCATCTCAATAGATGCAGAAAAAGCTTTTGACAAAATTCAACACCCATTTATGATAAAAACTCTCCAGAAAGTGGGCATAGAGGGAACCTACCTCAACATAATAAAGGCCATATATGACAAACCCACAGCAAACATCATTCTCAATGGTGAAAAACTGAAAGCATTTCCTCTAAGATCAGGAACGAGACAAGGATGTCCACTCTCACCACTATTATTCAACATAGTTCTGGAAGTCCTAGCCACGGCAATCAGAGAAGAAAAAGAAATAAAAGGAATACAAATTGGAAAAGAAGAAGTAAAACTGTCACTGTTTGCGGATGACATGATACTATACATAGAGAATCCTAAAACTGCCACCAGAAAACTGCTAGAGCTAATTAATGAATATGGTAAAGTTGCAGGTTACAAAATTAATGCACAGAAATCTCTTGCATTCCTATACACTAATGATGAAAAATCTGAAAGAGAAATTATGGAAACACTCCCATTTACCATTGCAACAAAAAGAATAAAATACCTAGGAATAAACCTACCTAAGGAGACAAAAGACCTGTATGCAGAAAACTATAAGACACTGATGAAAGAAATTAAAGATGATACCAACAGATGGAGAGATATACCATGTTCTTGGATTGGAAGAATCAACATTTTGAAAATGAGTATACTACCCAAAGCAATCTACAGATTCAATGCAATCCCTATCAAAGTACCAATGGCATTTTTTACGGAGCTAGAACAAATCATCTTAAAATTTGTATGGAGACACAAAAGACCCCGAATAGCCAAAGCAGTCTTGAGGCAAAAAAATGGAGCTGGAGGAATCAGACTCCCTGACTTCAGACTATACTACAAAGCTACAGTAATCAAGACAATATGGTACTGGCACAAAAACAGAAACATAGATCAATGGAACAAGATAGAAAGCCCAGAGATTAACCCACGCACCTATGGTCAACTAATCTATGACAAAGGAGGCAAAGATATACAATGGAGAAAAGACAGTCTCTTCAATAAGTGGTGCTGGGAAAACTGGACAGCCACATGTAAAAGAATGAAATTAGAATACTCCCTAACACCATACACAAAAATAAACTCAAAATGGATTAGAGACCTAAATATAAGACTGGACACTATAAAACTCTTAGAGGAAAACATAGGAAGAACACTCTTTGACATAAATCACAGCAAGATCTTTTTCGATCCACCTCCTAGAGTAATGGAAATAAAAACAAAAATAAACAAGTGGGACCTAATGAAACTTCAAAGCTTTTGCACAGCAAAGGAAACCATAAACAAGACGAAAAGACAACCCTCAGAATGGGAGAAAATATTTGCAAATGAATCAACGGACAAAGGATTAATCTCCAAAATATATAAACAGCTCATTCAGCTCAATATCAAAGAAACAAACACCCCAATCCAAAAATGGGCAGAAGACCTAAATAGACATTTCTCCAAAGAAGACATACAGACGGCCACGAAGCACATGAAAAGATGCTCAACATCACTAATTATTAGAGAAATGCAAATCAAAACTACAATGAGGTATCACCTCACTCCTGTTAGAATGGGCATCATCAGAAAATCTACAAACAACAAATGCTGGAGAGGGTGTGGAGAAAAGGGAACCCTCTTGCACTGTTGGTGGGAATGTAAATTGATACAGCCACTATGGAGAACAATATGGAGGTTCCTTAAAAAACTAAAAATAGAATTACCATATGACCCAGCAATCCCACTACTGGGCATATACCCAGAGAAAACCGTAATTCAAAAGGACACATGCACCCGAATGTTCATTGCAGCACTATTTACAATAGCCAGGTCATGGAAGCAACCTAAATGCCCATCAACAGACGAATGGATAAAGAAGTTGTGGTACATATATACGATGGAATATTATTCAGCCATAAAAAGGAACGAAATTGAGTCATTTGTTGAGACGTGGATGGATCTAGAGACTGTCATACAGAGTGAAGTAAGTCAGAAAGAGAAAAACAAATATCGTATGTTAATGCATGTATGTGGAACGTAGAAAAATGGTACAGATGAGCCAGTTTGCAGGGCAGAAGTTGAGACACAGATGTAGAGAATGGACATATGGACACCAAGGGGGGAAAACTGCGATGAGGTGGGGATGGTGATGTGCTGAATTGGGCGATTGGGATTGACACGTATACACTGATGTGTATAAAACTGATGCCTAATAAGAACCTGCAGTATAAAAAAACAAACAAAACAACTAATACTAAACTTTCATTGGGTTATTTGTATGGAAATATGTTAATATAAATGTTTCAGACATTACATGAAATTTCTAAAAATCTTATATTTGTATTTGTATGGAAATATGTATGGAAATATGTTAATATAAATGTTTCAGACATTACATGAAATTTCTAAAAATCTTATATTTGTATTTGTATGGAAATATGTATGGAAATATGTTAATATAAATGTTTCAGACATTACATGAAATTTCTAAAAATCTTATATTTGTATTTGTATGGAAATATGTTAATATAAATGTTTCAGACATTACATGAAATTTCTAAAAATCTTATATTTGTATTTGTATGGAAATATGTATGGAAATATGTTAATATAAATGTTTCAGACATTACATGAAATTTCTAAAAATCTTATATTTGTATTTGTATGGAAATATGTATGGAAATATGTTAATATAAATGTTTCAGACATTACATGAAATTTCTAAAAATCTTATATTTGTATTTGTATGGAAATATGTATGGAAATATGTTAATATAAATGTTTCAGACATTACATAAAAAAAAAAAAAAAAAAAAAAAAAGAATTTGGTAAAACTCTTTCAAGAAAAAATATAAAGATTTAAGTTACAAAACATGAAATGATGTAAGGTATAAAAATAGGGAAAATTTGTATTCTAATAAAATATATTGAGGGTGTGTAAAAAAAAAAAAAAAAAAAAAAAAAAAAAAGAATGAAGGGCACTGGAATTGGCAAATATGTGGGTAAATGTAAAAGACTTTTTTTTCAGATTTTTAAAATTTCACTAAAAGCAAAAATGGTAACAATGAATTGTGGGGTTAATAACATATGGAGGAGTAAAAGGTATGATAACAACAGCCTAAAGATATAAGAGGAAAATAAAAGCGTACTTTATAAAGTTTTTACACAATCAATTAAGTGCCATGTTATTTTAAGGCAGATACAGTATTAGTTAAAGATGCATATTTTAAACTCTAGAGCAATGACAATAAAAATAAAGATTTAAAGCTAATAATCCAACAGAAGAAATAAAATAGTAAAAGTAATAACCAGGAAAAGAGGCAAAATGACAGACTTAATCCAACCATTTTGAAAATGACATAAATGTAAACGATCTAAACACTTCAATTAAAAAGCAAAGATGGTAAAATTGTATTTAAAAACAAAACAAAACAAAACAAAACACAAGACCTATCTGCTATCTAAAAGAAACTCATTTTTAAAGAAGGACAAAGATAGGTTAAAAATTAAAAGATGGAAAAAGATATACCATGCAAACACTAGTCATAAGAAAGCTGGCGTGAAGATATTAATACTACACAATGTAGACTTCAAGACAAGAAATATTACCAGAGATAAAAGAGACATTTTAAATTACAAAGGGCTCAATTCACCAAGAAGACGTAACAACCCTAAATGTGTATATACCTAATTACAGAGGTTCAAAATACATGAAGTAAAAATGACTGAAAGGGGAAATAGACAAATCCATAATTATAGGTGAATATTTCAACACTCCTCTCAGAAATCAATATAATAAGTAGAAAGAAAATCAGTAAGGATATATAAGACTGAACAACACTATCAACCAACTTGATTTAACTGACATTAAAAGCATACTACACCCAAGGACAGTAGAACACGTATTTTTTTCAGATACATATAGAACATTCACTAAAGAAGACTATCACAAGTCTCAACAATCTCAAAGGACTGAAATCATATAATATGTGTTCTGTGACCACGATACAATTTTTAATCAGAAATTAGTAACAAAAAAATCCAGAAATATGTTGAAAGTAAGAAATTTATATGTAACACATGGGTCAAATAAGTATCACAAAGCAAATTACAAAATATTTTGAAAATGATATATATGGGATATAGCTAAGTAGTGCTAGGAGGGAAATTTATAGTGTTAAATGCTTCTACTAGAAAACAAGAAAGGTTTGAAATCAATGACCGGTTTCCATCCCTAAGAAGCTAGAAGAAGAGCCAATTAAATCTAAAGCAAGTAATATGAAACAATAAAGACTGGAAATCAACAACCACAACAGTAATAACAAAAACCCCAGGAAAACAACAGAGAAAAATCTATGAAATTCAAAGCTACTTCTTTGACAAGATCAATAAAATTGTTAAGCTTGCAGCTAAAGAATAAAAGAAAGAAAACACAAATTACTAATATCAGAAATAAAGGAAGGGACATTACTACAAATCCTACAGGCATTAAAATAATAATAAAAGAATGTTATGAACAGCTTTATGGCAATACCTAAACAATTCTGATGAAACAGGCAATTCCTTGATGTACATAAATTACCAAAACTAACACAAGACAAAAACAGAAAATCCAAATAGCTTAATTATGCACATAAAATTTAGAATCTGCATTAGCTACAAAGCATACTCCTAATATATCTTTATACCTTTTTTGAAATTCATAATAACAAATACATTACCATGTTTAAATGTACTGGTTTCATATACTCTAAAGTTTCTCCATATTTATATCCTTTATTTACTCTTAAATTATTAGCTTGACTTATTTCCTATCAGAGAGGGCAATTCTATTACTCTTCTAAGCTCTACTTAACTGCTTAAAATAATCAGCTCTATTTTTAAATTTGACTTTTTTTATTCTTTAATCTGCTAATTGGCTTTTTACAACTTGAGACTATTTGCCTGACTTTATAGCAAACTTTTGCTTATTATTTTGTTAGTCCTACTTAATAGTTTTATTTGTTACATTTTATAGTCATTTCCCTTCATCAACCAGCATTTTTTCCTTCCATTAACGACTAGAGGCTCTTGTAAATGTCACAGACCCCAGTTCCCATTCCCTCCAAAATCACACTAAAAGGAAAGAGGCAACTTATACTCCATGAGCCAAAGCTTTGCCAAAAAATACTTAGAGATCTCTAGTCTGGCTCCCACAATTCACAGCCACATCACAATAGCTCCTGTTCAATGCAGAGTGTTGAATCCTAGCAAAGCTCCACCAAAAGAGGACAAAAACTAAGAGAGTCCTTGACCTTAACAAAAAAAAGCAGTCTATATGTACTTGGCAAAAACAAGGAGTCTGAGGCTCTAAACTGGCAAACAAGCAACCTAGAACACCAATGACTATTTTTTTTTTCTCCTGTCCCATATTTATGGTGCCAAGCACAAAAACTGGGGAAAAAAACAGACCCTGTGTGTATGTGAGTGTGAGGCAGCAGGGGTGGGATGGGTAGGATGAGGGAAGTACCACTTAGGGATCTGGACCAAGCAACTTCAAACTGAATGACCTTAAGTTGAATTTCAGCCAGTACTTACTAGGTACGTCCTCATTTACAAGGGTATACATCTAACAGCCTCATCATGACTTGGGAAAAGTAGTTCTCAATTTTGTTTTCTAACAATCTCTGGACAGTCCCCTGGAATGTCCCAGCAATTTTTATCTCATTACTATAAGGCCAATTTTTGACATGGTTAGTACTCAATAAATGCTTGTTGAACTAAACAGTAAAACAATCTGGATTCCATATAAAACAAAAATTGACACTTTCCCCAGAAGGACATTCATGTTTAGATGTATTGTGCTCTTATATTTATCATGGATTTAAGAACATAAACAATTTCAGTAATGTTCTTGGTAATAATTGCTAGGACCATCTGCATCTCACTGCCCATATGCTTACCTTGAGAACAAGTGACTTGGCCAATGAGCCAACACCCTACTTCTTAAACGTAAGTGTTCCCTAAAAGTGCACGCTGTCAAATATATGCATGCTTTTTGACTTTAAAAAAAATTATATTTTGCTAAGCAAATCAATAAGTCATTGAATTTTTACTCCTATGTGTGGATAATACTCAGACATTTGCAATTTGGAACAATTAATATTCAAAACATGTGTCTAACATTTCAAAACTATGCAGTTTGAACAAATAGCTCTAGAAATAAAATTTATACAGGCCAACTAGAACCGAAAAGGTCACTCCATAGTTTAACATACAATGAACACAAAATCAGTCCAAGTTGGGTTATAATACCTAATCAGAATTTCCCAAACTGTCCCCTGGAAAGTCTGAACTAAAAAAAAAAGAAAAAAAAATTTAAAAAGGATCCAAACCCCTAGAAGAGGTACAAAACAAGTGGTTAAAAGCTGATTGGGTGAAGGGTGCTGTAGGGCAGGGGAAAGCGTCTACTTTTAATTTATCCTTCTGCACCATTTGGAGTTTTGTTTTACTATAAGCATGTATTCCTTTTAGAAAGATTTATTTTTTAAGCTACTACATTAGCTGATAGTAGGAAAGGCTGGTCCTCAGAGAACATGCTGTTCCTTCTGAAACCTTACTGTGCGTGAGACAGGATATGTATTACGTGAAGTACTGTGCATTTTAAATCTCTTTTCCTTACTATTTATTACCACAAAGCACTCCGAAAAGGAGAATGGAGACGAGAACGATGAGATTCTCAACATAAAGCCAGTGAAGTGGAGGAAGTGTCATGTGACAGTGACAGCTGCCTAAGGTATCAAGCTTTGTGAAGAGGTGTCCTAATTTCTATTAACTGGCCTGGAGAGAACAGATTTAATCTCATATCCTGTAGAAGAAAAAAAGGAAAGCAGGTTTCATTTTCTGAAGGTAACAAAAGTAACCAAATATTAGAGCTAAGAAAGTAAAAACAGGTCCATAATCCCTTAGCCACAATTCCAAAATCCACAAAAACTTCTGAGAATCAAAAATTTTCTATAATTCATTGGTAGCAAAACTTGATCTGAATTTAACTGGCAGCAAAATCTGACCTGAACTGACATGAGACTATTTATAGTCTACCCACTAAAGTAAGAATAGTCATAGCTTTGGCCACTGAAATATTAATGTATTTGACTATGTAGTGCTACCCCTGACTCTGCAGGGGCGTTACATGTATACAGTAAATGTATCTTATAAGCTTTCCAAAAAAAAAAAAAAAAAATTCTGAATTCTAAGATACAGCTGGCCCTTAGAGTTTCCAGTAAGGGACTATGAACCTAAAAATGGGTTTTTATTAAAATAGTCCTGTCCATCTCTATCAAAATATACATCTCTTTCTAAAAATATTCCTATACATTAATTTGAACTAATTAATTTTTAATTAAAACTTATCACTATTAAAATATTCTACTCTGAATGTCTATAATGCTATAACTGCATTATTAGTTAGAACTTTTTTTAAAAATTATTTATTTATTTATGGCTGCGCTGGGTCTTCGTTTCTGTGCGAGGGCTTTCTCTAGTTGCGGCAAATGGGGGCCACTCTTCATCGCGGTGCGCGCGCCTCTCACTATCGCGGCCTCTCTTGTTGCGGAGCACAGGCTCCAGACGCGCAGGCTCAGCAATTGTGGCTCACGGGCCTAGTTGGTCCGCGGCATGTGGGATCTTCCCAGACCAGGGCTCGAACCCGTGTCCCCTGCATTGGCAGGCGGATTCTTAACCACTGCGCCGCCAGGGAAGCCCCTAGTTAGAATATTTTATACCACTTCAACATTAAGTCAACCTCTCTCTGAAGGCAACATTAAAATCACCCTTTGACAGGAGTGTGGTATCAGAATGGGGTAAAGATAGTAAAGTTAAAAAAGCAGACCTCTGTCAATATGTTTTGATTTTTCTTTTTATGTTGGAAAAAACCCCAAAAACAAAGAGCATAAGTTTTTTTTTTAATGTATCAAAGAGGAACATAGATTTTAAAAGTTAACAAGCACCGATTTAAATAATTAAAAGAATAAAAATCAAAAAGAAGTCACAGAATCCAAGTAGTTACCAAGGAATAGAATACAAAATAAAAGTCAAGGAATAGAAGATGTGCAAGGGAAAATTATATATTTTAGCCCAGTTATGTATCAATTCTATTATAATATATGACTAAATGACAAATAATAACAAAGCTTGCAAAACTTAAAGGTCTCTATTATAGAAAGAAAACTATAAAGCCAGAGTAAAGCAAGAACTAAGACATAAGACTACTAAGAACCTATCATTAATTACAATGAAGAGTAACTTAGAAGATTTCACATGAAAAATAGGGGTAGAATGAACATTTTAATAAACATAAGTACAGTACTGTATTTTAAACCCTGGTATCTAGGTGAAATAAAATTTGTTAATTTTTTTTTTTTAAAACTATACGCCAATCCTCCCTCCCTCCCCGACCCTCTCTCACATACAGAACTAGCAAATGCTAGAAATAACGCAGCCAAATAGGAACCTCATTTCACAACTGGTGGACATGAAAGCAGTAAATCCCCCCCTTTTTCTTAACATCTTTATTGGAGTAGAATTGCTTTACAATGGTGTGTTAGTGTCTGCTTTATAACAAAGTGAATCAGCTACACATATACATATATCCCCATATCTCCTCCCTCTTGCGTCTCCCTCCCACCCTCCCTACCCCACCCCTCTAGGTGGTCACAAAGCACAGAGCTGAGCTCCCTGTGCTATGCGGCTGCTTCCCACTAGCTATCTATTTTACATTTGGTAGTATATGTAACTCCATGCCACTCTCTCACTTCGTCCCAGCTTACCCTTCCCCTCCCTGGGTTCTCAAGTCCATTCTCTACATCTGCGTCTTTATTTCTGTCCTGCCCTAGGTTCTTCATAACCATTTTTTTTTTTTTAGATTCCATATATATGTGCTAGCATACGGTATTTGTTTTTCTCTTTCTGACTTACTTCACTTTGTATGACAGGCTCTAGGGCCATCCACCTCACTACAAATAACTCAATTTCGTTTCTTTTTATGGCTGTGTAATCTTCCATTGTATATATGTGCCACATCTTCTTTATCCATTCATCTGTCGACGGACATTTAGGTTGCTTCCATGACCTGGCTATTGTAAATAGTGTTGCAATGAACATTCGGGTGCATATGTCTTTTTTTTTTTTTTAATTTATTTATTTATTTATTTTTGGCTATGTTGGGTCTTCGTTACTGTGTGTGGGCTTTCTCTAGTTGCGGTGAGCGGGGGCTACTCCTCGTTGTGGTGCGAGGGCTTCTCATTGTTGTGGCTTCTCTTGTTGCGAAGCACAGGCTCTATGCACGCAGCCTTCAGTAGTTGTGGCACATGGGCTCAGTAGTTGTGGCTTGCAGGCTCTAGAGCTCAGGCTCAGTAGTTGTGGTGCACGGGCTTAGCTACTCCGTGGCATGTGGGATCTTCCTGGACCAGGGATCAAACCTGTGTCCCCTGCATTGGCAGGCAGATTCTTAACCACTGTGCCACCAGGGAAGCCCGCATGTGTCTTTTTGAATTATGGTTTTCTCTGGGTATATGCCCAGTAGTGGGATTGCTTGGTCATATGGTAGTTCTATTTTTAGTTTTTTAAGGAACCTCCATACTGTTCTCCATAGTGGCTGTATCAATTTACATCCCCACCAACAGTGCAAGAGGGTTTCCTTTTCTCCACACCCTCTCCAGCATTTATTGTTTGTAGATTTTTTGATGACGGCCATTCTGACCGGTGTGAGGTGATACCTCACTGTAGTTTTGATTTGCATTTCTCTAGTGATTAGTGATGTGAGCATTCTTTCATGTGTTTGTTGGCTATCTGTATATCTTCTTTGGAGAAATGTCTATTTAGGTCTTCTGCCCATTTTTGGACTGGGTTGTTTGTTTTTTTGATATTGAGCTGCACGAGCTGCTTGTAAATTTTGGAGATTAATCCTTTGTCAGTTGCTTCATTTGCAAATATTTTCTCCCATTCTGAGGGTTGTCTTTTCATCTTGCTTATGGTTTCCTTTGCTGGGCAAAAGCTTTTAAGTTTCATTAGGTCCCATTTGTTTATTTTTGCTTTTATTTCCATTTCTCTAGGAGGTGGGTCAAAAAGGATCTTGCTGTGATGTATGTATGTATGTATGTATGTTTTCCTCTAATAATTTTATAGTGTCTGGCCTTACATTTAGGTCTTTAATCTATTTTGAGTTTATTTTTATGTATGGTGTTAGGAAGTGTTCTGATTCTTTTAAATGTAGCTGTCCAGTTTTCCCAGCACCACTTATTGAAGAGACTGTCTTTTCTCCACTGTATATTCTTTCCTCCTTTATCAAAAATAAGGTGACCATATGTGCGTGGGTTTATCTCTGGGCTTTCTATCCTGTTCCATTGATCTATATTTCTGTTTTTGTGCCAGTACCACACTATCTTGATTACTGTAGCTTTGTAGTATAGTCTGAAGTCAGGGAGCCTGATTCCTCCAACTCCGTTTTTCTTTCTCAAGATTGCTTTGGCTATTCGGGGTCTTTTGTGTTTCCATACAAATTGTGAAATTTTTTGTTCTAGTTCTGTGAAAAATGCCATTGGTAGTTTGATAGGGATTGCATTGAATCTGTAGATTGCTTTGGGTAGTATAGTCATTTTCACAATGTTAATTCTTCCAATCCAAGAACATGGTATATCTCTCCATCTGTTTGTATCATCTTTAATTTCTTTCATCAGTGTCTTATAGTTTTCTGCATACAGGTCTTTTGTCTTCCTAGGTAGGTTTATTCCTAGGTATTTTATTCTTTTTGTTGCAATGGTAAATGGGAGTATTTCCTTAATTTCTCTTTCAGGTTTTTCATCATTAGTGTATAGGAATGCAAGAGATTTCTGTGCATTAATTTTGTATCCTGCTACTTTACCAAATTCATGGATTAGCTCTTGTAGTTTTCTGGTAGCATCTTTAGGATTCTCTATGTATAGTATCATGTCATCTGTAAACAGTGACAGCTTTACTTCTTCTTTTCCGATTTGGATTCCTTTTATTTCTTTTTCTTCTCTGACTGTTGTAGCTAAAACTTCCAAAACTATGTTGAATAATAGTGGTGAGAGTGGGCAACCTTGTCTTGTTCCTGATCTTAGTGGAAATAGTTTCCGTTTTTCACCACTGAGAACGATGTTGGCTGTGGGTTTATCATATATAGCCTTTATTATGTTGAGGTAGGTTCCCTCTATGCCTACTTTCTGGACGGTTTTTATCATAAATGGGTATTGAATTTTGTCAAAAGCTTTTTCTGCATCTATTGAGACGATCATATGGTTTTTATCCTTCAATTTGTTAATATGGTGTATCACATTGATTGATAAAACCCCTTTTAATAAATGTGTGGGGTAGAGAAGAACCCCAAATTATATCTGTCCAAAGGAAGCACTCACAAAGTTATACTACTCAAAGAAACTAAAGACTGAAAAATAACTCAAAACACTCCTTAAAGCAATATTAGTAGCAAAAATAGTCATTGCTACATCCTGGAAATGAAGGATAATGCTATCTTTACAAGTATTATTTACTAAATTGTGGTTCGTACTATGCAAGAAAAATAACAATGTTGCCATCAGAAATAGCACATATGAGAACATCACTGATATATGGAATTCTAATTAAAAATTAAAATTAAAAACGTCAGGGTAAATTTGGATCTTAGAAGTCCATCTTACATATAAGAATTTAAAAGAAAACTTTCCCACTGTAATCTCCCTTTTAGTTAAACAAAACAGAAATGGAAGGAAAGAGGAGAGAAAAAAAAAAAAAGATAACATAAAGATACTGGAACATCAAGGATAAAGAGCAAGCCAAGAGGACATCCTGTAAGTAAAAGAGTTTCCAAACTCACTATTATAAGATTTACTATAAAAGAAATGTAAAGCTATAAATTCAGTTAACTAAAAATACAAAGTTAAAGAAAATCAAAGTTGAAAGCTAAAAATCTAAGATTTTAATCCATTAAGAATATGTTTTAAAAGTCCTTGTTTCCTAATGGAGGGGTGGGGTTGGGAATAATGGGACCTTCAGGTACAAGAAAGACTGTGAGAAAAGAATTTTACCTCCGCCCCGAAGAATTATACCCAGTGATTAAGGTTGCATATAATATAGTGTATATACCAATCTACTAGGTTCTAAGAATATTCCTTGGTTAATTACATAACAGATCCAGATTCAAGGCATCTTTGTGAACTAGGTCATTCGCATAATTTCTACAGTGTAAGACAGATACAGATACGTGCGCGCTCAAGCTACCGGAATTCAACATCTTATACAAATAACTTTAAATTTAAATCATGATGCATCAATAATTCTGTACAGTTATCAAAACCCAACTTTATATCCTTTTATATCATGCAATGTATTTTGACAGGGTGATCTTAATTTCCCTACACAGAAATTAGTTGACTATCATCATTTAAGAAGCTTCCGCAGTTAAGACTGCAGTGTACTGACGAAATGTACAAAAGTATCCAGATATCAGTGAGCTTATAATCAAGTTGGAGAGAGAGAATCACATAAAAACAATTTGAGAAAGCTTTAGTAAGCAATTAAGTGCCAGTTGTAAATATAAACTGATATTAAATATGTACCAATATATAGAAACATTCAACTGAAAGTAATTTTTCAAGATACACACCCTAAAAAGGTTTATATTTATCTCAATCAGGTTGCCATCCCTGAAAAAAGTTTGCAACTCCTATTTTGCAAAACAGTTTACAAATGGCACAAGGAAATTTGCCTCATTACTTTGAAATCATTTTGGACCCCAAACAGTATCACTCAGACATATCATTTAACCAGATCTTAAAAATGACTCTTGGGGGCTTCCCTGGTGGCGCAGTGGTTAAGAATCCGCCTGCCAATGCAGGGGACACAGGTTCAAGCCCTGGTCCGGGAAGATCCCACATGCCGCAGAGCAACTAAGCCCACGTGCCACAACTACAGAGCCTGCACTCTGGAGCCTGCGAGCCACAGCTACGGAAGCCTGCGTGCCTACAGCACATGCTCTGCAACAAGAGAAGCCACCACAATGAGAAGCCCGCGCACCGCAACAAAGAGTAGCCCCCGTTGGCCACAACTAGAGAAAGCCCATGCAGCTACGAAGACCCAACACAGCCAAAAATAAAATAAATTAATTTTTTAAAGAAATGACTCTTGGTTGCTCCCTAAAATCAAACCCACCCTGAAAGAATGAAGATTTTCCCCTACGGAAATTCCAAAGAATATCTCATACTCGAAGCAACTCCTAAATAATTCCTCAGATGTTTTAAGAAAAGGCAGGACTTCCACTTCCAGAAAAGATGGAGTAACAGGGATCAGATGTACCCCTGCACCTGAAACAACCAAAATTCTGGACAAAATATACAAAACAATGGTTTTCAAAACATTGGACATCAGGTAAGGAAGGACAGTGATTCCTGAGAGATGGTAAACAAACAAGGTGTGCCCTGTAATTGTCCTAGCTTGCTGTCTAGGGAAAGTCTCCAGGCCAAAGCACAGGGAGGGGGAACCCAGGTAGAACTCAGAGACCTCCCTTAGTTGAGGAGATGGAGCTGAGATTCTGGGAAGTCCAAGGGAGCTAGAGTTTGTAGTACACAGTAGTACTGGAGAGGAGAGGACTGCACAGAGACAACTCCAGAGATCTGCAGGGAACCCCTAGAGTATTCAGCTGAGTAACTAGGAAAAACACAGCTAATATCACACTTAATGGTACAGTGCTTTCCAAGTCCGAGAAAAAAACAAAGATGCCCATCTATATCACTTTTTTTTTTAAACATCTTTTTTGGAATATAATTGCTTTACAATGTTGTGTTACTTTCTGCTGTATAACAAAGTGAATCAGCTATATGTATACATATATCCCCATATACCCTCCCTCCCACCCTCCCTATCCCATCTTTCTAGGTGGTCACAAGGCACTGAGCTGAGCTCCCTGTGCTATGCAGCTGCTTCCCACTAGCTATCTATTTTACATTTGGTAGTGTATATATGTCAATACTACTCTCACTTTGTCCCAGCTTACCCTTCCCCCTCCCCGTATCCTCAAGTCCATTCTCTACATCTGCGTCTTTATTCCTGTCCTGCCCCTAGTTTCATCAGAACCTTTTTTTTTTTTTTTAGATTCCATATATATGTGTTAGCATATGGTATTTGTTTTTCTCTTTCTGACTTACTTCACTCTGTATGACAGACTCTAGGTCCATCCACCTCACTACAAATAACTCAATTTCATTTCTTTTTTATGGCTGAATAATATTCCATTGTATATATGTGCCACATCTTCTTTATCCATTCATCTGTTGATGGACACTTAGGTTGCTTCCATGACCTGGCTATTGTAAACAGTGCTGCAATGAACATTGTGGTACATGTCTCTCCATTTATAGTTATTATAAAATACTGGCTACCTTCCTTTGCTGCACAATATCTTTGTAGCATACTCATTCTACACATAGTAGTCTATACCTCTTAATCTCCTACCCCTATTTTGCCCCTCCTCTCTTCCTTCTCTCCACTGGTAACCACTAGTTTGTTCACTATGTCTGTGAATCTGTTTCTTTTTGTTATATTCACTATTTTGTTTTACTTCTGTAGAACCCACTTATAAGTGGATATATATACAGCATTCGTCTTTCTCTGAGATTTCACTAAGCATAATACCCTCCAAGTCCATCCATGTTGTTGCAAATGACAAAATTTCATTATTTTTTATCCCTGAGTAGTAGTCCATTGTATATGTCTTAGTTGTGGCACGTGGGATCTTCACTGCAGTGTGCAGGCTCTCTGGTTGTGGCACACGGGTTCCAGAGCATGTGGGCTCAGTAGCTGCAGCACGTGGGCTCTCTAGGTGTGGCACATGGTTTCTAGAGCATGCAGGCTTAGCTGCCCCACAGCATGTGGAATCTTAGTTTCCCAACCAGAGATCGAACCCTCGTCCCCTGCATTGGAAGGCGGATTCTTAACCACTGGGCCACCAAGGAAGTCTCATGTATCTTTTCAAATTAGTGTTTTCTTTTTTTTTTCAGATATATACCCAGGTGTGAAATTGCTGGGTCATATGGTAGTTCCATTTTTAGTTTTTTGAGAAGACTCCATACTGTTTTCTACAGTGGGTGCACCTATTTACACTCCCACCAACAGTGTACATGTGTGTTACCTTTTCTCCACATCCTTGCCAACATTTGTTATTTGGTTATATCACTTCTATTATGGTACTTGAGGTCTTAGCCAGTACAATAAGGCAAGAATTAAAACTCAAACATTAGACACTAAAATTGTCTTTCTTTGTAAATGATATAATTGTGTATGTAAAAAACCAAAATGACCTACAAAAATGCCACTAGAAATAAGGAATGAAATTTTATTTATTTGATTCATTAGAGTCACAATCATATCAATAAAAAACACATTGTATTGGACTTCCCCTGATGGCGCAGTGGTTAAGAATCCGCCTGCCAATGCAGGGGACCACGGGTTCATTCCTGGTCTGGGAAGATCCCATATGCCGCAGAGCAAACTAAGCCTGTGCGCCACAACTAATGAAGCCCAACGTGCTCTAGGGCCCACGTTCTGCAATTACTGAGCCCACATGCTGCAACTACTAAAGCCCGCGCACCTAGAGCCCGTGCTCCGCAGCAAGAGAAGCCACCACAATGAGAGCCCGCGCACCAGAGTAGCCCCCGCTCGCCGCAACTAAAGAAAGCCTGCATGCAGCAAAGAAGACCCAACGCAGCTAAATGAATGAATGAATGAATGAATAAATAAATAAATAAAACACTGTATCTAAATGAAGAGGTCTTTAATAATGAAGGACTTCCAGGGGCTTCCCTGGTGGCGTAGTGGTTATGAATCCGCCTGCCAATGCAGCGGGACACGGGTTCGATCCCTGGTCCGGGAAGATTCCACGTGCCACAGAGCAACTAAGCCTGTGTGCCACAACTACTGAGCCTGCGAGCCGCAACTACTGAAGCCCGTGTGCCACAACTACGGAAGCCCATGCGCCTACAGCCCGTGCTTTGCAACAAGAGAAGCCACCGCAATGAGAAGCCCGCGCAGCACAACGAAGAGTAGCCCCCGCTAGCTGCAACTAGAGAAAGCCCGCGTGCAGCAATGAAGACCCAATGCAGCCAAAAATAAATAAATAAACAAACAAATAAATCTATTAAAAAAAAAATGAAGGACTTCTAGGAAGACAGTTTAGAGGACTCTTTTTAAGAGTGAGAAGGAAAATGGTTTGGAATCCAGAAACAAGGCAGAATATTTTACGTACAGC